>NC_081181.1:196192435-196863685 GCF_029867415.1 Vicia villosa
CCAATAGTCCAAAACAGCCTTAGGTGTTTTTTAGATTTTTAGTTGATTATTAGTGTTTTAGCACAAAAATAAAGTATGGTCCAAGTGGACAAAAAGAAAATAGCGGAAACATAAACAATACGTCCAAATGGACAAAGAGAAAATAACGGAATATAAACGTCCAAATGGACAAAGAGAAAATGGCGGAAAAATAAACATGATGAAATCATAAAATAAAACGATAAAGCGAGAAATATAAAGAGCAATATAATAAAATGCGGAAATTAAAGTCAATTGTTAGATGTTAAAGATAACCATCTTGAAACTTGTCAAGTATGTTATCAAAGTTAGTAATAAAGATCGATGGTGAGTGAAGGATGTTCTCGGATTTAAATTCAATGGAACTTTATTAGAAGCTTGATAAGATCATAGCGACTACACGATAAACTTCCATAAGTCATAAATCAACCGCATGCAATTCTCTTCCATGTTTGATCTTTTTTTATTCGGGACACGAAATATTGCGCTATGTTAAGCAGATCGCCAAGTGATTTATGTAGAAATCACCCTACAACGAGGCCGGTCAAAAATTTTATATGCTAATGCATGCGAGAGAAGCGATATGTAGATCACTCTCTGAAAGCAATACCGCACGAAAAGAAAATAGGTAACGATCTAGTCTTTACCAAGAATCCATAGAATTCTCAAGGTGTTAAGACTTTCATCGATCAAAAGAAACAAAATATGGAACCACGTTCAAAGGCTCCTTTCATCCATAATTTCAATCACTTAATATTGCGGATTCGGATTTTCATCCTATCGACGCCCTAAGTCCATTGATATTAGAGAGAAATTAGGCCTCTAATTTCTGATTCAAAGAAAATATCAAAAGAATGGAGTAGAAGAAGAGTTAGAACCAAAAACAAGTCAAAAATTGCAAAAACAAGCATTCTGCCTCACTGGAAATCGATTTCCCTCTGTAGGAAATCGATTTCCTGCCTGCAGAATTCAAATCTTGCACAAAAAACAGAGTGGAAATCGATTTCCCTCTGTAGGAAATCGATTTCCTGCGCACAGTTTTCAAAAAACAGCATTATGAAGCATAAAACTTGATTTAGACAAACATAGAAACACCTTATGATCACATATCAATTGGAGCACGAATTTTCCTTCAATTCACCATCAAATAGGACCTATATAGCATCAAAGATGCATTGAACACAAGCAACAAAGATCTACATCTTAGAGTTTAGAATTTTACCACTTCTTGAACCAAATGTTGGAGTAGCTTCAAGAACAAGCACAAAATGAGTAGATCTTTCAAAATTGGAGATGAACAATCAAAGAAAAGAGTGAAATGTAGGAGGTTTAGTTCAAAATTAGCAAGATTCAAGGTGAATCCTACTAATTCTATGAAAATGAACTTTGGGTGAGGGTTTTGGAAAGGGTGAGAAATGAATTTGCAAGAACTTTTTTGGTTCTCCAAGCTTATGAAATGAGGGAGGCAAGGCCTCTATTTATAGAATTGGAGCAAGAGTAGTGGTAATTTGGTCATTTTGCATTTGGTAATTAATTTGTGCTTAATTGAGGTTAAAATGGGATTAATGAAGGGAATTATTTTTGATGAGGTGGAAAATTGGTAAAATGACAAAAATGATCAAAGAAAATAGGTGCCAAAATGATGTCATGCTTCCCTCCCTATTTTTTTTGAATTTTCGCCCCAGGAAATCGATTTCCCATATGGGTAAATCGATTTCCACCTTCAAATTTTCAAAAATTTTCTTCTTGCACTGTTTTGATTTTTGCCTGATCTTTTACCTGTAAAATATAAACAAAAGAGACAAAATACATATTTTTGGATTTTGGTTAGTAATAAACAAATTAAAAACTAGAGGTGCTTGATGATTCCCCTCAGAGATAATCACAGTATCAAGAATAGAACTTCACAATAGTGCTCTTGATTGATGATTAAAATGCAATTAATGTATGATCTTAGGGTCAAAAATTGGGGTATGACACACTGCTCCAAACATTGTCCCAAGGAAGGTATCCATCGACAGTCAGGATCCCCTGAAAAGGAAGACACTAGAGATAGATCAAGTCTCAAGATTCTGGATAGAAAAAGCACTAGACTCACAGCAACACGTGAAAGATCAAGAGAGCAAGGAGAGAAGGATTCTTGTAATCACAACTGAAGATGCTAAGCTGATGACAGGTATGAGTCCCACAAATCTGTTGAGCTGGTTTAAATCAAGTTGGACACACCTTAGTGTACCTCACCAGAATATAGAGTGGAATGTCATAACTATGCCTTACTACATCAAAAACAAGGTGGAGGACAAATGGAACCTCATGCAAAGGTCAACTAATGATCCAGATATTGCCAACAAGCTAAATATCCAGGAGGACCTTCAGCTGACATCCCACCACAATAGCTCTAGTGTAATCACAAAGTGCAATTTTCTCTCAGAAACAGGTGTAAAGCTAACTCACATTGTTGAAATGCCTCAAAAATCTCGGCTCATTTCACTTAAAACATTACCATGTCCACACATACATACAGAAGTGACTAACCCTGTCAGAACCCTGGTTGATGCAAGTATGCGAATGGTGCATATGATGCATATCAAAGATGATCCTAACAAGAGTGACGAGAATGCTTCTAACAAAATCAATGACATCTTCAAAAAAGCTCTTGATGCTACACAGTTTGAGAACTTGCGAAGCAAGTCGGGACTCTGCATCCTTGAAGAACCATAGTGACAAAAAAAGGTGGAAAAGACATTGTTGGTGGCCTTGGCAACATTTGTGGCCAAACAGGGGGAGAAGTAATACATGTCACCCCAGAACAACAAGAATGGTGGTTGTGTGTGATCAACAATTCTAAATTGTTTATTTGTGTGTTGATCTGTTTATGCTTGTGCTACTCTTGTGGCTGTTTGTCTGGTTTGTCTAAGCACTGTGTGCATACTGATGATGTATGTTGTCTGTTTTGTATTAGCTTGTTTTATTGTGTTTTGGTTATCTTTTGTCCGCTGCAAGTATTTCTCTGGTATGGTGTGACAGGTTGTTTTAGCCAAAAATTTGCCAAAGGGGGAGATTGAAGGTGTTTTCATGTTGGCTGCATTAATGGTAAAACATACCTGGTTGATATTGTAGTATGCAGGTTGCATATGTGTGAAGCTAATACATGTTTTATAGTGAATGTCATGATCAATGTCATGACATCTGTGTGTGACAGCAGGAGTTGTTATTGTTTATTAAATATGTTTCCTGATTTATCCCTTTTATCAGTTTAGGAAACTTTTTATTGAGTGCTGAATATTTCGTCCAGAAGATCCTGCTGACAGCACATTGTGTAACAGACAGATGGCGTGTGAATTAGGTTAACTTGGTTAAACCTAATTTGTTTCTTAAAAAGCCAAAGGCCCAAGACTACATATAAAAGGACTGCAATCCTATTTTGGAACGCAGTCAGAAGATTTTATTTGTGAAGAACTATTGTTCTGTAACTGTCTCGTGTGATCCAAGCAATTGTCCTTGATGATTGCGTTGGAATAGTTTCTGGTTGTGTAATGTCACTCTAAGCTTTTAAGCACGGGTGTGTGTCTCTTGATTGAAGCTTTTAAGCAGATCAAGGTGTGTTCTTGAAGAGTGTCTTCTATCTGTAATTGTTATTTGTTTATGTGTAATCACTGCTGTGATTGAGGGGAAGTGGAATGGAGATATTCCATATCTAGGGAGAACCTAGGTAGAAGGGTCATTGGGTAGTGATTAAGTGATAAGTTATAAACGGGGGAGTTTAACTTTGAATTGATACTACTGATAGTGGACTTCATCCCTGGCTTGGTAGCCCCCAGAGTAGGTTGTTTGAACCGAACTGGGTAAACAATTATGTGTGTTCTTTATAGTTTTTATGATGTTCTGTTATTATTGTCTGTGTTGCTTAATTGTGGATGTCATAACACCCAGTCTGACATCGAGCGTGTGTTACTAGAATTTTCAGGAAGAGAATACAGGTTGTAGCATAGTGGATGGGACGAATGTCTGGATTCACATATTCCACTGTGAGGGGAAATCTGTGACCCGCAATTGGATAAACCAGAAGAGATTTAGATGCACACACATAACTAAATTCATCAATAGGTTCAAGATACTCAACAAATTAAAGGGAGCCAGAGCATGAAAGATCATAGACAATAACAAATTCTTCCAATGAGATAGAAATTTCATGGTTACATACCTCTGACAATCACCTCATTTTCATATATGAGATTTAAGTAAAACATCCTCATCACCTTCAGGAACATCTCATGATTTATTGCATGTGAGATTCTTCTAATGAACTTGGAAGAAGACATAGAAAAGTTCAAAATTTCCATAAACACTCTCATCCACATAGTGTATATGGATGGGATGTTTTCCAAAAAAGTTTTCATGGAACCTTTCTTCTTGCTCTTGGGACAAGATTTCATCAGGTATATAGGCTAGAGCATATGAACTTGCATATGTTTAGACTCTTTTTGGTGCCATTGATGATGGTAATGATAACACAAAAGTAGCACAAGAACACAATAATACAAGAGCACAAGATTACAAAATAAAGAGAAGATTATGATAGGGATGAGAATATAGGATTCCTGATTACCTATTTACAGTATGGATATAATTGATTAATTGATGCTTTAAACAATAACTGCAATTATGCTCATAGATTCTAAATTTATAGATGAAGAAAATGTGTTACTTTTCAAGATTTAATTGATTAAAATCCTAAATTTAATTGATTAAAAAGCACAAAATTTGAATTTCTAGGGATATAATCGACTAACCATTTAGGTTAAATAGATTAAATGGTAGTTTTTAAGCTTCTTTGGTGTGCTTGGGACTTCAGTGACTTTGGACTCAAATTTGATTTTGGCACCTCCTCTTTTTAGGTTTCATACCTTTTTTTACTAAAAACTTCATTTTTCAATCAAATGATTAGTAAAAAATAACTTAATGCACTATGCAGCTAATTTAGCACTTGTTAGAAGAATAACAAAAAAATTTCAAGTTTATCTCTACCAAGTAATTTATCTTAATCCACAAGGAACATTGAGAAGATATTTGTATCATATTATAGCGAGGCATAAGTTTGATTTTTTATGCTAATAACTTATTAGTAATTGATCAATATTGGGAAGAAGACTATGAGATATTATGCCTTCACGAAGACTCTCAAAATAATTTCGAAGGACCACCAAAAATTGAACGAGATGCTGCTTTTATCTTTAGTTACATTGTATACTTTGACGATTTATAATTCGATGATTTGATAAGAGCCAATTAATCTATTAACAATATATAAAAGTTAAAGTATCTGGAAATTCCACGTCTACCCTAATTGACTTTAACTTAAACTAATCTAATTATTAAGGGCAATTTAGTCTATTCGTTAAATACTGCAATATGGTTGATTGTAATCTTAATTTTGCTGACATGGAAATCCCTCATTATTTTCTTACTGATTTTTTTTATTTATTTTAATATACAAGAAACTGGAAAGACATAATATTGGATTTCAAATTTCAAATTTCACCTTGAAAAATGAAAAGCCACGCTCCCAAGTCATAAACTTTTTCACGCCACTCTCCCAAGTCATAAACGCTTCCTCTTCACAACTTCACTTCCCTATGTCTGCTATTAATCCTCCCTTCAACCCTTCCCCTTATCACCCCTTCACCTTCTGAATCCCACCCTTATCTAAGAATTTGAAACCCTCATTTTTCGGTTACCCACAATTTTATTGTTACCCACTATGAAATCCTTTTATGTCAATATTTTTGCAGCAATATCAATTCTGTTTTGTTAACATGTCTTTCTTTTCTTTGTAGATTCAACATATCACTGCATATATGGACTCATCCATCATTGGAGCACGCTTTTGCATTGTTTTGACGGTATGAAGTTTAAAATCTATGAATTTGAAACCCTAATTTCGGTATTACCCACTATGAAATCCTTTTATGTCAAACGTTTTTGCAGCAATATCAATACTGTTTTCTTACTATCTCTTCGTTTTCTTTGTAGATTCAACATATTAGTTCATGGGTGGCCCTATTGTAGATCTGCATTCTGCTGGATCTGTTTTTAGTTTTTTAAGGATGAAGATATGTTTTTAGTTTTTTAAGGATGAATCCATAAAGTTTCAATTTTCAGTTTATTATTTTTTTGCGAGAATACTTGTGAACTCATTATTATAAAATTTTTGTAGTGAATTTGAGGGAAACAATTGTTTGAAAGCAAATTTTTGTAGTGAATTTGAGGGAAACAATCCGCCGTGTAAGGACAATTATCTGCTAAACTCTCTTTCAATTTCACTTTCCCTAATTTTTCTTTTCACTGTGAAGTTCATCTTTCCCCGCATATTCATTTTCTTCTTCCCTAATTTCACTTTCAATCAAATGTATTTCTGTTTTCTGTTAACATATGCTCTAATGTTTTTGATATTGGAATTTTAGGGTTCTAAGAGAGGGAATTTCGGATCTGGAATCATTTACTCTAATCTTCTACATACTAGATCTGGAATCATTATGAACCCATTCTGATTTTGTTCAATTTTTGTTTTATTGATGGTCATGTATTCGATTTGATTTGCTCTCTACAGTTTACAGCAGAAAAGACAGTATTTCAAGACACTACATCACATCCTTTCGTAGATGCATAACGGGGGAGTTGTTCGTTCTTTGGCAGGAAATTGTCGGTTTTATAAAATATGCAAATCCAGAGCTTTGAGCGCTGCAGGATACAATCAAATCCAGTTTTGAAACATCTGTGGTTCCTACATTTGAGTTCTCCTGCAAAACCATGTTTGAGTTTCTGAAGAAAACTACTGATATTGGCCATGAGAAAATCTTACAAGCGCTATAAGAAAAGGTAAGAAAATATTAAACCTTTTTATCGTAAAGAAGCAAATTAAAGCAAATTGTTTAGTGATTTCTATAAATATTTTATACATTGTTCAACTTTTAACTTTGTTTTTGTTTTTAGATGTCCATAAGGTGAATTCTTGCTAATCAATACTCCTTAGACAAGGCAAATTTTATTGATCATAATATTTTATGGAATCAAATATCAAATGTATTTGATTTTGATTTTAATAGTTATTTACTCTTTTGACTTATGTAGGTATTGTGCAATATTCAAATGTTTGCCAAAGCTATGACCTCTCTGTTTGCTGCATATTATGAAGACTTCTACATATTCACTCTGCGGATTTTTATCATGTAGAAACAACTAAGCTAGAATATCAATAAGTTAGAGAATAACGGTTACTTTAGGGTGAATTTATTTTCTGTTTTGGATCTCACTAAATTAGAATCACTATATAATTGTATGTTAGATACAAATTCACATAACCAATACTTTTCATTTTTTTTGAAAGTGTTTATGTACGATTTGATTTTGAAAGTGTTTATTTTCTGTTTTGGATCTCACTAAATTAGAATCACTATATAATTGTATGTTAGATACAAATTCACATAGCCAGATTCACATAACAATATATAAAAGTTAAAGTACCTGGAATTTTCAAGTATACCCTAACTGAGTTTAACTGACTTTATAAAATTTTATTATTAAATTGGAAACCATTTTATGACTATACAATAAATTAAAATTCCCACGTTATACTTTTTCTATGCATAAATCAATCACTTTATGATATTTGTACATATCCCTTATTACTACAATAAATATTTTATTCATTTATTGAGGAAATTTAAATTTTTCCATATAACCACTTATTTGAACCATAACTATTGTGATGCTAATGTAATGTTTATTAGACAAGAATTTCATTATCACCGTACATTTGCATCGTTGGAAAAATTCAATTTAATAGTTTATATATATATATATATATATATATATATATATATATATATATATGCAAAATTATTTTTATACACAATATAAGTTAATACAAAAATAATTTAATGTGAAAAGATAACATTTCAGTATCATCACACATCTTTTGAATTATTATCTTTTAACTCCTAATTACTATTGAGTTTAATGATAGTACGGTCAGTGTAAAGAAGTATTACACAGACATCCAATCAGATTATTTTAAAGTGCCAAATCATTTCAGTATTTTAAAATTTAAAGGCTGACTTGGTAAGATACATGGTTGTCATTGGTTGACAGTGTAAAAATAATTTAACTGTCAGTGCACATCCCCTTTTCTCATTACTATTTAACAAAAGAAAATCAATATTTAATTTAAAATATATTTTTTCCTAAATAAATCGTTATGATTTGAAACAATAAAAAATAGAAATTCCTATAGCTATTAATGCTATCTTTGTCACTTTTCAATTTAAAATTAATTTTTCGTTGTTTAAAGCAATTTAATTTAAAAGATCATATGGGAAGACAAAAAGACTTAAAACTAAGACAGGGGATCCAATTTTTATTTCTATTCATAAATTAAAATTCTCACGTTATACTTTTTCTATGCATAAATCAGTCACTTTATGATATTTGTACATATCCCTTATTACTACAATAAATATTTTATTCATTTATTGAGGAAATTTAAATTTTTCCATATAACCAATTTTTTGTACATCTCTACTAAAAATAGTTTAAAATTTCATAATTTTAAATATAAATTTTTACTTCTATTTTTTAAATACGTATAAAAATATTAAAAATTAATATATAAGTTATAATATTACAAACTCTATTTTAAATTACGTATAAAAATATGAAAAATATGTATTTTAAAATAGTAGAAATGTATAACATTAAAACTTTATTAATGTTATCAATATTATAGCATTTTTAAAAAATAATAAATATAAATTATCATATTTATGAATAATTCACTTAATTTTAAATGCGAATTCAAATAATTAATAATATAATAATGGTCAAATTATCATTTAATAAATGCAAATTTTCAATGTAGTTTTTTAAGTTTCAATTTCAATTTTTAATAGTTTAGATCTTAAATGCAATTAAATTATAACAACTATAATAAAGGTTAAAATATCATTTAATATTGTAATTACAATTTATTACTTATTTATTTTAATGTGATATGTTTATAACAGATATTGGTACTTAGGTTTTTAATACTACAAATTAGCTTTGTTTATTCATTTATACAAAATTAAAATTAGAGATTCTTTTTTCGAAATAATTTTTTTTTAATGTTTTAGATTTTTATGAGAAAATTAATAAGAATATGAAACACGTTTAAATTAAAAACATTACCATCTATTTTAAAAAGTTTGGCCTCAATTAATGAACCAATTTATAAATTATAGTTGGTGCCCACATTCAAATATTAAATTATAAAATTTAACATTTTTCAATCTTCTAAGTTATAAAAATACTAAAACAAAATATAAATTTTAAACTAAATTTTTTATAATATAGAAGTTAAAAAATTATTTTATCATAAATTAAAAGTAAGTGTTACTTTATTTTTTAATGTATATTGTTAATCTAATTTTTTTAAAACAACATTCTTTTTAAATACGGGAAAAGATGTATCTTGGATATAAACATTTTTATAAACGAAAAAGATCTATTTTTGATGCAAATATTTTTATAAAGGGAA
Source organism: Vicia villosa (assembly GCF_029867415.1). Lineage (NCBI taxonomy): Eukaryota > Viridiplantae > Streptophyta > Magnoliopsida > Fabales > Fabaceae > Vicia > Vicia villosa. The sequence continues at coordinate 196,202,028 of NC_081181.1, forward strand.
AAAATTATTGTTGATACAAATATTTTTAAATTAATGATTAGGTTACAAATATTTTCAAATAAGTTACAAATATTTTATAAATTTGAATAAGTTACAAATATTTTATATTTTATAAACGGAGAAAAGTTTACTGTTAACTTATTTTATAAACGGAAATAAATTATAAATATTTTATAAAAGGGAAAATAATATTGTTGATACACTTATATTAATAAAGGGAAATAAGTTACAAATATTTTAATAAATTAAAAAAAATATTGTTGATACAATTATATTTATAAGCTGAAATAAGTTTTAAGTATTTTTATAACCGGGAAAAAAAAGCTATTGTTGATACAATTGATTTTATAAAAGGGAATAAATTACAAATATTTTTATAAACGGAAAAAAGTAAAAGTCTAATGTTGATACAGTTGATTTTATAAACCGGAATAAATTAGAAATATTTGTATAAACGGGAATACTCAATTATTGATATAATTGATTTAATAAACGGGAATAAGTTACATATATATATTTATAAACGAAAATAAGTCTATTGTTGATACAAATATTTTTATAAACGGAAATAAGCTACAAATATTTTTATAAACAAAAATAGTCTATTGTTGATACAATATTATAATTCAGTTGTACAACTATGTTATAATATTTAGTTTCAAATATGCATATGAACTGTTATAGTTTATTTTCAATATTGATTAATTTTCTAATTATGATTCATTGCTTCATTATTTACTATTTTTATCACTGCAATAAGTGAAGAATTGTTGTATTTCTCTCTTCCAAAACTTAGAAAATCTAAAACGTTAAATAATCATAATTGCGATTTTTTAATTATTACGATTTTTGTAATTTCGTCATAAATTGCTAATTATTTTCAAAATATAGTATTATGCACTAAATTAGAGTCATCATTGCAATGTATGCATGCCTTTCATATAATAAATATTAAGCACGAAATCATTTTTTATTTTGTAATTAATGTATTGCAATGAATGTATTTCAGTATTCCAACGATGACTATCCATATTCAAAATTCACATCTATAATCATTACCTTTATTGTCAATACCATTTAACCTAATCATCTTTATAAATAAATAAAAACGAAATTATTTATTTTAATTTTTTAATACATGTATTCCATTACACTCCATATTCAAATTCCACAAACATATACAATACATGGTGACTCAGTTACTTTTAAAAACATTAATAGGAATATCATATTTATAATTAATTTTTTATATAAAATATAAACATTAATTCAATAAATAATAAACATTTTTTTAATTATTTAAGGAGTATTAAACATATAATAAATTATAATTAAGAAAATATTATATTTTAAATGATAATTGAGTTATATTTGTGAACACAAATAATAAAATAATTCAATGTAAATGCAATAAATGATTATAATATTAATTAATGTATAATTATAAAGATGCAAATATTTAGGGTGATAGTGATAAAAATAATGGATATAAATTAAGAAATAAAATATTAGTATTAAATAAATATTCTATACAATAGAAACAGAAATGTAATATAATCGTGAAATTATTGTATATTATTATAGAAGAATTATAAATGTCGACATTGATCCAAATATTTTTATAAAGATAAGAGGAAGATGTTAAAATTATATATATCTGGTAGATGTTAATTATGCATGATTATATATTTGGAATTATAAATATGCACGATAATAAATATGCAGAAAATAAATGATGATGTGACTCAATTAGATTCAAGAGTATTAAATAATAATTAATTAAATAATAAATTTATTCTTAATTATCTAAAGAGTATTAAGTATGGCTAATTTATAGTTAAAGATATATTATATTTTTAACAATAATTGAGTTATATTTGTGAATTTAAATAAAAAATAAATCAATCTAAATGCATATTTATGTTCAACCATATTATAGCTAAGTTATTTAATAATTATTTTTTTATTTATTTTTAAAATAATTAAATATGTAATAATTTTAAAAGGGAAATAAGTTACATATATTTTAATAAATTAGAAAAAAAATATTGTTGATACAATTATATTTATAAGCTGAAATAAGTTTTAAGTATTTTTATAACAGGGAAAAAAGCATTGTTAATACAATTGATTTTATAAAAGGGAATAAATTACAAATACTTTTATTAAACGGAAAAAAGTAAAAGTCTAATGTCGAAACAGATGATTTTATAAACCGGAATAAATTACAAATATTTGTATAAACGGGAATAATCAACTATTGATACAATTAATTTAATAAACGGGAATAAGTTACATATATTTTTATAAACGAAAATAAGTCTATTGTTGATACAAATATTTTTATAAACGGGAATAAGCTACAAATATTTTTATAAACAAAAATAGCCTATTGTTGATACAATTTTTTTTATAAACGAAAAAAGACTATTGTTGATACAATTATTTTTAGGGTTAATACCATTTTACCCCCTGTCATATAGGTCATTTCTGGTTTACCCCCTGTAAAATTTTTTTTTTGAAAAACAACCTTGTCATTTCAAAATACTAACTTTTTAGCCCCTAAAGTCAAAATACGCAGGAAAATCCGAAAGAAAATCCGCAGGAAACCTGCAGATTTTCCTGTGGATTTTGACTTTAGGGGCTAAAAAGTTAGTATTTTGAAATGGCAAGGTTGTTTTTCAAAAAAAAAAATTTACAGGGGGTAAACCAGAAATGACCTATATGGCAGGGGGTAAAATAGTAATAACCCTTATTTTTATAAACGAAAATAAATTGCAAATAACTTTATAAACAGGAAAAGTCTACTATTAATACAATTATATTTATAAACATGAGTAAGTTAAAAATATTTTTATTTTTTTTTGGAAGAATTAGAATTTGTATTATATCCAAAAAAAGACACTGAAGTACACGGCGATCGCTCGGATCCAGCCATCAAAGAAACCAAAAGAAACAAAGAGCCTAATTTAACATTAATCTAACAATATGAGGCTTAAGGAAGTAAACCATCCTCTAAACACTATCTTGGTGATGATGTCATTAACAACACTATCTCTATCAATCGGCTTCCCAAAACACACACTATTGCGATACATCCAAGCTCCGTAAACAGTTTCCGCAACTGCTAGCTTAAACAAGCTTGCTTTCCATCCCTTCCCCTTACTCAGCTTGATAATCCAGGTAAGCTCATCATCCCAATTCTTTGGAGCATGTTGAACTTGAATCCAATGAAGCACATTAGCCCATATCAATTTGATGTCTTCACACTCAAAAAACAAATGTTGTATCGTCTCATCTTTCTTGCAAAACACACACTCACTGTTATGTAGGAGACCCAATCTAACCAACCGACTTTTGTGGCCAAACGTTTGTGGCAAGCAATCCACAGCAAGAAGCGCGCTCTAGGCCTAGCATGGTTATTTTGCAAAACTTTAAAACAGTCCCAAGTCACACCAGATTTCAGGATGTTGTAAGCAGCTTTCATTTCAAACTTGCCCTTCTCTAACATGGTATTCCAAACAGCCTCATTTTGTAGCACGAACTCCCGCTGTTCAAGAACCCTCCTCATGATCCAAGTGCCATTACTCTTAATCGTAACATGCATAATATCAGAGCGTTTTATATAATATGCGTGGATCCAACGTACCCACAGCGTGTCACTTTTGTTGCAGAGATTCCAGAGGAGTTTAAGCATGGCACATTGGTTCCAACTGTCCAAGTCAATGACTCCAAGACCACCCTGCTTAGCAAGTTAAAAATATTTTTATAAATGCGAAAAAGTATATTGGTGATACCATTATTTTTATAAATGGAAACAAGTTACAAATATTTTAATAAACAAGAAAAATCTACTAATTATTTTTATAAAATTATTTTACCCACCGTTTGATCAAATAAGTGTTTTTATAAACGGGTTCTAAGTATTTTTATAAATATAAAAAATAAGTATAAGTATAATGTTGTTATATTACTTTAATCAATGCATAAAGGTTGTTACATATTTTTTTTTGTTTATATTTGTGATTATGTCAATGTTTATGATCCATAAAACAAATTTAAAAACTGACAAATGACATATTGCGACGTGTAATTATTGTTTTAGTTAAAGAGCTAAAATTTGGATGTATTATTAGCTCTTACATCGTTAACTATTATTTAACATACTACATAAATATATACGGAATAACTTTATAAGATAGATCTTATCCACGTAATATTAAATTCAAACGGCCCCGTGCGATAGCACGGGTATCCCGCTAGTATCATAAATTAGTCATGAACGAATAAAATTCTTGAATGGCCATACATTGTTTTGCATAATGTCACCCTCCAACTAATATCATTTTACAAAATTAAACTGATTATACAAACATTTTAAATAATCTTAAACCTCCTTAATAATATCATATTTTGCTAATTCCACAATTATTTGATTGAGAAATAAAATTATTTATCCACTTCAGGATCTTGAAATTATTACATCTCATTTTTCCAACTTTTTTGAATATCTCATTTCATCTTTATTATATGTGGGCTGAATAGAAGTTCTATCAACATAACTTCACATCATCTTTCCTTTCATCTTTCCTTTCGAATTTTATTGAAAATTTCTTTATCAACCCCCATGTCTTCTTGGTCACCTCTGGTGAAAAACCCAAACTACCCCTAACTTCGGAAATGCATTTCCGAAATGCAAGAAAAAGGTGTTTTCGGAGATGCATCTCCGAAAGCGCCTTTTTTTAGAAAAAATTGTCTTATTTCGGAAGTTCATTTCCGAAAACAGCATTTCGGAAATGAACTTCCGAAATAATGCGCGTTTTGCAGATTAAGCAAAACAGCCCCCCTCCCCTAATCATTTACCCTAATCATCATCAAACACTTCCAAACTCAAACTCTCTGCAAAAAATCTGCAAAAGCAAGTGTGAAGTAGCCAAACTCTTCTTCCAAACTCAACCAAACTCATCATCAAACACTAATTGGTAAGTTTATCATTGTTTTTTCAAGTTTTAGATCTATTTGAATAAACTCTAATACGGTGTTTAGAAACTGAAAAAATCACATTAAGATAGGTTAGTACTGATATTAGGATGTTTAGTAGGCATAAAAGTAGTTTTGGTTTAGGTTTTTTGGGTCTGCCATTGGAGGCTATATTGAAGGTCTGCGCAGGAGTGTTTCAGAAGTTCATTTCCGAAAACATCTCCATCCCAGTTTTCGGAAATGAACTTCCGAACTGTACCAGAAGTTCATTTTTTTTGTTTTTTCATTTGCCTCGCATATTAATCGATTTCGATTGTTTACAGGAACATGTCAGGCAACCAACCAGCACGCATCAGACAGGGGAGAGAGTCCCAGACTGCGTCGGCTAGACGCGAGCGGGCGGCGGCGCAGCTGGCGTCGACCCAGGGACGGGGGCAGGGCCGGGGACGCCGTGTGCGAGTTTCCGTGGACGTGGGAGAGGGTACATCTGGTTCAGGATCTAGGAGTTGGCTGGCTCAGGCATCTTCTTCCCGCCAGCGAGAGGAGGAGGAGGAGGAGGTGGCGGCAGTGACTTACCACGAGCCGGAGGGGGTACCGGATGTTGACCCTCCAGCCGGGGAGGAGGATGAGCAGGAGGACAGCTATCCGGGAGGGCCCTTTGACACCTCTGTGCTAATTCACTACCACGATCACGTCGCTCGGCGGATCTGGGAGGGAGAGGTATTTTTTTTAATTTAACCGTTTAATTGTCACCATTTTTTATAGTTTAACCGTTTATTTGTCGCTTATTTAATATATGTCGTTTATTTGTTTTTTTTTCAACAGGAGCGAGAGCCGTTGAAAATGGTGAACCACGCTCGGAAGATATTTAGTCTGCTTAAACCAACAGCTGAGTGGTTTAACGATCATGTGCGAGGTTCAGGGCTTTGCGGGCTCTGCATGATGGGTTACACCACCATCAGCACCGGCATGCAGGGGGCATTTGTGGAGTGCTGGCACAAGGAGACGTCCTCTTTCCACCTGCCGGTTGGGGAGATGACGATCACCTTGCACGACGTGCAGTGTCTTCTCCACCTGCCTATTAGGGGGCCACTGTTGCACCACTCCCGGATCCAGAGGGTCGAGGCCATTGAGTGGATGACGCTCTATTTGGGCATGGAGCACGAGGTTGCTCACTTTGAGTGCGTCACGACATCTGGGCCTCATGTCCGGTTCACCACACTGAGCACTTATTTTGAGCACCACATGGACGCGGCTGCCGAGGCTGAGGGTGAGGGTGACGAGCTATTCACAGAGTATCACTGCGGCTGCGCTCTCCGGTGCTAGTACATGCATGTGGTAGGCGCTGCATGCTTTGTGGATAAGAGTGCCAGGTACGTCGACGTGACCTACCTCCGCTACTTCATGGACCTGGATACCGTTCACCAGTGGAACTGGGGGGCAGCTACTCTGGCATATCTCTACCAGAAGCTGAATGAGGCCTCCAACTGGAGAACGAGGCAGTTGGTCGGATCCTGCACACTGCTTACGGTACGTTTTATTTTAATACATTATCGTATTTATTTATTTATTTATTTATGTTTCGTATTTATTTTTAATACATTATCGTGTTTCTGTTTTAGAGCTGGATCATCTCCTACTTCTCCCGCATCCACGGCTTTCACATCGATCCTGCGTACGTGGACGCCTTGCCCAGGGCCGCTAAATACGCTCTCCAGAGGGGGAACGATGCGGTGGGACCATACCGTCTGTACTTGGACCGCACGATGCACAACGACGTCACCTGGAGGCCGTTCGTCGACTACGCTCAGATTGTCCCCTTTGACGGCATTGCTCTATATTCAGGCTGGTTGGCATGCGGGACCGGCATCATGGTCCGGTATCTCCCTGAGCGGTTGTTGAATAAGTATTGTGGTACTTTTCGTTTATCGTTTCCACAGGGATTATTGCGATATCACTGCCGTTCTATAGTTTACTTTGTCGTGAGTTAAAGTTATCATGGGGTTTGGTTTTGATTTTGGTAACATAATTTGTTTAATCTCAAGCAAGAAATGCTAAACTTGGTATGTGGTTTTAAAAAATGGTAAAAGAATGTCAAGATTAGATTTGTTTTTGATGATTTGCTTCTATCATATTTTCTTGATCAAATACGTGAACTCATGAATGATACATATAATCACAATCCTCTCAATATGTTTCATGTCTAAACCATATTGTGAAATTTGCCATTTTGATCCTTAAATGATCTCTCAACCTAACTATCAAAATGACAACACTCAAAGCTTAATATAGGTAAATATCAACTCACAAAGCTATTTCTAAACTTTACTTGTTGATAGATAAAAAACCTAGGTCAAGACTTGAAAACATTTTCTCAAATAGAATACAAATCTCATAACTAAATAAACACAAGGTTTTTCACCATATATATATCATCACTTGTTCACATACAAAAGATCAAAAGAAATACAAACTAAAAGCAAATCATCTACCTCTAATCTTGACACCAAGAAGGTTTAGCCACCCATTTCCATGGTGACTTGAGTAACAAGCAAACTATCAAGCTTTATGAACATCAAGATGGAAGTCTCCAAGATTGATGGGTAAAAACTTGAATTCTACTAACAATGGAAGTTTTAGGGTTTTCTCACTCCAAATGGTATATTTTGGTTCAAGAGAGAGAAATTAAAGATGGAATGGTTCTCAAAATATCTAACAAGCACTATATAGCATGGCACATCAGCCCAGATTCGCCCGGCGGAAGAACAGCTTCGCCGGGCGAAACCCACTAAACAGGCCACGTGACCTCAAAAGTATACAAAAGAACCCCAAAATAAATATCTTCTTCCGCCCGGCGAGACAGATGCTCCGCCGGGCGCTCCAGAGCAGAAAGATGGCCAAAAATTGAGCTGCTTCGCCCCTGGCTCGCCTACCCCTCGCCGGGCGGAGCTTCGCTTCCAAGCTATTCGCCGGGCGAAAACAAGAGGAATACTGACACCTTCAGAGTTGCCAAAATCCTCGATTCTTCGACTTTTTTCCCGATTTTTCTGAACATTTGCTATCACCAATAACTGAAACACTAGAAAATAGATCAAAATACCAAATATTTACATATGACAAAAATCACTTATTTACATAAGCTATTCTTCTAAAAACATAGAAAAAGGGGGTAAAAAGTGCCTTAAAAACATACGAATAAAAACAACAAAAGACACTCAACAAAATCTCCCCAACTTGCATCTTTGAATGTCCTCAATCAAAGGAAAATTTTTAAAATTAAACCAAAACGATTCAAAGCACAATATCAACCGAACAAAACTTGAATGGTTCAAACTCGACAAGTGCACGCCCAAGGCAACTTCATAACTTAGATAGATAGATAGCACTATAACGAATTAAACCCTAAACACAAACTTCAAAATGCAAATCTTTGCCATAACATACTCATGTATGAATCACCTAAGTTTCTCACAAAACAGGGGTTATACACAATATAAACAATGGACAAAACACTCTCGCTAATAACTATATTAACATCCAGAACAATTCATACGTTCATCTCGACATTTCGCAAAAAAAAACATGGAACAAAGATCACAAAGGACTTTTCTCGGTTGTAGCTTGGCTTAGGATAAAAAGGAAAGGATAATATATAAGGCCATTGAAACGAAAATTGGTAAGAAACAAGGAAAACAATTCTCAATCTGATAAATTCATTCTTGCTCAATTCACAACTTCTCACAATTCACTTCCTTTTCTTACAATGCATCTTCTCTTTATTATTTATATTTTTTTTTTTTTCATTTTCATTCATTTTTTTTTTTTTCAATATATATATCCATATATTCTTATAATCATGTATATAAAAGATGCATTGCCCACCACACTTTCTTTCCCATGGCAACTTCACAAATAGGAACCACTCTCCCCAACTTCACACTTTTCTATCTCAAGAGACGAGAATTGCTTTTCAAAGTAAGATAAAGGTTCAAGGGAAAGTGTTTACACAAGAAAAATATGAGAATGAATCATCATTGACTAAATTTACTTGATCAACAACACAACTACTAAGTGGTAATCTTAATAATTTGTTGGCATGCAATGGATTCATTCACACAAACTTTCGGCTCAAAAAGGGTTACAAATGCGCACACACTAATTCGGTTAAATGAAGCCTTTTTGGAATGGTGGTTTTCCTCAATAATACAAACAATGCCTTGATCCCTTCAAAGTTCCATAATTTCAATTGAACACAAGATTTGGCATGAATCGAACGAGTTGAACAATATTACTAGACATCACAATATTTTGGTGAACAATGGAAGCTACTCACATTTATGGTTAAGTCCTAATGATTCACACTTGAACATATATTTACTAGATGATGCATATCACTAATTTGCATAAAGCGTTAATTTAATTATCGTGCTATCATTCTACAAAGCGATTAAAGTAATACCTTCTACGCACACTTTTGAGGATCTTATCATCACCATCCACACTTTTGAGTTGACATATATATTTTTGTTTTTCTTGCTCCTTGCGGAACCAAAATCTTAAACAATCAAACTAAGAAGCATCAGATTAAACTAATATGTACAAAGCTAAAAATTTAAACAACTAAAATATATAAAAAGAAATCCAACTAAAATTAACTAACATTATCCAACAAAACATGGCCAAGCGCCAACAACCAAAAGTTATCAAATACTTAAAACATAAAAAAAAAATCTAAGACAAAAACAAAATAACTAGCAAACTCCTAATCAAGGATGTCATCACCAATTTCATCACCCTCTGCATCAGCATCATCCACCCCCTCAGAAAAGAAAGGCCTGCCCTCAGGCCAATTTGCATAAGCAGAATAATCCTCGCGAGAAGGAAAAGGAGGGATCTCACCAGAAGGTGCAGACTGATGCAGATACAACTGCCTCATGGAGTCCATAAGGAATTCACTGGACCTCCTTCCAGCCTCAAGCGCATCCCAAGTATAATTAAAAGATGCTCTCAACCTCGGATCCCAATCTTCATAATCCAGAGTCTCACCATGCTCACCTGCAGCAGAGGACTCACCAGCTTCCTTCTGCTTTTTCTTAGCAGCCAACTTAGCATTACAGTAGCGGTTGATGTAGATATCATCAACCACATCTCTTTTCCTTTCGTTCACCACACTTGGAAAACGAACACCCTGCTTTTGACACAAAGAAGTAATCAAACAAGGAAAAATGATAGGTGCGCTAGAATGTACCCCAGGACGACGAGTGTTCTCGATGAAGATTTTCATCTCATTAGCAATTATTTTAGCAACGTCGACCGTCTTGTTTTCCAAGATGTGATAAACAAGCAAAGCCACATCAAGAGGTGCCGAAGACTTATGAAACCTTGGCCTTATGTTAAACACAATCAGAAGAAGCACCGCTTGCGCCAAAGGAGTCATATCAATCCTGTTGTAACGAATCGGCTCCTGAACATTGTTCAACTCCACCTGCTTTCCCGGTTTAAGGATCACACGAGAAATTACTTCCTGGTTCTGATGAGTTCGCCGTGCAACAGAAAACTCATCAGTCTGGATATTTGGATCAAATGGATTCCAAGGATTGCCAAGGAGCTCACTGATTGCATTCCGCGAAAAATCGATCTCCTTACCACGAACAAAAGACTTATAAGAACACAACTCACCCTCCGGTTGAAGTGCATTAGCATAAAACTCACGGACAATCTCATAATTTATGCAATCAACCGGAGTGAGCAACCTTCCCCACTTCTTTGCATTGAAAATGTTTGCTATTTCTTTGTAGCTTCCCTCAGTGTCAATCACAAACTTCCTCTCCGCCAAAATCTTTTTCTTTTCCAGCATGGGCATACGGTCCTGGTGGATGGCACTACTGAAACGCAATGCATCAAAAGCTCTTGGCGGAGGATTTGAACTACCAGCCGCAGTTGCATCCTTTTGAGACTTGGATCGCTTCCTTTGCCTGCTAAACATCTGCACAAAAAGAAGGAACCACACAAAACAAGCCACCAAAGATCGTTAGCACAAAACACACCATCGACTGTTGGAACTAAAGATAAATTGCAGGTCTGGAGTGACTCGCCCGGCGAGCCAGAATGCTCCGCCGGGCGAATCGAGCGAAACAGGGCAAGACAATCTGCAGAACATGCATTCACACACCAAACCCATTTTACTACGCTCTTTGGAACTTTGATGTGCATCTAATCAACTCTATTTCATCCTATTTCAACCAAAGATTTTCAAACCCTAACCAATTTCATGCTCTAATCTACTAGTTAAGAACAACACAAGAGAAAAGAGAACAAAAAGAAAAATTACCTTAGCTTAAAAATTTATGGAAGAGAAGAGCAAGAATAGAGGAATTGAGAGCTAGGATTGGAGAAGGAAACGGCTAGGGCAAACACAAAGAAGGGGGGAAACGAAAGTTTCTTTTGGAACTGCTGGCAAGAGTGGGCCTCACTCATTTAGCCCCCTTTCTGCAGCCCAAGCACGTGACAATCTGCCACAGCAAAAACTCCTTCGCCCGGCGAGCCAAATTGCTCCGCCGGGCGCTCCACACCAGAACCAAAAATTTATTTTTAAAAGATTACAGGTCTAGGCCCTTGGTTACACAACATTCAAATAAGATTTTAAAGCTAATAAAACAACTAAAACAACAGTAAATACTTACAATGCCGGGGTGCCTCCCGACTAGCGCTTTGTTTAACGTCGGTCAGCTCGACGGCTATAAGTGATCAAGGATCACTAAGAGCAAGCACCTTTGTTTCTCTATTAAACTCGCACCCACGGTACACTTTCAATCTTTGCCCGTTAACAGTCCATGTTTCTTTGGATTTCGGGTCTTCTACCACAATCGCTCCAAAATGCTTCACCTCCTTGACCAAAAACGGTCCAGACCATTTTGACTTCAATTTTCCCGGAAAAAGTCTCAAACGGGAATTGAAGAGAAGCACCATTTGACCAACTTGGAAATCTTTTTGCCGAAGTTTGCTATCATGATAAAATTTTACCTTTTCCTTATAAATTTTGTTGGAATTGTAGGCATTAAGTCTCAATTCATCCAACTCATGGATTTGAACTTTCCTTTTTTCACCGGCCAAGTTAGGATCAAAATTTAAAAGCTTTAACGCCCAAAAAGCTTTGTGCTCCATCTCAACGGGTAAATGGCAAGTTTTACCATAAACCATTTGAAATGGAGTTAAACCAATTGGAGCCTTATAAGTGGTACGATACGCCCACAATGCGTCGTCAAGCTTTTGAGACCAATCCTTTCGCGAACTTGACACAGTTTTTTCAAGGATCCTTTTAATCTCACGGTTTGAAACCTCAGCTTGGCCGTTGGTTTGCGGATGGTATGGAGTAGCAACCTTGTGCCTAACTCCATATTGCTTCAACACTTTTTCAAGTGGAGCATTGCAAAAATGCGATCCACCATCACTCACCAACACCCTTGGCGTACCGAAACGCGAAAAAATATTCCTTTTCAAAAATTTGATTACGGTCTTACCGTCAGCTTTTGGTGAAGCAATCGCTTCCACCCATTTAGACACATAGTCCACAGCGACCAGAATGTATTCATTGGCAAATGAGGATGGAAATGGACCGACGAAATCAATTCCCCAACAATCAAACACTTCCACCTCTAGGAAGCTTTGTAGAGGCATTTCATCTCGACGACCAATTCCACCACTCCGCTGACAACTGTCACAACTCGAAACATAACGATAGGCATCTTTAAACAACGTAGGCCACCAAAAACCTGCCTGAAGGGCTTTAGTTGCCGTACGTAATCCATTGTAGTGCCCACCATATGGTGAATTGTGACAATGCCACAAAATACTTTGAGATTCCTCACTAGTTACACACCTCCTTAAGAGATTGTCACTACTTAATTTGAAAAGATAAGGCTCATCCCAAACGTAAAAGTTAGCATCGGATAAAAACTTCCGTTTTTGGTTCCAAGTAAGATCTTCCGGTATCCACCCGGTAGCTTTATGGTTAGCCATGTCAGCAAACCAGGGTCTAACCTCTTGGACCATAAACAGTTTCTCATCAGGAAATTCCTCTTTGATCTCACTTTCAAATTGTGTTACCTCGGTATTCACCAACCGAGATAAATGGTCAGCTACCACATTTTCAGACCCTTTTTTGTCTCTTACTTCAAGATCAAACTCTTGAAGCAAGAGAATCCACCTAATCAGCCTTTGTTTTGAGTCCGGCTTAGTGAGCAAGTATTTGATAGCTGCATGGTCAGTATAACACACAATTTTGGAACCAATCAAGTAAGAACGAAATTTCTCTAATGCAAACACAACAGCAAGCAACTCTTTTTCGGTAGTTGCGTAATTGACTTGCGCTTCATTTAAAACTTTGCTTGCATAGTGAATAGCATGAAAAATTTTGTTCTTTCTTTGTCCTAATACGGCACCCACCGCATAATCACTCGCATCACACATGAGTTCAAAATCAAGCGACCAATTAGGAGCGACGATTATGGGTGCGGTTACCAACTTTTCTTTAAGCTCTAGGAAAGCATTTAAACAGGATTCATCGAAAAGAAATTCAGTACCTTTGTTGAGTAGATTACTCAACGGCTTTGCCACTTTGGAAAAATCTTTGATAAATCTTCGATAAAACCCGGCATGTCCTAGAAAACTACGGATACCCTTCACATTCAATGGAGGAGGCAACTTCTCTATAACTTCAATTTTTGATTTATCCACCTCAAGGCCTCTTGAAGAAACCTTGTGGCCTAGCACAATTCCTTCAGTAACCATGAAGTTGCACTTCTCCCAATTGAGGACCAAATTTGACTCCACACAACGACTTAGCACGGTATCAAGATTTTTCAAACATAAATCAAATGAAGCCCCAAAAACCGAGAAGTCATCCATAAAAACTTCGATGCACTTCTCAATTAAGTCAGAAAAGATAGCTTGCATACACCGTTGAAATGTTGCCGGTGCATTACACAACCCGAAAGGCATTCGCCGATAAGCAAAAATACCGAAAGGGCATGTGAAAGCGGTCTTCTCATGATCCTCGGGATTGACTACAATTTGATTGTATCCCGAATACCCGTCTAAGAAACAATAAAATTGTTGACCGGATAATCTCTCGAGCATTTGATCCATAAAAGGTAAGGGAAAATGATCTTTCCTCGTAGCTTTGTTAAGCTTACGATAATCGATACACATCCTCCATCCAGTCACAGTTCGAGTAGGAATTAGCTCATTCTTCTCATTTCGAATCACAGTCATTCCACCCTTCTTAGGCACCACATGGACGGGACTCACCCAAGCACTATCCGAGATCGGATAAATCATCCCGGCTTCTAACATTTTCACTACTTCCTTTCGCACTACTTCTTTCATCACCGGATTCAAACGTCTTTGTGGTTGAGCCACCGGTTTAAAGTCGTCCTCCATCAAAATCTTATGCATACAAAAGGAGGGACTAATGCCTTTGAGATCGGAAAGTGTCCATCCCATTGCTTCTTGGTTTCTTTCTAGGACCACAAGCAATTTTTCTTCTTCAACCTTAGAAAGGGCGTTGCTAATGATAACCGGCTTGTTTGCATTCTTCTCAAGGAACACATACTTCAAGTGAGAAGGTAACACTTTCAATTCCACCTTTGGTTCTTCAACTTCAAGCTCATCTTTCAACTCATCAATTTGAACTTCAAAAGGATTCATCTCATCACATGCCTCAAGATTTCTCAAGCAATCTTCAATTTCCTTCTCTTGATCTTTTGTAAGCACTTCAAGAGCTTCCATTAAAGTTTTCTCAAGAGGATTAGTCAAGTGCATTTCATTCTCAACTTTCATAATCGCTTTTTCTGTGGCATCGATTCTAAAACAATCATCGTCATCACTAGGATGCTTGATGGCTTCAAAGAGATCAAGACATAATTCTTCATCTTGGTACCTTAATTTCATTAAGCCATCATCAATATCTATCATCATTCGGGCCGTCTTCATAAAAGGCCTTCCTAAGATCAATGGAATCTCCGGATCTTCTTCCATGTCTATGACGATAAAATCAACAGGATACCAAAATTTGTCAACCTTGACAAGCAAGTCTTCCGCAACTCCATGAGGATGAGCTGTGGATTTATCTGCTAATGATAACGTCATTCTTGTCGGCTTCAAATCATTGATTCCTAATCTTCTCACCATAGACAATGGGATCAAATTAATGCTAGAACCGGTATCTACCAAACCTTTGCCTATGTGAACATTTCCAATAGACACCGGTAAGGTTACCCGCCCAGGATCATTTGATTTTATCGGAGTAGTGCGTTGAATTAACGCATTACAACAAGAGCTCACCGTTACTACCTCCGGATCCAAGAATCTTCTCTTCTTAGTGATGATGTCTTTGATGAATTTTGCATACATCGGCATTTGCTCTAATGCTTCGGAAAAAGGAACATTGATTTGCAACTTGCTAAAAATGTCCAAGAACCGAGCATAGTGCTTTGCATCTTCTTTCTTTGACGGACCGGGAGGGTAAGGTAATTTCTTCACTTGTATAGAATCATCCACCTTCTTCTTTCCCTTTTCACTCACACTCAATTTTTTTCTCTCTTTTTCTACAACTTTCTCAAGAGTTTCTTTTTCCACTAATTCTTTCTCTTTCTCATTTTCAACTAAATCACCCTCAACATTTTTTTCTACTTCAATCACCCTATCTTTTTCTTTCTCAACAATTACCTCCTCAACTATTTCTCCTACACCCATATCAATTTTTCTACCGCTACGAGTTAGAATTGACTTACAATGCTCACGAGGATTTTCTTGTGTAGTAGCCGGAAAAGGACCTTTGTTTTGATCGGCAAGTTGCTTTGACAATTGCCCGACTTGAGTTTCAAGGTTCTTAATTGCGGCATCCGTACTCTTTTGGCTTGCAATTTGCAATTGCATGAATTGGCTAAGAGTGTCCTCGATAGAAAGCTTTGTTTGTTGAGGTTGTTGATTGTAACCGCCTTGATAAGGATTTTGACGATTCGATGGGCCCGCTTCCGGCCTCCATCCTTGTTGATAACCTTGATTACCTCTTTGTTGGTAACCTTGGTTATTGTTGTAAGGTTGTTGTTGTTGTCTTCCACCATATCCTTGATTAGGATTAGACACATAATTCACCTCTTCACCCGGTGGAGGACAAAAACCTGTTTGATGGTCACCCCTACACAATTCACAACACAACACATGTTGATTTTTAGAAGGGCTCCCATTTATCTCTTTGATTTGTTGAGGGAGTTTTGACATTTGTTGAGTGAGCAATTCTACTTGTTGTGTCAATAACTTGTTTTGAGCAAGTATTGCATCACTAGTATTCAATTCAAGAACTCCCGGTTTTCTTTGCAATGCACTACGGTTGTGTTGCCCTTGATGATCATTCAAAGCCATTCTATCAATGATAGCAATCGCTTCTGCAGCAGTTTTTGACATCAACGAACCACCCGCGGTCGCATCTAAAAGAGTTTTTGGTTGAGGTTGGAGTCCATTTCTAAAGATATGGATTTGAGACAATTCATCAAACCCATGACCTTTGCATTTTCTAACCATGGACTTGAACCTCTCCCATGCTTCATTGAGAGATTCATTCGAACCTTGAGAGAACACCGCAATAGAAGTTTTCGCTTCCATGAACCTATTGTGAGGAAAGAACCGATCCAAGAACTTCTCTTCTAACTCGTTCCAATTTGTCATGACATTATTAGGTTGATCAAGGTACCATTCCTTAGCTTTTCCAATTAAGGAATGAGGAAAAAGTCTCCTGAACACCTGTTCTTCTTGGTCTTCCGGAGCACCAATTGTTCCGGCAATCTCGTAGAACTTTGTTAGATGAGTAAATGGATCCTCGTGATCTGCCCCTGTGAACGGATTTTGGTATAATAATTGGAGTAACCCCGTCTTCATTTCGGAGTTTCTTCCATTGGCCTGATCACGAGCAAATTGTGCATTTAGACGAGGGCTGTTAACACATGGCCCTCGAGTTGGAGGATCCGCAGCCATTTCTTCCTCAACCAAGTTTTCAACAGGAGTTGAAGAAGAAGATGCCTCTTGTTGTTGTCTTCTTTCCCTAGCTAGTTGTCTCCTCCTACGAGTTTTGCTATTCTCTCTACGAGCAGTCCTCTCAATCTCAGGATCAAAAAGGAGTTGATCTGCAGGTACACGTCCTCGCATAAACTGTAATCTGAAAAACTAACCAAGCAAATTAACAAACACAAGGAAAATAAATTTAGAAACAAGATATTAATTATAAGACTCAATACAAAACAAACTATTGCAATGCTTGCAATATCTAAACAACAATCCCCGGCAACGGCGCCATTTTGTTGAATAAGTATTGTGGTACTTTTCGTTTATCGTTTCCACAGGGATTATTGCGATATCACTGCCGTTCTATAGTTTACTTTGTCGTGAGTTAAAGTTATCATGGGGTTTGGTTTTGATTTTGGTAACATAATTTGTTTAATCTCAAGCAAGAAATGCTAAACTTGGTATGTGGTTTTAAAAAATGGTAAAAGAATGTCAAGATTAGATTTGTTTTTGATGATTTGCTTCTATCATATTTTCTTGATCAAATACGTGAACTCATGAATGATACATATAATCACAATCCTCTCAATATGTTTCATGTCTAAACCATATTGTGAAATTTGCCATTTTGATCCTTAAATGATCTCTCAACCTAACTATCAAAATGACAACACTCAAAGCTTAATATAGGTAAATATCAACTCACAAAGCTATTTCTAAACTTTACTTGTTGATAGATAAAAAACCTAGGTCAAGACTTGAAAACATTTTCTCAAATAGAATACAAATCTCATAACTAAATAAACACAAGGTTTTTCACCATATATATATCATCACTTGTTCACATACAAAAGATCAAAAGAAATACAAACTAAAAGCAAATCATCTACCTCTAATCTTGACACCAAGAAGGTTTAGCCACCCATTTCCATGGTGACTTGAGTAACAAGCAAACTATCAAGCTTTATGAACATCAAGATGGAAGTCTCCAAGATTGATGGGTAAAAACTTGAATTCTACTAACAATGGAAGTTTTAGGGTTTTCTCACTCCAAATGGTATATTTTGGTTCAAGAGAGAGAAATTAAAGATGGAATGGTTCTCAAAATATCTAACAAGCACTATATAGCATGGCACATCAGCCCAGATTCGCCCGGCGGAAGAACAGCTTCGCCGGGCGAAACCCACTAAACAGGCCACGTGACCTCAAAAGTATACAAAAGAACCCCAAAATAAATATCTTCTTCCGCCCGGCGAGACAGATGCTCCGCCGGGCGCTCCAGAGCAGAAAGATGGCCAAAAATTGAGCTGCTTCGCCCCTGGCTCGCCTACCCCTCGCCGGGCGGAGCTTCGCTTCCAAGCTATTCGCCGGGCGAAAACAAGAGGAATACTGACACCTTCAGAGTTGCCAAAATCCTCGATTCTTCGACTTTTTTCCCGATTTTTCTGAACATTTGCTATCACCAATAACTGAAACACTAGAAAATAGATCAAAATACCAAATATTTACATATGACAAAAATCACTTATTTACATAAGCTATTCTTCTAAAAACATAGAAAAAGGGGGTAAAAAGTGCCTTAAAAACATACGAATAAAAACAACAAAAGACACTCAACAGCGGTGCATGCGTAAGTTCGGATTCGTGCAGCGGATACCCAAGTCACCCTTTGAGGCAGCTCCCGACACAGTGACCCGAGTGCAGCTCACTGCCATATGGGAGGACTGGCAGCATCATGTGGTACCGCAGGAGTACCGTCTCACTCGGGTCACACAGGACTGGCACAGTGAGGAGGGGTACGTCACATGGTTCTACCGGGTGTCCCATCCTCTGCTGAGACCCGACGTTCCCGGCGCTCCTAGGCCAGCACATGAGGAGATCCTGGAGAACCAGCAGGCCGAGGATGACCACGCCATTGATCTCCTGCCGATCTGCCAGCGGATAGAGATGCTTGGGCGGGACGCGTTGGATCGAGGTGTCGTTCAACAGGGCGGTCCAGATGCAGTCGCCGTGATGGAGATGATCGTCACTGATGCAGGCCGTGCGGCGGGGTACAGGCGGCAGAGGAGAGCCCAGGGTGAGAGGGTTAGGCACACCCAGTAGTGGTCGGGTTTATTTATTTTTTGTTTTCGGATTGTATCTTTAGCACACTATTTTTATTTGTTTCGGTTTGTATATATTATTTTCATCGGATTAGTTTTTTTTATTTATCATATTAGTATTTTCAGTTTATCTATTGCTTATTTTATTTGGCGTTTACGTTTAATTAAAATGCGAGACTGTTTTAGATAAAACATAAAAAAAAAACACAGTTTCTGCATAATTCGGAAATGAACTTCCGAATTCACCCCCATGAGGTGTTTTCGGAAGTTCATCTCCGAAGACACCCCCCATGAGGTGATTTCGGAGATGCACTTCCGAATTATGGAAAATTTTTTTAAAAAAAAAGCGCTTCGAAAGTTCATTTCCGAAGCAGAGGTATTTTGGGATTTTCGCTGGGGGTGACCCCATAGAGATAGAGAGGTGGCTAAAGAAATTTTCATTTTATTTCATTACATAACTCTGAAAATCATAATTTTAGCCTATGAGCTAATTAAGCACTAACAGAATAAAGAGAATCTACTATTATAAGAATTTAAAATACAAACAAATTTAAATGAAGAGTGACCCAAAATAACTTCTATCAATTTTTTTTGAAATAAATAAATCATAACACATAAAATGACGAGACTAATCAATTAAATGAATTAAATGAGTAAGAAAACAAATCATAACAATAAAGTTAGAGAACGAATTTTTATTGTTACAAATATATAATTCAATCAACCAACTTCTTATAACATGTACACAAAAGAAAAGAAGAGACGAAAGATAAATGAAACTAAAATTCTCATTGGAAATGACAAAAATCTTGATAACAAATACTTACATGTTAGTGTTACTCATAATATAATATTCTCTCTCCTTATTTATAAAAGAAATTACTTTAAATTCAATAAATTACTAATGTATCTATTCTATATATTATTTAAATATATTAGTTATTCAATATATATAAAAAATATTTTTTTTCTTATTTTTATAAATAAGACCAGAAAAAAATTATTTTTTAAATTCAATGAATTACTAATGTATTTATTCTATATATTGTCAAAGTATATTAGTTATTCAATGTATATAAAAAATAATTTTTTATTTTATAAATAAGACCGGAGATAATAATATTATTATCTAATACTTAAATCTCAAATCTTAACCAACAAATGTACTAATTCTCTAAGGTTAAAAATACTTACAGTATTAGAATGTGATTTTCCCCTCAAAATAGAGGAGGGTAGAATTTAAAGAGGCAAGCATAATTTCTTCTTTCAAAAGAGGAAAATTGTATAAATTATTTGGTTCCACAATTTCTATCATCACCCCAAAAGTTAAAAATGGTAGAAATGAGTAACCATTATAAACATGATAGAAATTACAGATCACCAGATCATAGAAATATTCATTATTGAAATGGCAATTTATTTTTCACTTTAAGCATTTGCTTACAAAGGCAAATAATTAATACGCATTTTCATACTCATAATAAAAAAGCATGTGAATCAATGCTTAACAACCAAAGAAGCACAAAGCATCTTGCACATATTGCTGTGCATGATTAATCATAATAATTGTTGATAAAAACCAAACATAGGAAAATAATTACTAAAATTAAAACAACCAAAGAAAGTTTGCAATATGGAGTTACATTACATTACATTGCATGTCACTCTTTCTTTTCTTCAATCTTTTCTTCCTTCTTAGCTTCCTTCACTTCTTTCACTTCTTTCACTTCCTTAGTTGCTTTAGCTTCCTTGCTCACTTCTTTCACCTTTGCCTTTCCAGCCTTTGGCTTCATGAAGCAAAAGCATGAGCAACAAGGACACTGAAACAAGAACTTCATTTTTTTTCTTCAATCCAAAAAAGTGCTCTCAGATCTAAAAGCTTTTGTGTCCTCTTCTTCTTATCTTGTAAATAATTTATTTATTTATTTTCTTTCACTGAGAAGCTGTATATTCATTGGATTCCACTTCAATCACTTTCAGTGTAGATGCGTTTGTCTAATAATGCCAGCATTTGAGTGAGGTTATGAGGTGGTGGGGTTATAGGCTTAGCTAGACCATGTTGAAAATAAGTCACAATAAATGTGTCACGTAGTTATTGATTTTGACACATGAATATATGAAATCAATGGTAAAGATGATTTAATCATAATTTAGTGAAGATGAAATATGATTGATATCAAATCAATGGCTGAGATTGTGTGTGTTTTTTTTTATATCTGCGCGAGATTTAGGGTTTGTTTGTTTCAGTTTTAAAAAAATGGATTTATTTTTTTGTATTTTTGAAAATAAATTTTTCAAAATCATTTTTTAAAATATTACAAATTTTTTTATTTTCATTTTTTTCTAAAATGAAATACTAATTTTGACCTCCTATAAGATAAACATATATTATTGAATATCAAAATTTAGTCAAAATCGTAATTTTTTTTAAAAGTTGTATTTTAAAAATGATTTTTATGGAAATCTATTTAAAATAGCTTTAAAATTAAGTAATTTTTTAAAATTTTCATATCCAATTTTTTTCCTTAAATAAATAAAATACATAAAATTACATTTTGAGAATAAGTATTCAAACAAAATTTTCATTTGAAGCTGTTATAAAAAAAATTATAAAATTTTCTATACAAAATTATATTACACTATAAAAATTATTTTTAAAAAAAAAATCAAAACAAACTGGCCCTTGAATCTCCCAAATATTGTGTGTGGGTCATGTTGGCCATGCTTTGTGAAAAAAGAGTCAACCTATGTTTGTTTGTATACCAAAAGGGTTACTCTAGCATGTGAAATGTATTATAACTCTATGCTTAAAGTTGGCTTTTAGATGTTAAAATAATAGACGTAATTTCAAAGTTTAGTATACTCTATGCTTAAGTGTGACTTTTACAAAATTATATAATGATTTGCCGCAATTATATCAAACTCACCCTGAATTAAAATATTCACCATGTTATTTGAACTTAAAGGGTATGCTTATCAATAATAGTAGGAAATAGTAACTAGAGTAAAGAAAAGGTTACCAAAATAAAACATTAGGGCATGTTTTAACGAAATGTTTATATGCATGGGCTCATTTAGTAATGCTACATTATTTTCCAGGGTAAAAGAAGGGTATTTTTTAAAGAGGACAAAGGACATTCTTGACTGAAATTGCTGACAATTTCTGAACGACTTGATAATAGTTAGTCCCCTTGTGATCTTTAATACAGTAATACTTTTTTGGGTTTAATAAGTTTTTGGTCCCTATAAATAATGCAGTTTCATTTTTAGTCCCTTCTGAGTTTTGGTAACGGTTTTAGCTGGTTTTGGCAACGGTTTTTTTTGTAAAAACTGTTGCCTAAAAACAGGGAGGGACTAAAAATGAAAATTGCAATATTTATAGGGACCAAAAACTTATTTAACCCTACTTTTTTTTCCCTACAATATGCAGTGTAATTGTCCTGTAGTTGCCGACTTGCTTTCGAATTTTTTTTCTTGAACGTATACTTATACTTCATGTTTTTTTAAGTTACACTCTTAATAATATGATTGCATTATGTTATCTGCCGCATATAAGGCCCAATAGCGCAGAAGTTTAATAGTGGGAGATGACTGTGTTCGGTGCAGAATAGATAACTTTCTTTTATCCATCCAGCTGGGGAAATATTCTCATGCGAATTCAATCATGGCCGTCTAGATTGATCTCACGCCTGACCACATCTCAAGCTTTCTCACACACAATCAGTTGCTAACTAACTCTTCTATTTAAAGAAATGATCGCATCATTTCTCAGATATTCAAATCATTGTCCATTCAAACTTTATTTTTTCACTCTCTTACTGACTTGAGCGTTGAAGTGCTAATCTTGTTTGTCGATCATATATTCACTGCATCAGGAGTCTTAAACCACCATAACAAATGGTGGATTCATCCACTCACTACGCCAAAAAAGGTTTTTAATAGCGCTTTTTTTGGCATTTAATAGCACTTTTAAGTGCTATTAAAGCCCCGCTATTATAGGTTAACTACCTATAATAGCGCTTTAAAGGGCTATTAAAAGTATAATATTTGATAGCACTTCCCATTAAAGCGCTATTGTAACCTGATCTTAAATAGCATATTTTTAATAAGATTTAATAGCGTTTTGGATAAAAGCGCTATCATATGCACTCTTTAAATTTAAAAAAAAAATCTTTTAGAGATCTTAAAAAGCAATTATTTTATTAAAAAATTGTTCTTCAACCATATGAAAACAATATATAAATCACTCACTTATTTATTATAAAAGCACATAGCTATCAGATGCAACTCAAATATTATTAACAAGTATGAAAAGTACATCATCATGAAAGAAATATTATGTATTGTTCATTAAAGCCTATCATCATACAATAAAATTGTAAATATACAACCTACAAACAAAATTTTACAATTTCTTAGTTGAAGAGAGATGGATGGGTTACAAATCCCAATTAGTCGGATCCCCGTGTAAATTGCCACACTAAGAAAATCAAGAGGCTAAGTCTAAAGAAAAAGAAGATTGATAAGAGCAAAAGTATATAGTAGTTTGGATACTATTTCCAGTAAACAATGGCTTCCCCTTCCAAGTTATAGTTTCTCCTGCATAAAATCCCAAGCATCCATGTGAAAAACTGAATCAGCAGAATGACATCAAAGTCTCTTGAAATTTCCTATAATTAATAATACAATGCAGCAACAGAAATAGTATCGAATGAAAAATTGCCAGCAAGCTTGAGATAATTACTTATATTTCATTTATACATTTTGCCGACACTTTAGTTTCTCACACTAGTAGATCTACCTCCCTAATTCATGTTTTCCTAACTGGATATATTTTTCCAACAATTTCATTTTACCAAGTACAAGAATCAAATATTTAATTCTACACTCTATAATGTTGTCAAGAAAGAAGATTTAAAATATAATTTTATTTGATCTCCCATTAGAATAACATATCCGAATCATATTAGACACGAATCAATCCAAGTTCATATGACACTATACCATGGACTACCAATAAATTTATAAACTAGGAAATTCTTTATCAACACAAGGAAAAGCTCATACAAGAAACAACAATAATTATCATGTAAAATATAAATTGAACTCTCCATCTTAATCATTGACGCTTCTTTTAAGAAGCATGCATTATAAATAGGGAAGGATACATTTACTGCTAATATATTAATCTAAACACCCTTCTCCCTTTACAGTAGTAACTTAACTAAAAGTATGTTTGCTTGTATATATCCAACCCAAAAAATGCATTTTAAATTGAAAGATTGCCATGTAATACATGCCTCTCTGTGTAACAAAAAACATAAACCATGAATCAATAAATTTAAAATATTAACCTTAAATAATAAGTCTTAAAGAATAATGTAGAAGATCTAACCTTTATAAATATTTTGATTAGAGCCAATCTTACTGTATTCCTCACAACCAAAATTGTAGGTACCACACATGCAATCTCCATGATGTACGTCCATTAACACCATTGATAGCTATTGATCCTTGGTCCAAATAGTTACATGTTAATCACACAAAATGTAGCCACATAAAATTATAAAATTATTGTAGGTACCACACATGCAATCTCCATGATGTCCACTAACACCATTGATAGCTATTGAATTTTTAAATTCCACTTAGTCTACACCTACATTAATCAAATACCAATTAATAACAACATTAAAAAAAATCCATACAACCAATAAAATCAAACCCATGATTAATTAATCCCCTCATAAAAAGATTGTACCAAATTTAGAAAAATAAAATTTTGAAATGTCTTTTTAAACACATATATTAACAAAAAAATGGGTTACTTTCGATGATGCACCGATAGCTAATCAAGTTATTGACACTATATCAACAACCAGTGAACTGGCCGGTAATTATCTTCCAATAATTGTAGACATCACAACAACTACAAGAAAAGATGTTATGGGACTTCCCATCACTATTGAAACTTCAACAGCCCCCAGTCAACCTAGTAATCAATTTTCCTTTATGGTTGTAGACACTGCAACGACTACAAGCAAAGATATTATCAAACTTCCCACCAAGCCTGTATACACTTTAGAAACCACGAGTCAACCTAATTATCATCTTCCTATGACTGCGGACATTCCTACACCTACAAGAAAAATTATTAATAGAATTCTCGTCAAACCCGTCAACACTTCACCAACCAACCAGTAGCCTAGTGATAAACCATCCATTAAGGTTGTAGGCACCATATCAACAAGTAATGAAATTAACAACCAAGTGTCCATCAAGACTATTATAGACACTATATTAGAAGACAATAAATATGATAATCAACTTTTCATCCCGGTTTATTCATTTTATTTAGATTTAAATCATAACTTGAGCCTCGCGTATACTACTATCATCTCTCTTACAGAACCTCATACAAAGTCCACACAGCCTATTGGTAACCTTTGTCACAAGAGGTGTAGACCTTGCCATGATTGGAATTTTAGTGATGGTGAAGAGGAGGATCTTATAGAACTACCTGCATTACATAGGTTGTGAATAATGGGGTCAATTAGTGTAAACAGAGTAGGATATTTCATTTTAGCAGTTTAAGAGCAGTATCAACCTAGCTCCTTGGTTTGGAAAGTCTCATTGCTACATGTCCTTGCGTGTCTATAATATGAGCATCGGCTACTAGTACATGACTTCCATCTAAAAGAAGATTAAAAGCTTCAAATCTCTATGGCATATTTGAGGAAAAAGAAGAATAATAGTGTAAGTTCTCAAAATGAGTATTTTTAAGTTCAATAGTTTACATCAAGTTTGAACACCAGTTATCATGGTATGACATGAATGGAAACCCAAGATCAGCAGCTTCAAGAAATTGACTACGAATCAAAATCAATAGCTCGTACAAAATAATCATGTGAAGACCAGTCGTGAAATGATCAAATGTCCAGTATTTGGAACGAATGTAAACTCTAATAAAATTTTCATCATTTAGTATACTAGTAGCTCTAAACACCATTAGACAAGAGCCAAAACAAACATTCAAAATTCCCAAAACACCATTAGATGAATAAACTAAGGCTTCAACTTGATCTTGTTGAAAGGAACATGTGAACTTTGATCTAACAAAGTTCATGCAATATTTTTCTACAAAGGAAAACCCAAAAGAGAAACACACAAATGATACGCCCAACACATAAACCTTTTATTTTTAAGTAGAGACCAAACAAAGCCCCCCTAGAGCCAAACCGAACAAAGGAAAACAATAACTATACAAAACCAGACCAACCTCTCCACAAAAAATCAAACAATCTCGAAAACATATAATGAATCAACCCAAAATAGTCCTCTTCCACTGGAGAAGAATAAAAAATGAAAAAAAAAAACTTACTTTCAAATGCTTCCTCTGTTTTCGTGAAATAAATCTTGGACACGGAACATATTTACGGTTTCAACAGATTTCTAGTAACAAATACGTGGATTTCTGAATTTGGGATTCAGGCATTTTCTAGGGTTTCTCTCCAATTTTAGGATTTCGGAGTTCAATCGATACTACGACATCGATGGATTTCTGGTAAAATATACGTGGATTTCTGAATTTGGGATTCAGGCATTTTCTAGGGTTTCTCTTCAACTTTAGGATTTCGGAGTTCAATCGATACTACGGTTGTGAGTAGAGGCTGAGTTCAACGATAATAATAAGATTTTTGAGCTCGACGAAAAGAATAATGAAGAGGATCTTAGGTTAACTCGGAGAGGAAGAAAAGGGTTTTTGATTTTTTTTAAAGAAGATGGTTACTTATTTTTGGGGAAGAAGTAGAGGACTACGAGGGAAGAAGGTGAGTTTTATGTTTTATGGGCCACAGCCCACAGGTCAAAATATAATATGATTTTTTAAAAAGGATGATAACATTATAATAGCATTTTTGGAAAAACGCTAACAAATGGGCAAAGTTATGATATCATTTCCCTAAAAAACGGTATCAAAATATTTTAATAATTTTTTATCCTTGTTGCTAGCACCCAGTAAGTACATTATTTTGAATCTAAGTGTTACACTTTAATAGCGCCCGACAACAAAGCGCTATCATAGGGGCCTGTGTCAAGTTTTTTAATATCACTTTAATAGAAAGCGCTATCATAGGAGCCTGTGTCAAGTTTTTAATATCACTTTAATAAAAAGCGCTATCATATTCACGCTATTATAAGTTAAAATTGTAGTAGTGACTCCGATCATCATCTAGTTCTAGAGCAAAACATTGTCGTCATCTGTGGAAACTGACTCTTAATTCTTGTGATTTTCCATGACCTAACATTTTTCGATTCAACTGAATCGCCTTCACTAGGAATCCGGATCTCCTTCAATCGAAACAAAAAATTTTGTATGTAGATTAATTTTGTAAAGTTCGAATTCGTACAACTGATGGAAGCCTAAAAAACCATTTGCTCCTCATTCATCGGCAAGTTGCTAAAGCTGCTAGAAACCTGATGCATCTTCCTCCAATGATGGACGACCAAGTCGTAACAGTTGTTCCATTTGTTCCTCTGCCGCAAAGTTTAGTCCAACCTAGGACAGATCAAGGAGTGTTCCCAACCCCTTTGTTCCTCGGATCTACACTATAGTTCCATCTAGGAAAATCTTCGTTCAAAACCTCCCCTGCCACCTACAATGTCCGATTGAGAAGCACTCCACGACTTCAACTCTTACAAGCTAACCCTGGCTTGTAAAGAGCCAATGAATTGTTGAACAACAAGTACCGGATAGCTCAAAAACAAAACACCCAGAACTTGACGCAAAGGCTAACTTGGATTAAAGAAAGTCCACAAAACGTCAATTAGAGGAACAACGTAGTGTAAGAGGCAGTCTCTCACAAAACCGTCGCTCCTAAGTTGAAAAGAGACCAAGAAAAGGTCCAAAAATATCCAAGTCTTCGACGACAATAATAGGTGCCAAACTTATGTTAAATACATTAGCACTTATCTGCTTATCTTACAAGTACTCATCACAAAAAATCCTGATTATGAAAAGTAAATAAACGCCTGTTTGGATTTTTCTTGTATGCATTTATCAAAATAGGTGAAAAGAACTTGAAAAACATGCATTATGAAGAAAATAGGAAAAATAAAAAACCTTAAGAATCAAGGCTCGCTAGGCCTCATCTACAGGCGCGTTGGGCGAATAAAGGACTAGGTGGAAACACCTGGTACAAGTATTTCATGGTGAATAAATGGTTAGCGCGTTGGTCGAATGAGTGGTGCGTTGGGTGAGAAAAGGTGGCTAAGGACATGTGGAAGACATGCAAGCATTGTTTGCTGAAGAAGAAAAGTTAGGCGAGAGGACGATGCGTCCAACGCGAGACTCCGACATTTTCCTATAAATAAAAGTTTCAAATTCAGTGCAAAGGGAGTTTCGGTGGATCAGAGGAGGGCATAATTGGATTAGGTTCACTCTGGTCTACAACTGGAGGATAAGAAAGGAAATCTGATGGATGGAAACCTAAAAGGGATAGGGATAGGGTTCACTCTGGTCTAGTATTTTTTAGAGATTCTTTATGATTAGAAGATGAATGGAAACATAAAAGGGATAGGGTTTGGTTTTCAAAGCTTTAACAATCAAAGAAAATCTTAAGTGACATAAATTTTTTTCCATGATGTCTCGCCATTGTGCCAGACATCAGAATGCTTAAGCTTATGACAGTTGCTTGCAATGGAAGTGTCACTTATGTGGTAAATGACCAAGCAGTGGATAAAATTCAAGGAAGGTGACAATTATCTTATTACTCATATTTCTCTGGGATTTTTTTTAGCAAAAGAAGATTGGTATATCTTATTTGAAATTGACTATTCGAGACACATGACTGGAGTAAAGGAGTTTCTGGTGGACTTTAAGTATCATTCCATCTTCCATGTTTTTTTGTGATAATTCCAAAAGTGTAGTTAAGGGGATTGAGAAACTAGATGGAACAAGATTTCCTAGTCTTGATAATGTTCTTCTTGCTAAAGGACTAATGATTAGTGTCACAAACATAAGCCAGTTGTGTGACCAAGGTCTCAAGGTGAGTTTCATTCGGGAGTGATCAAGGTCTCAAGGTGAGTTTCATTAAGGAAGAATGTCTGGTCTCTAACGAGATGGATGAATTCTAGGGAGAAGGTTAGGTCCTAAGGCCTTTTGTTAATTGGTGGTACCATGAGAAACCACTTTCTCATCCGGATGCTTAAAGATCAAAGGAATAGATAAAGTCCAGATGTCACACCAGAAGTAGTAACATCAGACTGATGACAAAATTCTAAAACTTCCTATTATGGGACTAATGATGTCAATACAAGGTGATAGTCTTGGCAAACAAAGGTTTGTCTATGAAGTTGTTGATGATTTTTCTAAAAAGACCTGGATGATTTATTACAAAGGAAAATCAAGATCTTTATCAAACTCCTTCAAAGATACCAGAGGGATGTTTCTGATTTACTCTGTCGATAGCAGAATTTATGTATACTCTAGAACCAAAGTCAATGGTTCAATCATTGAGAAAAGGAAGGATGTCCAAGCAGATGTTGTAAATTCATCTAAGCAATTTGGCATTCCAAGAATGAGGTTGATTCTATAGATCTAGCAGGCACTAAATCAGATAACTCTCAAGTTAACAATGTTTTCACTAGAGCTCAGATAATTTATTCAAGGGAATTCATTATTCGGAGTTACAAGCAAGGTAACATTACAAATAAGGTAACTCTCTCCTTATTTAATACCTTATTGATTGTTCCTCCTCTTAAGCTACGTTTCAACATGAGAAAATCTACCAAAAATGCGGAGGATAAAAAGGTTCACTTGTTAGAAGCCAAGAAGATTGAGATCAATGTTGGAACATTTACTGAAGCATCAGTAATAGGGAAGAAACTTGTGTCAAAGATGAAGTCCTTTAAGAAAAATCATGTTCAGTTACATGACTCTGACTTAGATGCTGATGAAGATTGAGTCAACTTCAAGGACTCCAATGGAAGGATTGGATAGTTTTTATTTTTCTGACAAAATAAAAAAAATATTGTTGTTTTTGTTTGTTTCCATTTCTAACGTGTTTCCATTGTCTTTAAACACACTCCATTTTGTCAATTTTTGGCTAAAAAGGGAGAGTAAGGTGCTAGTAAGCTCCATTTTGTCAATTAACTGTGAGCTGATTGGACTTCCTTACCTTAGGAATTTGCCTCTATGATCTTGAATTGGGTAGTGCTTTTTATCTTCTGCAGATCTGATTGTGCATGTACTAACATACTAACCTATGCACGACTCACCTCTAGTTGCTATTTTGAAGAGTTAACCCTTTTCCAAATTATGGAAAAAAGCGGGGAGTAATGGTGTGATCTATGTTAGTTAGTGTGACCAATTTACAGGTAACAACTAATTGTTTAGTACTTCCTAATTTGGTATGTAGTAATGATGTGCTCACATGTTGGAGCATCGAGAAAGATATTTGGCCATTTTAGTGAGCTTTTGTGTTAGTAGTATTTTGCATTTTCTGATACTAACTGCTAAGTGTTTATGTTATGCACGACTAAGTATGTGAATGGTTGCATGTTAATAATTGTTAATTGGTAAGATTATGTGCTACTAACTATGCGCTAACTGGGTTTATGCTTGACTAAGTCTATGAATGATTGCATGATTGGTTGTTTGTTTGGTCTGGAGTAACTGTATAGATCGAGTTAAGCATCTATATGTCAATAATGTTGATGTTATTGATTTCTGTTGCTGCTAATGGTGCTTTAGTGTGATGATTAGAACATGGCTACTATTATTGATTGTATGCTCTATTAGTCTAGTGCTTATACTGGTTGTCACTTGTTCTGATTTGAATGGGTGTTATATCTTGAAGAGTTGTTTTGTCATAATTTTCAAAAGGGGGAGATTTAAGTTCCTTTTGGATTGGCCATTTGGATTTGATGCATTTTTCAAAACAACAACGTGGAGAAGTGTTCAATATTAATCTAGCTTACTTAAATTGTATGGAGGTGCAGAATGGACACATGTTGGACACGATGTCCCAACCTGATGGTACGGCATATGGCCTTGCACAACAAGTTAATGTTGCTGTGTTTTGGAAGATTTTTTTGTTAAAGTTTTGATCAGATTTTATTGCTATTGATTTAGCAATATGATTAGGTGATTTATTTGACAGTTGGAAGAAGATTGATTCAGATTTAAATTTTAATTTTAATTGTAATAAATCATATTTTGTTGGAGAGATGTATAGAACAAATAATATCCAACACATTATGCATTATTTATGGACAAAATCATATCAAATATCCAAGGAGAAAAGCCCAGAATTATTATGTTATATAAGGAGCTCAAAACTTACATTGGAGAGCAAGCATTCAGATTGAATATTTTAACGTGCTAGGTTTACAAGAGTCCTTATTATTTTATGTACACCACACTATGTTTCAGTAACTTGGTATAGTTGTAAGTTTGTCTAGTTGAGTTACAAATTCAACATCACTCATCTTGTTGATTGAAGTTGATCACTAGGGTTTAATGTTTAAAACACTAAGGGGTTAGTTTTTGAGAAAAAATAAAGTGAGAGATTGCCTCATATTTAGGGGGAAGAGGCAATGAACAACATAAGGTTTGTTATTGCTGGTAAGACTAGGTGTACTAAACTACTAATATTGAATTTCTTTTCTTGAATTAGAAGTCAACCATCCAAACGTAGGTGCATGTTGTATCAAACTGAGTTACCAATTAGTTATGCTATATTTATCATTTTTCTACTCCGTTACCTTGTACAAGTTGTGCTGATTCTGATTTAACTTGTCAAATCAGTTGCCACGGCATCACGTTCGATATCTATCCCCAAGATTAGAATTTTAGTATGGATGGAAAAAATTAAAAAAATTTACATCTCAGAATATCATAATACAATATAAATATGATAAATGAAAATAATACTCCATTAAACTTATTTATTTCATACTTATAATGACGTGTATATACAAGTATGTCAATTATAGATTATCTATTACACAATAGAAATATTAAGTGTAACTAACTTGCAGACAACTATCTTAACTAACATAATAATATCAACTACTGTAATCCATATTTGAATTTGAATTTATGAGATTCAACCATTTTTTCATTATTTAAATTACAATTGCAACTAATTCAATTTTTTAGCTTGCATGAACAAGATTTTTTTTTTATAAAAGCAAGGGCGTAAGTCCAAAAGGAGAAAACTACAATGAAAGAACACGCGAAATTGAAACCTCTAACAAATTTTCAACAAATAAATTAAATAAAATATCTAAACAATTCTCATAAATTCGTGAACCAGTCTTGATGGAAGCTCCAAACAAATTGATGGTACATAAATATCACTTTCTTTTTTCTATGGATGTTTGCACAATTATAAAGTTATTGTCAAACAGTAACATCGACTTATTTTTTTTGAAGACATTAATCTTATATATCGCTTTTCTCAATAATTGAAAAATTGCAAAATTTAAATTTTCTAACCTTAAATAATAGAATATGAGTTTTGTTTGGAATGTTTATTGTGAAAAATATGAGTGACGAAATTGGGATTTACGAAAAATATGGCCGGTATAAGAACTAGATGAGTGTTGCTGAAAAGAAAATTCAAACAATTGGGCATATACATGAAAAAGATAAAGTTTAGTATTGGGCTATCTTTCTGCCCAATAAGATGTCAAGCCTCCTTTAGAGAACTTTTCATGACGCCTCCCAAATTAAACTTAAAACCCCTCTGTATTTCTCATATTATTAAAAATGTTCTTCTTATTCATTTATTAAGAAATTTATATTTGACAAAAATTTTACATTGTAGAAGCAGTAAAAAAGTTAAAAATTTGGTAGTTAATATAAAATATGTTATGCGAATTTTTTTGGAAATGGATAGAAAGTATGCAATTTTACCGCATATTTAAAAAATCATTATGAGTTTTTATCAAATATTTTAAAAAAATTCGGTTTTTTCTAAAAAATTGTTGCATTTTTATTGAACTTTTTGAAAATTCAGTTTTCACCATTAAGGTTATATGTTTACTTCCGTATTATTATAAGTCACTGTGAAGAAGTTTAAAAAATAATATAATTTATATTGATATTTTAGCTATGTGTATATTTTATTGGGTTAATTATATAACTGTTTTGTTAAAGATGAGGACTAAATTTTTTCTTCAAATTGAATATAAATAGGAGGCACAATTTCATTGTTTGAGGACATCCAAACATCATTATCATATTTCATGATACACTCATTGGCTTCACCCTGAAAAGTTTTCTTCTATTTTTTTTTTTTTTTGACAAAACTAAATTGTAAAGTTACTCAAACACAATATATTGCACCCGTGTAAAAATGTGGAGTATTAATTACTATATAACAAAAGTCAATGATCAAAAAAGAGAAGAGCATGTGAAAAAGGGAAATGATGAATGTGTCAATTGTGGAGGGTATCATGATGTTCAAGGATAGAAATTTGGTCTTTGATAAGCTTGCTTGCATGCCAAGATTTATCATAACTAACTTCTTTTTCTTTAAAAAAAAAGGTTGTAAAATGAAACAAGAAGAAAAAGTTATCAAGTTACAAACCAAAGTAACATAATGATATATAAATAAATAAAAGTTAGTGTGACAATCAACGCAGCTGTGTCTAGCAACAAAGAAAAAAGGTACTTCCTCCGTCTCATAATAAGTGTTCCATTTGCAGTTTTTCTTTGTCTCAAATTAATTGTCCATTTACAATTCCAATGCATTAATCATTATTATTTTTCCACTATTATACCCCTATTTATTAACTTTCACGTTATTCAACTTCTATTAATAGGGGTATTCTAGTAAATGACATTAACTTTTTTACTAAAACCAACACATCCAATCATTTTCTTAAAAACCGCGCATTGCTCAAATGAGACACTTATTATAAGACGGTGGGAGTAATGTCTAAGATGCATCAAATACAATTGCGTTTAGCTAAGAGAACTTTAAATAATTGGTGTGGCAAATTGGATCATAGTTTATCAATCCACTTCACTTTGCCACAACATTCACCAACACGTACGTTTGCTTGCTTGGATAATTGAAGAGATAAATGTTTATTTTTACATTAAAATTTTGATGATGAGTTTTATGTACTTTAGTTTTTGTTGTGTAATTGTAGAAAAAGCATTATCTGGACCTTATTTACATTTTTTTTATTTTTTATAAATTGAGATAATCAATAAATTTGAAGTGATTGATACAGTTCAATTGATATGCGTTAATTGAGTTAAATGAATGTAAACTATTAATTTATGATTCAATCTCTGATGATAATATTTATTTATATTTATGTATTAATGTAAACAAAGTATTGATATTTATAAATGAGTAAAATTGTTTGATATGTAATATAGTACGTTTCTAGTGTTTTATTTATGACTAGGGGTGGAAATAGGCTAGGCTAGGCTAGGCTTTAGAAGGCCTGAGCCTGGCCTACCATAAACTTAAAAGGCCTAAGTCTGGCCTACGGCCTATCATAGGCTCAGATTTTTGGCCTGGCCTAGCCTTTTTAAAAGCCTGACCTGGCCTGAAAGCCTATTTAAAAAGCCTGTCTCTCATTAAAGTTTTCAATTAATCTATATAACTTAAGAAGTCTTGTAGGTCATATATAAGTGAACCTATTTAGCATTTGTTATATATATATATATATATATATATATATATATATATATATATATATATATATAGGGTAGCCTATTTAGTTTTTTTTAATATATATACATACATGAACCAACTTATTTAACATATTTCTAATATTATATAAAAATATAGGTCGGCCTATAAGGCTTCATAGGCTTTTATAATAGCCTAAGCCTGGCCTATTTAATAAAATAGGCTTTTAAAAAAGCCTAAACCTGGTCTCTTTATTAAATAGGCTTGGCCTGGCCTAGGCCTATGTAGGCTAGGCCGTAGGCCCCTGTAGGCCGGCCTGGCCTATTCTCACCCCTATTTATGACGGATGTTGTACGACTCTTCCTGAAAATAGTTATATGGGAAAACAATGATTGAAACATTCATTTTTGTAGACAAGTGATCATAGGTGATTCTTATGGCTTCCTGTAAATAGTTGGATAATTTGGGGGCTAGTATAAATAAAATACATTGTGTTTGTCTATTTATATAAGTCTGAGCATTTTAATTCTCAAACTTCTTTTGGTGAGGTCAAAGATTGAGACATGGTTCTTTTCGGCCCAAATGATTCGATATG
This sequence comes from Vicia villosa, assembly GCF_029867415.1. Taxonomy (NCBI): domain Eukaryota; kingdom Viridiplantae; phylum Streptophyta; class Magnoliopsida; order Fabales; family Fabaceae; genus Vicia; species Vicia villosa. Next base: position 196,237,424 of record NC_081181.1, read on the forward strand.
TGGAAATTTTCCTTTGTATTATTTTTCTATGTATGATATAACTTTCAAGGGTTACGACTTTCACATGCCTTTTTCTCCATTTGAACGTCACTTGTTGTCGAGTCTCAGGTTGGCTCCCTTCGTGAACTTCCATCCTTCCTAGAGTTATATTAGATATTTTCAAAATTTGCGTGCTCACCTTCAAATCAGGCCTCGGGCTGCACTATTGGGCGCAATTTTTCAAATCACGTGGGAGTTCCTAGCAATAATCATGGTTTAATGACTTTTAAGCTGGTTTTTCCCCTCTTCAAGCTCCTTAATTCACCTGTTGAAGACCTTCGATGTCGGTTCATAATATGTTACCCTTTATCCCACACTACTCATGAGTCCATATGTGTTGTTGGCGACCCTTGTCGGCCTGATTTACTTAATTGTGGGTCTGTTGACAACTTTAGGTTGCTATCTAAGGAGTTGCGTCTTAGTCTTGATAAATTACATGGTGATTTGTTGGTTCCCCGTCAAAAGATCAAAAGTTAGTCTTACACTTTGGTTAGACGTGATCCATTATGCCTTATTGATTCTTTGAAGTGGCTTTTCAATGCGAGAGATAAGGCTTTGACTTACTCAAGTGTCATCCTAATAATATAGTTTGTGATACCATTTTTATATTTGTTACATATATTCTTTTTTCCTAGATCAGGGATGGCTGGTGGGCTAACTCTTCAAGATAGAAGGGGATGTGAGGATGCTTCTCTTAGTAATGACTCTACCTCCCAAAAAGGTGGGATAGGGTAAAATAAGATACCTTAAACACACACTACATTGTCTTTAAATCGATCATAAAATGATGGCATCGTCATGATTGAGGAGACTTCTGACATTGCCTCTCATGAGGATCGGGTGGTCCGCCTATTTCCCACCTCGTTTAACTCGACCCTTCATTCAGATTCCTCTACCCTATATGCTTTGATCCATTAAGGGGATTCCTCATGGGTTGTCAATTTTTTGGTCGCCATTCTGTATTGGCGGAGTGTATCCCATGTATGGCTAAACTGGTGACTTTGATTTGTCATTTCCTTGCTTTTAGTAGCACTTAGATGATGAGGAGGGGCAACTCATTGTCAACTTGGAATGAAATAGATTTGAATCTCACGTGGATAGCTACATGGTTCATCCTGTTTGAACTCGACTTGATAATTTGAAGAAGAAACATGAGGAAGATCTTCGTTGTTTCTGCGAAGATGTGAAAAGGGTAATTGACTAGCATCGGTTGACTGAGGGTTATCTCCGTGGGAAAATCCATTTCTTAGATGAAGATATTAGTGAATATGTGTATTAAAAAGAAAAAGATAATGGAGGCATAACTTATGAACTTATAAAGAAGGGTAAGATAACCCCCTAATCAGTTAGCTTGACCTTAAAAATATTTTTCAGGTTGTTTTAATAAAATAAGAGAGGTTTCTCAAAGGTAAATATTTACCTTTAAACTTGTAGCTTTTGTACTCGCTTATGGCATTTTTTCATAAGCTACTTGAAGTAGCTTTTAAACTTGCAACTTTTACCTTCTTAATTTTTCTTTCATTTATACCATTATTATTTCAGCAAAAACTTATTCTTACCCTTCAATATATATACCACCTGGGTGGCGCGTGCGACACCAAATGTAAGTGTAAAGTCTTACACCAAATCTCAATCGTTAATATAAAAGGTTAATGAACTTTTTGGTCCCTCTAAATATCTCAAACTTCGTTTTTAGTCCCTCTAAAATTTTCCTTCAAAGAATGATCCTCCTAAACTTTTAAAATTTAACTTTTGGTCCCTCATGACAAAATCGTAGCTAAAATGGTCTCTAATTCCGCCGCTAAATAAAAAATCATTGCTAAAACCGTCGCTAAAAACCGTCGCTAAATTGTAAAAATCGTCGCTAAATGTCAGGAGAGACCAAAAGTTAAATTTTAAAATTTTAGGAGGACCATTCTTTGAAGGAAAATTTTAGAGGGATTAAAAACGAAATTTGAGATATTTAAAGGGATCAAAAAATTCATTAACCCTAATATAAATGAATCAAACGGTCATATTAAATTTACAAAAAAATACGGTCTTTCTTTTTCCCAAAAATGTGACCTATTTTTGAGGGAAAAGAAATGACAATTTGATACATTCCTCCTATTAACGGTTAAAATTTGTTGTAAGAACCCTTCGACATAATGTTGATCATTCTCCCATTAGTGAAAGGTAAGAAGGGGATCAAGGAGAGACAAAGGAAATTTGTAATAACACTTTATTGTAGAATGTTAGACAATAAATTTATTTTTATTATTATTTTAAATTAATATAATATCATTCAAAATTACAATGTCATTGGTTTATGTATCTCATTAAATTTTATAGTAAAATTTATATATAAATCTCTAATACATTTTGATGTTATCTTTATAAATATTAGAAATGTTTTACATGCATTTATTAATAAATTTATTTTTATCAAATAAAAATTAATTTAATAATATTATATAATAAGAAAATTAGAGTATTAATTTTTAATTAAGAAATCTTTTTATATGACCGTTAATTTATCATATATTCAAAGTAATTTATGAGCTACCAATCATCAACTAGAAGTTATCAATCATCAACTATAAGTAATCAACTTCCAATTAAGCTAAAACCTTACTATGATTGACATTTTAGTTTCACATTGCCAATCTAAAAATAAGAGAAAGACCGTAAAATTGATTACTCCAGTCTAAAAATAAGAGAAACACCATAAAATTGATTACTTCGTAATTTTTTTTTTTGAATCAATGATCAGAACTTTATTTAAGATTCAAAAACAGTTACAAACAAGTGACCACAAAGGTCCAACAGATCCTCAACCACTAGGACACAAAACTACAGCTACACAAACCTAAGGCATCATCACACGGCTAATAGCCCCTCGTAACTTTGCCTTATCCCAACAACGATACACAATCGAGTCTGTGATTCTAGCTATAACACCTAGTTCATCCGGTTTCACATCAAAACAAGCTTTATTTCTATACCACCAAACTTCATATACCGTTTCTGCAAATGCGCATTGGAGAATCCTGGCTTTTCCTGTAACACCCCGTAATTTCATAAATTAATTTAATTAAGTTAAATTAATTATTTGGAAATTATTTGATTATTTAGTAATTAAAATTGGATTTTTGGAAGAATTATGAGAATTATTGTTATTGGGCCGTGACGTAGTTAGTAAACTGGGAGGTGCCAATGAAGAGGCCTTACTAACTAATTATCCTAATTTTTTATAAAATAGAGAAATTGTGAAAATAAGGAAAAAAGAGAAGCAAAAGAGGAAAAGAGAAGGAACGTGAAAGGGGAAAAGAGGAGGAAGAGAAGAATTCAAGGTTCTTGGCTAAGGTAAGGGGTGACTAATCCTTTTAGCCTATATTATCAGTTTAATGATGATGGGATTGATTATGTAGGTTTTGTATCTCAATTGAATGTGTGTTAGATTTTGGGGTTTTGGAATCTATAGGGCAAATTGGATTTGTTTGTGATGATGTGAATGATGTATGATTTATGTACAATGGATGGAATTGATGTGTGTATTTGAGTAATTATATAATGCTGGTATTGAACTTGAAGAATTAGGACTTATAATGATTTTCTGGTGTGTAAAAGATGAGTTTTTGGGGGTTTGAAGGTAGAATCCCGTAGCAGAAGAAAAATACAGATCTTGACACTTCTTCAGTGATGTAACCGGTTACATGGTTGAGGTAACCGGTTACCTATGTGAAAAATGATCAAAAACGCAACTTTCTGGGAATTTTTGGGTGATGTAACCGGTTACATGGTTGAGGTAACCGATTACATCGAAGAAAAATGGGGTATTTTCACTACTGGAACTGATGTAACCGGTTACATGAATGATGTAACCCGTTACATCGCTGTGTTGGCATTTTTTCAAAACTTTAAAAATTCATAACTATTGATCCGTAAGTCCGTTTTGGGTGCCGTTCGAAGCATTACGAAGCTAACGAAATGCTCTTTTTGATGAAAATAATTTGATTGGCACTAGATGATTTAATTATTATGTGGTTGTGAAAATGACATGTAATTATATATGTGTATGTCATGGAATAATGTTATTTAAGAACAATATGTATTGGTGTTGTGTACTATGTGCTAATTGTGATACATGGAATTGATGAATGATAAATTCTATGCATTGTTGTGATTATTATGTGATAAATGCATATTGTACAATTGGTGGATAATTCAATATGTTGAATTATGGTGATGTGCGTAAATATCAGAATCGCATAGATAATTCTTAATTGCATATGTTTTTGGTAATTGTATGTATACATGAGGCTTAAGTTATCAAATGTAGATGTTGTTTTTGGTGGTTGTTGAGGATGACATTGATTGTCTTGTATGCAATATGTCATTTGTAATTGATAAAGGCTATGTGATTGCTGTGGTGATAATATATTTATGTGTTAAATGTATGATGTTGTGGTGAATATCAAATGGTTGTGATATGAGTTTTCTTTGTGTGTTATGGATGAATGATTATGAATCTTTGGTGGATGTTGATGATGTGCATGTTATGGTTGATGCATGTATTTCATAATCATGTTGTGGGCTGTATCCCTTATGGTGGTGGGACAGCGGTAGCTAATTCCCATTGTGTGGAATTAGTGAGAGAAGTAGCCGAATCTTTATGGTGGTGGATCGGTGAGATGGGTTTGTCCCATGTTTGGTACCACATGCATTAGTTGCATTGCATTAGGTTGTTGTGTAGGATTATAACATGAATGGAAGTTGTCCAATGTTATAATTCGTATGTGTTTGATATGAATGGTTGTGTGTTTGATTAACTGTTGTGTACCTGAAATACATGTGATGATTGGGTGAATAATCTGCTTATGATATTTTGTCGTTATGAACTTATAATATAGTTTAATTGTGATATGTCTCACCCTTAATGTTGACATTTTTCAGATTAAGGAGTAGCGGCTTGTGCTTGGTGAGGATAACTCGTAGAGTTACTTCGTTTAGTCGGTTGTGTCGGGTCATGCTCTGGTCTTGTAACACTGGGGGACGTTTATTTTAGTATTGTCTGGTGGATTAATTCTTATGCTAGAATGATGTTTTGTTGGTTTTAAATCGGTAAATTCTTGGTGTTGAATACCGTTGTTTTATGTTATTCAGTTTTGAATTATTTTCCGCTGTGTTAACATGATTACTGAATAATGTGTTTTGAAGTTCCTCATAAGGCATGACATGGCTTAATGTTTTAAATATTTTGAAGTCGTAATACCCTTTTTCATGTTTTACTCTGATTTTTGTTAAATTTTCCGCGGGGTTTAGAAGGGTGTTACAATAGTGGTATCAGAGCAGGTCGGTCCGTCCGGCCAATTGTCGAGTCAGTTGAGTTGCACGACAGTTGTATATTGTCGGCGTGTTATCCCTTGGTACGTGACATGTGAGTGAATCACTGTCGGTACTTGTTTGTTTTGTTGCAGGTGTTGGATTGAAACAAGTGCGGGAGAAGCTTTGCTTCTCGGTTATGTTTCAGTTGTAAGATGATTGGTTCAGTAGGCTGTTGTTGGCAACCGTGCAAGCGTTGTTGGAGTTGTTGTTTTCCGAATCGAAGGTGACTTGAAATTAGGACTTGACTGGTAGTTAAGTTGGAACATCTGGAAGGAAAATGATTAGAGGTAATTGATGATTATTTGTAGGAGAGGGAAATTAAGAAGTTGTAATGTATCAGCTCTGCTGATGGGCTGCGAAGTTGTCAGTTGAGTAGCCGTGCGTCTCAGAAGAGGTTCAGCTGCAAGTTTGCAAAGAGGATTGATGTCGTAATGTTTCAGAAATCACACTTTGGCGATTGGATGTGTTGCTCAAGTTATAAGAATGTTTGGAAGTGAAGAGATATGATAAGGGGCTGTTTGGAATATGATCGAGTTGAAGAGAATGGGTTTTGGAGTGAAATTTTCGTAAGCAAAACGCAGGAAAATTGCTAAATAGCTGCAGAACTTCGAAAATTCATAACTGGAGTTCTGTACATCCGATTTGAGTTCCGTTTGAAGCGTCGGAAAGCTAACAAGATGAACTTTGTTATAAAAATGGTTACAGTAGCTGTAACATAATTATTGTGACAGGATGACGTTGGAAAGAGGTGAAGTTACGATTACTCTTGTTCTTAGAACTAGACTTGTTTATTGGTACTGCACGGGATGTCAGTGTCAGTGTTGAATGGATTGAAGGAATAATTAGAAGGTTGTTAAGGAGTAATTTTAAGAATTGAATATACCATTTGAAGAGTTTTGGTAATACCATATAGAGCGTCGCTGCATGATGTCGATGTTGCATTTTGGATGACGTTGGAAAATTCATATCTTGAGTTCCGAGTGTCGAATTAACGTGCCGTTTGAACCTATGAAGAGGAGAGATTATGTTCTACATTATGGGAGAGTTATAAGTATAGTAGATTAATCCTATGAGGAGATGTTGTGAAGTCGGTTAAGGAAGCGTGAAACTTGTCGAATAAGAATGCCTACTACCGCGATTGTTTGAAACAAAGTTGAGTAGAACATGTTGTTGATTAATAGGTTGATGAGATGTTCGATAATAAAGATGATTTGAGTGCCTGTGGATTTTAGTGAAGAGTGAATTAGTAGGAAAGATGAAATAGACTTTAGAACGGTTGGAGTTATACTTGTGATGCTAAAGCAACGACAAGTATAAAAGAAGAATTGTAGAGAATTTCTAACATCTGTTGATGAGAGGAAGACTTCGTTGAGATTCCGAGTGGAATGATATTTAGACGTGAAGGATGTCATGAATTTGGATTAAAACCACGAGTTATGAATGTTGTCTTGGTCTTGCAGGTTAATTGTATGGTTCAAGATTCGAAGTATTTAGTGATCATAAGAGTTGAAGTACCTCTTTGATCAGAAAGGGCTTAAAATGAGGTAGTAGAGATGATTAGAGTATTTTTTTTTAGGATTATGATTTTGGTTTGAATTACCATCCTGGTAAGGAAAATGTTGTGCTATTGTGTTGCGTAGGAAGTCTTCAAAAATGTCGGTGCTAATGGTGAAGAGTTGGATTTAATTGAAAAATTTAGAAATTGAGTTTGGTATATGAAGGTGATCCTAATAGTGTTAGATTGGGTATGCTAAGGCTGACTAGTGGTATTCTTGACGAGATTAGAGAAGGTCAGAAAGTTATGTTGAGTTGATCGATAAAGTTGACTTTGAATTACCAAGGTAAAGGCGGTGAATTCAGAATCGACGAGAATGGTATAATGAGGTTAGTGATTGGGTTTGTGTTCCTGATGTTTTTGAGCTTAGAAAGAATATTATAGAGGGACACCATAGTGAATTATTAAACTATGACGATGTGAATGAGTTTGAGTGCAAACTCGGAAAGGACACTATTATGTAGTAACGACGGTTTATGCTTACATATGGTTGTCGGCTATCTATTGGCAAATTGAGGACTTGATCACCCTTAATCTCTTGTTGATAGTAGGCGGAATCATATAGATGGGGTGAACTTGTTTTGTTACCTTAATGGTTTAAAAAGTGATGAATACTAAGCCGTGAGGATAATCACTCACTATGTTATGTGAACTTATGAAGAAGTGAATACGAAAGAGTACAATATATTGGATGATGACCTAAGACGGGTAATCAGAGTCGTGCACCGAAAGTGTGATGTGGAGTTGTGTTGTGAGTACTACTCGTGGACATTGAGGAAGTAATATGTCGGAAGCCTACATAGAGAATATGTATTGACCTATATGTTGGATTTGGGATCTAGTGGATGTTGTACCAGAGAATTAGAACCCTTTTGAATAATTTCCGAGATGATGAGTATGTTATTGTGGTTGTACGTAGTTAATGAGTATGTATTCGGCGAAGTGAAGACGATGAGTTGATACTATATGATGCTATAATAATTTTGTGCTGTTGTAAAGCGTTATTACAGATTTCCAGATATAATGAGGAATTATACTCTAAGAAGGACGAAGTTGATTTAATTCTTAGAGAAGAGCGGGACTCAGTTTGAGCTATTTTGTAAGCAATGGTATATTGAAGTTGATGGGTGTGATTATAACTACCTGTGTGTACTCGTTCTGATGGTTAGAATTTTTTTTATAGATAAAGTAAACCAAGAATCTGTTTTTGAGTACGAGTAAGTATTGCTAAATGATAGATTAGTACCATGTATGGTAAAGAAGGATTCTGGAACGAATGAGTAAAGAGAGTCGAAATTGGATAAAACTGAGAAATCTAATTGGTAATGATGATTGTAATGAGTAATCAGAATAGTGTAGCGAAAGCGGAGTGTAACGTGTTAGATAATTACTGGTATGACTTGAGAGGAGTCAGATAGTTGATATTCAATAGTATGAAGGATACGATTATTGAATTTTCTTGAAAGAAGCAGTTGGTGAAAAGTGTAAGTATTATTTCATCGTTCCAATGAAAAAGTATGTTTAAGGTTGGCACGTTCGGTAGATGGAATACATTACTGCAGTGTTGATTAGGTGTGGTCATACCATGGTTCTGAATTATATTATCCAGTTATTGAGCGCATGGTATGGGATGTACCTCAATGTTCTTTTGTCGTTAACCATTCGGAGGTATAACGAGTGGTACACCTGTGAGGTGGTCGAATGCGACGTAAGAGCTGAGATTGAATGCGTGAGATGTAATTTCTGTTGGTTATGTCAAATGAATTTTGAGGATTGACTAGGGAAATGTTACTTGGGAACTAGAGAGTCAGATGAAGGACTCATATCCGGAACTTTTCACTTTAAGTATGTTTTCGAGGACGAAAACTCTTTTAGTGGGGGAGAGTTGTAACACCCCGTAATTTCATAAATTAATTTAATTAAGTTAAATTAATTATTTGGAAATTATTTGATTATTTAGTAATTAAAATTGGATTTTTGGAAGAATTATGAGAATTATTGTTATTGGACCGTGACGTAGTTAGTAAACTGGGAGGTGCCAATGGAGAGGCCTTACTAACTAATTATCCTAATTTTTTATAAAATAGAGAAATTGTGAAAATAAGGAAAAAAGAGAAGCAAAAGAGGAAAAGAGAAGGAACGTGAAAGGGGAGAAGAGGAGGAAGAGAAGAATTCAAGGTTCTTGGCTAAGGTAAGGGGTGACTAATCCTTTTAGCCTATATTATCAGTTTAATGATGATGGGATTGATTATGTAGGTTTTGTATCTCAATTGAATGTGTGTTAGATTTTGGGGTTTTGGAATCTATAGGGCAAATTGGATTTGTTTGTGATGATGTGAATGATGTATGATTTATGTACAATGGATGGAATTGATGTGTGTATTTGAGTAATTATATAATGCTGGTATTGAACTTGAAGAATTAGGACTTATAATGATTTTCTGGTGTGTAAAAGATGAGTTTTTGGGGGTTTGAAGGTAGAATCCCGTAGCAGAAGAAAAATACAGATTTTGACACTTCTTCAGTGATGTAACCGGTTACATGGTTGAGGTAACCGGTTACCTATGTGAAAAATGATGAAAAACGCAACTTTCTGGGAATTTTTGGGTGATGTAACCGGTTACATGGTTGAGGTAACCGATTACATCAAAGAAAAATGGGGTATTTTCACTACTGGAACTGATGTAACCGGTTACATGAATGATGTAACCCGTTACATCGCTGTGTTGGCATTTTCTTCAAAACTTTAAAAATTCATAACTATTGATCCGTAAGTCCGTTTTGGGTGCCGTTCGAAGCATTACGAAGCTAACGAAATGCTCTTTTTGATGAAAATAATTTGATTGGCACTAGATGATTTAATTATTATGTGGTTGTGAAAATGACATGTAATTATATATGTGTATGTCATGGAATACTGTTATTTAAGAACAATATGTATTGGTGTTGTGTACTATGTGCTAATTGTGATACATGGAATTGATGAATGATAAATTCTATGCATTGTTGTGATTATTATGTGATAAATGCATATTGTACAATTGGTGGATAATTCAATATGTTGAATTATGGTGATGTGCGTAAATATCAGAATCGTATAGATAATTCTTAATTGCATATGTTTTTGGTAATTGTATGTATACATGAGGCTTAAGTTATCAAATGTAGATGTTGTTTTTGGTGGTTGTTGAGGATGACATTGATTGTCTTGTATGCAATATGTCATTTGTAATTGATAAAGGCTATGTGATTGCTGTGGTGATAATATATTTATGTGTTAAATGTATGATGTTGTGGTGAATATCAAATGGTTGTGATATGAGTTTTCTTTATGTGTTATGGATGAATGATTATGAATCTTTGGTGGATGTTGATGATGTGCATGTTATGGTTGATGCATGTATTTCATAATCATGTTGTGGGCTGTATCCCTTATGGTGGTGGGACAGCGGTAGCTAATTCCCATTGTGTGGAATTAGTGAGAGAAGTAGCCGAATCTTTATGGTGGTGGATCGGTGAGATGGGTTTGTCCCATGTTTGGTACCACATGCATTAGTTGCATTGCATTAGGTTGTTGTGTAGGATTATAACATGAATGGAAGTTGTCCAATGTTATAATTCGTATGTGTTTGATATGAATGGTTGTGTGTTTGATTAACTGTTGTGTACCTGAAATACATGTGATGATTGGGTGAATAATATGCTTATGATATTTTGTCGTTATGAACTTATAATATAGTTTAATTGTGATATGTCTCACCCTTACTGTTGACATTTTTCAGATTAAGGAGTAGCGGCTTGTGCTTGGTGAGGATAACTCGTAGAGTTACTTCGTTTAGTCGGTTGTGTCGGGTCATGCTCTGGTCTTGTAACACCGGGGGACGTTTATTTTAGTATTGTCTGGTGGATTAATTCTTATGCTAGAATGATGTTTTGTTGGTTTTAAATCGGTAAATTCTTGGTGTTGAATACCGTTGTTTTATGTTATTCAGTTTTGAATTATTTTCCGCTGTGTTAACATGATTACTGAATAATGTGTTTTGAAGTTCCTCATAAGGCATGACATGGCTTAATGTTTTAAATATTTTGAAGTCGTAATACCCTTTTTCATGTTTTACTCTGATTTTTGTTAAATTTTCCGCGGGGTTTAGAAGGGTGTTACATTTCCTCCCTTCTTCTTACACTGTGCAATCATCCAATCCAACTCCAAGCTCCATTCAAGAGGACCGTGGCTGACACCAATCCAATCAAGGATGCTTCTCCATATGCCCTGTGTACCTGCACAGTTAAACATGAGGTGATCCATAGATTCCACCTCCTTACAAAACACACAAGTTTCGTCAGAAAGCATTCCCAGTCTGCAAAGTCTAGCTTTAGTGGGCAACCTGTTATGGCACGCAAGCCACAACACCTGCACTGCTCTGGTTCTCGCGACATTACCTTTGATTATGTATCTCCATTTCACATCCAAATCAGGTTTGCTCAGCAGCCCATAAATTTTTCCAGTGCAAAATTTCTGTTCAGCTACCATGGTATCCCAAATCTGAACATTGTTTACTTCATCTCTCAGTTTGAGAATACTCTTCAAAATCCACGATGTTGATTGTCTCACTTGGACATTCATAATATCCAGCCCTTTCATAAAATATGTATGGACCCGTCTAATCCATAAACTGTCTGCTTTGGTTTGTAGGTTCCACGGGTTCTTTGCCATGCTTGCTCTACTCCATATCTGGAGATTCAAGATGTTCAGGCCGCCTTTTCTACTCGGAAAACACACTTTCTTCCAAGCAATTGGAGACTTCCTGGTTACTTCATCCGTTCCTACCCACATAAAGGTTCTGCAAATATCCTCTATTTTCTTAATCACAAGCTTTGGAATCGGTATACACTGCAGCCAGAAGTTACTGATGGCAAACAATACGCTCTTGATTAGCTGGATTCTCCCTGCCATACTCAAAAGTCTAGCACTCCAGTGCTGGATTCTACTCACAATTCTCTCCACAAGCACTAAACAGTTATTGACAGTAATCTTCTTATTACTCAAAGGAATGCCCAAGTATCTAAAAGGGAGTGATCCCTCTTTAAACCCAGTGGTCTGCAAAATGTCCTCCTTTATCCTTTCATCCACATTTCCAAAATATGCATTACATTTGCTAGGATTAACCTGTAGGCCAGTAGACTGTGCTAACTCCATCATTGCTTCCATGGCCAGACTTATAGAGTCCCTATCACCTCTAGTAAACACAAGCAGGTCATCTGCAAAACTTAGGTTAATTATCTTAAGAGTTTCACACTTTGCATGGTATCTGAAAGCCTGATTCTGCCCCTTCTTTGCTAACACACGATCCAGGTATTCCATTATAATGACAAAGAGAAGTGGGGACAGGGGGTCTCCCTGTCTCAGGCCCCTCTTGGCCTTAATTATATCAGTAACATTATGGTTAATTCTGTACCTATAGGAGACAGTTCTTACCATAGTCATGATCCATCCAATACACTTATTTGGAAATCCCAGTTCAGCAAGAATATCCTCAAGCGCTGTCCAATCTACACTATCATAGGACTTCTGGATATCCATCTGAATCATGCATCTGGGTGGTCCACTTCTTGCGCCATAGCCTCGAATAAGTTCATAAGCCAGTAGTACATGGTCTTGGATGTGTTGGCCAGGGATGAAAGCAGTCTGACTTTGGTCAACAATGCTCCCTATCATGCTTCCAATTCTGTTTGTGAGGACCTTAGAAATAAGTTTGTAAACAATTGTGCAGCAGGATATTGGTCTGAAGTCCTTAACCTCACAAGCATTTACCTTCTTGGGAATAACAGTCACCAGGGTACAGTTAATAGCCTTGTACATTCTCCCATTCTCAAAGAAATCCTGCACAGCCTCAACCACATCCTTTTTTATGATATGCCAGCAGGCTTTGTAGAATTTTGCCCCAAAACCATCTATACCTGGAGCAGTGAGGTCATTGATCTTTTTAAGTGCATTGTAAATCTCTTCTTCAGTAATGGGTGCTATGAGCATTTTGCAATGGTCTCTACTCACTTGCTTTCCATTCCTTAGCACTTCAATGTCCACCTTTTGCTGCATAGGTTTTTCATCACCCACAAGTTTCCTATAGAAGCTAAGCACTTCCTCCTCAATTTCCTCTTGAGTACTCAGATTTTTCCCATTTGCATCCTTTAGCATTGTAATAGAGGTTTGAGAGAATTTGCTCTTAAGGAGAGCAAAGAAATATGCATTATTACAATCTCCTAGCTTAATCCAATCAGCTTTGGCCCTTTGTCGAAGGAGATTCTCTTCTATACCAGCCAGGTCCAACAGAATCTGCCTTTTCTCCTTAACCAAATCAATTCTGATTGTTGACATTCTATCATTGAGGAGATTTTCCTGAGCTTTTGCCAAGTCTTTTCTAGCATTATCAATTTGTTTAGTCAGCCCTTTTAGTGGCTTCATGTTCTCCTTTACCACCTGCTGCAATCTTTTCAATTTTTTCCACAGCCTAACCACAGGTCTACCTTCAATCTCAACACACCAGTTTTCCTTCACAGAGCTCTCAAAACCCTCCATTTGTAGTAGGACATTAGGGAATCTGAAACTTTTGTGCACTGGGGTTTGCTGCATTTTGTATTCCAGACATAACAGGGCATGGTCTGACACTCCATGGTCCATAATTTGCAATTTGGAGTCAGCATGTTGTTGTTGCCATATCACATTTCCAATGACTCTGTCAATTCTAGAGTAGATAATCCCATTCACTTGATTGTTTGACCATGTGAAGTGATCTCCACTACTTTCTTTCTCGAACAGACCTGTAGCAGCCATCATATCTCTCAAATCTCTAAACTCATGCTCTAGTACAGGGTTCCCTCCAATCCTATCATGTACAGACATCACGTTGTTAAAATCCCCCATGAGAAACCATGGCCCCTGGGAAATTTGAGCAAGACTCTCAATATCAGACCACAACACCTTTCGTTTCTCCAGCGTATTGTGTGCATATATGGCAGTCCCCCACATATGAAAATCTCCATTAGGTTTGTAGACACTAAAATGGATAAACTGATAGGATTCCAGAAAATCCACAATCTACCATTTTCATGGGATTGGTAATTGTCAATAAAAGACAAATGACCACCCAGCTTATTCCGAATACTATCCTTCTTAGAAAACTTCAACCGGGTTTCTATCAAGATACCAAAATCAGGGTTAAGTTTTTTGAGACGGGCTGCGATCTCTCTACATTTCCCTGCTTTATTCAACCCTCGCACGTTCCAGGAGATGATCATGGGACATGTTCAGAGCCCACTATGGGTTCCTTCCCAATTACTAATGGATGAAAAACATTTCTACATGGAATCTCCGTCTCATCTTGAAGAACAGCTTTCCCTTTCAAGCGCCTAGTGGAGACCTGTGTCCATTCCTCATAAGTACTGATTGGGTTATCAGGTGTGCTTACCTCAGCAGTGTTCTTTGGAGCCTCCTCTACTTTCTGTATTATTTCTGCTCTAGCTTTTGGCTGCCATTGTTTCTTTACTTGACGTTTCTCCTCTTCACAGTGGTGCCCTACCTTTTGGCAAGTATCACAATACTTTGGTTTCCACTCATACTCCAACGGTTGATCAAATCGAATGCCTTGGTTGTCTTTGATCATAATACTCTCCTTCAGTTTCTTAGTGATGTCAATCTCAACCAAAATTCTGGCAAAAGATATCCTTAATTTGTTCGCAGTGCATTCATCCGTAAACAAGAGTTTACCAATCGCACTACCAATCTTTCCCAGGCTCGAAGCACCCCACAGAGGTAGGGGAGGTTTGGGAGTTTCACCCACACTAGGATGGTCCTTATCATATCCCTCTTGAAAATAAAGCTAGGATCCCAATGTTTCAGCACCATTGGCATGTTATAAATTGAGTATGGTCCTCTGGCCAACACTAATTCCTTATCCTCCGCCGAGTGAAACTTCATCAGAAAATAGCCCTCGTCATGGTAAAACAGGTCTAGTAGCTTGACAAAGTTCCAGGAACACTCCATGAATTGCTTAGTAGCATTCATACTCAGATCTTTTCCTAGTACATACATTATTAGAGAGTCTTCCCAGAAGCGAACTTCTGAATCTACATCTGCGTTCTCAATCTCTATTTCGATTTCACCATCAACAAGCTTTGGCACTGAGTACTCAATAGCTAGGCCATTAGCTGGGAGTCTGTTACCACTAATAACATCATCCCACAGCTTTTTCCCTTCATCTATCTTTCCTTCAGACATCTTACTTTGTTCAGTCTTTTTTTGGTTGCCACTCGCCTCCGAACTACCATCCTTTACCACTGCATCATCCCCAGAACCTTGTGTTTCAGAACTTGTGCCCCCCTTCTCACTTCTCACCCCTGATTGCACCGTCGGAACTGACACCTTTCCTTTTGGACGTCTCCTCCCACGAGCCATCGCACCAACTTTTCCAGAGTCCTCGTCGACCTTTCTCCTCTTCCCGTGGTCCCTAACCCTAGAGCTAGGAATTTAAACCAACAGGAGCGAGGAAATTAGCTTAGATTATCTCTGGAACCACCGCGTTGGAAACCTAAAAACCTTCGCCGGAAATCGCTTTAGAGAGAGCACTTCGGAAACCTAAAAAAAACATGACCTCCCTTTATAATGGAGAATGATGTATTTTTATTTGTTTTTTTAATAAGCAAAAAGGACTTTTATAATCAAGAAAACAAAAACTACCATTCAACCAACAACAACAACAACAAAATTCAATAAACAAGCACTAAAAACTACAACCAACAAGCTCCGAGATTGGAACACTAATCCGACCAAGATATACTCCTCCCTTTATAAAAAAAAAGCATTAAACAAATCCCAAATTAATAGTTCAATCATACTAAAAACATCCAAGTTCCTAAGGCCAACAAAAGGTAAGGCCAAAGAACCAAAAAAAATTAGATGAATGTAACTCTTTGAGTTTATCCAACAACGAACCCGCAAAAGAAGTAGCATCCACTCCAATCCACAAACAAAAATTGAATCAAATAAGATTAGAATAAGATCAAGAACAAAACAAATGATTCACATCCTCCTCATTCAAAAAACAATGCGAACACACTATATTGTGAACACTTTCAATAATTCCTCGCTTTACCAACTCCATCCTAATAGACAACTTATTTAGAATTAGCCATCAACCAAAAATTAAAACTTTACTAGGTACTTTAGTTTTCCACAACTTGTTGTATAATTATGCACATAAATGTGAACACTATAGGTGGAGAAAAACACAAGAAAGAGGGGTTTGAATTGGGTTTTTAATAATTTTCCCTTTCTTAATATTCTTACGCGGAAGCTTAAGTAGCTGATGTTTATTAGAAGCTTTCAGTTCTTATTTATCAGAAGCTTAACGTTTCTCAAAAGCATTCAGCCTTCTTCAAAACTTGAGTCTTCTTATAGCTTCTCTCGACTGATAATTGGAACTTAATAAACAGAAGTAAATAACACACGATATATCATGGTTCACTTGAGAACCCTCAAGCTAATCCAGTCCACCCTTCAAGGTGATTTCGCCTTATGCGAGGTCTTCATCCACTATAACTAAACTAATTACAATTGCACAAACAGCCGCCAATGACTCATAATACAATGCACAAGCAACCACAAGTGACTCACAACAATGCACAAGCAACTGCAAGTGACTAACCACTAAGAAATGATACGTTCAGTGATCTCGATGGATATAACGTTCATTTACCCCTTTAGATTTCTGACCTTCACTCGGTCTTCTAAGAGGATTTCCATAATGACTCGCTGCCATTGTCTTCTTGAGATTCTGACCTTTACTCGATCGCTCAAGGTATCCTCAACATAAAGTTGATAAGGTTTGTGTTTACATGATTGCTTCTTACAAGCGAATTACACAACTTTGAATTATAATAGATATCAACACAAAAGTGTTAAGTAAGTTATGAGCAACAACTCCTTGCTTTTAAAATGATTCTACAAAGATGAAAATGATTACAATCTGATGTAGCATCTTGTAGACTTCTTTCTTTTCTTCTTTGATCTAATCAGCTTCTGCATATCCACTTAGGCATTAGCATCAACTAATTTACCTAATAGCATTTTAAATTAGCATGTGCTTCAGCTTCTCTTTTTGACAGATGCTTCTCAATCATCAACTTCTGAGTATTTGTTCTCTTTCTATATGTGTTGATTCTTGTCAAACTGCGTTGGTTGAATTACATTCATGCCAAACAACAATTAATAACTACAACGACAACAACCGTTATGGCAGTATAAATATTAGCATCGTGGTGATTGCAACAACAACTATTCTAGTTATCGCCAACATTATTGAATGATTTTGTCTTCTTTTTATAGTTTCTCAAAAGAGACGTTGGAGGGCAAGAAGGTCCTTTTGATTTCCAACGGCTAGTTCCCAACAGATAGAATCAAGCATATATGTGAATGTGCAGTACATCTTTGTCTTGTAGCTTGATACGTTGTTATGAATTGGTAGAAAATAGATTTTGCAGGATAGTACACTTCATTTGTTATTTCATAGTAATGGAACAAAACTTTCATTTGTACCTTGTACATCGTACTACATAGCGTCATCTTCTATTCTTCTTGAACCTCAGAGGCTGACAGCATGAGTTGGAAGAAGGAAAATAAGCTTTTGTGTCTTTAGAACTTCAAGTCTTCAGAGTCTTCAACACTTGGTCTTTAGTACCCTTTGTCTTCAAAAAAATGAATCTTTAGAGCTACAAGTCTTTGGAGTCTTTAGAACTGCGTCTTCAAAGTCTTTCAGCACTTGGTCTTTAGATTAGTTTCTTGAGACTTCGTATCATGAGTCTGATCTTTTAAGGCTTGACCTTTGATGTATTCAGAGTCTTGACTTTGTCTTCAGAATTAGAAGCAACAACTTTTCAGAGGAACCAATCTTGTCTTTGAACTTAACTTGAAAGCTCACTCTTGTACGTTGATTTATGATCTTGGAGCAGAAGCTCTAACAAAATTCTTACTTCTGATTACTTGTGACTTCTGAAGCAACAACTTATTTGAGAAGCACACCATAACTCCACTTTCTTGTTTCTTCAGGATCAGATGCAAATAGTATTTTTGAGACGCCTTGCTTGTTTTTGATATTCTTCCCGAACAACAATTCAAAATCTCTTAGAACACAATATCTACACACTCAAGAAACTATTAGAAACTAAATTGTTACATACAAAATATATGTTTTCTAATCGTCAAAACATAGAGTCTTACTATAGCAACAAATCTTGTTCTAACAAACACCTCTCTTAGATAAAATCCAATTAAAATTTATGTTTTGAGAGTGTAGCCCTTTCTATTTGATCAAGTTTCAACTTCCGTTGGAAAATCTATAATATAAGAAAATTAATGGTTATGGAAAAGTCAAAAATACCCTTATTTGATTTTTTGCCACCACGTTAAAATTGTAGTTTTTTTGTCTTTGTACCATAAAGTTCTTAATTTTATTATTAAAATAATACAACTCTTATATTTTATCAAACTTATCAAATCTCTCTTCATTCTCTTTTTTTTCTCTCTTTCATCACTTTCTCATTTCTTTATTCCACACAAAAAAATTATTATTGATATATTTTTTTTTATATACGAAAAATGGTATTTATGATCGAAATATTTTTTAGTAAAAAATGATATACGGGAAAGATTTATTCAAAAAATCTATTATTGATCTAAATATTTTTATATACAAAAATTTAATATTAATTCAAATATTTTTGTAAATGATACCTAAATAAAAATAATATTTGTATACGGAAAAAATATATTATTTATGAAAAATGGTATTTATGATCCAAATATTTCTTATTCAAAAATGATATACGGGAAATAATCTACTATTGATCTAAATATTTTTATATACGAAATATACTAGTGATCCAAATATTTTTGTAAATGATACCTAACCAAAAATGAAGTTTGTATACAGGAAAAAAAATCTATTATTGATCTAAATATTTTTATATACGAAAAAATGTTATTTATGATCCAAATATTTTTTATTCAAAAATGGAATAGGCCAAAAAATCTATTATTGATCTAAATATTTTTATATGCGAAAATTTGATATTGATCCAAATAATTTTGTAAATGACACCTAAACAAAAATAATATTTGTATATGGAAAAAAATCTATTATTTAAGAAAATGGTATTTATGATCCAAATATTTTTATTCCAAAATGATATAAGTGAAAATAATCTACTATTGATCTAAATATTTTTATATACGAAATTTACTATTGATCCAAATAGTTTTGTAAATAATACCTAAACAAAAACGAGGTATGTGTACGGGGAAAAAATCTATTATTAATCTAAATATTTTTATATACGAGAAATGGTATTTATGATCAAATATTTTTGATCCAAAAATGGTATATGGGAAAAAAATCTATTATTGATCTAAATATTTTTTTGTACGAAAATTTAATATTGATCCAAATATTTTTGTAAATGATACCTAAATAAAAATAATATTAGTATTATTATTTATGAAAAATGTTATTTATGATCCAAATATTTTTTATTCAAAAATGGTATACGGGAAAAAAATTATTATTGATCTAAATGTTTTTATATACGAAATTTACTATTGATCCAAATATTTTTATAAATGATACCTAAACAAAAATAAAGTTTGTATACGGAAAAATATCTATTATTGATCTAAATATTTTTATATACGAGAAATGGTATTTATGATTAAATATTTTTAATCTAAAAATGGTATATGGGAAAAAATCTATTATTGATCTAAATATTTTTATATATGAAATAATCAATTATTTATCTAATTTTTTTAAAATATTTTATTTAAAATAAATCATGTATTCAAATTCACGTAATCGAACAGAACACGTGCGTATGCACGAGTTTGTTATTAGTAATTTCTTAAATGGCTTCATCATACTCATAAAAAATTGCCTCGTCTCATTTATATTATTTTAAAATATCAATAAAACAATAAATTTTTTCTATTTTATTCTCTTTAAATTATTTTAGCTTCTCTTTTTCAAGTTTATTCTATAAAAATAAGTTAAAAAACATATATATATATATATATATATATATATATATATATATATATATATATATATATATATATATATATATATATATATATATATATTTATGTATATATTAAAGTCGCATGTATTTTAAAATTGATTGAACACTTTTAATCTTGTAATTACAAAGCAAATTTACAAAAATATTTAATATTTGATGTTTACCACGAATCCGGATTTATAAATCTACATTTTTTATCATTTAGCTTGTGTGAAATTTGCAACCTGACTTAAAAAAACGGAAGCAACCCCTCCGTTGTCTCTTTTTGTTTATACTAGTACTTAAATCCGTGCGAGGCACGGGTTAAATATTTTCTAAATAAAACTAATATTTTAAAAATACTTATATTTTAAAAATTTTAAATATAGTAAAATTACTATTGTATAAATGAAATGTCATTGTTATTAATAGTATACATAAAAAAGTTAATTTAACTAAAAAAAATTTATAAATTATAAAATAAAATTTAGGCATTTCTAATTTATTAATAATTTAAGCAAGTTTTTTATAAAAAAAAGTAAGTTTTTTAAAAAATATTAATTGTCTCGTGTTTTTTTTAAATAAATATTATATCAATTTTTAGTATAAATGTTATTTCCTCCGTTGCTTTTTAAGTGTCATTTTAGAAGAATTTTTGTGTTTCTATTTGAATGTTTGTTTTTATAATTTAATGTTATAATTTATCAATTATACTATATTTTAAACACAAATTCAAGTTTTGGAACATAAAAAGACAATGTGTTAAATTAAGTGATTTATCCTCTTATAATATTTGATTGGGAACACTAAATTAAGTATTTTATTCCCTTATAATATTTGATTCTTATAATTTTTTATTTATCATATATATAAAAGTATTAATAATCCTTATTTAAATAATCTTTATTATAATAATCTCTATTTCAAATATAATACGTTTTATGTTTTTTTTTCAAAATGAAACAAATAATATTTATGTAAACCATTTAATAATGTAGTAAAAAACAATTTAACGTATAAATTATATATATATATATATATATATATATATATATATATATATATATATATATATATATATATATATATATGTGTGTGTGTGATATTTTTACTAAATTTAAAAAATAAAATAAAATTATAAATTAAACCAAACCAATATATAATTGTTACACTGGCCAGCGACAATTTTTTGAGATGGTGATGCATGAGAATATGTAGCTTTGTGTAATAGAAGAAATCGAATCAGATAAAAGATGAATGGATGAAAGAAATTCAAATGAAGAGCTATCTCTTATAAAGTTTGAGTAGACTGCAGGGGAAGTGGAATAAATTGAAGGCCTTCAAATGAAAAATCAATTGTGTGTAGGTTTTTTGAAAAAATGAAGGTTCCCAATGTTACCTTTTGAATCGCTGTATAGGAAAATGAATGGTTATATATATATATATATATATATATATATATATATATATATATATATATATATATATATATATATATATATATATATATATATATATATATATATATATATATATATATATATATATATATATATATATATATATATATATATATATATATATATATATATATATATATAACATATAACATTTCACCTTTAAACAATAGTGAACACAGAAAAATGAAAAATTGGAATCCAGAGAGTCCAAAAATAAAATAATTTATATGTATTGGAAATAATAAAATAGAAATAAATTAGACTATCAATTAAAATTAAATAGGTTAAATATCTTATAATTAAATGAGTAAATCAAATAGGTTATACTTAAAATGAGTAGATTAAATTAAGCAAACACGCCATAAATGTATTGATGGGTTTAGTTTTTTGAATTTTTTTAAACTTTGTCAAATTTTTAGACATTAATGCATGTTTAGTTTTAAAAAAAGAAAACTTAATAGTTAGGATTGATGCATTTGAGGTAAGCTTTTTTGTATTTGTAACAAAATAAATAAAAAAGGTCATGCTAACATGTGCCCTGGCACATGTTAAGGATACTATAAATAGAAAAAGTTAAATATAATTAAATGTAATAAAGTTATATTTAAAATTTCTATACATTGAATGCACGCGTTTTAAGAAAAAAATTCTATAAATATTTCATTAACTTGTGCCCTTGGGGCACATGTTAGCTTTTCCCTAAATAAAAATTTTGTAACCATTTTTCGAGTAAAAGTTATAATTATTTCTCCTTGTCATAATATTTTGGTAACCTATTTGAGAAAATAAATATTTTGTCCTTGTCATAAATATTTTGGTAACCATTTTTTTGTTATCATAATACTAAATAATAGTATAATACAAAAAAATTAATATAGAATAAAAACAAATAGTGCACATATTTTAAAAAAAATAAAATTAATAGAAAGATCAAATAGAAAGATCAAATCCAAGAATACTGAGAATTGGAATTAAAACTTTAAAAAAATTGGTTATCGTGTATTGATTTCCATCTTCAATGTGACCTTTCAGATCAAAAGGCATTGAGTAAATGAAAAATTAAATTTGCATTAAAAGTGATAAAAATGACTATTGAAAAATGCAACAATATTCATTTAATCCTAATATTTATTTCAAAATAAATAATAAAATAGAGTTGGAAAAGTTACTACTTAAAATAATTTTGATAAACACAAACAAAAAAAATATTTTTTACTAATCATATACTAACTTTACAACATCTACAATTAACTTTGTAAAATGCTCGTTGTATTGTAAGAGAAATTCAGAGCTCAAAGTAGAATTATTGCAATGTTCCTTCAGTCTCACATGAAATTGTTTATACAATGCAGTACAATATGTAATTCAAAAGAGAAAATAAACTCCATTATCTCCTTTGTTGTCCCTGTCCTTCTCAACCAATGTATCAAAAACAAACTCAGCCCAATTAATATAGATAGATACCCTTTTGAAGAGGAGCACAAATCATGCAAAAATCAAATTTAATGTTTGATACTCAAGTAACCTTGTTTAAACGATATCAACACCAATGAATTTTATGTCATTAATCAACAACAAAATAAAGAACGTGATAAAAAGGAAAAACCTCAAATAAAGAGTAAATCTTATTCTCACGTTACTTCCAATTTTGAAAGATGAACAGCTACAAAACAACATAATTATATATATTAAATGAGCAAGACAAATAACTGGTGGAATGAGTAGCACATCACGCTGAACATCACGCTGAATGTCGTTTTCAGCGTTACAAGAGTCATCAAATTCGTACCACGTCGAAATAACACCAACCACCACCGACGTTGGCTAACCATGTACTCACTATTTATTCATGATTCGGTTTGCAAACTTTCTTTATAGTTTTGATTTCTGCGAATTTTGTTGGTTGTAAATATGGATTGATGTTTATATGTTTGGATAGAAAAAGTTAAAAGGAATGGAATAGAGGAAGAGAAAGTAAAAGTAAGAGAGAAAGGTCTTTAGATTTGTATTTTTTCTTTTTCATATTTTGTGGGTTTGTTGTTGCTTATTTATTTGGAATGTTTTGGAATGTAAAGAGTTCTATCTGTCTAAAACATAGAGATAAGCTGTAAAAACTAACAATGATGGTTATAGAAAACATAAAAATATTCAAGCTAATATTTGGGAAAACCAATGAATAGAAAATTAAATAGGATGTAATTAGTTGGAAGCAATAATGATTTAAAATGGATAATGAGTGATGTAATGAGAAAAAAGAAGGGTGAAAGGCAATGTATGGGAAAAATTAATGGACCAATGAAAATTAAATAAAATCTTTAAATAATTAAATAAAATCTACTAATTAAATGAAATGCAATTATTTAGAATTAAAAAAATAAATATAATTATATTAAATGAAAATTTCCTTTTATAGCATAAGTAGAAATATAAGAATGCATGAGAGTGTGCCAAGTGGCAAACTTGCCAAAGTACTCATCTTGCATTATTATATTGTATGATTTATTTCCCTTTCATTCCATCCACACACATAGCTTTGAAAAGAGAAAATGTGTACGTGAAAATGGTCAAAGGCTATAATAAATATGAAAGAGAGTTGCTAATTTAATTTATTGAATATGATGTAATCACGAGATAATAATCTGCAGACAACCGTACGTAGTAGTAAGCTGAGTAGTTCACCTCACAAACTACCAAACCATATCAAATCAAACAATATTATTTAATTAATTACTATTGCCTTTAGGCGCAAATATAAGAATTTTTTATCTGATATTTTTATTTTCAAAAGTACCCGATAATTGGTGTGTTATCATCCTCTTATTCATCAATACTAGAGTCATTGAAGTTTGTTTGACAAGCAATTTAAATCCTACGAATAAAAGTCAATACAATCCTAATTCAAGGAGTGAATGTTCAACAAATTAAATGCATCACAGACCTATAATTATATGTTAAAACACTTTAAGAAAGATTTACTCTATATGACATTCTAATGATGAACAATACCTAACATACATGATAATATTCAGAAAATTAAGAGATATAAGAGAGGAAAATGTACACTGCATATATAGTGGTTCGACAATTCGTCTTCACTATGCCTACTCCACTCTTGATGATTTTCACCATCGAAAATGGTAACTTCTTCCGTTATTTTTAAAGTTAAAGATACAAGTATTTTGATACAACAATATTATTAATCTGAACACTAACAACCCAATGTTTTAGCCAACACGAATCTAAAACAAAAATCCCTCATGTTAATGCATATTACTCAACTGTTAACACTTAAGATATTAAATGATCTTGATCCAACAAACTTGATTGACACAATAATCATGCTCCAAGCTTCAATTGCGCATCACCCTTTAATCAGATCTGGAGAAGACTTGTCTGAGCAATTGTTCTTCCAGCGAATAAGGATAACTCTCAACTTTGTTTTGTAGTAACTTTTACTTGGATCCGGAAAAGTATTCCTTGGAGTACGGAGAAAAGTCTTATCTTACTTGATAAGTACTAATCAACAACGTGAACAAGAAGCGATCATTTATCCTGATACAAACGACTAAATTTGTCACACATAAAAAACATTAGATTCACTAATGTTCCTTAATCTACCTTTCACACCTAATCTTTAGATTTGAGCACCACAATAATGGTTTCACGGTATAAGGTTGAATATGGTGAATAGTATCTAAAGGATATTACACAACACAACTACAAATTCTCCCACTCTTAACATTATAGGAAGTTTGTTAAGAGTAATAAATTGGTTGACCGCTCCCTCCGTCTCACAATAAGTGACCCAGTTGACAATTTCATACATAATAAGAAAAGTGTGTAAATAAAGGAGAGAGAATAATATTTTTATTAAAATATATCTTATCATGTATTGAAAAAATGATGAAAGTGACATTAATTAAAGAGTAGAATCGGAAAAATTAAATAATATTTCATTGGAAATTAAAACGGGTCATTCATCTTGGGACAATTTTATTTTACAAATGAATCAGTGGAACAGAGAAGTATTTGATAATTTTATAAATTTATAAATTGATTAATAAGAGAAAAATCATTAATGTTTTAATGATAGCATTTAATGTAATCAAGTGGTGAATACGTTTATCCTGAATTATGAGAGTGCAATGAGGGTGGCTAACATTACTCGTAATCCAGCTAAAGAGGTTCGGTGGATGAGTTGGAAATCACCTTCAATAAGGTGGGTTAAGTTGAATACGGATGAAACGTGTTTGGAAAATGGAAGTGCGAGGTGTGGAGCTATTATTAGGGATAGTAATGGTAATTGTTATTTGGATTTTCTAAAAAGTTGAGGGTTTGTAATGTGTTAGTGACAGAGTTTTGCTTTGGGGTGTACGAAGGATTAGTGTTTTAAAACCCAAACTGTTTTGGTTGGTTGGATCGGATAGATAGTGAACCAGAGGATTGAGTGGTCCGATAAGGTTATTGGACCATGGTTGCATTTATCTAGTGAAAATCGGTGTGATCCGATCGGTTTACTGGTGAAACCAGTGAACCAGCGGGTTGATCTTTTTATGTTTATTTTTTTTTTGGATTAATTATAATTTTCATCCACCTATTTTCATTTTTCTTAAACTTTGGTATCCTATTTTAAAATCCAATTTTTTAATATTTATAATTATGTTAATTATTTATAATGACTAAATAATATTAAAACTATAAAATGAAATTTTGTCAAATTTTAAAAATCATATTTGTAATCTTTCAAAACTATTAGAAATGGAGTTTTAAGACTGCACCATGAATTTCGTTAACGTTTAATTTAGTCAAAGAGAAGAGAGTTATATATTTTATGATTACGACATTTCTCTCTAATACAATTCTCATTAAGTTTATTTATTATTAATCATATAATCTAATAAATTTAAAAAAATTAGAAAATTAATCATACGATAAAATAATACTATAAATTAATAAAAGTTTTTAAAAAATTATGTTACCAGAGAAAAGTAAAACTATATTTTCATATTATTAGAAATCATGCGGTTCGACTAGTGATCCACTGGTCCGACCAATAATCCAATGACCTAATAGCTTGATCGGATCGATGACCTTAGAAGGATTATTGTGAAGGATTATTGCTTTGGGACTTGGTCTTAGATCCATAAAGATTAATGTGAATTTGGTGGAAGCAGTGAATGGAATTAAGAAGTCTAAACCTTTTAACACTGTTGGTAGAGCTTTAATGAACACGATTAAGGGCGTGTTTGGTTTGAGGTAGATGAAGGGGAGGGTATGGAAGGGGAGAGGATATCTAATAAAATATGTTTGATTCAATTATTAGGAAGGGAGGGGAGTGGAGCAAAATCCCTCCAAACCTTGGAATAATAACTAGACGTTTGCCCGTGCGATGCATAAATATATTTTATTAAATTATGATTATTAATTAAATATGGTTAAAAAATAATTTAAAATATTATGATATTAAATGTATTTTATATTAATTGTGTTTTTTAAGAAAAAATTAACAACAACTTAATAATATGTATTTATGAAAAATAAAATTCTAATATAATTAAAAAAGATTAAAATAATAAAGAGTATAAAATAGTCAAATTTGTATAAAATAAAATAAAAAAGAAAAATAGTGCAAATATTTTATATTGATATAGATCAAATAAATTTATATGTACTAATCTATTTTTTAAAATTAGAAAATTAAATATTGTCATTATAATTATAAAATTAAAAACTTATTTTTGGAGATTCTAAAATAAATAATAATAAAATTTATGAGTAAATAAATTTAATTTAATTTAATTATTAACAATTATTGTATAAACAAATAATTTGATTCCTATTTTTATACAAATGTCAATATCTCTCAAATTATTTATTTAAATAACTAAATATATATTGAATTTCAAATAATTGATTTAGAGATAAAATAAGATATTTAATATTTTTAAATAATACAAACATCATAAAAGATTAAATGAATGTGACTATTTTTTCTAAAAAATAAATAAGGTTTTTAATTATTAGAAGAGAAAAAGAGATATGCACTAACAGTGTAAAATATTTATAAGTTGAAATATAAAACTATTATGTATAAAAAAATTATATATCAATTTCAAAATAAATTAATAAAATAAAAAGACAATGGTATTTATACATGGATTGTAATGAGGCAAACTTCTATATAGAAGATTTCAATGTTAATATATTTACAAATGAGTAAAATGGTAAATTTGTCAAAATCTCTAACCTAATATAAGTATCATTACTTATAAATTGACCAAATAACTTATAAATTGGCTAAATAAATATACAACACAATAACTATAAAAAGATAGATAAAATAAATTTAAAAAATTCAACATAATAATTTGATAAAATAGAAAGGTTTTGTTGGGGAGTTGGAAGAACCAATAGGGCCAATGCTCCAGGCCCACAAGAGAGGAAGACGTCACATCTCTACCCATAACCTTAAGGTGATAGGCGAAAGAGTTATCTCTCTTATGTAAGTTTAAGAGTGTGCCTAAGAGGGGGGTAAATTAGGACTTTGAAAAATTATCTGATTTTAGTGATGAAAGATATTATTTTTCTGGTTTATGGTGAGACTATGAAAGCAATAGAGTGCAGAAAAATAAAGGACACAAGGATGTATACTTGTTTCCCTCACAATCCGGAGAGTACTTCAGTCCCCTTTCAACATGAAAGAGATTTTACTATTGTTTGTGACTTGTACAAGACCTACACAAATACCATGAACAATCCTCTTGGATTTTCACTAAGTACATTAAAAGAACAATCCTCCCTCAATGACTCACTTGTTTCCAACAATCCTGGACAACAAGATTTCAACCACCAAGAACAATCCTCTTGAATTTACTAACTTGATTATGAGAACAATCCTCTCACTAATGAAAAATCCTTGCTTCCAACAATCCTGGATAGACAGTCAATAATAACCAAAATCTGAAAAATATATTTGAGTAATAAAATTTATGAATATGTATCAATCACTAAGATTGATCTTCCCTTCCAAACAAGCAATTTATAAAAATATGAATGCTCAAGTGTTTATGAATGAGAGAGAAATTTTGCTGAAATAATATGAAGAACACATGTACAAAAATTCTCGATAAAAGTTGAAGTATCAAAACACTTGATTTTGAAAATGAATCAATATAATGATGTTAATTGCAATGGAAGAGGTGATTTGTAATTTAAAACTTCATGTATTTATATGAGCATAACACCTCAATGAAACATGGTAAAGTCATGGAAAAGTAAAAAGGATTCATGAAAAGGTGCATGAAAAGGTGTTAAAAAGTTGTTGTTTTATTTTCAATTCCGTACAGGACTTTTTTAGTCGGTTCAAACGGTTACCTGACTTAACAAGTTCGCAACATTTTTCAAAATTCAAATATATAGATATTGTTTCAGAATGTTGTAAATTCTGGCGGTTTTTGTGCTGTTACGATAGCTAAAAACGCCACAATTTATCAAAATCTGCATGTTTTAAAAAATTAAAATATTTAAAGAATTGTCTAAATATTTGAACCAATCTTATACAATATCTATTGATTTATCCAAGTAAATATATTATATTTGAAAGTGATTTAACATGGCTCAAACATGAAAAATAATATATTTGAAAGTGATTTAAAATGGTTCAAACATTTAACATAAATGACTTGTGCATGCAAGTGAATTATGGAAAATATTGAGCACTAATTTATCAATATGAATTGCATGCTTATACATCAATAAATCAAGATCAGTGCTAGTCTTCAAAATATAATTCTTGAATTCTTTGATGCTAGCTTTTACACATGATGAATCTTGAGTACTTGATTTGATTAAATGCAATTGAGGCTTTTTCCATATTTTTGCCATGATCATTTGATCATTAATTTGTCTTCATCAAAACAAAATAGATGGAGAGTCTTGACTTCACATTTTCCCCCTTTTTGATGATGACAAACCATTGATATTTGAAGTGCTTGGATCTCTTGAAAAACTTAAATCTATTATGTGAATGTTCCCCCTATCTTTGATAACTCCTCCTTGATCAAAGCTCTTCCTTAATTCATATAGATTTTGCATCTTTATGAAATAACCCTTAGAGTTTTAGAACTAGATTTGAAATTAGTTTATGTATCCCATCAAATGCTTAGAACGGCCACTTATAAAAATATCATAGATTTCAAGGGGTCCATAAGCAAACCTACAAAACGAATTAAGTTTGATTTGTTACCTAATGTGATTTGGATCTATCATAGTTAGTTCCCTTCTTAACCCACACATAATGTCCACTTGCTACACTAAAGTTTCTAACATAGAAAGCATTGAGTGTCAGGTCAATAATACCACAATAAAAGCAAGTAGGTACAAAATTGCTTTGATATCCTGGAACATAATATTTATTCTTAACAAAACTTTTTCTTTTACGATAATAATGAATCTTTTGTGCTTTATTCACTTCCTTGTTGGATTGGCCACTTGCTTTAGTAAAGATAGTTTTACTAGTACTTGGTTTGTTAAACTTTGAATAACCAAGACCACTTTTATCATTAGAAAATCTTTGTTGGCTAAGGACCCCTTCCAACTGAATTTGTCCTTTTTTATACCTTTCAAGAACTCTTTTTAATTGAACAATTTGGAATGAAAGTGATTCACAATTATTACATACAAGATTCTATTTTTGATCATTAATTATCTTTTGTTTTTCATCCCTAAATTATTTTTCCATTGTCTCGACTTTTTCTTCTAGAGATGAAATTGTTTCTTTTTAGATGCTATTGTTTTGTATAGAATTTTGCATTCATTCAAGAGTTCATTTATGGCACCTTGTGCACCATTATCATAAAGAGAAAATTTCATTACTAACCTCATCGTCTTCATCATCGGAATGGAGTGGAGCCATCAATGCTAGATTTTCATTTTCGTCATTATTCGAATCGGATAATGAACTTATCTCATTGTCTTCCCTTGCAATATAGGCCTTTTTATTCTTGAAGTCCTTTTGTCTTTGAAAGCACCATTCTTGGAGAGTTTAGGACAATCCGACTTTGTATGACCTTGCTTACCACATTCATAACATGTGACATCTTTATTTGAAGCGGAAGCCTCCCTTTTCCTAAAATGTTTCTTTCTTTTAATAAGAAGCAGATTCATCATTGTTACCAAAAAACTTACCAAGTCTTTTTACGAGGTCCATGAAACTTTCATCTTCCTCCAGCGGATTATCATTTTTAGAATCTATTTTTAAAGCGATGCTATTGGATTTCTTTTCTTGACTTTCATGCTTTTCAAGTCTTCCGAATTCCGTCTCATATTCTTGGAGTTTTTCAAATAATGTTGCGGAAGTCATTTTAGATAGATTCTTCTTCTCGGATATCGTCGTTACTTTCGGTTGCCATTATCTGGTTAAGGATCTAAGAACTTTTAGATTTTGTTCCTCGGTAGTGACTTTCTTTCCAAGTGCACTTACATGATTTATTAAGTAAACGAATATTTTTCGTAGATCAAGGATGGATTCTCCGGGCTTCATTCTGAATAACTCGTATTCTTGACTTAATGTATTTAATTGAGATCTCTTGACTTCAACGGTTCCTTCATGAGTTTCTATTAGATTATCACATATTTCCTTTGTCGTTGAACATGCAGAAACACGAAAAAACTCATCCATAT
The DNA here is from genome assembly GCF_029867415.1 of Vicia villosa. Classification (NCBI taxonomy): domain Eukaryota; kingdom Viridiplantae; phylum Streptophyta; class Magnoliopsida; order Fabales; family Fabaceae; genus Vicia; species Vicia villosa. The sequence goes on from NC_081181.1 coordinate 196,268,630, forward strand.
TAAGTGCACCTTGAAGAAGATTGATAGCCTTTTTTGTCAGCAAGAACTTTTTTCTTATCGTTGTCATCCCACGAGCCTTTCGGTTTATCTGATCCAACACCATCGACAAAGGTTGTAGGAACAAAGGGACCATCTAGGACAGCCTCCCAAACTTCTTCTCCGTGTGCTTTTGAGTGAGCCTTCAATCGAATTTTCCAAAAATCGAAGCACTGTCCACAAAACAATGGAGGTTTGTTGTTGCTACCACCGTCTTTAAAAACTGGATTTTGATTTGCGAAAGCCATCTAGATCTTTTAGGAACAAGTTACCTATAACCTGCTATGATGCCAATTGTAAGTTTAAGAGTGCGCCTAAGAGGGGGTGAATTAGGACTTTGAAAAATTATCTGGTTTTAGTGATGAAGGATATTATTTTTCTAATTTATGGTGAGATTATGAAAGCAATAGAGTGCAGAAAAATAAAGGACACAAGGATGTATACTGGTTCCCCTCACAATCCGAGAGTACTCCAGTCCCCTTTCAACATGAAAGAGATTTTACTATTGTTTGTGACTTGTACAAGACCTACACAAACACCAAGAATAATCCTCTTGGATTTTCACTTAGTACACTAAGAGAACAATCCTCCCTTAATGACTCACTTGTTTCCAACAATCTTGGACAACAAGATTTCAACTACCAAGAACAATCCTCTTGGATTTACTAACTTGATTATGAGTACAATTCTCTCACTAATCAAAAACCATTGCTTCCAACAATCTTGGATAGCAAGTTAATAATAACCAAAATCTGAAAATATATTTGAGTAATAAAATTGATGAATATCAATCACTAAGATTGATCTTCCCTTTCAGACAAGCAATTTATAAAGATATATTAGTGCTCAAGTATTTATGAATGAGAGAGAAATTTTTCTGAAATAATATGAATAACACATGTAGAAAAATTCTCAATAAAAGTTGAAGTATCAAAACACTTGATTTTGAAAATGAATGAATATAATGATGTTAATTGCAATGGAATAGGTGATTTGTAATTTGAAATTTCATGTATTTATATGAGCATAACACCTCTATGAAACATGATAAAATCATGAAAAATTAAAAAAGGATTCATAAGAAGGTGCATGAAAAGGTGTTAAAAAGTTGTTGTTCTTTTTTAAAATCCGTACAAGACTTTTTAAGTCGGTTCAAATTGTTACCTGACTTAACAAGTTCGCAGCATTTTTCAAAATTCAAATATACAGATACTGTTTCAGAACATTGTAAATTGTGGCGGTTTTTGTTCTATTACGGTAGCTAAAAATGCCACAATTTACTAAAAACTGCATGTTTGAAAAAATAAAAATATTTAAAGGATTGCCTAAATATTTGAACCAACCTTATGCAATATTTATTGATTTATCCAAGTAAATATATTATATTTGAAAGTGATTTAAAATGGTTCAAACATGAAAAATAAATTTTACATTACATGATAAAAAAAAACATTTTATGCATTTGAGTCAAATATTTTTATGCATGATAATTTGAGAACTTTAACATAAATGACTTATGCATGCAAGTGAATTATGAAAAATATTGAGCACTAATTTATCAATATAAATTGCATGCTTATACCTCAATAAATCAAGATCAATGCTAGTCTTCAAAATATAATTCTTGAATTATTTGATGCTAGCTTCTTCACATGATGAATCTTGAGTACTTGATTTGATTAAATGCACTTGAGGCTTTTTCCATACTTTCGCCATGATCATTTGATTATTACTTTGTCTTCATGAAAACAAAATAGATGGAGAGTCTTAACTTCACATCTTATAAATCTAACATTCCACTGTGGAATTTTAATCACTCACAGTTGCACTCAACATTCTAATAATAATAATAATAATATAAAATAAATAACTAAATAAGCAAATGCAATAAATAAATAAAAAAGTTACAAAAATAATCTTTGTTTTGGCGCCAAAAATTGCTAAAAATTTTAACAACTTTAATTTATAAGACTAGTAGTTAGACCCGTGCGATGCACGAAAATTAGATTGATAAATTTAAAATTATAATAATAAATATAATAATGAATCACAGTCTTAGAAAATTTTTGGTATAATTTACTTGTTAAAGAAAAATAAATTGAAATATATATTACAAAAAAAGTAATATACACATTAAAAAATTTATGATAACAAAAATTAAACATATTTATACATGGATAGGATATTTTAAAATATGAAAATATTCTAGAAAAAGGGTATGTGAAAAAATTAGGTTAGAAAATAGAGAGAATGATAGTGGGAGAGTAAAAATATGGTTATGAAATGATTTAATAATATATTAATAAATTTAAAATTAAATAATTAAATGAATATTAAAAATTATTAAATCAATCATATTTCAAGTGGGAAAATATGCTTAGCTAACTTCACAACCGTATAGTTTAAGTCTAGGAAATAAATAGATTTGTCTAGTTACATTAATATAAAATACATTTAATTTTGGATTTTATATAAATAAATTAAATTAAAAACCGTTTTCTCTATTTTTTTTTTTATCTTCTCTTTATATTTTTATCTTATAGATTTTGTATAAATAAGCTAAACACGTACACTCATATCTATAAATCAATTTCAAAGATAAAATTTTAAAAAAAATTATACAACTTTAATTTAGTCACTTAAACTAATGACATGCTATCATTATAACATGCGTGGTTCTAAATTTATACGTCTTTAATTATTAATGTATATAAACTATAATCATACTACATATAAATATCCGGGTAATTAAGGGCAAAAGTTAAGAAACATTTTTTTAGAAATTTTGTTTTGATAAATACAATAAAGAAATTAATTTTATACCTTCATTAAAAATTAATATACAAATTCCAAAATATTCTTTCTTCAATTAGTTCTTAACTTGTGTCCTTGAGACGCAAGTTAGCATTACCTTAAATATATTCATACTGCAATATAAGTACTAAAATAAAATATATAAAATTAGAATTAATAAAAAAAATTCTATTCGACCTCGTATCACCAAATCATAACAAAAATAAAGAATTCCTGCAATGTTATCATTATAGTTACACAGTGAGTTATGACAACATTGAAAAGAAAAGTAAATAATTTTAATAGTCAAATGATCAACTCAAATATACTTATAAATCAAATTATTCTAACTTAATAAAATGAATATAGGAAATAACTAAAAGAATCTCAATTTTGACGCCAAAGATTACTTAAGAGACTTAGGGTCTGTTTGGTAAAAATAGCGGTTGACTGATAAGTTAGCTTATGACTGATGGCTGATGACTGATGACTTATAGCTTATAGCGGATGGTTGAGACTGATAGCTTATAAGCTCACTGAAGTGTTTGGTAAAACTAGCGGTTCAATTAACTTATAAATGTAAAATGACATAAAAGATATTTAATATATAATTATTTTATTTTAAATTAAAATAAATTATAAGGGTTAAAAATAAATTTTAATTAAAATAATAAGGATAAAAAAGGAAGAAAAGAATAAAAAGCAATAAGACATAAGCTAAAACATTAATTGAAATAGCGTCTGGAAAATAAGCTATAAGCTAGTAAAATAAACTATAAGCTCGTGATGAAAAGACCGTTATCAAACAGGTCTAAATTATCATATGAGCTTATAAGACATAAGACATAAGCTATAAGTTCGAAAACATGTCTTACCAAACAGGGCCTTAACTGTAACACCCTTGTAAACCCCGCGGAAAATTTAACAAAAATCAGAGTAAAACATGAAAAAGAGTATTACAACTTCAAAATATTTAAAACATTAAGCCATGTCATGCCTTATGAGGAACTTCAAAACACATTATTCAGTAATCATGTTAACACAACGGAAAAAAATTCAAAACTGAATAACATAAAACAACGGTATTCAACACCAAGAATTTACCGATTTAAAACCAACAAAACATCATTCTAGCATAAGAATTAATCCACCAGACAATACTAAAATAAACGTCCCCCAGTGTTACAAGACCAGTGCATGACCCGACACAACCGACTAAACGAAGTAACTCTACGAGTTATCCTCACCAAGCACAAGCCGCTACTCCTTAATCTGAAAAATGTCAACAGTAAGGGTGAGACATATCACAATTAAACTATATTATAAGTTCATAACGACAAAATATCATAAGCAGATTATTCACCCAATCATCACATGTATTTCAGATACACAACAGTTAATCAAACACACAACCATTCATATCAAACACATACGAATTATAACATTGGACAACTTCCATTCATGTTATAATCCTACACAACAACCTAATGCAATGCAACTAATGCATGTGGTACCAAACATGGGACAAACCCATCTCACCGATCCACCACCATAAAGATTCGGCTACTTCTCTCACTAATTCCACACAATGGGAATTAGCTACCGCTGTCCCACCACCATAAGGGATACAACCCACAACATGATTATGAAATACATGCATCAACCATAACATGCACATCATCAACATCCACCAAAGATTCATAATCATTCATCCATAACACACAAAGAAAACTCATATCACAACCATTTGATATTCACCACAACATAATACATTTAACACATAAATATATTATCACCACAGCAATCACATAGCCTTTATCAATTACAAATGACATATTGCATACAAGACAATCAATGTCATCTTCAACAACCACCAAAAACAACATCTACATTTGATAACTTAAGCCTCATGTATACATACAATTACCAAAAACATATGCAATTAAGAATTATCTATGCGATTCTGATATTTACGCACATCGCCATAATTCAACATATTGAATTATCCACCACTTGTACAATATGAATTTATCACATAATAATCACAACAATGCATAGAATTTATCATTCATCAATTCCATGTATCACAATTAGCACATAGTACACAACACCAATACATATTGTTCTTAAATAACATTATTCCATGACATACACATATACAATTACATGTCATTTTCACAACCACATAATAATTAAATCCTCTAGTGCCAATCAAATTATTTTCATCAAAAAGAGCATTTCGTTAGCTTCGTAACGCTTCGAACGGCACCCAAAACGGACTTAGGGATCAACAGTTATGAATTTTTAAAGTTTTGAAAAAAATGCCAACACAGCGATGTAACGGGTTAAATCATTCATGTAACCGGTTACATCAGTTCCAGTAGTGAAAATACCCCATTTTTCTTCGATGTAATCGGTTACCTCAACCATGTAACCGGTTACATCACCCAAAAATCCCCAAAAGTTGCGTTTTTCATCTTTTTTTCACATAGGTAACCGGTTACCTCAACCATGTAACCGGTTACATCACTGAAGAAGTGTCAAAATCTGTATTTTTCTTCTGCTACGGGATTCTACCTTCAAACCCCCAAAAACCCATCTTTTACACACCAAAAAATCATTATAAGTCCTAATTCTTCAAGTTCAATACCAGCATTATATAATTACTCAAATACACACATCAATTCCATCCATTGTACATAAATCATACATCATTCACATCATCACAACCACATCCAATTTGCCCTATAGATTCCAAAACCCCAAAATCTAACACACATTCAATTGAGATACAAAACCTACATAATCAATCCTATCATCATTAAACTGATAATATAAGCTAAAAGGATTAGTCACCCCTTACCTTAGCCAAGAACCTTGAATTCTTCTCTTCCTCCTCTTCTCCCCTTTCACGTTCCTTCTCTTTTCCTCTTTTGCTTCTCTTTTTTCCTTATTTTCACAATTTCTCTATTTTATAAAAAAATAGGATAATTAGTTAGTAAGGCCTCTCCATTGGCACCTCCCATTTTACTAACTACGTCACGGCCCAATAGCAATAATTCTCATAATTCTTCCAAAAATCCAATTTTAATTACTAAATAATCAAATAATTAATTTAACTTAATTAAATTAATTTATGAAATTACGGGGTGTTACAACTCTCCCCCACTAAAAGAGTTTTCGTCCTCGAAAACATACTTAAAGTGAAAAGTTCCGGATATGAGTCCTTCATCTGACTCTCCAGTTCTCAGGTAACATTTCCCTAGTCGATCCTCAAAATTCATTTGACATAACCAACAGAAATTACATCTCACGCATTCAATCTCATCTCTTACGTCGCATTCGACCACCTCACAGGTGTACCATTCGCTATACCTCCAAAAGGTTAACGACAAAAGAACATTGAAGTACATCCCATACAATGCGCTCAATAACTGGATAGTATAATTACAGAACCATGGTATGACCACACCTGATCAACACTGCAGTAATGTATTCCATATACCGAACGTACCATTCTTAAACATACTTTTTCATTTGAACGATGGAATAATACTTACACTTTTCACCAACTGCTTCTTTCAAGAAAATTCAATAATCGTATCCTTCATACTATTGAATATTAACCATCTGACTCCTCTCAAGTCATACCAGTAATTATCTAACACGTTACACTCCGCTTTCGCTACACTATTCTGATTACTCATTACAATCATCATTACCAATTAGATTTCTCAGTTTTATCCAATTTCGACTCTCTTTACTCATTCGTTCCAGAACCCTTCTTTACCATACATGGTACTAATTTACCACTTAGCAATATTTATACTCATTCAACAACAAATTCCTAAGTTACTACACCTATTAAGACATTCCAACCATCGAAACGAGTACACATGAGTAGTTATAATCACACTCATCAACCTCAATATACCATTGCTTACAAAATAGCTCAACTGAGTCTCACTCCTCTCCAAGAATTAAATCGACTTCGTCCTTCATAGAGTATAATTATTCATTATATCTGGAAATCTACCATAACACCTTTCAACAACACAAAATTATTATAGCATCATATAGTATCAACTCTTCGTTTTAATTTCGCCGAATACATACTCGTTAACTACGTACAACCATAATAACATATTCATCATCTCGACAATTATTCAAAAGAGTTCTAACTCTCTGGTACAACATCTTTACATCCACTAGATCATAAATCCAACATATAGATCAATACATGTTCTCTACGTAGGTTCCCGACATATTAATTCCTCATTGCCTACGAGTAGTACTCACAACACAACTCCACATCACACTTTCGCTGCGCGACTCTGATTACCCGTCTTAAGTCATCATCCAATATATTTCACTCTTTCGTATTCACCCCTTCATAAGTTCACACAACATAGTGAGTGATTATTCTCACGGCTTAGTATTCATCACTTTTTAAACCATTAAGGTAACAAAACAAGTTCATCCCAGCTATATGATTCCGCCTACTATCAACAAGAGATTAAGGGTGATCAAGTCCTCAATTTGTCAATAGATAGCCGACAACCATACGTAAGCATAAATCGTCGTTACTACATAATAGTGTCCTTTCCGAGTTTACACCCAAACTCATTAACATCGTCATAGTTCAATAATTCACTACGGTGTCCCTCTATAATATTCTTTCTAAGCTCAAAAACATCAGGAACACAAACCCAATCACTAACCTCATTATACCAGTCTCGTCGATTCTGAATTCACCGCCTTTACCTTGGTAATTCAAGGTCAACTTTATCGATCAACTCAACATAACTTTCTGACCTTCTCTAATCTCGTCAAGAATACCACTAGTCAGCCTTAGCATACCCAATCTAACACTATTAGGATCACCTTCATATACCAAACTCAATTTCTAAATTTTTCAATTAAATCCATCTTTTCACCATTAGCACCGACATTTTTGAAGACTTCCTACGCAACACAATAGCACAACATTTTTCTTACCAGGATGGTAATTCAAACCAAAATCATAATCCTAAAAAAAAATACTCTAATCATCTCCACTGCCTCATATTAAGCCCTTTCTGATCAAAGAGGTACTTCAACTCTTATGATCACTAAATACTTCGAATCTTGAACCATACAATTAACCTGCAAGACCAAGACAACATTCATAACTCGTGGTTTTAATCCAAATTCATGACATCCTTCACGTCCAAATATCATTCCACTCGGAATCTCAACGATAGGGGTGTTCATTGCTTCGGGTAAATCCGAACCAAACCAGAATCCGAACCAAACCATAGTGTTTGGGTTGGATATTTTTTCAGTTCGGGCAAGAACCGAACCAAACCAATAAAATCCAATGACAATCGGTTCGGGCATCGGATTTTCAACTTTCTACCCGCAAGCCCAACCCAAACCAACCATAATTAATTATCATGAAAATTACTACAAAGCATTCAACTTCAATAAGAAAAAAAATAAAATGTTGTGTGTGGACAAGTTATGCTATTTTAATTTGTTATTAGAAAATTGATAGTGTAATATGATAATGAACATAAAGTTATGAAACACATTCTTTATTATATTAATTCAAGTGACTAGTTATAGATTCAAAAGTCTTAATCTTAGATATTATTTTTGTGAGATATTTTTGAATCTATTGGAGAAAAATTTGTAGTATAATATTTAAATTTGAACACTATTAATATTATATTTTTTATAATATTATGAAAAATTAATTTTTGTAAATAAGTTATTTTTTAAAAATATTTTTGCAATTTTTATCTACCCGATCAATCCAACCCAAACCAATCCGTTGTTTCTCGGATCGGTTCGGTTTGGGCTTTATCGCAAAAATTTATAAATCCAATCCAAACCAATCCATTTAATTTTAATCGGTTTGGGTATCGGATTCTCTCAAAACCGAACCAAACCGGCCCGCGAACACCCCTACTCAACGAAGTCTTCCTCTCATCAACAGATGTTAGAAATTCTCTACAATTCTTCTTTTATACTTGTCGTTGCTTTAGCATCACAAATATAACTCCAACCGTTCTAAAGTCTATTTCATCTTTCCTACTAATTCACTCTTCACTAAAATCCATAGGCACTTAAATCATATTTATTATCGAACATCTCATCAACCTATTAATCAACAACATGTTCTACTCAACTTTGTTTCAAACAATCGCGGTAGTAGGCATTCTTATTCGACAAGTTTCACGCTTCCTTAACCGACTTCACAACATCTCCTCATAGGATTAATCTACTGTACTTATAACTCTCCCATAATGTAGAACATAATCTCTCCTCTTCATAGGTTCAAACGGCACGTTAATTCGACACTCGGAACTCAAGATATGAATTTTCCAACGTCATCCAAAATGCAACATCGACATCATGCAGCGACGCTCTATATGGTATTACCAAAACTCTTCAAATGGTATATTCAATTCTTAAAATTACTCCTCAACAACCTTCTAATTATTCCTTCAATCCATTCAACACTGACACTGACATCCCGTGCAGTACCAATAAACAAGTCTAGTTCTAAGAACAAGAGTAATCGTAACTTCACCTCTTTCCAACGTCATCCTGTCACAATTAATTATGTTACAGCTTCTGCAACCATTTTTATAACAAATTTCATCTCATTAGCTTTCCGACGCTTCAAACGGAACTCAAATCGGACGTCCAGAACTCCAGATATGAATTTTCAAAGTCCTGCAGCTGTTCAGCAATTTTCCTACGTTTTGCTTACGAAAATCCCACTCCAAAACTCATTCTCTTCAACTCGATCATATTCCAAACAGCCCCTTATCATATCTCTTCACTTCCAAACATTTTTATAACTTGAGCAACACATTCAATCGCCGAAGTGTGATTTCTGAAACATTACGACCGCAACCCTCTTTGCAACTTGCAGCTGAACCTTTTCCGAGACGCAAGGCTACTCAACTGACAACTTTGCAGCCCCTCAGCAGAGCTGATACATTGCAACTTCCTAATTTCCTCTCCTACAAATAATCATCAATTACCTCTAATCATCTTCCTTCAAGATGTTCCAACTTAATTACCAGTCAAGTCTTAATTTCAAGTCACCTTTGATTCGGAAAACAACAACTCCAACGACGCTTGCACTGTTGCCAACAACAGCCTACTAAATCAATCATCTTCCAGCTGAAACATAACCGAGGAGCGAAGCTTCTCCCCCACTTGTTTCAAACCAACAACTTCCGCAACAAACAACCAAGTACTAACAGTGATTCACTCACATGTCGCGTACCAAGGGATAATATGCCGACAGTATTCAACTGTCGTGCAACTCAACTGACTCTACAATTGGCCGGACGGACCGACCTGCTCTGATACCACTATTGTAACACCCTTCTAAACCCCGCGGAAAATTTAACAAAAATCAGAGTAAAACATGAAAAAGGGTATTACAACTTCAAAATATTTAAAACATTAAGCCATGTCATGCCTTATGAGGAACTTCAAAACACATTATTCAGTAATCATGTTAACACAACGGAAAATAACTCAAAACTGAATAACATAAAACAACGGTATTCAACACCAAGAATTTACCGATTTAAAACCAACAAAACATCATTCTAGCATAAGAATTAATCCACCAGACAATACTAAAATAAACGTCCCCCAGTGTTACAAGACCAGAGCATGACCCGACACAACCGACTAAACGAAGTAACTCTACGAGTTATCCTCACCAAGCACAAGCCGCTACTCCTTAATCTGAAAAATGTCAATAGTAAGGGTGAGACATATCACAATTAAACTATATTATAAGTTCATAACGACAAAATATCATAAGCAGATTATTCACCCAATCATCACATGTATTTCAGATACACAACAGTTAATCAAACACACAACCATTCATATCAAACACATACGAATTATAACATTGGACAACTTCCATTCATGTTATAATCCTACACAACAACCTAATGCAATGCAACTAATGCATGTGGTACCAAACATGGGACAAACCCATCTCACCGATCCACCACCATAAAGATTCGGTTACTTCTCTCACTAATTCCACACAATGGGAATTAGCTACCGCTGTCCCACCACCATAAGGGATACAGCCCACAACATGATTATGAAATACATGCATCAACCATAACATGCACATCATCAACATCCACCAAAGATTCATAATCATTCATCCATAACACACAAAGAAAACTCATATCACAACCATTTGATATTCACCACAACATAATACATTTAACACATAAATATATTATCACCACAGCAATCACATAGCCTTTATCAATTACAAATGACATATTGCATACAAGACAATCAATGTCATCCTCAACAACCACCAAAAACAACATCTACATTTGATAACTTAAGCCTCATGCATACATACAATTACCAAAAACATATGCAATTAAGAATTATCTATGCGATTCTGATATTTACGCACATCGCCATAATTCAACATATTGAATTATCCACCACTTGTACAATATGCATTTATCACATAATAATCACAACAATGCATAGAATTTATCATTCATCAATTCCATGTATCACAATTAGCACATAGTACACAACACCAATACATATTGTTCTTAAATAACATTATTCCATGACATACACATATACAATTACATGTCATTTTCACAACCACATAATAATTAAATACTCTAGTGCCAATCAAATTATTTTCATCAAAAAGAGCATTTCGTTAGCTTCGTAACGCTTCAAACGGCACCCAAAACGGACTTACGGATCAACAGTTATGAATTTTTAAAGTTTTGAAAAAAATGCCAACACAGCGATGTAACGGGTTACATCATTCATGTAACCGGTTACATCAGTTCCAGTAGTGAAAATACCCCATTTTTCTTCGATGTAATCGGTTACCTCAACCATGTAACCGGTTACATCACCCAAAAATCCCCAAAAGTTACGTTTTTCATCTTTTTTTCACATAGGTAACCGGTTACCTCAACCATGTAACCGGTTACATCACTGAAGAAGTGTCAAAATCTGTATTTTTCTTCTGCTACGGGATTCTACCTTCAAACCCCCAAAAACCCATCTTTTACACACCAAAAAATCATTATAAGTCCTAATTCTTCAAGTTCAATACCAGCATTATATAATTACTCAAATACACACATCAATTCCATCCATTGTACATAAATCATACATCATTCACATCATCACAACCACATCCAATTTGCCCTATAGATTCCAAAACCCCAAAATCTAACACACATTCAATTGAGATACAAAACCTACATAATCAATCCTATCATCATTAAACTGATAATATAAGCTAAAAGGATTAGTCACCCCTTACCTTAGCCAAGAACCTTGAATTCTTCTCTTCCTCCTCTTCTCCCCTTTCACGTTCCTTCTCTTCCTCCTCTTCTCCCCTTTCACGTTCCTTCTCTTTTCCTCTTTTGCTTCTCTTTTTTCCTTATTTTCACAATTTCTCTATTTTATAAAAAAATAGGATAATTAGTTAGTAAGGCCTCTCCATTGGCACCTCCCATTTTACTAACTACGTCACGGCCCAATAGCAATAATTCTCATAATTCTTCCAAAAATCCAATTTTAATTACTAAATAATCAAATAATTTCCAAATAATTAATTTAACTTAATTAAATTAATTTATAAAATTACGGGGTGTTACATTAACAACTTTATAATAACTTTAATTTTGACGTCAAAAGTTTTTAAAAGACTTAGCCCTATGATATTGAAGTTAATCTTAGAGTTTCATCCCCATCATTCATGTATAGCTTCTACAAAATACATGTTAAACTCGCTCATCGCCGAACTTTTTGGTACAATGTTTGCTATTGAGTTCGCCCATGAGAGAAATTGGCATAGGTTGTGGTTGGAGTCCGATTCTGTGGCGGTGGTCAAAGCTTTTAATCAGTGTTTTAAAAATCGGACCGGACATCAAACCGGTGAGGGTACTAGGTCACTGGTTTATTGGTCGAACCACCGAGTCACTGGTCGAACCACATGACTAAACCGGGTTAAACCGGATAACTCAGTTGAATAGACCGGCCGTTATAACAAAATTATATAGGTATAAAATCTGTCAAACCGGATGATTCAGTCTCTACAAAATATAACTAGCACTTAAATTTTTTGAAAATATCATACTATAAATAATTCACAAGTTTATAATTTAAATTCAAATTTTACACATAGGTATCACACACAATAAAATAGAACATAATTATAAAATATAACTGCAAACGAAAGCTTAATCGCAATATAATCTAATTGAATAATTTATAACAAAATAATTCCATTGTCTATTAAATTTAATTTCAATAAAAAAATTGTTTCAATGTTGGGATCTCCTTCTTCAATATCAAAATTATCGTTAACAAAATCAACCGCATCTGAGACAATTTTTTTTTATTTTTTTTTATTTTTTATTTTAATTTTTCATTAAAATAGTCAAAAAAGATTGTTTTAATTTTTTAAAATTAAAAAATTAAAAAAATTAAGAAATGCATTTAAACCGCCGGTTCACAAAAACCGCCAATTTTTCCGGTTTTGACCGGTTCACACTGGTTCAAAGACATTCCCGATCCAGCTGAACCAAACCGGTTATCTGTCCGGTTCCCGGTTCGACCGGTCCGACCGGCCGATCCGGTCCAGTTTTTAAAACACTGCTTTTAATACTCTGTACTTGGTTCCGTGGAACATTAGAAATAGATGGGTGAATTGTATAAATTTAATCACTAATTGGAATTTTGTGGTCTCTCATATTTTTCGGGGAGGGTAATAGTTGTGCTGTTGAGCTTGCTAACTTAGGTCTTAACCTTACTGATTATTCTTTTTTTATTCCATCCCGATCAGTCTAAGGGCACATTTTGTAAAAAATAAGCTTGGGATGCCTTTCTTTAAGTTTGTCTCGTGATAGGATTTTGGTTGATGTCCCCCTTTTTTTTTTTTGGTATAATCTTCTTTTATATATGAGGTTAAAGGTAGTGCACTGACAGTGTAACAAAATTTTACACTGTCATCCAATAGAAACAAATCGTTTTGCCATGTCATATAATTTTTTAAAAAATTAAAATCTCATTTATACTGATTCATGGTTGTGATTGGTTGTGTAAAACTTTTTTACACTGTCAGTGCATCACCCATTTTCTCTTTATATATATCAACCTTCATTTAAAAAAAAAAACTAAAGAATTGAAGAGAAAAAATGAACCTAAGATGTTGGAAAACACAAACTTCATATGAACAAACCAAAAAGTAATTGAGATGAAATCTACAAAGCAATAATATTTATAATGAAACTATTGAAACTCCACGTGTTTTTCTTCATAAGCAATTTGTAAAGCATACAAAGAAAATATATATCAATGTTTACATTAATATAAATACAGAGAAAATAAAATCTGAAAATGACCATTGGTTGAACAAAGCCAATCCTTTTAAATTAAAGGATGTAAATATGCTAGGAAAAAAAAAAGATTCAGTAGTTGTTAATATAGAGAGAAAGATCTTGCAACATAGTGGAGTAGTGCTAATTAATAAAGAGTGAAAGAAATGGCAAAGATAGTGGGGCAGTTGTTAATATAGAGAGATGGTAAGATAGTGGATAGAAGTTTTAAATTGGTAGTTAATGAATAATGGTTTAAAAAATAACAATAATTGTTATAATTATGGAATGAAATTTTATGAATTATGGGTTCTGATGGAAGTTAACGGTGTTAGTAGGCTCATTCATTAAATCTTGGAATGAAGAAGTTTTTCTAAGAGGCATATATAATACTATATAAACAAATAAATAAATATTATACGAAATAGTTAGTCAGATAAATAAATATACTTAAAATAAGAAATTAAAAAGTTAGTGGAAAAATATAATTAAGTAAAAAGATTAAAAATATTAAATGAATATCAATAAATAAACTTATTTAAGATTTAACAACTTTAATATGTAAAAAAGAAATTAAAAAGTTAGTGGGAAAAATATAATTAAAATAAACATGATTAAAAATAATAAATAAATATTAATAAATAAAATTACTCAATTACTTTTAATTTTGGCGTCAAAATAAACTTCAATGACTTAACAATTTTAATATATAAGATACCCTTAATTTTGGCGCAAAATAAACTTCAATGACTTAACAACTTTAATATATAAGATAATATTAATAATAATAATAATAATAATAATAATAATAATAATAATAATAATAATAATAATAATAATAATAATAATAATAATAATAATAATAATAAGAGGAATGATAATCATACACTCAATGTTACAACTACACCGTATGAAAATACGGTTTGATTCCTTTTATAATATTTAATAATTATTCTTCAGCTTTTCCAATACAAAATGAACATATGTTTGCTGTATTTTAGATGGTGTAAATACATGGTGTAACATATTTAGTGTAAGAATAGCAACCCTCTAATAATAATAATAAGTGATTTTATGTATTCAAAGGTTGTTACCCGGACATGATTGTATTTGTGTCGGAGAGTTATAATACAAATCAAATGTACTGATTTTTTTTAACGTTATTTAATAAGTTATGAGTTTTTTAATCACTCAATATTACAATTTTTATTGCTAAATTATTTTAATAAAATTTTCACATTTAAATATCATATCACTTATATAAGATCACAAGGATACAAATATAAATTATTAATTAAATTTCTCCCCTCCCTCATGAACCAAATATATCTATCATATAAGAAGAGTCTACCATTTGCTCATCTTTAAGCTATGCCACATCAGCATCTCTTCCCACAGTAATCCACATCATTTCTTCCAATTTTTGCCTTTTGATCATTAGTTTTAATTGTGGGCTGCGGCAGTTTCTTCCTTGATCATTGAACTTCTCTGCATTCAACTTCTCAACCTCTCATGATCTTGCAGTTACACATTCTTTACTCTCTCTGCCTATCCACGTTCCAAACCGCTTCCACCCAAATCATTGTGATTTATTGTTTTCCCTTTTTCACTTCCAATCTTCCCTATATTCATGCAATTGAAGTAACAGTTTCAGAATCATTTCAAAAGGAGAATCTGCGATATCAAAAAGGAGAAACAGGGTATCAACCAAAATATCTGATACGGCGACGAATTTGGGGTTTCCGACGTTACAGCGGATCTAACGTTTTCATCGGTTTTACAGAAGGGTGCGATTTTCCGGTGGTAGATCAATTATGCTGCATTTTCGGTGGCGAGTTTGGTGGTCTCGGGTTCGATATGGTTGATGTGTGACTTTTTCAATTTTCTGCAAACCTCATTACGATTCTTTCTGCAATTTCGATGTTTTTCAATTTGTTGCAAGGATGGTATGACAATTCAATCTCTTCATTTGTTTGTTTTTGTTTTTTTATTTCGATTTTTCTTAGCTTTTCCTTTGTAATTTGTCAACTTTTTTTATTTCAAATGGAAGATATGGAAGCATCAACTGCAGAAAAAGTGTGCTGCTGAAATTTTATTTCATCCGGTATAAGACAAGTTGTTGTGGAGCGGGCACTGCTGTTGATACAGAGGCAGTAACAGGTATCGTTAATAATGCTTACATTTCATGTTGCCCATTTTTTTTACACTGCTGCTAATAGTTTTAAGATAGTTTCTTAATCCATCCCCTTCTACTCCATATTGTAAATCTTGATCCTTTTGTTACGATTATGGTGTACTGATTGAATAAATTTTGTTTAGCTATATATAGGATGACATAGAAAAGTTGGTATCCAAGTTGGAAGATGAAGTTCGGGCTCTCGACGAAGGGACTGTGTTCTTACCGAATTGGGTATATATATGTTTTTCTTATGTTATTCGTATTTATTTCGTTTTACTTAATCGAGTAACCATTTTTATTAACAGGTGCAATGTTTTATATTAAGAGTCATTTTTATGTTCTGAGATGTTAGGTTGTTTAGTTTATGTTTGATGCAGTTTTATCGGCTAGCGACTTCAATGTAGTGGAATTTTAACAGACTGCTATTGTTTCGTGATATATGATTTGGTACAATCTGTTGTTGCAACTATAGAAGTGTTATAGCACTTTGGCTATTATTGTGTATGTATATTGGCCTCACTATTATTTGGGCAGCATTGAACACAATGAAACACAGGAGAATTCTGATCCACAATGAAACACCTGCCATTGAAATGTCATTTAGATTTAGTTACATACCAAAAGAGTAATTATAATAACATTTTATCACCTGTGAAATGATTAATCATTATTAGCCTGGATACTATTTGATTTCCGGACATTTGAAGATGAACGTTTGGTGCGGAGCTGGTCAAGGTCTGGGGCTTCTGAAAATCTTTGTAATATATGTGTTTATGTTTGAATGGGGTCTGTCATACTATCATAAGTTGCAGTTTGAAAGAAGCTTAACATTCTGTCCTGATAGGGGCTGGTGGCAGTAGGGGCGTCGCCGGGATTTTGATTTTCGATTTTGTTGAATTTGGTGCTGCGAGAAGGGTGCTTGTCTTGAATATTATATCTTGGGGGGACTGTTTTGAAATTCACACAAAATCAATCAATTTTTGCGCAATAGCCGGTGCTGGGAGTATGGTTTTTATTTCAGTTTATTTTGGGTAGGCTTTGGTGTCTTGTGTTCTGTTTTCTTACCATATAATTTGGTTTGGTGTAATTAACTTTGATGTAATTTAGCACTGTTGGTGCTTGATATGTTATAATATAGTTCTTTTGGCTTTCTTAAAAAAAAACTATCATATGAGCTCAAGCTGTCTCCGTGTTATTGATCTTAGTACTATTTTTTATCTTTATATTAACTATAGGGGGTTTATAAATTATTTTCAATTATTGTTCTAATTATTGTTCCTATTTTTCTTTTCCAGGATAACAAGACATTCAAAACTTCATCTACAAACATCCACACAGATGTTGATTTTGAGTTACAAATGTCGAAATTGTTACAAGGATTAATAAACAATCATTATAAATTTGTTTTTACTTTCTATTTATCCTTTGATGACCCAATTTTGATCTAAATTGATTATTATATATATTGAGATTTCACTATAAAAGAAACTATGATTCTCGAATCGCATTTGTGTCAATCGTGTAGGTTTTGGCGTTGCTGCGTGGTGTCCCGTTTCGAAAGTGGTTTGTTGGAAGCTTAGCAGTGCATGTATGGTGCAACAGGTCTGATTGCACATGTTTCTTTTAAACTCTATTGTGTTCAAAAAAACGAAGTACTTCATATTGATAGCGACGATGCTGATAGCGGTATGGGTCCACACCTTGATGATTGTCTCAAAATCAAAGTTAAGCTTCCAAAGTTGATGACAATGATGATGAAGAAAATTCCTGCAACAGTCCTCCTTCCATAGATCCATAGATATACATGATGATGAAATGAAAAAAAAATCTCATTTGTTGTGCACCTTCTGTTGTAAGCTTCTTTGAAATTCTACTTCCTTCATTTGGGTTCCAGTTATTTGACTTGAAACACACTGCACAATTATTTTCTACTTCCTTCATTTGGGTTGGAACCTTAAGGTTCCAGTTATTTGACTTGAAACACACTGCACAAGTTATTTTCTATAGTGAACTTTCAAATGCAAGAAATGTTATATCACCCGAGGATATCTACAAAAATGTCTGTTTTATGATTTTGAGATTGTGGCTACATGCATTTAATGCAATTGATGATAATTTGATAAATGAAAATAAAAATAAATTTTAACACTATTATAATTGATAACATTATAATAAAAATAAATAGGATTGAATGTATATTTATGATATAAATAGGTGATATAAATAATGAAAATAAATAGTATTGAATGTATATTTATGACATTTACATGAATATATTATACAAATATAACATTTTATGTCTTATAATAAAAATTATAAGTGTATATAATGAAATGCTATTTTGGAGAAATCTATATATGAAATATTTTAAATTTTGAATGATTTTATATATTAGAAATCTTGGATAAATAACTATTTTTGATGGTTAGTATAACTATTTTTGGTTTATTGTTATTTTATTTGTGATTTGTGATATGAATAGAAACAAATACGTAACAAAAAATTATTAATTAATAATTAAATATAAATTTTTTAAAATTTATATAAATATTTAATGAGCTATAATAAATCATGATTATATTTTAATGTCAATTACATTTTATTTGTAATATGAATAGAAATAAATATACATAACTAATAAAGATTAATTTTATAAATTACTTTATTATTTAAATATTACTTGACTACTAATGATATGAATTCTCTAAATATATTGGTGATAAATTTAAATAAATCCACGTTATAATTTATGGACTTTATTTTAGCACATATTATTTTATTTTATTTTATTTTAACTTGAAACATAATTATATAACTTCTCTAAATATATTTAGAGTTGAGTATGCTGGTTAATCTGCGCGCTCTGTTTAATTGTTACGCATAAATCCGCAAATTAAACAGGTTTAGTGCTCTTTATCCGCAACTATTAACAAAGCTCTTTATTCGCAACTATTAACAAATTGTGAGTAGTATTTAAAAAAAGAGGAGAAAATTGGATAAAACATTACACAAAATATTTATTCAACTTCTCTAACTATAATGGATTAATTACAATACAATAAAAACTAATTATAATAATTATATTTAATATTAGAAATTATTTTGTTATTTTAATTTAACTTGAATAATAATTATTTAACTTCTCTAATTATAATTAGAGGTGAGTATTATGGGTGAAAATATTTTACTGATACTGTGAAAAAAACAAAAACAGAAAAATATTCATGTCATTAGTTGAATCAATTACTTCAACAATATATCCTTTTATTTAAAAATATAAATATAGAATAATTTTTTTAAATAACTTTAAATAATTCAATATATCTTAATCAAATATATTGATTTCCAGTTTTAATATAGCCTATAATTTTATATGAGGTTATGACTTGGTTTAAATTAAGAAGAAAGATATTTTCACAATGAAAGGACAATAAAATATTAAATATGAGAATCGTATAACAAATAATTATATATTTATGAACGGGAACAAGATAGTTTATTACTATTATAAAATAGTGTATAGAGTTTTCAATCTATAAGTTGATAGTAAAATCGCATATTTTTTGGTACAAAATAAGCATATAATCTAAATGAATGAAATGAACTTCAATATAAATACTAATTGAATGAAACATAAGTAATGTATGAATAAATAGTATCAAAATTGTATGATATTTTTTATTAATCATACAATTTTTTTGTCATTTATAAAATTTAAAATTTTAACGGGAACAACCTCATCAATGATTAATACATATTTATCTATATATAATATTGAAATATTAAAATTTAAGCTAAATACAAAAAAATATAGGCTAATCATTGAATTTTATGTATACAACTATAATAACAATTGAATAAATATCTGTGTGAAAAAATAAGAGTCATCCAAATAGGAGAATCTTCCTTTCTTTTTGTAAATGGGAACAAATTTTTTATTGATTCAAATATTATCTCTTTTAAAAATAATAAACTATTTTGATTATGAATAATTAATATATTATTTAATTTTTCTTTATTTCATCACAATACCTTAATTTTTCAAATTTATAAATAATTTACGAGAACTGAACATACCATATCAGTACCCATGCGAACACATGGGTATTGATATAGTACGCGCATATAATACTAATATTAAGCTATTGGTTCAAATATTAATTAATAACTAGAACAAGTTTGCTATTGATTTAATACTATTGGTAAAACATTAATAATTTAAGTCAAATAATTGATCTTTCCAATTTTTATTGCATACTAATAAAACAACATATAAACTTTATTTTCTTAATTACTTTTTATTTTCAATATTCATTTTTTTAATACTAGTATCTATAATATAAGAAAGTTCTATCTTTTTGAACTTTCTATGTGGTGCTGCCAAGTGGCTTAGTCTTAGAGCAGAATTTGTTTCTTCTTGATGCGCCATGTGTAATTTTGAGGATTAATAAAGGTATGTTGTTCCATATTCCACCATTGATGTCTCATATAATTGGCATTAAGTTCGGTTTGTCCATGCAGCTTCTATGTTGCATTATTATGTGTTACAAGCATAACTTAATGAGGACTTTATATGCTTCTTTCCATTCAGCTTCAGCATCGGTTATGGTTATGTAATGAAGAGTGGAATGAAGAGTTTGTAACTCCTACATGGTTTTGTTATTTATAGTATTGTTTGGCTACACTTTTCTGCAGTATCATACCAGTGTTCAATATGGCAAGACCATTAGCAAAAATATGTGACATCAATGACAGCAAAGAACTTTGGAAAGTTGCTGTTCGTGTGCACCACAAATGGACAGTTGTTTCGAACAAGAGGGAGCATTTTGAGATGATTTTTGTTGATGTATCGGTAATGAAGTGAATTGTTCGGTTGTTTTTTCATATATTGTTTCTGGTTTGTTGTATGTTTGATTTTAGTGTTTTTTCCAGGGTGGTGACATACATGTTGTTGTTCCTGCACCGCATGTATCTCTTTTTTCTGAAAAAATGGTCTTGGATCATAGTTACACTGTTTCCAATTTTAAGGTTCAGGCTAATGTTGCGGCTTTCAGACCTTCGTCTCATAAGTTTATGTTGAAGTTTACTGCTGGCACTACGGTTACGGATGATAACAACGCTGAAATACCTCAAAAGCCGTTGGTGTTTACTAAATTTACTGATATAATAAACGGCAACTTTAACAAGGATGTGCTAATAGGTAGAATATTTTATCTCTATTCTGTTTTACTGGATTTGTTTTTTATGTGTTGTTTCATTTTAAGGTTTTTTGGCTGTATGTGTTTTAGATGTCATTGGTATCATGGAAAGTATTGGGTATTCACAGACCACATCAGGTGGCCGGAAGCAGCAGATTAACATGATGCTGCGTGACGGGGGGTTTGTATTCATATTTATTGTATAATTTATCCAACATATCTTATGTGACTATGTAGATGACATGGTTTGTATTATTTCTTCAGTGAGAATACTATCAATTGCACGCTTTGGGAATCCTATGCTGAACAATTCATGAAGTTCAAGCAGGAGCGCGGAGATGATTCGGGTCCTATTTTTGTCATGATTCAATATGCTAAAGTCAAGGAACAGGGTTAGTAATTGATCAAGTTTGGTGTTAGATATCCTTGTATTTTGATACAGATGGTTATGTAACATTCTATTTGAATAGGTAAGTTTCCACTGTCCGTGACAAACACGTTTAATGTTACCGTCCTTGGTCTGAATACTGATTTGCTGCCGATGAAAGAGTTTATAGAAAGGTATGCTCCCTGGATTTGCTCTTGTGTGGTTTTAATTTTTATGCAATGTGATTGTTACATTCACTACGCCAAATTTAAGCTGTAGCAGCGCAGCTACTAAAGCGCTTTTAGCAAAAGCGCTCTCGTAGGGCTCGCTAAAAACAAAATTAATAAACAAGGAAAAATGATGCAAAAAAAGCGCTCTGGTAGGGGGAGTTATGAGAGCGCTTTTAAAAAGCGCTCTGGTAGGGGGGTATGAGAGCGCTTTTAAAAAGCGCTCTGGTAGGGGGGTTATGAAAGCGCTTTTAAAAGCGCTCTTATAGGGTGGGTGCCACGAAAGCGCTTTTGGGATAAAAGCGCTCTGGTAGGGGGTGTTATTAAAGCGCTTTTGAAAAGCGCTCTGGTAGCCCATTTAAAAAATTATATATTTTACAAACACACGCGTTTTGTTTCAGATCTTTCTTCTTCCTTCGTTGCTCCGCCGTCCTCTCTCCGAAACCCTAGCAACCTCCGCCGTTCTTCTTCCTTTCAGATCCAAAACACACGAGTTTATGGTGAGTTGAGGTTCGTGTTGTTGCTGAGTTCGGTTTCGATTCTGAATCTACAAACCAAAACCGGGTGAGACCTTTCTGAGTTTATTTCTTATTCTCTCTTCCTCTCTCAAATTTCTGAAGGGTTTGTTTGATTAGGAAAGTGATGAACAAATGTTTGGGTTTGATGAATGTTTGTCTGGTTATGTTTGATGATGATTTGTGAATGGTTTTGTTTCTGATGAATGGTTTGCGTGTATGAGAAAGATGAACAATTAGGGTTTTGGTTAGTGTTTGCGGCTGTGTATTGTGATTGTTGTTGGATGAATATGAACAATGTATTTACAGTTTCTGGAGAGGTTTTTCGAAGATGATGAACAGAATTTTTTTAGGGTTTTTGGTTGTTGGCTCTACGGCTGATTATTTTTAGGGTTTTTGGTTGTTGGCTCAATTGACTTGTTCTTTTATCAAAAACTATTTTTATGTGCATGTGGTTGTTAATTGATTTCTTATAAATTGGTTTCTGTTCTGGTATAGCACTATTTTTATTAACTATTTTGTCTTTTGTTCGGAGATGAGGAAATTTTTGGTTGATAGAGAAAATATTGAGAATGTGAATGTTGTGTAAATAATCACGTTTTTCTATTGTAGGTTGAGCTTCAAACAGTGGATGGACTGGTAAAGGATAGAACACAATGTGCCCCTGCCGATTATGTTCCACAGAATATGAATCAAGTAATGTACCCCGAAGTCTTCTGTGGCAGGATCGTTCGGGGTACAGTTATTTGATTCATATTCTGTGACACAATACAACATAGCTCAGGTGACTACTGGTTCTCCACTAAAGCATCAATACAACATAGCTCCAGATAATACAGGAAGCGTACATTGGTTGCATAAGAACTCGGAAGTTGTTTCCCATTTAGTTGTTTTGGTTTAGAAATATGTGAATTGGTTTAGTTGTTTTGGTTTAGAAATATGTATATATGTATTTTGATTTACATTAATGGTATATAATATAATACTTTTTTTGTATATAATCGATATCGATTATAATGGTATATATCGATTTGAAATGATAAATTATAGGTTCATGAAAAAATACTGCCAAAAAATAGTAAATTACAGGTTCTGAAATATTGCTGCCAAAAGTGCAGGTTTAGAAATAATAAAAAGCATAAAAAAAAAAAACGCAACATACGAAAGCGCTTTTGGAAAAGCGCTCTTATAGGGGTGGCTATCAGAGCGCTTTTTCCAGAAAAAGCGCTCTCATAGGGGGGGGGGGGTATCAGAGCGCTTTTCTTGAAAAAGCGCTCTTAAAGGGGGGGCCTACCAGAGCGCTTTCTGAAGCGCTTTTGTTACCTACGCCAGCGCTGGCTTTCACAGCGCTTTTAAGCGCTCTTAAAGCCCAAAATAAGCGCTGTCGTAGCCCTTGTACGGTGTAGTGATTACTGTCTTCCTTTGACAGTTTTCCGAAGGATTCCATGATTACGTTGTCTGGCCAGGAGGGTTCCAATTCACAGCTTTCAGCACAGAACTCTGAAAATCAACAGATGACTCCTGTACAGAAATTGCTTTCAAAGGCTGTTGTAATGCCTATTGGGGATATTATTAAACTCAGAACTGTATGTTTGGAAGTTGTTGGCAATTTATTCTGATTTAGTATATATTTCCATTTTTCCGTTGCATTTGACTGTGTATCGTATTATCTTTTGGTTCCATAATTGCAGATTACATTTTGTGCGACTGTTGGAGAAACTAAAATGCTGGTTGCCTCTCCGTATGGCTGGTATTATCGTGGTTGTCATGCTTGCTCATGTATTGCGCGTGGTGACAGAGCTTCGTTTGAGTGTGAGGCTGAACATTTCACTGAGGCAGAGATTTTTAGGTTAACATCCTTGTCACATGTTTTATGTTATTTCATTTATATGTGTCATTTTTGAGTGCTCTATGTATACTGCGAATGTAGGTATAAGATTGAGATTGAGGTTACTCATGTCGGGAATAGCTGTAACTTTCTATTTTGGGACCGAGAGTGTGAGTTACTTTTGGGATTGTCTGCTTCTCAGCTGCGTCATACAATGATTAAGGTATTTCCGTTTACATACCGTTGGAAAAACATAGACAATTATGCCAGAGTTAACTGATCTTTGTCTTGCAATCTCCTACAGGCTGGCATTCATGATCCCTTGGAATTCCCACTGGCATTGGATCAGATGTTGGATTGCAAGATGGCTTTCAAAGTTAAGTGGCAACCACGTTGGAAGAATGCCTCTGTCGTTATGCTATTGAAGAATGACCCTTTTGTGAAAGAGCTTGCTGATCAGTTTGACACAGATGAAGTATTTGAATTTAATCTTTGCACGTGTTATGCAACTTAAAATCATTGTAAACTGACTTTGCGCATATTATGATTTTGTACTATCTTTCGAATGATTTGTAGATGAAACAACCTGCTGTCGAAGCAATGACCACTGTTCGATCCGAACCTAATTTTGTCGTCGTAAGGACGTTTACTGTACTGAAATATACTCCACTTTTAATGTACTGTTGAATATTAATTGTGTGATGTTTGTTCACTTATGTATCAGGATCTTGATGTGAGTTCAACGCACAGCACAGATCCAGTTACTCCTACTGGAAAAAGACACTTTCCAGGCGCATCAAGCGAGTCAACAACCTCGGATGCCACGTGCGATGGAGAACTTTCATCAAACAAGTTAAAGAAAATTATAAAAATAGAGAAGATAGATTAGTAGTTCCTGCATAATTTTATGTATGTTTGGGTGTGTTTTTGTTTTATGGTGTGGACATGTTTTATTTCCTTTCCACTTTATTTGTTTTTTGTTTGTATTGCCACATAAACAAATCAGACTTGTAAGTCTGTTTCTTTTGGTTTGGTAACAACTATGTAATTTAATTTCTGTTATCTTAATATAAGACTTTTCTGTTTTTCCTTAATCATCTATTCAAATGCTATGATATTCTTTGTTTTTTACTCATCTCCAATATCCAAACTAGCATTACATGCTATTGTTAAAACATATTGTCACAACTAATAACAACCACAATTTGCATTATTGGTTACGACTACACGGGTAAAAGACACATAAACCTTATTCAAGAGTTACTCACGTGAAAATGAACTTGCATTTTTACTGATAAGTCCACAGAACTAGCATGCACCCACCAAATTCTCCGTTGAATGTCATAAACGTATTAAAAAGTTCCTAACATGAAATTGAACTTGCAATTATGCTGAGAAATCAACACACCTAACCTGCCCCGACAAAATGCTCCGTTGAATGTTATAAATAATCAAAATTAATATAGCTACGCATATGACATTGTATGTATTCTCTTCAAATTGTTGACATTTATCTAAGCACCTGTTGCAATTGGCTTGAATGGGATCACCTACTGAGTTAAATAAAGGTACACATGAGAGTTAGAAATATGTTAATGTCCATTCATGTTCTCATTAATAAGGACTGTTATAATAGGTAATATAAAGATTGTACATAACGTTTTGAAATTATAATGACAAGACCTTCCATTTGCATTGTATAAAGTATATAGCAGATAATGCTTCACTTATTGCCTTATCCCAATGAACTTTCCAACATACCCCATTAATATTATATTTGTTTGTTTCATAACAGCTGTTATCACTTGAGTAATGTGAATCCATACAGTTTTATATTGTAGAATTCATACAGTTTAATATTGTAATTGGAATTGATCTATATAATTAGTCCACTCATATTCTTCTTAGAACTACTTACTGGCATCGTAGCTAAATTTAGGAAATATGCTAGAAACTAATGAACAAACCAGTCATACTAACTCTTCTATTGCTAGACAAAGTAGAAGACTTAGAATGAAGGAGAAGAGAGATGCCCAATGCACTGAATCAGATCATTCTCGAAACTTGGTAGATAAAACTGATGTAAGTGATGCAAGGAAGAAAAGAAAGCTGATATTGCAAAATAAGAAATCATCATGTGGTCATCCTACCAGTGCCCCATCCCCAAGTATAGTCTCCCCAGTTTCTATTCCAAATGTAGAAGATAGAGCTCATTCAATTGATGCTCGCAAGAAAAGAAGGCTTATATTAGAGAATAGAAAGTTTTCTGTCATACAACCTGAAACACAGTATTCCCAAGTGCCACTGTCTAACTCCGAGGATGAATGCAGCTCATCCAATACTTCAGACTCTGAAGATGATATGGAACAAGCACTGTTAGCAGATTCAAATTTACAAGGTAATATTACAAGGACTAAACATTTCAACGGCATATCAAATTTTTAGATCACAAATGACAATATGATAATTTCTAAATCTGCAGAATATTCTGATATAGGGGATCAAATATGGGAATGTACATATTGTCATGCACACATGTGGCTTCAAGAACGTGCCAGTAAAACCAAAAAGGGACATGTTCCCACATTCCATCGCTGTTGTTGCGGTGGTAAAATTGTTGTACCTTTACTTGAAGAGGCAACCCCACTGTTGAGACATCTGCTGTTTAACAAAACATCTACCGAGAGCAAAAATTATCGAAATAATATTCGAACATACAACTCAATGTTTTCGTTTACTTCTCCTGGAATGAAATTTGACACCACATATTCAAAGAAAGGAGGACCACCAACTTTGAGACTGCACGGTCAAACCTGTCATCGAATAGGTACTCTACTACCAGAAAATGGAGACCGTCCGCAATATGCTCAGCTATATATTTATGACACAGATAATGAAGTTACTAATAGAATGAAGTGTTTCAGGTATTTCTAATAATCCACAAATAGTTAAGGTCTTCGTGATCATTACCTATATTTATTTTTAACGTCGCATAAAATGCGCAGAGACAATACTGAAATTGACGAGAACACTGTTCATAATTTGAAGATCATGTTAGATGAGTTCAATATTCATGCAAAAGTCTTTAGAATGGAGAGGGATGTCCTGGAAGATAATGCATTCTTAGACTTAAAACTGAGGGTTATATGTGATAGACCTGAGGATGGACGCGTGTATAACATACCAACGGTTTCAGAAGTTGCTGCACTAATTGTGGGAGACATTGATTCTGCTTGTAATAGGGACATTATTATTCAAGCACGCAACGGTGGTTTGCAACGTATTGATGAGTTTCATCCAGCATATTTGGCATATCAATACCCTCTTATATTTGCGTATGATGGAGATGGTTATAGGAAAAATATATTGCATAGATATCGCCATGAAACTGAGGTGACCCGACAAAATCGTCAGAGCATCAAGGACTGGCTTTCATACAGGTTACAAGACCGTAGCGAGGAGGCAAAAACTTTGCTACACTCACGGCGTCTATTTCAACAGTTCTTGGTCGATGGTTATTGTATGATGGAATCTGAAAGGCTGAACTGGTTGCGAAATAATCAATCAAAATTAAGAGTGGGAAAATATAACAGGTTGACAGATGAATGCAATAACGATGATGGCAGACAACAACAAAAGCGGGGAAAACGAGTTGTCTTGCCTTCATCTTTTGTTGGGGGAAAAAGATATATGGATCAACTGTATTTTGACGGAATGGCAATTTCAAGTAAATTGGGTTTTCCAGACCTATTCATTACATTTACTTGCAATCCAACATGGCCAGAAATTATCCGTGCCTTGTCCGAAACTGGGTTACAACCACACGATCGACCCGATATTATTACTAAAGTCTTCAAAATCAAATTTGACGAACTCATTGCAGATATAACAAAAAAGCATGTTCTAGGGAAAGTTTTGGCCTGTAAGTATGCTTTTTTATGTTCTTTTAATTAATTAACATCTTCTTCCTAAATTGAAATTACATATTAACTAACTGGTACATTTATAGTTATGTACACTATTGAATTTCAGAAGAGGGGATTGCCACACGCACATATTTTGATTTTCTTACATCCTCAGAGCAAATACCCCACACCATCTGACATTGACAACATCATCTGTGCTGAAATACCAGACCCTGCTGTTCATCCGAGGTTGTATGCGTTGGTTAAATCTAACATGATGCACGGCCCATGTGGAGTGGCGCGCACGACATCAACCTGTATGAAAAATGGTAAATGCTCTAAATACTTCCCAAAGAAGTTTAACGAGGAAACTATTGTTGATGCAGAAAGTTATCCCCTCTAAAGGAGAAGATCAAAAACCCACGTTATTGAAAAAAATGGTATCGCATTGGACAACCGTCATGTGGTACCTTATAACAAAAGATTTCTCCTCAAATATAACGCACATATAAACATGGAATGGTGTAACCAGAGCACTTCAATCAAATATCTTTTCAAATACATTAGCAAAGGCTATGACAGAATAACAGCTTCGGTGTCAACCAACAACAATGAACCGGTTGATGAAATAAAACAATACTTAGATTGCAGATATATCTCACCATGTGAAGCATGCTGGAGAATTTACTCCTTTCACATTCATGGTAGAAGACCGGCAGTTGAACGTATGTTTTATCACTTGGTAGGCGAAAAGGCTGTTTACTACACTGATCACGATCGAATGGAAAATGTTTTGGAGAATGCAAGTGTTACTGATTCCATGTTTACTGGTTAGCTATCTGCCAACTCAAAGTATACTGAGGCACAGTCACTCACTTATGGTCAATTTGTATCTAAGTTTGTTTACCACAAAAAAGAAAGGGAGTGGAGGCCCCGCAAAAAGGGATTCACCATTGGGAGATTGATATGGGTTCCACCAACAACAGGTGAACTTTTTTACCCGCGGATGATGTTTACGGTAGTCAAGGGACCAAAAAGTTATGAAGAAATTCGCAAGGTCGGTAATACCCAGTATGAAACATTTAGAGATGCATGCTTTGCCATGGGATTTCTGGAAGATGACAAAGAATATATTGGTGCACTCAAAGAGGCCAGTGAGTGGGGCTCTGGACATTTTGTCCGAAAACTATTCGTGGTGATGCTATTGTCAGGTGCTGTTAATCGCCCAGCACACGTTTGGAAGGAATCATGGCAACTGTTATCTGATGGTGTCCTACATGCTCAAAGGCAATTGGCTTTAAATACAGGTTTTTAAGAGTTTAAATTTAAACAATATATGCTAAATTATTGTTGCAGTTATATTATCTATCACTATATATATATATATATATATATATATATATATATATAAATGGATCTCTTCTATTAGCCAATGCATAATTTTCTTATTTATAATGTTGAAAAATAGAATTGGTTCTCACAGATGCCGAATTGCAACATTTGACCCTGATTGAAATAGAAAAGCTGCTTCAAGAAAATAAAAGGACACTAAAAGATTTCAAACCAATCCCTTATCCAGATGGATATGTTCTGCAACAATTAGGTAATAGACTGATATATGACAAACGCAATTATAACATTGCCAAAACAAAGACAGAATTCACAAATCTCTTTCGTGGACTTACAGGTAAACCATTGAAATTATTATTAACTAAATTTTATAATACTACTGTATGTTTGGTTGATCATTTAGCGATTCATAATAACTATATTGTTAGTTATGCTATTGAAGAAAACCAATTTTGTGAAAGACCTTACTGATAACCTTGACCCAGATGAACAGACAGCCATGTATCAAAAAATTATGCGCGCAGTTGAGTCTCAGAATGGTGCAGTCTTCTTCCTACATGGTTACGGTGGAACCGGTAAGACATGCATGTGGAGAACACTGGCAGCAGCATTAAGGTCGAAGCATGATATATGTCTGACAGTCGCAACCAGTGGTATAGCGTCATTATTGTTGCCAGGAGGTCGAACTGCACATTCAAAATTTAAGATACCAGTGCCAACGCTCGATAATTCTACTTGCAAAATTGAGTACAATGATGATGTGGGAGACCTTCTTAGACAAACTAAACTAATTATTTGGGATGAGGCTCCAATGGCACACAAGCATACTTTTGAAGCACTTGATAGAACGCTCAGAGACGTAATGTCTAAATACGGTAACTCCAAGGAGATGTTTGGTGGAAAAGTTGTTGTGTTTGGAGGTGATTTCAGGCAGATTTTACCTGTTGTCCCTCGAGGAAGCCGTTCGGATATTGTACATTCTGCCATAAATGCGTCTTACATATGGAATTCTGTTCAAGTGTTAACATTAACCAAAAACATGCGCCTCCAATCCGGTCCGACCGAAGATGATAAAAATGAAATGCAACAGTTTTCTGAATGGTTGTTAAGAATTGGCGAAGGAAAAGTATCTGAGCCCAATGACGGTGTGACAGATTTTGAAATTCCACCTGACCTGTTGATAACACAGTTCGAAGACCCAATCGTCGCCATTGTTGATGCTACATATCCTGACTTAATTCACAATTTTCATTCAATCCAATACCTTAAGGGTCGAGCAATTTTGGCTTCAACATTAGAAATTGTGGAACAAATAAACAATCATATCCTTGACTTAATCCTAGGTCTACATCTCTCTCACTACCCTTTACGAAAAATAACTTTTCATATTAATTTCATTTAACTCATTATATTCTTCATACAGGAGACATGCGGGATTACTACAGCTCCAATACTGTTGATAAGTCCGAAATCAATGACGACACAGTGGTAAATATCCTAACTCCAGAATTTCTCAGTTCCCTCCGTACATCTGGTTTGCGTACCCATCATTTAAAGTTAAAGGTTGGAACACCAATTATGCTCATGAGGAATATTGATCAGTCAGAAGGACTATGTAATGGAACAAGGTTGATAGTAACAAAATTGGGGACACATGTTATTGAAGCTTCGATAATAGCTGGAAAGAACTGTGGCAATCGGGTGTACATCCCACGAATGGATATGTCACCTTCCCAATCACCATGGCCGTTCAAGCTCAACAGAAGACAGTTCCCCATTATAGTGTCATATGCCATGACAATTAACAAATCCCAAGGACAGTCTTTGGATACTGTTGGTCTATACCTACCAAGGGATGTTTTTACACATGGACAAATATATGTTGCACTATCAAGAGTGACAACCAAACAAGGAATCAAGATATTAATACATGATCAACATGCAAAAGTTAAAACAACAACTACAAATGTAGTTTACAAGGAGATCTTTGACAATATATAATTCCTGTATTTGTTGCTTTTATTATACTGATTCTTAAATTTAAATCCCTTTTAAGGTTTACTGACAAATCGACACTAAAAAACTTCAAAAGCAATTATATTGATAGCTGCCAGTTACTGCAATATACTATCCGGGAAACCTATAAACGTAACATATTGTGCAACGACATCGGACATCAACTCTAAATACAATACATTCACCGGCATCGATTTTATGACATCTACAAAACATATCCCACCC
The DNA here is from genome assembly GCF_029867415.1 of Vicia villosa. Classification (NCBI taxonomy): domain Eukaryota; kingdom Viridiplantae; phylum Streptophyta; class Magnoliopsida; order Fabales; family Fabaceae; genus Vicia; species Vicia villosa. The sequence goes on from NC_081181.1 coordinate 196,300,677, forward strand.
AGGACCTAACTCAGTATTGTAAGGATCATGAATGTTTGACAGTTTCATTGTTGTGGACATACCGCTGTCCCCACACAAAACAAGAGCTTCATACCCATAACTTCCCAAGATTCTTGCAGTATTTAACCCCAACTTCTGCAATACAAACACAAACTGTTAAATCATACAATTACTTCATTAAACCTTAACCCAAAAAACTGAAAAGTATTAGAATAAGTTACTAAACTAATTTTCCATCATTTAATGAAGACTGAGAAACTGTAACAACAAACGAATGAATGTTGTCATCAAATGTGTATTGGCTGTGAAAGTACGGTAAATCCACCCAATCTCCCACTTCTTTAAACCAGTTTATTCCAAAATTATTGTCCCCATAATAACCAAATTCAACAATAACGCCGACAGGAAAAGCATAATATGCTTCTAACAAGCACCAACCACTTATTATCATCGGATGATCGCCAACTTTATTAAAGATCAACTCATGGTGGACACCTTGGTTGTTGAGCACTGTCCAAACTTTGTTTAATTCGTCATTGTAATTCAGTGTGAATTCTGGATCAATTTCAGGATACATCTTGAAATTTACAATACTTAATTTATGAGTCGAGAGTATTTTAACATAATAAACAACATAATACCAATACTTAATTACACAAGAAACTACTGTACATACCTGTGAACATACTTTCACAATTAAAAAACAGTCAATCTGTCTGGAATGAATGAGAGTTCCTGTTTTATACATTTAGTAGAAACCAAAGACACAACTTGTGTTTGTATGATACTCAAAACACTGCAAACTATACCTGTTTCAATGTGGTTTTTGGTCTTTTATATAACAACAAACATATATGGTATCAATATTGTAACATTCACATTTAATTTCGGTTATAAACATTCATTAAAAACTATCTTATAAAACACATCTATTAATATAATAACCACACAATAAACTTAATATTACATATAACATATTATAGGACTTATCCAACAACTGACATGAAACATAAAGATACGTCTTAAAATTACATCAAGCTTCGAACAACATAAAACAAACACAACCCCACCACTAATACATAACTATTGTCACACCATCATTACTAAAACTATCATTACATAACACAATCATATTTCAACTGCATTATCCACAACGGGATCGGTTGACCACTGCCACAGCTACCATTTGTGTCCCAGGTTGCACTGATGAACAAGGTTTATCGCATATTACAAACCTCAGCCGGTCACCATCTTGAATGCCTCCTTCCTTCACAAAATCGCACCAACCCTTCCAAAGATATCTCTCAACTCCATACTCCCTCTTGGAATAATGAAGCTCACACTTGAATACCCTTTTGAAGTCAGAATCACGAAACAAGACGCGCGTATAGCGCTTGTCCAAGCAGTTGCGGACGACTTCTTGAGTAAATTGCTGCAACAATAGCATATAATATATCATCTTTAACCATACAACTTAAATAGAATTAGAGGAAATTCAAAAACAAGAGTGTTTGAAAAAACTTAACCCAAACATAACTAACTTAATATACTTACAAGCACATTTTCAGAAGCTACTTTGACAAAATCAATAACCTTACACCAGGAATAGTATTTGTATCCATCCTCTTCCTTCGTATCAATGGATTCCACCCTCCTGCTCCTCTTTTCTTTTGCAATCGTAACAGGAGAAGACCTCATGTTAGCCACATCTCCACTCGCCAAACTGTTATCATGTTTCCCATCAGTCAATCTTTCAACCACAACCTCTTTCCCAGTTATTTGGCTCCATAAACGAGCACTTCTTCTAGGACCACTGCCAGACGTCACATTAACCTCACTCCCAATGTTCAGCATTTCCCAACTTCTTTTCCATTCTTTCTGAATCCGCCTCTCCTCCAACACCCTCTTTATGCGATATTCATTTTTGAGCATATCCCATGTTTCATCAAATTTCATCTTCCTTGCATTCCTGCTGAACAGAGACTATTCAGAATCAATATATAATTTCCAATAAAACGTGAATCAACGATTGAACATGCAAAAAGAAATAACAGAGCGTGTATCAACATTAGCTGATTAAACCGTCTACATTACAAATCAAATTTACACGCAGGAAATCACCTTCCACCAGAAATCATTGAACTGTTCTCCCCCATTTCACTAATTCCTCAACCAAACTTCTGAAAAACTAGGCGTAAAATCTTTGAGGGCATAAACCTTATATTAAAAAGTGAAACTACGTAACGTATAGAAACAAACCCAACGTTTCCTACTTCATCTGCAGTAATATATTACTCTATTCATCACTAATGACACTAAAAGCCCATTACTACTCACACATGACCATTCCTCTATTACAGCCACCAAAATACTTAATGTCATAATTCTCTTCAATAGAAACTTAATTCCAAACGTTAAACGTTATATTAAAACTAATAAACAAACCCAATAAATAACTACAACAATATAAGAATCTTTACAACATAAAAATAAGTCCCAAACGAACAAATTGTCTTTCCGCTATTAGGTCAATAAAAATATAACGGATAAATGTAATAGTATTATTAGAACTTCTTTTTATATTAATCAACAACACTAATCTATCGGAACTTCAGCAAATAATATATTTCATTCAAAACAAAAACACTACCATAACGATAACACACCTATCTTATCATTTAATACATAAAAAAACTTAATTCACAATTGTTATATGATTGTTCACGGGAAGATCAAAAAAACCATAAACTTCCCCTCTATCCAACCAAAAATTAACAACAATAAAACCAACCATACTGTTCAGGCAATACATATTACCAAAAAAATAAACACAGTCAATATTACAAGTCCAAATCCAAAACGCCCTACCCCTTGACCAACGTAACATATAGCCGTCTCGGAGGATTCTCTATGGTGAACCACAAGGTATCTCCAGTTCGGACATCCCTATTCTTCACATACTCGTGTCATCCTCCAGCCATAAATTTTTCCCTCTTAAACGGCTTTTCGTTTCGCATTGGCCAGCCAATCTCCACATAATAACTCTTCCGAGTATCTTCATCTATAAGCTCAATGCCTCTTTGATTCCACAGCAGATAGTGTTTTGAAACACAGGCAGGAAAAGACTGCAACGAAAACATATAATAGTAAAATCATTGACCCTATCGATTATATCATAACACATAAAAACTCACAGTACTAAAGTATTACCTGCACATTAGTCTGCATGCTCTGTCCGTCTTTAACCTCAACCTTCCAACTGTGGTAAAAATCATATCCTTCATCCCCTAACTCATTACTCCCCGAATCAGAGCTACGGTCATCGACACAAGGATCCTTCAATAATTGGACAACTTTCATCTGATTTACACTATATTTTTCAAACAGACCTTCATACTCCTCATCTGAGCTAACATATCTGGAGTATCATCAAAAACATTAATGGCGGTCTTTCAAAAAAACAAAATAAATGTCCTAAAACAGAATACTTACACAAATTTAGCCTTCCTCGATTCGGCCTTCAAACCCTCTCCGGCAACAGTCTCACAACTTCCCTGCCCGCCATCGGCTTCTAAACAACTACATATGAAAAACAAGCGCAATAACATAAATACAATATCAAAACATACAAAACAAATAAAATAAGAACCCTTTAAATTCAAAACTCACTAATTTAAGATTATTTACCAGTTCATAGCACCAGGTGCGGATGTATGGACGTCTGATTTCCCAACAACAACAGCAGCTTCTCCTTCGTTATTCATTGCGATGTCATCAACGCCATCCTTAGTATTATCAACACAAACAGGTTCCACAATAGAGCAAAAATCTTCAAAGGAGATCGACTTAGACCTCTTCCCAATCTTCTCCTCACGCTCTTCCTCATAATAAAGGTAGTCAGCATATAGTTCCTTTAATTTCGAATCGTACATACTCACAACCTTATTAGATGAGCAACTGCATGCATACCGAAAATTATTAGCAACGTGATTCAGGCAAGGGGATAACCGGTTAATCTACAAAAACAACAAAACCACACAAATGGGTACCAAACAAAAACAATGCATGAACAACTAACACATTCAAATACCTATTATAAAACACAACACCCAGCACACAAATGGGTACCATAAATAACAATGCATGAACAACTACCATATTCTAATACAAATGAAATATTACAGACCTTCTAAAACTAACGGGAATAACAAAATCGAGAACCAAAACACACATGCAAGAAGAAAGACGGAGTGTCATTGTTAGAAATGGAAAAAAACCATAGAAGTACCTTTCATCTTCAACTTTGCGGTCTGACCTAGCCATTGTCGTGCTCTGCGAAGTAGTAAGCAAAACGGTTCCAAAATGACAAACAACCTAGGAACCTTCTATTTCGGAAGTACTTCTAAAGTCTGTAAACAAAAGAGACAAAATGCAGTGTACCACTACTGACTCTTTGTATCCTATTATGTTTCCAAAAAGTTTCTATAACTGTTGGGATTCATTAAATATATCTTTTAACAATTATAACACACGTGATATATTTGTTATGCATGAACCCTTCATCATGTAGTACCTTATGCATTCCATTTTATTAAATAGTATAAATACAACATATTTACATTTTTGGTACACAAATTAATAATTTACACAATATAATTCAAAAAAATGGAACCTTAAGAGGTATGCATAATCCAAATATATTCAAATAAATATTTATCAAAACATCAAAAATATTTACAAAAATTTAAGGTAGACAAATAACTATTAGTTGACCCAAATGACACGGCACCAACACGTACCCGTGCGCATGCACGGGTATCGCACTAGTTTTTTATAACTTTTTCAATTTTAACCCAAATTTAATCTTTTACTAATACCTTTTACTGATAATTTTTTTGAATATTAACTGGAATAAATTTGAAATATTAACGGGAACACGAAGTTATTGATCAAAATAATTAATATTAACAGGAACACGGACTTACTGATTAAAATAATGAATATTAACGGGAACATGAAGTTACTGATCAAAATATTAAATATTAACGGGAAGTTACTGATCAAAATAATGAATATTAGTGGGAACAAGAAGTTACTGATCAAAATATTGACTATTAACGGGAACATGAAGTTACTGAATAAAATATTCAATATTAACGAGAACGTGAGTTACTGATCAAAATATTAAATATTAACGGGAACACGAAGTTACTGATCGAAATATTGAATATTAAGGGGAAAATAATGTTTAGTAATCAATATATCCCAAACTTTGTCCAACCTATTGAAAAGAAATTTTCATATTTTACATATTTGTTTTTAGGATATTTACTTCTACAATAATATCTATATTGAACAAAATAACACTTCCCATATCATCTTTTATTTTCCTCAATCACAATGCGCGAAAACGACGGGTACCCGTGCGAACGCACGGGTAAGACACTAGTTTTTAATTAAAATCTCTCCATTCTCCTCTTTTGAACAAAGCATATATATATATATATATATATATATATATATATATATATATAAATTCCTTCACCTCACATCCCCTTCCCTCTATTAAAATCTCCCCCTCCCCTCATTTGAATCAAACAGATCCTAGAGCTTTATTGGAGATAGATTATGAGGTTGATATTCGACATTCTTATCAAGAGGAGAATCAGTGTGTCATAGTTGCTAGTAAAAAGTGGAATTAAAGTTTCAGAAGATTACTGCTTTTATGAATCTTGTCCTCCTCATTATAGACATCTTTTTGATGGAGATTTTGTTGGAATTAACCCCAATTTTGGAGATAATCTGAATCAATCTTGATGAATAAGAATCAATCTTTCTTATTGATCACTTTTCTCGTTCTTCACTGTTCACTTGAGTGTTTCAATCACTCCTTGATTGCAAGTTATTTAGTTGCGCGAAGATTATGAGAGAGGATAATTGGGAGAGAAAAGAGATAGATGAAAATCCAGGGTTTTGGGAGAAGAGAAGAGGATTTTTACTGATTCTCAATTCTAACTTAATTGCTTACAAACACAAATAGCGTGTCTCCCTATTTATAGTTGAGTTTGCTTGTTCACAAGCAAACTTTATCTAACTCATTTGTTACACAATAAATGCTAAGTGTAACTCCTTCAAAAGTAACATTCTTTGACAACTACATATTTCGACAAGTCGAATACATATTTCAACACAAGGAATTAAATTTAACACACTGCCTAATTCATAGTATCTAAGCTATCTACATTCATCATAATTCTCACTCTCTTGAAAAGTTTCACCTGCACAACCTTCATCGTAATGTCTGCAATCTGACTCTCAGTTTTGCAGCATTTTAGGTTAAACTACCCATTTGCTACTTGATCTCGAAGATAATGGAACCTCGTCTCGATGTTTTTGTTTCTTCCATGTAGTATCAAAATCTTCTCCATATTCATAGTAGACATGCTGCCGATCTTCATGGTCATTGCTCCTTGATTCTTCCTTGTAATTTCTTCAAACAAATTCACCATCCACGCTGCTTAACATGCACAAAGAGAGACAATTATTTACTCAGACTCACATGATGACAATGCTACTACTTGTTATTTTCTCAGGCTCCAAGCAACTAGTGCACCACCTAGCATAAATAGATAACCAGCTGCGGATTTTATATCCTCAACATCACTACACCAACTCGAGTCGGTGTAACCCACTAATTTTCATTTATTTCTTTCAATTGTTGTAGTAATAAAGTCTCATAGTTGAGAGTTCCTTTGAGATACCTTAATATCCTCTTTGTGGCTGCAAGGTGTGATGCCTTTGGCTTATGCATGAATCTACTTACCATACCTACACTGTATGCTAAATCAGGCCTTGTATGACAAAGGTATCTTAATGATCCAATAAGTCTTATGTACTGTGTTGGATCAACGTGTCCTTCATCTAATTCATTCAGCAGTTGCAATCTTGGTTGAGCAAATGTCAAAGTTGCATTGTAGTCTTCCATCTCAAATCTTTTGAGTATCTCACTTTCATATCTTCTTTGTAGAATTTTATACCAAGGAAGTATGAAAATTTTTCTAGCTCATACATTTCGAACTCCTTGTTAAGATTACTTTTGAAGTCTTCAACCTCTTTCTTGTAGCTACCTGTTATTAACAAGTCATCGATATAGAGGCATAGTATAAGAAGTTCACTCATGTTTCTTCTGACATATACTCCATGATTAATTATGCACTTCACAAATTCCTTCTCCCTTAGAAATCCATCTATCTTATTATTCCAAGCTCTTGGAGGTTGTTTAAGTCCATATATACAGGGCTTTATGCAGCTTGTACACCTTGCTTTCTTGGCCTTGCTTCTCAAACCCAACTGGTTGTGTAACATAAACTTCTTCATCTAAGGGGCCATTCAGGAATGCACATTTCACATACATCTGACACATATACCATTTGTTCATGTTTACTAGACCTACAACCAACCTGGTTGTTTCAATCTTATCAACTGGTGAAAAACTTCATCAAAGTCAATTCCTTCTCTCTGAGGAAATCCTTTGTCAAGAAAGATTTAGTGAGAAGGATTTCTATAAGGATTGACTTTCACTTACTTCCAGCATCTTTGTTGAAGTTGTTCTTGTGTTACTTTGCCTGGACACATTCTTCATACACTTCATTTAGAATGTCAATTTTTGGTAACCTTGAAACCATGTTTCTTCACTTCAGATCTTTGATGTCTTTGAAGTTGAGATGGCTAAGTCAGTAGTTCCATATCCATTCATCCCTGCTACCTGCAGTTGCCAGACACTTGCGCTCCATCATATTAAGTTCAATCTTGTAGGTTCTCTTCTGAGACATAGGTGCCTTCAAGATTAACATATAACCTGAGTCAAGAACTCTCACTATCTTATCTTTGATCAACACTTTGTAATTCTTCTCGATTAGTTGCCATATGCTGAGCAAATTACTTTTCATGTCTGGTATGTACAATACATACGAAATTACTGACCTTTCGCCACTTTTCCTCATAATTAGAACGTCACCAACACCTTCAACTGTTAGGGTATTGTCATTCACAAATTTCACATTATTCTTCTTGAGGGACACATGTTTCAGACATGTGTGATGAGAATCCCGAGTCCAAGTACCACTAGCCTTTGAATCTTTCTTCATCACTCATTGTGAACGTCATCGACATCTTTAATTCTTCTTCTTCTTCTTCTTCTTCTTATTCTTATTCTTCGTGTTTTGCAAGCCTTATATCAATTTCTTGATTTCTTTTATTTTTCAGGACAATCATTAGAATAGGGACCATACTTTTGACAATTATAACATGAAATGCGACTCTTATCAGGTTTTCTTCCACCACCTCTTCCTCTACCTGTAGCACCCCCTCTATAGTTGCTTTGGTTTGAGGGGTTTCTCTAGTTCGGCCAGTTTCCTTCTTGTTGGTTACCTCTACCATTCAAATTTTTGTAACCTCCTATTCATTTGTTACCGTTCCATCTTCCTTTGTCTTTCTTTTCTTTTGTTGATTGTGCCTGCAATGCCACATATCCTTTCGTCTTGCTTGCAGATATTTCAACATTCTTTATTCATGAGATTCAAGAGCCCCTTGAAGCTCTTCTTTAGTCATGCTTGACAAATTTTTCGATTCTTATATGATTATTACCACATGATCGAATTTTAGAGTCAACGACCTTTAGTTCTTTGAAACTATCGATCTTGATGTCAACACTTCTCCACATGTTTTGATTTGAATCACCAGTCTCATAACCCTAGTGAAGAAATCAACCACGCAATCTCTTTCTTCCATCTAAATACGTTCTTTTTTGAGTTTGTAAACTCACCTCTTTCACCTTCTCAGCTCCTCCAACTAATTTTTCCACGATGTCCCATGCTTCCTTCACTAAGTCTATGTTACCAACTTTCTCAAAGTTGTTTGGATCAACACACTGATGAATTATAAAGAGAGCCTTATAATCTTTCTTCCTCAAATTGGTGATACTCCATTCTTCTCAAAATCCCAAAGATCTTGATAGCAGAAGATAACTTTCATTTGCTTACACCAATTTTCATAATTCTTATCTTTAAGGATTGAAAGATTTGTTGGAAAATGCTCGTTTGGGTGATTCACCGTGATATGCTTCCCAATAATCACAATCGGTACTTTAGATACCATATATTGTAATTAACCTAAATCTTGGAGATAATTCTCAATCTTAATAAACAAGAATCAATCTTTCTGATTGATCACTCCTTTCGTTCTTCACTTTTCACTTTAGTGTTTTAATCACCCCTTGATTGCAAGATGATCCAGCTGCGCAAAGATTATGAGGAAAGATAATTGAGAGAGAAAAGAGAAAGATGAAAATTATGGGTTTTTAGAGAAGAGAAAAGAACTTTTACCGATTCTCAATTCTAACTGAATTGCCTACAAACACAAATAGGGTGTCTCCCTATTTATAGATGAAACAAACTCTAACTAACTCAGGTGCTAGAAAACAAATGTTAAGTCTAACTCCTTCAACAATAACATACTTTAACAACTACATATCTCGATAACTATTAAATACATATTTCAACACAAAAAATTACATTTAACATATTTGTTGAGAATTTTAATCCTCCAATTAATTGTGATGTACTTTATTCCTTTTGAGCTTTTTGCCCTTCCTTTATCCAAAAAAAAGTATAAAAAATTATTAATGCACTTTAAAATTCGTAGGGGTCTTACAAAAAAATAAAACTAAAAACTCGTGAGGATTTTAAAAGTTATTAATGCACTTTAAAAATTTATTATTGATGTCATCCCTTCGACCTTATTTATAAGCAATTTTTTTAAATTTTTTTGAATTTAAATATAAGCAAATGTCAACAAATTCAGATGTATTTAATGTCTTTATTCTAAATTTATTTATGCATTAATTATTTAATATTTAAGTGAATTGCAATTTAATTAAAGGTACACAACTTCATCCGTCTCACAATAGGTGTCATCTTTTTTATTTTTATTTGTCTCAAATTATTTGTCCATTTAGAATCCCAATGTGATATTTATTATTTTTTCCCACTAACTTACTCTTATTTATTGTATTTTAATTTATTTAAGTACTCCACAATCTATTATTATTAATAAGGTTATTTTAGTAAATAAAACTTATTTTATCATTGAAATCAACATAATTAATTATTTTCTTAAAAAATGTGAAAATCTCAAAAAAGACATCTATTGTAAGACGGAGAGAATAGTAGTTATGTTATTTTTCTTACATGAAATTAAGTATTTGTGGGTGACAATTTAATTAATTATGTTATGTGTCTTACAAGAAAAAAAAAAAAATTTAATGAACATAACTATTCTTCTTAAAATGTGTGAAAATTATTTTATTTTTTTACTTGTATTTATATTAGTTTTATGACTCCCTTAAATTAAATGCATTTGATTTTTTTAAAAAAAAAACAGGCATAATTTAATTAAAGTATTTTTGAGATCGAGGAAGTGTTTATTAACCTGATCCATTAAACTTCGTAGTTTTAACTCACCCACCCACCTTCACAAGACTTTCAAAGAGAGACAGAGAGAGAGAGAAAGAAACAGACAAAAATTAGGTGTCCCGCATTGACAAACTAATGTGTCTTCAGGTCAGCTATTGAGACTTTTGTTGTTCCTGCTGCTACCTGTTTCCTCAACTCTCATGTTCCAAAATCCACACAAGTCAATACTATCTCTCTCCTCATTTCAAACCCACCATTTTATTTCTTTCTTTATTTTTTATTCTCACCAAAGATAAAGAACTTTCCTTTCCTGTCTTCATCTCTTGATAAGACTTGTCCTCTTTATCTCTCTCCTACACAATCCCATGCTTCTTTGATTTGAAATTTCGCATATCTTTGTCTTCCTCTAGATTCTATACCATCTATCTACTATCACTGTTTTTTCCTTTCAAAATCATCACAAACAGATAAAAAAGTACACTTTTTCAACAAAAACATAAAGTGGGTTTGGTTGGAAATCTTGAACCAGATCTAGTTTCATCAGAGTTTGTTGAGGTTAGGTTCACTTCTCACTGTTTATGTCCACTACCCCTTTTCTTTATTCACCTTAAATTTCAAAACTTTACTTGTTTCCACCATCTAAACCAAGTAAATATTTGATTTTTGGGTTTAAGGGTTTTATCTTGAACTGTTTTTTTTTTCTTGCATGTTTTTTGAGTCAAAGTTCTAAGCTTTCATGTTGTCTCTCACTTTTTTTTAATGGATACTGTTGATTGCTTCATTCACAAGCTGTTGTCATTTGGGTCATATGGGTCATGTTCTACTACTCTCTTATCTCTTTCTTCAAGGTTAGTGTAATATTTTTTTATTTGTTTTCAGATTGAGTTCTAGGAGTTTTCCTAGATCTCTTGTTCTTGGGATTGGTGACCTTGAAATTGGTGTTACTTCTTCTTTTTGCAAAGTGCATGCAAGTTGTGATTAAAAAAAGTTGCTTCATTTGAGGTTCTTGTGTCAGTGAAACTATCTTCTGTTCTGGTTTGTTTGTTGTCTATGAGAGCTTAGTCTTTTTCTTTTTGAGCTAAGCTTTATTGTTTTCGTTTCAGCAATGGTGCTACCAAGATGTTTCTGGTTGACACTGTTTCAGTTTTGTGTCTTGTCTTCCTTACTTGGTTTATCTCTGAGTCTTGATAATAGAACTCAATCTTGTGATCCTAGTGATTTATCAGCTCTGAAAGAGTTTGCAGGAAACCTTACAAATGGTTCCATTGTCAAATTATGGTCCAATGATAGTGTTTGTTGCAAATGGCTTGGAGTTGTGTGTGGTGATAATAGAGTGACAAAATTGATCCTTTCTGAAATGAGTCTCAATGGAACAATTTCACCTTCCTTAGCAAAACTAGAGTATCTCACTGTGTTGAACCTTTCATTCAATCATCTAGAGGGTAAATTGCCTCAAGATTTGTCAAAATTGAAGCAGTTGAAGTTTCTTGATTTGAGCTATAACATGTTGACAGGACCTGTTTCTAAGTCACTTTCTGGTTTGCAATCCATTGAAGTGTTGAATGTTTCAAGTAATTCATTTTCTGAAGATTTCTTGTTTCAGTCTGTGGAGTTTACTCATCTTCTAGCTCTCAATGTGAGTAACAATTCATTCACTGGTAAATTCAGTTCTCAAATTTGCAATTCTTCAAAGGTTATTCACACACTTGATTTATCTTCGAACCGTTTCGATGGTGATCTTCAAGGTTTGAACAACTGCACTTTATCTCTCCAAAGGTTGCATTTGGATTCCAATTCATTTTCTGGCCATTTACCAGATTCATTGTATTCAATGTTAGCTTTGGAACAGTTATCACTCTCTGCCAACAATATTTCTGGCAAGTTAAGCAATGAGTTAAGCAAGCTTACTAGTCTAAAATCTCTTGTGGTTTCTGGGAACCGATTTTCAGGAGAAATCCCAAATGTTTTTAAGAATCTTTTGCAGTTGGAACATTTAGTAGCACATGCTAACTCATTTTCTGGACCATTACCTTCCACTTTGGCTTTGTGCTCTAAGCTTAGAGTTCTTGATCTTAAAAATAACTCTTTGTCGGGTCCACTCGATCTTAATTTCACCGGATTAACTCGGCTTTGTTCACTAGACCTTGCGAGTAATCATTTAACTGGTCCACTTCCCAGTTCCTTGTCTTACTGTCATGAATTGAAAGTTTTAAGCCTTGCTAGGAATGGTTTAAATGGTTCTATACCGGAAAGTTATGCCGAATTATCTTCTCTTTTGTTTGTATCTTTTTCAAACAACAGCTTAGAGAATTTATCTGGTGCACTTTCTGTTCTTCAGAAATGCAAAAATCTCACAACTCTTATCCTTACCAAGAATTTCCACGGCGAGGAAATTCCACAAAATATACCAACTGGATTTCAGAGTCTTATGGTGCTAGCACTCGGAAACTGCGGTCTGAAAAATCATATTCCTTCTTGGCTATTGAAATGCAGGAAATTGGCGGTACTTGATTTGTCTTGGAACTCTTTGAATGGTAGTATTCCTTCATGGATCGGTGAAATGGACAGTTTGTTCTATTTGGATTTCTCAAATAATTCTCTCACGGGAGAAATACCGAAAAGCTTGACAGAGATGAAGGGACTCTTGTGCCCGAATTGTGGAAGACCAAATCTCGCTACGTATGCTTTCATTCCGCTCTTCGTAAAAAGAAACACCAGTGTTAGTGGTTTGCAATATAATCAAGCTTCGAGTTTCCCTCCTTCGATTTTATTGAGTAATAACATGTTAAATAGCAGCATATGGCCAGAAATCGGTAACTTGAAGGCACTTCATGTGTTGGATTTCAGCAGGAACAACATCAGTGGTAGTATTCCGAGTACTATTTCAGAGATGGAGAATCTGGAAACATTGGATTTGTCTTATAATGATCTATCAGGTACAATCCCTCCCTCATTTAACAACCTCACGTTCTTGTCGAAGTTTAGTGTGGCGCATAATCGCTTGCAAGGACCGATTCCGAGTGGAGGGCAGTTTTTAAGCTTCCCTAGTTCAAGCTTTGAGGGTAATTTGGGACTTTGTCGGGATGATGATATTGATAATGTCACTCCTTGCAAGATTGTTAACAATATGAGGCCCGGTTTGTCTTCTGGTTCATCGAGAAAATTTAGTAGGGGCAATGTTCTTGGCATAACAATCAGCATCGGGGTAGGTCTTGCTTTACTGCTCGCAATTATTGTGGTAAGAATGTCGAAGAGGGAAGAAGATAAAACTATCGGTAGCTTCGATGAAGAGATGAATAGTAGGCCACACAGGTTATCAGCTGAATCACTTGTTTCCTCCAAATTGGTGCTTTTTCAGAATGCAGACTGCAAGGATCTCACAGTTTCGGATTTGTTGAAAGCGACAAACAATTTCAACCAGACGAATATTGTTGGTTGTGGCGGATTCGGTCTTGTTTACAAGGCTTATCTTCCGAACGGCACAAAAGCGGCTGTCAAAAGGCTTTCTGGTGACTGCGGTCAGATGGAACGGGAATTCCAAGCCGAAGTTGAGGCTCTCTCTCGAGCTCAGCACAAGAATCTTGTTTCTCTTAAAGGTTATTGTCGCCACGGAAACGACAGGTTGCTAATTTACTCGTACATGGAAAACGGAAGCTTGGATTATTGGCTTCACGAGTGCGTGGATGAAACTTCAGCTCTCAAATGGGATATACGACTCAAGATTGCACAAGGCGCGGCGCGTGGATTAGCTTACTTGCACAAGGGGTGCGAACCGTTTGTAGTCCACCGTGACGTTAAATCGAGCAACATACTTTTGGATGATAAGTTCGAAGCTCATTTAGCCGATTTCGGTCTCTCAAGACTACTTCAGCCATACGATACTCACGTAACAACAGATTTAGTAGGAACTCTAGGTTACATTCCTCCAGAATATAGTCAGACACTGACAGCAACGTTCCGCGGCGATGTCTATAGTTTCGGCGTCGTTCTTCTCGAGCTTCTTACCGGTAGAAGGCCTGTGGAAGTCATAAAGGGTAAAAACTGCAGGAATCTGGTGTCTTGGGTTTATCAAATGAAGTATGAAAATAATGAGCAGGAGATTTTTGATAAAGCCATTTGGGAAAAGGAAAGGGAGAAACAACTATTGGAAGTGCTTTCCATTGCTTGTAAATGTATTGACCAAGATCCAAGGCAAAGACCTTCTATTGAAATGGTTGTTTCGTGGCTTGATGGTGTGAGTTTTGATGGCTCTCAACAATGATCTTAGTTCTTGCTTTTGATTAGTTTATCATTGACAAATAACAGTACAGTTGTAAAGCAAGTTTGATGAATGAAATGATGTTGTTATTTTTGTTTTGGATAGGAAAATGTTAGTATATAGTTTTGTTACCATATCAGATGAGGTATCAAACCCCTTGAATGCTATTGTTCTTGTTGTTATTTTCTGATTTCACTGGTTAGTCCTTTATACCACATTATGATTTAGCACTTAACTAGGTTCTTAACTTGGTTGTGATTGAATGAGTGGAAAATAATTTTACACTCTCATTGAATGAGAGTGGAAAGTAATTTTACACCGTTAAATGTATATCCTTTATTCTCTTTCTCTTTTTAAACAGTGTTATTTGAATATTAAAACATCGGATGTGCTTACTTTTAGAGTTAGAGTAGAGTATCATTTGAACACTTAAAATTTGACACCCTTTTTCGACTAAAAGTGACAAACAGGTATTGTCCGCTCTATTGAGACTCGTTTTGCAAAAGCTTGCTTAAAAACACGATGCTACAAAAAAGATAAAATTGAGCGTGATGACTTAAAATTTTGTCCCGACCCGTGAAATTTTTTGGGCAGGACAGACATGCGGGTGGCAAAAATATGCAAGCAAATAGGGTGAGACAGACATATTGAAGAAAAGAGTGCGCATCTAAGCAAAATGGTCATTGCCCGTGTATCGAGTCTATTTTGCCATCCTTATATTTGATACGGTATAAAAATAAATTATTTATAACTAGAGCCATAAAAGAAGTATTAGAGGGTGCATGTGATGCATGTTGGTAAGTATGACTAATAATTTCTAATCCTTACAAATTTGCATTTTGTCTTTATTCTTGTCTAAGACTCTAAATTACACAATTTTGGATTTTGTCTCCATTCTTGGTTGTTGGTAAGTAAGATACATTATGTGTGGCTGGAATTCGTAGATTGTGCTTGTACCCAAAATTCATGCATATGCATAGAGTATTCCTTTTCTATTTTTAATTATCCTAAAGAAATGTTGTTTTCTTAATTACATGTGACAGAATTTGACATTTCTATTAAGTATTAACTACGTTTACAAATCAAAACTTAGTTAAATTAAAAATCTTCTATATGACTGCTGTATTTGACTTCCAAGAATCTGCTGCATGATAATGTTGAATTCAAAATCTTATATTCATATAAGAAGTGAATTGCATCTTCAAACAAAGACTATTTCAAATAAACAATATATTCAGAGAATAAATTAGGGAATAAACATGTAATAATGAGGTCAAAGAGTTGATTATAGAGAAAGGTAAAATATGATAAATTAACTACTTTTTCTTTCATTAAGAAAAGGGTGAACAATTCATATAGTGGTTTAAGGGAGATTATTGACCAAGCAATTGTTAAAACTTTGACATCATTGTCCAATCCAAACTAAGATGAGTGGATTATGCACTTGGGAATGTATCAATTGGTTATTGAACAAATAAATCCCATTACAACATTGGTATGGAATCTCATCACAACATGAAATTGTCATTTCAATGATACCCCTTCATATTTTTATGTTTTATAAAAATATATTATTTATAATTATAGTTGTGATTAATAGTGAGAAAAAAAGGAAATTATAATGTGTATATAATGTGGAAAAATTTAAATATTAAATAATATTTGTCTTACTTTAAATTGGCAAGAGGTGGGGTGGGGAACACCAACACATAAAGTGGCTTTCTAATTGGAATGGATTATGGGATGAATTTTTTTGTTGAAAAAAAGGAGCCTCTTGAAATTCCATATTGAAAAAAAGTTTGAATTAATTTAAAATGAGAAAATTAGCTTTTAAATGACATATATATTTATTTTTTACACAGTCAGAAACATTATGAATTAACGAGTACTAACAATGAATGTAAAACTTGTTAGATTAATGTTGAAATCCATTGTATAGAAAAATTACTGAATTTTATTACATAAAAGATAACTCTGACGACATTATTTAAAAATTTGTTTCTAATGACCAAATTAAAGACTGAAAAAATTTAAAAATTAATCACTAAAATGTTTTGCAACCGATTTAACAATCTTTTCGTTTGAAAAAGAATTAGTCTCTAAATTAAAAATTTTAATACCTAAAAATTGAACTCTTGACCTAACCTCCACATGTTTTAATAAGGCCTATCACTATATATATATATATATATATATATATATATATATATATATATATATATATATAAAAGAAATACAATTTTCTAAATTTTTTTAAATAAAATTTTAAAAATCACTATATAAATTTAATTTTATTATACAATTTCATTGTACATACAAAATTCTATAATAAAAATAAAACTCATTTTTATGCAAATATAAATATAAAATGACATTATTTTTTATATAGATATATGTTTTATTTGTTAAGACAATAAAAAGTTGAAACTTTTACTAAAAATTAAAAATTGAAAGAGAATTAAAATATTAAAAAATTAGAAGAGAAATAGCAACATAATAAAGAGGATTAAAAAGAGAAAAAAAATATTAGTGAACGAAATTTCGGTCTCTGGTTTTTTCATGTAAATAAAATTGTATATAAAAATATTTTTTCGTGACCGAAGAGACGGTCACAAAATTTTTGTCGCTAAATCGGTGGGTAATTTATTTAAGTGACCGATTTATTGACCTCTTAAAATTGGTTCATGAATATCAAATTTTGGTGGCTAATTCGGTCACTAAAAACAAATTTTTTAGTAATGTGATCTTGCAAAAGATGATTAAATACAAAAGAAAAGAAACTCTAATAAACCTTTAATCTGAAACTAGAATAAATAAATAAATAAATTATAGAAAACTCCTAAGTTACGACAATGCTATATGAAATGAACTTGTGAGCCGATTATCTATCTTGAATAATATAATAATATTATTCTGACATCAAATGTCAAACTTGTATGTTAAATTTTTCTGACACGCGACTCCATCCTTGAAACACGCAACTAGACTTTTTACATCAACTCTCCTTTGTAGAAATATCATAATTCAAAATTCCCTTCTATATTCTATGGTAGACATCATAATCTTTATTGTATTATAAAAGTGATTAGTTTCTTTTCGAGTTTCATATTTAAAATTAAAAAATAATTATATTTCTAATCTAACTAATTTTAAAATTGCATGTTTGTAATATATGATATAAATAACCTAACTAATTTTAAAATTGGCATGTATGTAATATATGATATAAGTATTGAAAAAGAACTATATATATGAGAAGCATCGATCTCATATTCTAGTTTATTAAATAAAATAAAAGAGCGGGAGAAAGTGTGGACACTATTTAAACATATCATATAGAATATGATAAGGTGTGAGTGCAAGTTTTCAAACTAAAAATTCCCATGAAACCAACTAGTTGCAAATTGCAATAATATATGATTAAGACTTTTGAGGCAGTTGAGGTTTTCCTTTACATTTCTGTGACAACTTGATGTGAACTCACCTAATGCGCAACCCAGTACAAATTGTGTGGTAATAAACCTATCCAACTAACCACTTTTCCATGTATAGTGAGTATATTTTAAGATTGTACTAGTACTACTTTAGAGAGAAACAAATTTATAAATGATATATTGGTGAAGTCATTATTATTTAGGAAAGTATAAACAACACGTTACCATTTTAAATTAATGTTTTTTCAGCTTCATTGAATGATGCTACGGAATCAGGAAATTTCCTCCTCTGTCTTTATGTCTATCATTGAATAATGAAAATTAACTTAATGGTAAAAGAAGGTTGCAAAATACTACACATTGTTTAAAAATAGTGAAATTTCCTCATTTGTCTTGAATGATTTTTATAGTTGATAATAGTGCAAGGAAGATGACAACTTTAGAAATGTCTTTCGAGTGGTTGATTTCTCTGGTTATTACTCTGCATCCCACAATGAGTGATCCATTGAATCATTTCACACATATTAAGAAAAGTGTATAAAAGTAAGAAAGATTCACACATATTAAGAAAAGTGTATAAAAGTAAGAAAGAGAATAATGTTTTTCTTTCTTACTTTTATACACTTTTCTTAATATGTGTGAAATGGCCCAATGAGTCACTCATTGTGGGACGAAAGAGGTACATGTAAGATTAACACTATAATAATCAAATTAGAAAGAAAAAAATTGTAAATAGGGAATGAATCTTATCCTAGGGTGACAAAGGGTCACCCGTATACAGGGATGACAAATAGAATTGTCACTAGTGGATATGACGCGAGATGTGGCAGACTATTAAATATACCTCAATGATTGAGATGTAGGCATTGATCTACTTTAGTGTGGTGCATCAATATGAGCGTCCATATGCGCGCTAGTTGAATGAACGCATCTCATTAGATTAAGCCTCCGTGTTGGGTCGATCTAAATAGACCGCTTGGCCATGCCGAAACAATTGCTCATAAGTCCTTACATTCAGACATGAAGTGAGGATTATTGATGTGAAAATTTTGAGGTCGTCCCTCGAGTAAGTTTTGTCGTGGGACTGTGAACTCTTCAAAGGAAGCTCCAGGGAGAAGAGGAATTCAATTGAGAAGTTGAGTGGGAGTCGATGGCCTTAGAAAATGGCACATTAGGTGTCAACTACATCACTAAAATGTTGCTTATGAGAAGGCTTTCACGTGGAACCATGCACATAAAATGGGGGAGGATTTCACGTGGAACCATGTTCTAGAGTAAGAGGTGTCACCCTTAAGGTATTCGAGTGGACTTGAGTGTCATTATAGAATTGAAGCCTCATATGAGCCATTAACCGTGGCCTTTGACGCTCCTTTGATTTTTCGCCGTTGCTCCATTGATTGTGACCTTTTATTCTCCTTTGAACGTGATTCAAAAAGATTTAGGGCGGATGGTCTGATTTCGAGAAGTTGATCATCAGGGGAGCTCAAAATGTTTCTCCTTTTTATTCTCAACAATCCCCTTTTTTTACCCATGTACAGAGGTCGACTAAAGATGTTTATAGTGTCCTTCCAAACAATGACTACACCTATTTTTCCCATCTGACTCAATTAGCTCGGCAAGTGGCGGTGGCGGAAATGTCTTACCAACTGCATAAGGGGGCCACTGTGTTGGTTTTCAGTGCTATGGGAAAGGAAATGTCCTAACCCCAGACAATTTGAGGAGGGAGAAGGTTCTTCAAAAATTTCTGGAGTCTACCTTTCTGGAGAGGGATAACCTTCACATGTCCTTTGAGAAGTAAATAAGATTTTGAAGAATGTTAGTGCAGAGAAAAAGAAGTACGAATCTTCTTCTACCATGGATAAGAGGTTGAAGGAGCTTGAGAAGATAGTTAGTAAAAAGGAGAAGGCTCTAGGAGAAGTGAAAACATCTTTGACTGGCACAGAGACCACTTTGTCCAGGGTCAATAAGTTCCTTACTTCCGTTCACAAGACCATGGTGTCGCGGCTAGAAAAATTCAATGAAGTCGCCACTATTATTTATTTGTTCTAAGGAAGGGAAGATAACAGGAAAACCTTAAAAGCCAAAAGATATGGATAGGATGGTCGTCGTAACTAAGTTAAAGGTTTGGGAGTCGATTAGGCGAGGAAAAGGTATTGGATACCCCTCATTTTCCTTGTACTCAAGGGAAACCTTATATAATCTTAAGGGTTACTAGGTGTACTTATCTACTTCTTGCTTATTTTCTTTTTAATTATTTGTATACGAAGGATAAGAATTATGTTAAATGTTAGTGGTTAGTGGATTCGCTAAAGCATCACACTTTATGCCTACATATTCATCAAGAGATGGAATCAGAGTCAATGTAGTTCGAAGGATTTGATTAGTGTTTTTTAGTTAATGAAAAAGAGATTCGATCTTGATCAGAATTAAATCGCGTAGGGCGAAGAAATTGATTTGTTTATTTCACGGAGGCGAAAAATGGATTGATGAGTTGCGTGAATTTTAGTGTTTTGATTTGAATAATTAATTGGTAAGGCGTTAAGCCAACCGGTTAATTACTCGAGGACGCAGTGATGCGGATGTTAATCTAATAGGGAGAAAACTTTAATAAAAATATGTACAAGTGAGTTGGATTATGTACAAGTTATTGATGTTTGCATTAATCGGGAAAATTATATGTACAAATTGATTGCTTTAATACATCTAACAAATATAATAACCTAATTAAAACATGTTTTTGTTGTTTTTGAATTATGGAAAAGAAAAGAAAAGAAATCTTTTTGATATTTTATGAGTTAATTAACTAAAACTTAAAACACATGTAAATGAAATTAAATCGAATAAAATCAATCTAATCCTAAAATTAAACTAATTATATTAACCTAACGACTATTACCCTAAAGCCCTAAACCAAGTTAATTAACAAAGGGGAAATTAAAATAAGGACTAAGATAACAATCTAAGACTAAATAAAATAAAAAGAAAGATTAACACTTAACTAATAATTAAAAGGAAAAAAATAGAACTAACTAGTAATATGGAAGGGGTAAATAGAAAAGGCTAAGGCCCAAGATCATGGCCCATTAAAATCCTAACCTCAAATCATATCATTATTATTAGTATTATTAAAGGAAAAAATAAAAAGACAATTGCTTTTTACACCCATATATATTCTTACAGACCCGCCGTGAAATTCTTAAAATACTCTTATATTTTGGATGTGCATTTTCGAAGACACATTTTTCTAAAAAAATAGGGTGATTTCGGATGTGCATATGCGAAGACATTTTTTTATAGAAAAAAGTTGACGTCGGATATGCATATTCGAACTCACCTATTTTTTTGGAAAATGCGTATCTTCGGAGATGCATATCCGAAATATTTCAATTTTTGGTGTTGGGACTTTTCGGATATGCATATTCAAAATAACTCAATATTTATTAAAAAATTAAAATCAAGGTGAATTAATACAATTAATAATATAACTAATTGTATTAATTAAAATATATTATTAAATATATAACATTATAATTAAGATATAATAATAATATTAGCCTAATAAATATTTAAATCAACACATTACTTTTATATAAAATTAATTAAAAAAAATATTACAAAATTAAAATTTATAATTAATTAAAATAATTATTGAGAAAATAAATTATTTGGTTCTCCTAGATTTTAGATAATAATATATACTATCTTTGTAAAATTAAATATAAAATATGGCATTTTTCAAAAAGAAAATTTTGCATTAAAAACAATAATTTTTAAATTCTTAAAAAGTTAAATAAATTATTTCTAAATACAATTTTTCTATTTATTTTCTCAATAAACATCCTAAAGTAAGTTATTAATTCCTCAACTTTTAAATGGAAACCATTTAATTAAAACGGATAAAGATAATATATATTATAACAACAATTTTAGATAATAATTAAAACGAATTTATGAAATTAATTAAAGAAAATATATAATTTAAGGAATAAATATTTAAAATAAAATTCAAAAGAAATTTGGGATTTTGGTGAATTCAGATATGCATATCCGAAATAACCAATATTCTAAATTTCTCAATTTCTTTAGGATTTTTTCGGATATGCATATCCGAATTAAACAAAATCTCAATTTTTTTTAGAGTGCCTTCACATATGCATATCTGAAGGGTATTATGGGAATATTAGGGGTGTTTTCCACCCTATAAGGGTGCATAAAGAAATTGCCAAATGAAAAGCACAATAATAGACCAGAAGGGGACGACACTTTTAGTTTCACCAGCATGAACAAACTATGATTTACTCAATCCCAAATACAATCTCCAATGATCAAGCGACAAATGGACTAATAATAATAATAATAAACGGAGGACCTATTCTTTATTCCTTTTCGTTTTCACCTTCAGAGAGACAAACAAAAGGAAAAAAACTACAACTATTCCTCATCCAATTCGATTCACAATCACTTTCTCCAATTCAATTGAACCCAAAATTAAAGCGAAGATGAATTAAAAGGAGTACTGTAAGGAGGAGACAATGGCAGGGGTCGGTGATGTGACGTTGGAGGGTTCAAAGTTGTGGCGGATTTGGTCCGTGAGTGGCGCGATTCTGGCGCTGTGTTGGTCGCGTTTGACGTGCGGGAGGATGAGGTTGCACAATTGGTGGTTAGTGGAAGTCCGATTGGACTTCACGAAGGGAGAGCTGGAACAACATAGTGGCGGAGGGCGATCGTGGGATTCTCGGTGGCGTCTTGGTGCAGGCTCGGTCGAAGCTCGCGCAGGCAGGGGCTGAGGATCTTGTCGGAGAGCCTCAGGTTGTTGTGCACCGTTGTGCACATGTTAACGGGTTACAGGTGTTTTGTATTATTTTTGTTGTTTCAGGGTAACCGGTTAACAAGTTGTGTTAACTGGTTACACGTACAAATTTTTGCTTTTTCTTATGTTTTAAGGTTTTTTTTCTTCAGGTTCTAATTATTGCACATTACTTGTATAAATGGATTGGAGGCATCTCATCTCATGATTGATGAAAATTAATGCAATTGTTACTTCTCACCCTCAATTACTCTCTCTCTCTCTCTCTCTCTCTCTCTCTCTCTCTCTAATTCTCTCTTCTCTCACACTCTCTTCTTCTCCACAAGCCTTAAACCCCATTGTTCACCAATTGTGTGATTGTATGTTCCAAAATTTGGCATAAAGAACCTGGTTCTGATTAACCCGTTGTGAAAACATGAATACCATCTTCATTGATAGAGTCCCTACAAACCCACCTCTCCTTGAAACGAAGAATTACGATAAATTGTGCAAGCAAATGAAGGTGTTGTTTGACTATCAAGATGTTCTTGAAATTATCAAGAATGGTGTGATTCCTCTTGTTGAAGGTGCAACAGATGAACAAAAGAATGCGTTCAAGGAAGAAAAGAATAAAAATTACAAAGTGTTGTTCTTTATCCATCAATATGTTGATTGTGACAACTTTTAGAAAGTTGATGATTGCGAGTCGGCAGAGGAAGTGTGGGAAATCTTGGAAAACGCTTATGCAAGGGCTAATAAGGAAAATGTGGGGAGGTTACAACCTCACAAACGATAATTTGAATAGATTCAAATGGAGGAAAATGAGACAATCAACAATTACATGATGCGAGTTACGCGATTGGTGAACCAAATCAAGTCATGTGAAGAGACTATTTATGAGCAAAATGTTGAGTCGAAGATCTTGTGTTCTTTAACGACAAGATTTGAAAACATCGTAATGGAGATTGAAGAGTCGAAGGATCTTCTGATGTTGAGCAAATATGAGCTTCAAAGCTCTCTTGAGGCTCATGAGAAAAGGATGTATGAGAGGAGTAACGACAAGGAAAAGGCGAAGATCGCTTTACAAGCATAGTTCAATGAGAAGAACAAGAAGTCGAAAGGAAAATGGCCCATGAAAAGTAAAGGAAATTTTCAGACTTTTGGTGGAAAAGAGTCCCAAAAATCGAGGAGTTCGAGTTTTCAAAAGGGTGAGAGCAGTTGCAACAAAAATGATGTTCAAGGCAACTTTAGAGGTGAAATCAAGAAGTTTGACAAGAGTAAGGCACAATGCTTTAATTGTCGAAAGCTTGGTCATTTAGCAAGAGAATACAATGCAAAACAGAGGAATCTCAAGTTGATGAAGCTAAGGTTTCTAGACAAGAGGTGGACGATGAGAATACGCTCATGGTCATGATCACAGAAGGAGAATGCAGTAGCAGTAGCCTGTAGAGCAGTAATTCCTGGAACGCTGCAGAAACGGTTGCGGAAGAAAACATTATGGTGACTGTGAGAGAAAGAGTCCAATGGATGGCATTATAACTTTAAAGATTGAGTTGAAGGTGATGGAGCATAGTTGTCTTGCTACAACACTAAGTCGAGATGAGTGGTTGTGGCACTACCGTCTTGGGTCTCTCAATTTTTGAGATCTCAACACGTTACAAAGGAACCAATGGTAATCGGGTTGTCATCCATCAACATTCTAGCTGACATTTGTGAAGAATGTGTGCAAGGGAAGCAGCAAAAGAGTACATTCAACAAGGATGCAGGTCGTAGAACCAAGAAGTACCTTGAGGTGGTGTATTATGATGTGTGTGGGCCGATGTAAGTTGATTTGTGTGGTGGCAATAGACACTTTGTCACTTTTATCGATGATTTTAGTAGGAGGCTATGGACATACCTAATCAAGAGAAAATATGAGGTATTTGAAGTGTTTAAGAAATTTAAATCCATGGTTGAGCGACAAAGAGGTCCTAAGCTCAAAGTTCTCAAAATGGATGGTGGAAGCGAGTATGTCTCAAATCAATTTGGGAATTTTTATGATGAAGAGGGAAGAAAGAATCAATCGATTATGAATATGATGAGAAACATGTTAAAAGGGAAGAACTTGCCGAAAGAATTATGGTGAGAAGAGGTATTCACAACTGCCTATTTGTTGAATAGGTGTCCTACAAAGAAGCTTGAGAAGATAATACTGGAAGAGTCATGGTCTGGATTCAAACCGAATCTAAACCATTTGAGAGTTTTCGGTTCCTTGGCATATCGACATGTTTCAGGTAAACTTAGAAAGAAGTTGGATGATAAAGGGGAGGATAATTGTTAGGTATCACCCTACTGGAGGTTACTGTAAGAATAAGAATGGTTCTGCATCTAGACTTAGGTTTTGATGATAACTTTACATGTTATCTTAAGGAATAATTATAAACTAACAATTTTCTTGCTAGTGTGTGGCTGTTGCCGTACAAGTTATGACTCTGGTAATAAGGCATGTGACATTATTAGGTTATGAATTCAATACTCTAAAAGAATACTAGTGCTGTGTTACAATGAAAGTTATGATTCTAGAATGCTACTTATGCAACGGTTCTAAGGAACGTTAGTACAAGAGCTTTTGATCGTGACTTTGTAAAGGAAGCTTTGAAGGCCTTCTAAATATTTAGTTATGTGTTCCGTGTTCTTAAGATACTGATGACAAAGGTTCTGCTGAACGAGTTCTGAAGATTTGAAGACATCGCTTCTGAAGACCAATTGCCGAAGAATCTGAAAACAAAGGTTCTGCTGAACAAGCTCGGAAGACTCAAGGACTTAGGTTTGAAGATACAAGTATTGATCATCTACAACATGCTTTAATCAACATACAATCAGAAGCCTCTAAGACTTATAAGATCAAGTACGGCTTGCGTGTGATGGTGAGCATAAAAGTACTAACGTAAATTATGACCTCTACTCTTATAGGGTGGCGTAAGGACAATCCAACCTGTAATTGTTATCTACCATTACCACCATGATTGTTGGGGACTTTACAGATGTACTTTGCATTTCCTATTCTACCCTTCAACAAATATATCCTTCTATATAAAGGAAGCCATTGGAAGAATTTGAAATCAACGATTCAGTTCTATAAAACTAAACCAAAGCGCTGCACAAACTCTGTTAAAGAATTTTTTTGTATACTTTTGTATTTTTAGCAAGGAGCTTTTGTTCGTATATTACTTATCAACACTTTTGTGTTGCTGTACTTAAATATTGTGTAATCTTCTTATTAGAACCATCTTTGTAATACACACATTTAATCAACATGGTTGGTTATTTCCTTGGGGGAGTAGGTGCTAGTCAGAAGCCCTGAGAAGACTGTGGCTGCGGTCATCGTGGTTTCACGATAAGGATCAACTGAACTTGTTGGGATTGTCAGCAAGGTTGATTGGGAACTTATTATGGATGTTCCCTTGAGAAGGCTAGGTGCTAGTCAGGAATCTCAAGAAGGCATTGGCTGCGGTTAGTGTGGTTGTCCTTAATTAGTTTGGTTATAATAGATTAAGTCCTTATTGAGAAGGAAAAATCACCTTGGCGGGTGGAATGGAGTAACTTAGTTAACAATGAACCAGGATAAAATTAACCGTGTTCATATATTTTATTCACTTGTTAACCTTATGTTTTGAGTTGCAAAAATATTATATTTGGTGCAACCCAATTCATACCCCCTTTCTTGTATTTCTCGCACCTTCAGTTACAAGCTGTTTAATATAAAAATAGGACGATTGTGATCATCCATAATGTCGTAATCGAAAAATTGAAGAAGGTGGAGCAGCTTGTAACCAGTTACACTTAAACGTTAACTGGTTACATACATGCGTTAACTAGTTACAGAAAAGCTTTAACCGGTTACACACTATTTTTTGAATTTTGAAGAATCTGAAACTGCAGAACAACCACGCGTCGAAGCCAAAACAAATGGAAATGTAAGAAAACCAACTAGGAAAAGAGGTTTACTTCAAAGACTCCAAGATTGTGAGATATTCTACGACAACAAAATCAATGATGATGGTGATTTCGTCCACTTTGCACTTATGGCTGAATTTGAGCCCGTTAACACGAAAGAGGGCTTGAGTGATCCAAAGTGGATTTTTGCTATGAAGAAGGAGCTGGAATCGATTGAGAAAAACAACACTTGGGAGTTGGTTGATCTACCGAAAGGAAAAAATTCGATTGGCGTAAGATGGGTCTATAAGGTGAAGGCAAATCCCAAAGGTGTAATAATCAAGTGTAAGGCCCGATTAGTTACGAAAGAATTTTTGCAAAGAGAGTGTAAACTTTGATGAGGTATTTGCACAAGTCGCTAGGATTGAAACCATAAGGGTAGTTGTTGGAATTGTGAATAACAACAATTGGTATATATATCAAATGGATGTGAAGTTCTCATTTTTAAACGATTCGCTTGAAGAAGAAAGGTATGTAGAACAACCCCCTGGTTTTATTGTGAAGAATGAAGCGGGAAGATTCTACTAGTTGAGAAAAGTGCTACATGGTTTGAAACAAACTCCGAGAGCTTGGAAAAAATAGATAGATGGTTTTGTAGTTGATGTTGGCTTCAAGAAATGTGTGTTCGGGCATGGATCTTATGTGAAGACAGATATAAGTGAAGGTTTGATCATACTTTGTCTATATGTGGACGATTTGTTGATCACGGGTAGAGCTGTCAAATTGGGCTATCTAGCCCTAAACGGGTCGGTCATGTGTAATATGGGCTGATAATTACTACCCAAGCCCGACCCTAGATGGGCTTCGGGCTATCCGACCCTAAATGTGTTTTTTATTTAAAAATATTAAAATAAAAACTCCATAATATTTATTATGAACAAAATTTGAAATTATATTATTTTAAACATAATACATTTTAAAGTACTATATTATCTCTTATAAATACTATAATGTGTTTCTAAATATAATATATTTCTAAATTGTATAAAATAATAGTTGAATATTTAACATAAGAAAAAAACTAATATAATACGATGAAAGAATGTTGATTATAACGATGTATAATATTTAAAAGAGAAAGATTGAATAGAATAGAGATAAAATTTAGTGAGGTGAGAAAAATGAATATGCTATTTTGGAGTAAGATAATATAAATATAAATATATATTTTAAAATTTATAATTATGCGGGCCTAAAGGGCTACCCACGGTCCATACGGGCTAGCACTAATGGGTAATGGAGTTTTCAGGGTTGGGCTAAAAAAGGCCTAAAGATATGGGCTCTAATTTTAACGCCAAAGCCCTATGTTTTTTCAGGCCTGACGGGCCAGTCCATATGGGCTAGCCCATTTGACAGCTCTAATAACGGCACCAACGCGTTGATTATTTTAAGTTCAAGAGCGAGCTTATGAAAGAATTCAAGGTGAGCGACCTTGATATCATTACATACTTCCTTGGCATAGAGTTCCACAAGCCCAAAAGGGGACTGCTTATGTATCAAAGGAGATATGCCCTTGAGATATTGAAGAAGTGAGATATGCAGCATTGTAATGCTGCCACTACACCAGCTGAACCAAGGTTGCAACAGCCCAAGAATGAAGAGGAGAAGAACGTAGATCCTACTCAATATAGAAGGTTGATTGGATCATTATATTACTTGTGCAGTATGTGGCCAGATTTGGTGTTTAGTGTCGGTATTGCAAGTAGATTCATGGAGAGACCGAAGGTGTCTCACTTGGCAGCAGTCAAGAGAATTCTAAGATAAGTCAAAGGATCTATTATCAGCAAAATTCTCTTTCCCGCAACACATACGGGCAAAAAATGCAATTAGCTTGGTTTTACCGATTTCAATTGATGCGGAGATAAAGATGATCAAAAGTCTACAACTGGATACATCTTTATGTTTGTTGGAGCACCAATCCCATGGTGTTCGAAGAAGGAACTGGTAGGTGCACTCTCGTCTTGTGATACCGAGTATATTGCTGTTTCTATTGAAAGAGTTGACCAACGATGACGGTGAGATTGTCACACTCTTGGTTAATGATATTTCAGTCATTAATCTTGCTAAGAGCCCAATTACACATGGGAGGAGAAATCACATTGAGATGAGGTTTCACTACCCGAGGGAGCTTGTTAGTGAATACAAGTTAAGATTGAGATATTATAGACGTGAAGAGCAAGTTGCTGATTTGTTGACTTAGGGAGTCACAAATGATGTGTTCAAGAGGTTGAAGATGAACATGAACATGGAAAATTTGGAGCACTTGAATTAAGGTGGTGTGCTGGATGAAATTGCAATAATTCAAGTGCTGTCACTGGTTAACGCGAAGGTGTAACAGGTTACACTTAATAAATAAGCACTTTGGAGACCTAAAAAAGTTGTTTTGAGTTGTGATAACGGGTTACGCAAACACGTCAACCGATTATAGTTGTTTTGTATTGATTTTGTTGTTTCAGTAACCGGTTAACAAGATGTCTTAATCAGTTACGCACACGAATTTAGCTTTTTCTTGTGTTTTAAGGCTTTGTTTTAGGTTTCAATTATTATAAATTACTTGTATAAATGACTTGGAGCCATCTCATCTCATGATTGATGAAAATTAATGCAATTGTTACTTCTCACCTTTAATTACTCTCTCTTCTTCTTTCTCTCCCCCACACGCTCTAAATCCCATTGTTTATCAATTATGTTCCAACATAATTAATATACGTGTTAGAGATTTTTTTCATTAAGGTGAAAAGAAGATTTTTCAACTTTTTATAGATTTATTTTATACCAAAAAAATATAATCTATATGAGATTTTCTAAATCTCCTAAAATACTCATATTTGAATTTGTTCTGTATATTTACTGTCTGTCTTCTCTTTATTTATAAGAAATAAACATATAATGAATTAATAGTATTTATTATTAGATTATTATTTACATTTGTCTTTTTAAATAGACGTTAAATTGCTTCATTCTTATTAAATAACTGTATAATTGATTTATAGTATATTTTACTTAATCTCTTATGCTTCATTTTAATTAGATCACTGTGTATAATTAATATACAGTGTATTTTAATTTAAAAAGTTGTATACAACACTTTTCAATATTTATTTCCTTAATCAATAGTTTAAAATACTCATTAGTAACATTTTTCATACAAATTGAATAGGAAATTTCTACTAAGCAAATGCAAGATAAGACGTACCCGAAACGTGGCATCCGGACCCTTTTAACGTGTCGTCCAAACCTGAAAGATAGTGTCATTTTCATCTCTAAAGAATACGAGGTTTAATGCTAAGGTTACAAAGTTGCCATGTCGCTAACTATGAAAACAATCACATGCTCTCACCAAATAAACGTCACTCTCTATATTGCCTTTCAACACCGAAGTATATGTCACTCTCTATAATTTTGTATAAATTTTAACAATTATATTAGAGTTAAATAAATATTTTCATTTTTACAAAATTTTTATGCATTCAATTTTAATTTATATTATTTACTAAAATTTAAAAATTATTAAATTTTTGAATAATTTTTTCATACATGTATATAATACTATAAAAAATTTATTTAGCAAGTTTTATAATTTTTTAAAATAAGAAGAATTAAATATAAATTTTTAAAATTTAAAAGATAATGATAAAAATAATGAAAATTCTGACTTAAAATTATAATTTTGAGTTTTTTTAAGGAACTTTTTAATAACGTTCTAAACATGTCTGCAAAAATATTCATTAAAAATTATACATTGGTTTAATAGTAGAGACTAAAACTATATATATAGTAATTTTGTAAGAACTAAAATATGCTATTTTTTTAATAGGGACCAAAAGTTAAATTTAGTAATTTTATAGGGACCAAAAATTTATTAAATCTATTATATTATTACAAATTTAAATATATTTTTGATCTATTATTTTAATTTTTTTGATCACTCCTTTAAGGAATTGGTAAATTTTAAATAAAATGAGAGGGATAAATTTTAATGGATATAATTAAAACTGAATAAAAAACTAATAGAAAATACACAGAAGAGAATATATTCTTTGAAAATCTAAGAAATTAGTTTTATTCGGGTGACAATGTCTGTGGACAAATTTAATACATGTATATTTTATACTATAAAATTTATAGGCAATTAGTTGATACTAGTATGTTATATTAAATTTGTCCAATTTAACAGTTTCACATAAGTAAATTGTCTGTAAAATCAGGTGGAAGTGGAAGGCCAAATAATAGGAAAATTTGAAATTGAGAGAAAAAACCGATTGTCTTTGAATCTTTTACTTATTATATTTAATTTTGTTTTCATGTGACTTCAAATAAATTTCAAATATGCTAATTATATATTGTTGAGTTTAACAAGTTAAAAGTAATTCTTGTATATACAAACATTTGATGATAATTTAATACACTTGCCACACAATCATTAAGTTTTTGATTCCATTATTTGAGATGGTTGATAAATTT
Source organism: Vicia villosa (assembly GCF_029867415.1). NCBI lineage: Eukaryota > Viridiplantae > Streptophyta > Magnoliopsida > Fabales > Fabaceae > Vicia > Vicia villosa. The sequence continues at coordinate 196,332,066 of NC_081181.1, forward strand.
CAGCAAGATTTTTTTATTTTAATTTTTATGTCAATTAAATAAAAAATACAAAAGTAAAAAATTGTTCTCATTTCTTTATTGTATTTTGCAGTGCTATTAGAGTAATTTCTAATTGTTTATATAAGGTGAAACATCTAAAGGATTACTCTTAGATTTAAATATAAAAATAATAATAAAGAAAATCAAATATAACCTCGATCAGCCAAACAAGAAGAAGCAACAAGAGCATAGTTAATTCTGTAACGACCGTTTTTCTTTAATTATTTATTTGTGTGAATTAATTGTGCATTATGTGTTAATTATATGTTTAATTGATTTTATGTTGTTTTATTTGTGAATTATTAGCAATAATATAAGATAGTAAGTGTTGTTGATAATTGGGCCTAAGTCGGTATTAGTAAGTGAGGGGTGTTAGTTAGAGCCCATTAGTAATTTAAGATAGTAAGGGTTTAACTAAAACAAGGGTTTTAGAGGAGATAGAAATTAGAAATTCATTTTGGGGTTTTGGTGAAAGAAGAAGAGAGTAGAGTGAAGAGAAAGAGGAGAATCTCAAGGTTGAAGCTAGAGTTGTCTTCAATCCAAACCTAAGGTAAGGGTGGGATTCTTTCATGCTAAAGGGATGTATGATGATGTTTTGGGTGGGATTTAATTGTATGTTGCATCCATGGAAGTTGTGTAGAAATTGAATAGAGATTGTTAGGGTTTATGAACAATTGCTTGATTTGATGATTTGAAATGTGTTTAAATTGATGTTATGATGTTATAAGACCCATAATATGTGTTGTATTTGTGTTTATACCATGTACTCTGTGATTGTTCGTGATGTTTGATGTTTTCCAACTTGATTGGGTTGAGTTTAGGGGTTTTGGGATGGGTTTCGTATGCTGTTTTCTGTGTTTGGGGTTTTCTGAAAATCGCCAGTTCGCGTCGCGAACCCTTGTGCGCGCCGCGAACCCTTGGCAGAAACTTTGGAAATTCTGGATCTGCTCAGTTCGCGCCGCGACCCCTTGTTGGTGCCGCGAACTGCTTGGCAGAAAGTTGGGAATTTTTGGATTCTCTCAGTTCGCGCCGCGAACCCTGTTTTGCAGAATTTTTCCTAAACTTTGAAATGATGTATCTTTTGAACCGTAACTCCTTTTTAAGTGCCGTTTGAACCTACGTGAAGCCCTAATTGATGTCTTTCCATTGAATATGCTTAGTGTAACTTTGAATACTCTTGGAATCTTCTTGCATTGGATTTTGTTGACATTGGATATCCGGAATTGATTATGTCGTTTAAGTTGATCATGTCGTTTACGTGGATTGTGTTGTTCGAGTCGATTATGTCGTTAAGTGTGATTGTGAATGTGCATCATTGAGTCACATTCATTGCATTGTTTGAGACGGCCCTAGTGGCAAATGTTTGAGACGACCCTTGTGGCGAATGTTTGAGACGGCCCAATGGCAATTGTTTGAGACGGGAGTTTTACTCCAATGGTACCACATGCATTTGCATTGTTCGAGTTGCATAAGTAAAGTCGTGTGATGAGTCGTATTTGAATATTTGTGTGTGCATAACATGAATGTTATCTTGTGTCGATTTGATGGTTGTTTCGTTGAGCATATGTGATAAATGCCTATGTATGCCTTAATTGAGATTGATATTATTGTTGTTGGTAAGATGTTGAATGATGTGAATAGTAGTAAGTGATATATGTTGAGAAGTGGTGACCGATGTATGATTATTTCTCCGTTTTGAATATTATCATACGCTTCTTTATAATGAATGATATCTCACCCCTTCTGTTTGAATGTTGCCCTCCGTTGGTAACGTGCAGGTAATGCCGCGGAGTAGTCGTGTACCTATAGCTCGAGTCGGTGTGTGTCAATGCTCTGATACGTAGCACTCGGGGAACGTTGGATTACTTGTTTACGTCTTGTTTCTTGTGTTTATCCTTGTTGAACTTTGTCCTTATGTTATGCTAAGACTTGTTAGATGTATTGAGCCGTGTTTGGCCTTGACATTATGAGTTGTATTGTTGTTGACTTATGATTTTCCGCTGCGATGCAAGTACTTGATTGGCTGACAATGATTAATGATTCCGATATTGTTCTCCTACATGTGTGTTATATATCTAAGTGATTGAGCATGATATACGTATGCGATGTTTGTTGTTTAAATGTGACGCTCCGAATCGTTATGTTCTAATTGTTTAGAATTTTGTACTCTGATATTCCTCTTTAATTGCGGGGTAGATTTGGGATGTTACAAATTCCACTTTCATTAGATAACAAAGTTATTTTTAAAGAATATGAGAAGGGAGAAATTTCACATATGCGTACAATGAGCGACTGTGCTAGAAGAACTAATAGAGGAAAAATCACTCATGAGTTTCAAATGGAAAACCAACTTATGTTTTAATTCTTACATGTCTTAACAAAAATCAGTATGACAAATGAGCACTTCTAAACATAAATAAGAATTCAAGCCGATTTTATAAAACTTGTTCATTTTTGTGGCCACCTAGGATAAGTGATGATGCAAAGAAGTTGAGATTTTTTACCTCACAATGACTTGACGAGCAAAGGGTTATTAAATAAATTTCCAAGGGGTATAATTCAAACTTGGGATAAGCTAGAAGTTTTGGAGCGGTTCTTTCCCTATCACCAAATTCTTAGACATAAGGAAAGGCATCAAAATTGAAGAAGGTGGCATCAAATCTCTCTATGACTCACATGAGAGGTTCAAGCTGATGTTGAATAAATGTTAATCATATGGTTTAGAAGACATGGCTATTTATACATAAGGTTTAAGAGCTCAAACTCACATGCTCCTTGATGCCTCAACTAAGGGTACTATGATGACCAAGACTGAAGTTGAAGTTAAAGACAAAATAGAAAACACGACTCTAAACGGGTACCATGCATTCACTAATTGAGGTTATAGGGGAAAATGGATGATAATGTTGGATACTTAAAACATCTTATTATAAAGTTATAGGCTAATGGACTCAAATTTAAGCCCTCACAAAGAAATTAAAAACTTCAAAACTTGAATAGTCGATTGTTTAACAAGCTTATGTATTTAGATCTGATTTTGAAAATTTCTTTATCAACCCCCATGTCTTTTTGGTCACCTCTGGTGAAAAATCCAAACTACCCCTAACTTCGGAAATGCATTTTCGAAATGCAAGAAAAAGGTGTTTTCGGAGATGCATCTCCGAAAGCGCCTTTTTTTTTGAAAAAATTGTATTATTTCGGAAGTTCATTTCCGAAAACAGCATTTCGGAAGTGCACTTCCAAAATACCGCGCGTTCTGCAGATTTATCAAAACACTCCCCCTCCTCCATTCATTTACCCTAACTCAAATCAAAAACAAGCAAAGGCGAAAATTTGTGCAAACACACTTCCAAGGCTGCATCAAGGCTCCAATCACATTGCTATACAACATTCAAAAGCCCTCAAATCACTCAATTTGTAAGTTTTGAATTTGTTAGATTCATTATTCAAATGCATGTTATTTAGGGTTTCAATTGCATAAATGATATATGGGTAGGTTGTTAGTAGTATTTAGGTTGTTTAGAAGCATTTTGAATTGGTTTTATGTCTGGTTTTGGGGTCTGCCATGGAAGTTGCAGAAAACTCCATCGCAGGGGTGTTTCGGAAGTTCATTTCCGAAAACACCTCCATCCCAGTTTTCGGAAATGAACTTCCGAACTGTATCAGAAGTGCATTTTTTTTTTGTTTTTTCATTTGTCTCGCATATTAATCGATTTCGATTGTTTACAGGAACATGTCAGGCAACCAACCAGCACGCATAAGACAGGGGAGAGAGTCTCAGACTGCGTCGGCTAGACGCGAGCGGGCGGCGGCGCAGCTGGCGTCGACCCAGGGACGGGGACAGGGCCGGGGACGCCGTGTGCGAGTTCCCGTGGACGTGGGAGAGGGTACATCTGGTTCAGGATCTAGGAGTCGGCTGGCTCGGGCATCTTCTTCCCGCCAGCGAGAGGAGGAGGAGGAGGAGGAGGTGGCGGCAGTGACTTACCACGAGCCGGAGGGGTACCAGATGTTGACCCTCCAGCCGGAGAGGATGATGAGCAGGAGGACGGCTATCCGGGAGGGCCCTTTGACACCTCCGTGCTGATTAGCTACCACGATCACGTCGCTCGGCGTATCTGGGAGGGAGAGGTATTTTTTATAATTTAACCGTTTAATTGTCACCATTTTTTATAATTTAACCGTTTATTTGTCGCTTATTTGATATATGTTGCTTATTTGTTTTTTTTTTGTAACAGGAGCGAGAGCCGTTGAAAATGGTTAACCACGCCCGAAAGATTTTCAGTCTGTTTAAACCAACAGCTGAGTGGTTTAACGACCATGTGCGAGGTTCAGGGCTTAGCGGGCTCTGCATGACGGGGTACACCACCATCAGCACCAGCATGCAGGGGGCATTTGTGGAGCGCTGGCACAAGGAGACGTCCTCTTTCCACTTGCCGGTTGGGGAGATGACGATCACCTTGCATGACGTGCAGTGTCTTCTCCACCTGCCGATTAGGGGGCCGCTACTCACCCACTCCAAGATCCAGAGGGTCGAGGCCATTGAGTGGATGACGCTCTATTTGGGCATGGAGCACGAGGTTGCTCACTTTGAGTGCGCCACGACATCTGGGCCTCATGTCCGGTTCACCACACTGAGCACTTATTTTGAGCACCACCTGGACGCGGCTGCCGAGGCTGAGGGTGAGGGTGGCGAGCTATTCACACAGTATCACCGCGGCTGCGCTCTCCGGTGCCGATACATGCATGTGGTAGGCGCTGAATGCTTTTTGGACAAGAGTGCCAGGTACGTCGACGTGACCTACCTCCGCTACTTCATGGACCTGGATACCGTTCACTAGTGGAACTGGGGGGCAGCTACTCTGGCATACCTCTACTAGAAGTTGAATGAGGCCTCCAACTGGAGGACGAGGCAGTTGGTCGGATCCTGCACCTACTTACGGTACGTTTTATTTTAATACATTATCGTATTTATTTATTTATGTTTTGTATTTATTTTTAATACATTATCGTGTTTCTGTTTCAGAGCTGGATCATCTCCTACTTCTCCCGCATCCACGGCTTTCACATCGATCCTGCATACGTGGACGCCATGCCCAGGGCCGCCAGATAAGCTCTCCAGAGGAGGAACGATGCGGTGGGACCATACCGTTTGTACTTGGACCGCACGATGCACGACGACGTCACCTGGAGGCCGTTCAGCGACTACGCTCAGATTGTCCCCTTTGACGGCATTGCTCTATATTCTGGCTGGCTGGCATGCGGGACCGGCATCATGGTCCGGTATCTCCCTGAGCGGTGCATGCGTCAGTTCGGATTCGTGCAGCGGATACCCATGTCACCCTTTGAGGCTGCTCCCGACACAGTGACCCGAGTGCAGCTCACTGCCATATGGGCGGACTGGCAGCATCATGTGGTACCGCAGGAGTACCGTCTCACTCGGGTCACACAGGACTGGCACAGTGAGGATGGGTACGTCACATGGTTCTACCGGGTGTCCCATCCTCTGCTGAGACCCGACGTTCCCGGCGCTCCTAGGCCCGCACACGAGGAGATCCTGGAGAACCAGCAGGCCGAGGATGACCACGCCATTGATCTCATGCCGATCTTCCAGCGGATAGAGATGCTTGGGCAGGACGCGTTGGATCGAGGTATCGTTGATCAGGGCGGTCCAGAGGCAGTCGCTGTGATGGAGATGATCGTCACTGATGCGGGCCGTGCGGCGGGGTACAGGCGGCAGAGGAGGGCCCAGGGTGAGAGCGTTAGGCTCACCCAGTTGTGGTCGGGTTTATTTATTTTTTGATTACGGATTGTATCTTTCGCACAGTGTTATTATTATTTTCGATTTGTATATATTATTTGGATTGGATTTATCATATTAGTATTTTCAGTTTATCTGTTGCTTATTTTATTTGGCGTTTGCGTTTAATTAAAATGCGAGACTGTTAAGAAAAAACATAAAAAAAAACACAGTTTCTGCATAATTCGGAAGTTCATTTCCGAATTCACCCCCCATGAGGTGTTTTCGGAAGTTTATCTCCGAAGACACCCCCCATGAGGTGTTTTCGGAGATGCACTTCCGAATTGTGGAAATTATTTTAAAAAAAAAAGCGCTTCGGAAGTTCATTTCCGAAGCAGGGGTATTTTGGGATTTTCGCTGGGGGTGACCCCCATAGGGAGGTGGCTAAAGAAATTTTCCTGATTTTTAGATTCGGACATTCAAATGGCCAGTGTGTTTCGCGAGGTAAAGTTGAAGAGGAAAATTATATGGTTATTTTTCATAAAGTTAATCCAATCTCAAACATATTACACTAGAAGTAGAAAGCTCATCCTAATTTAAGGTGAAGCAACAACCAAGGTCAAAGATCAAATCAAGGAGCCACTAAAACTCAACAACCAAGAAATTCCTCTCATTAGAAGAGACTTTATATCAATTTTGAAGATGGCTAATGCAACTTAAAAGTTCTCACGACAAATCAAGAAACTTCCAACAAGAACAATAAAGTGTTCATCATAATCTAGAGACCGAGATCAGTCAATTGTCAAGGAAATTGACTACTCAGTTAAATGTTGAAAATTCACTTTGTGACTTGGGATATAACATTGACATGATGTTGATTTTAATAATGAAGAAACTTGATTATGGAGATGCCAAGCCAATCCAAATGTTGTCGACACTAACTATAAATCCTTTACATATCCATATGATATTATGAAAGATGTGTTGGTGAAAATCAAAGACTCGGGGTTTGTTTGAATTAGTTTTGTAAAACTATTTTTAAAATTTTAAAATCTGAACACAATAAAACTTGTTTGGTAGTCTAATTTTATAAGAGATATGCTACATGTACAATAAAATTGTACACCAAATGCTTTACACCGTAGTTATTCAATTTCAATTTCACCATGGCACAAATTTCAATGCAACCAAATATAATAAAAAATGAAAAAAGTAGATTGTATTGGTATAATTATACGGTGTATATGTAAAATTTAGTGTAACTATATCATTTCTCATTTTATAAAAAACTATTTCTGAAAACTATTATCTATTTGAAAGTTTTAAAAATTAAAAAACTAAAATAGGTTTTGGAGGTTTTGGTTTTTTATTTTTTGTTTTGGAAATTAGGGAGAAGAAAAAACTAGAAAAAATGGTAAACTTTTTATTAATAGCAAATTTATAATATTGTATAGGTTTTGAAAAATTTTCCGAAAGTTGGATTACTAAACCATTACTACAAGTAATATATTTTATGACAAAATTTTTATCTCACCCAATAAAAAATCGAAGTATAAAGCCAAGGCACATGATGTTTTATTTTTTTAAATAAAAACAATTCAGGACATGTTTCAAATCTCAGCTAATGAAGTTTATGTTTTTATTTAGTTAAAAGTGGTGTCTTTCTTTTGTATCTGTAAATTAAATTATTTACTCTTTCGGTTTCCGAAATCACCGAGGGATTGAATAATAAGATTTTTTTTTTATAAAAGTACACGTCAAACAGATTTTACCATAAACATAGCTTATATGTAGCCGCCCCAAACTCGTACACATAATTCTTTGGGATGAATTACAAGACCAAAAAAATCTCAATGTTATGTGCTCTTATATCTTGAACAAAATATTTTTTCTGCTATTGTAATCTATCTTCCATAATAATGTTGTTGTTTTTGTTGTATTTTGGAATAACTTTCCTATGTTGTCAATAAAAAAAAACAACATTCCTTTCTTCCGTTGACAACATTGATAAATTTATTCTCAAACATGCTGTAAATTGCAAGCACAAAAATGATGAATGGTAAAAAAATTGAAGTGAAAACATGACATGTTACTTTCAATTTTTTATCATTTACAATTTTTTGCTTGAAACATATTAATTCGATTTTTTAATAAAACCGAAGGGTTTTTTTATTTTATTTATTTCTAATTAAAGAAAAAAAAACATTTCCCCTCTGTTTTAAAACAAAACCGAGGGGTTTTGTTTCACAACTACAATAACGGATCTATGCTCTACATTTATAAAGTAACAACACTCAAGATATTGCCAAAACATCAATCCACAAGAAACTATCTACATCCACCACTATATATCTTATGAAAGCATTTGCCATGAAAACATTTGCTCAAGATAATGAAATCTTGGAACTTAAACAGGCTTGGAAAAGTTCTTTGGGATGGATTATAAGTGCAGAAAAATCATTTTCCAATGGTTGGAATAGATAACTTATTAGAAGTAGGGTAATCCATTGGACTTTAAAAGAATGCACTCAAAGGCTACGCAACAAAATCTGGATAAAAACAAAGATTTATTGGTCTCAAAGAATAACAACGACGACGATGAATCAGATTTGTCAAAATTTAGATTTGTTGTAAACAATGTATTTTAACATTATGTGTAAACAATGTAGTTAAACAAATATTTTCCCCTCCATTTTTAACATAAATCGAGAGGAGTGTGGCGCTTGGGATGAAACAAATTTCATTGTATTTTTTATTTAAAATGTAACACATTTTACCTCGATTTTGATTCATAACCGAGGGGATATATAAGTTTGTTTATTGAATTTCTTCACCGTCCTTAAACAAATTTTTTTCGTCCATTTAATGAGTATCAACGCCCAAGACACTGCCATTAGTGATCTGTATGAAATCTAAAAGACATATATTATAAAAGCATTCTAAATATCAAAAATTGATAATGAAACATTTGACATGAAAACTTTGAAACGTAAAGAAACTTGGTAAAATTCTCTATGATGGATTGCAAGAGTAGAAAATTATTTGCGTTCAAGGTTTGTGTTCTTCAATAATCATATTAGTGAATATTTATTTTATTTATCAAACCTTTTTTTTTATATCAGAAACAAATAAATACAAAAGCCATTGAAAATATACTTGCATCCAACATTTGATCTTTCTCAATATTTATGTTAAACGAGGTTCAATCATTTGTTTTTCATTGACAGTGATGACGATGAGTCAGATTCAATTTGTTAAATATTTTTTTACTTTAATATTCTGTGTAAACGATGTAATATTCTGTGTAAACAATATAGTTTCTAAACAAATTAATTTATTGATATTCGGTGTAAACAATATAATGAGTATTTAGAAACAAAGAATTTATTTTTCCCCTCGATTTTGGTCACAAAACGAGAGGTATGTAGTGTTAGTTTTGAAAATCCAAAAATATTAAATTGTTAGGGATCAAACCATGGTCATTTCAACTATCGCCTCGGTTATTCAAAAATTGATGTGTTAAGTGGCAAGTTATTATAACGCCTTTGGTTATCTCGCATCTCTAAGACCGTAAATTACGTTAAATCAACTCTACATCCAAGGTTAAATGTGTGTTTTGTAATAATAAATATTTTTTTCTTCTTAAAAACGCTATTTTCAAATTGATTTATAAAAAAAAAAACAAAAAACTAAAATATTCAAACGAGGCATCAGTGTTCCTAGCCGAATTTTTCATTCTTAATATGGAAAAGTTCATCTTATTTAATACTCCCTCTATAACGGATATGAGTAAAAAAATCCACTTATTAAGAAATCACAAGCATAATTATTTGAAGTTGGTTGTTGGTAATTAAAAAATAGAGAGAAATCAAATTAAATATAGTTTAAATTTAATTTAATCTTAAAAAAATATTTTTTTGGAGAATCAAATGAAATAAATTTGATTTTTTTCCTTACAATTTTTTATAACAAAAATAAGTGGTTTTTTTTGTTTATATACCATATTCGAGGGGGGATACACGAGAGTAAAGTTAATGACAACTTTTTTTTATTAGGGTGGGCCTCGATCCAGCCCAATTACATATTTTTTAATTTTTATTTATTTGTTTGGCTTTGTTCCATTAACTTTTTTAATCTCATTTTAACCTTTTCAATTATAAATATTAAACAATTTTAAAATAATAATAATAATAATAATAATAATAATAATAATAATAATAATAATAATAATAATAATAATAATAATAATTGTTATTTTAGTCCTTTAAAATAATTTAGCTATTTAAGTCACAAACGTTAAACACATTTAACTTTTAAGTTACAGAATAAATATTGAAATAAAAGATTAAAGTGCTTAACAACTTGTAACTCAAGGGACAAAAAACTACAAACTTTTAAATTAAGAAATCATAATAGAATAAATCTTTTTTCGAGGAACCAAAATATTTAACATTTATAAGTTAAGAGAATTAAAAGAAAACCCTTACATTAAATTATTATTTAGACCTGATCACAAGGCCTAAATTGGCTTTGATCCATGATGTAATAATAAAAATATGATTAGGTCTTTAATAAGATAATTATGTGCGAATTTAAGTAATTAAAGCGGCAATGAGAGATTAAAAGGATGAAATTCAAGATGAGAAAGATGATTAGATCTTTATTATTGAATCCCCTTAATTTTACTTATTGATGAACTGTGTATTTATTAAGTTTCAATTTAATTATTATCTCACTGCGAATTAACAAAAGCACTATACCCAACTCTTTAGTGTACCACTCACTAATTTATACGATAATCCCTTAATTTCTTAGACCAATTCAAAGTTAAATTAAGCGTTCTAAGTGTGGTAATTCATAAGCAGCAATTTCTAATTACCTATCCCTATTTAATTACAAAGTTAGATAAATTTCCTAGATAAGGTAATTAGACAAACGATAAAAAATTCATAAATATCTAGATTGATTCACATGTCCGTTAGGGACAAAAAATATTAAACACAAGAACAATTTAAATAAGAAGATAACATTAAAGTAATCAACAAATCTCAAATAGACATATGATACAATAAAGTAAAAATATAGTTGATCAGTGTATCTTGATGCACATTCTTCTATGATTGTACTTAGACATTTCCTTAGTTTATTTATTTATTTTACTTTTTTATTGTGTTTTTAGATTTAAGTTTATTTTTTCTCTTAATTTATTTTCGTATATTATTTTTCAGCATAAGCAGTTTTTACTTGGAAAATCATGATTGGAGCTACTGGATTCCGTTTTGCGCGTTCTGAAGTCTTCATCATCAAAATATTTTGAGGAATTGCTCTCCAATGACTCCAATGTGATCCTAAATTGTCCATTGAATGTCCCTAGCCGTCACTTTTTCTATAAAATTCAGAACCCTTGAAAAAGTAGCCAATATCCGTTTAAATAGAAAAGTGTGGCAGCCAAAAAGCGCCTCATCTCGCTGTGACAAGTCAGTATCGCGCTGCGATACAAGCCTTATCGCGTCGCGATGGGATGCATCGCGGACACGAGAGTTCTAGAAGTAAATCCTTTGTTTTCTTCACAAATTTCACTAAGTTTTTGTTTCTTCCTTGCCTTGGCTTTTTGCTTAAATCTTAAAACTTTTACATGGCTTTTGATCATTATTCTTCTGAATTCACCTAAATTTCTTCATAAAAATCGCGTAATGACAACTGTCATCACAACCTCAAACTTATATTGTTGCTTGTCCTCAAGTAACATGTCTGCACACTGAATATTTCATCAGAATTAAAATGCTTACCCTTACCATTTCACGTCACCTTTATTTTTTATCAACACTTTGGTTTCTTGCTTTGAATCACTCAACTTGGAAAAGTTCTTCCGACATACAAGTACTCAACCTGTCTCGCATCTCACAATTGTGCACTTAATTTGACAGGGTAATAACTCAATCACCAAATAAAAGAATTTAACAATAAATTTGAAAAATTTCTAATCGAATCAATCAAAATCATATTTAAACTCACACTTTTGAGGTCTTTTACAGGTGTAACGTGGCTTATGTTAGGGTAAGCTGATTTAGGATAGTAGGCTTAAACCTTGGGAGTTAGTTACCTACTTTTCTTGATGTTATTGAATTCCTTCCATCTCACTCTTTTATAGTGCACTTGGTACTAGAACTTCATTTTATTGGTCCTATTTTTCACAATTTTTTTGAAGAAGCTACTTTTTCTTTCTTTTTCTTTTTTTCGTTTTGACCAATATCTTTAGTACCCCATCCCCAAAATTATTCATTGCTAACTTCTAAGAACAACCCCAAACTTATTCTTTTGCCATAAACTAGGAACACAAAATTTCTAATTAACTCAAAAAGGGTGGAAGTATTTAATCTTTCAAGTCAATTGGCTATATAATAAGGCTAGGTCACCGAAAGAAATATTTTAGGATCAAATTGGTTAAACAAAGAATATCATCATATTAAAATGGAGTGGCTTAAAAAGACTCGGAGTTTTCACAACAACTCCCTCAATGTGTATTTATTAGACCAATATACTCAAAATCAGAAAAAGTACAAATTCCTAAAAATGACTATTGCATGAATACTCTCATATGAAGGAAAATTAAACAGTGTAACATATTTAGCTTAAACCTTACTAGCTGAGATATATGGAGATTGAGTACATGTAGTCGGATTCCCTTTTCTTTATCAACCTTTAATCTGCAAAGTAACTTCAATGTTGATCTCTTTCATTGCTTCTTTTTTTGGTGACTTTTTCTTTTCTTTTTCATAATGACACTGATAAGACAACAAATTAAAAAATGAAATTAAAACAAAAGCAAACAAGTTCATTAATTTCAAGCAAAAAACCTTATAAGGGGAAGAGCTTCTAAAGATCTAGCTAGTACTCTTCTTTGGATCATAGTATAAAAGGGGAAATGAAAATAAAGACTAAAACTGAAAAACTTATAAGTCACATGCTGTCGCAGTTGTAATAGCTGATGAGATCCTGAACATCATCCTGAAATTTATGATTCTACCTAGCTCATAGAGTCCTTATTTCAGCTCACCTATTCTACAAGGCTTGATCTTGCTCAATGGAGAAAGTCTCCATAGTTGCAGATGTGGGAAAACAATCCTGCAAGTTTTGGACTAGCATTTGCTCTGTCTGATCTTCATAGAATGTCTAGAACTTGGTCCGAATCTTGGTGGGTTGGCATAAAAATTAGGTGATATTTCATTCACATAATTTTTCATGTCCACTGCGTACTCCTAAGACTTGTGCAAGCGATCAGGTTCTTGTTGCTGATGTTGAACTCCTTTTGGTTGGTTGATTTCAAGACGGTATACTTCTAGATCTTCTTGTTGATCTTCTTCTTGTGTTAGGGGTGTTAGGATTTTTCGCATGGTGCTTTTGTTGATTGGAATCATTGGACTGATCATTACATCATTCGGTTGTGTTCGTACTCCAGTTAACCTCTCATATATGATGTGTAATCTTTGAATTGATGGTGAGCCGAATTTGCATAAAACTCGAGCCTAATAGATTGGTTGTCCTGTTTAATCAAGTTGTTAAATTAGGACCATCCTCTTGCTTTTAACACAGTAGCCAACTCCTCATAACCTTCCAAGTTATCAATCTCAAAAGCTCTCTCCTTTACTACATTGTAGTTTCTGACTATATTCCACTTTTCTTAATATTTTTTAGAGGCAAAAAAATAAGTTGAAAAGGATGAGGCATTTTATGCAGGTAGGTTGGATGATGAAGCGAATTGAGTTTGGCGGATTCTCTTGAGTGCCATTTGGAAGGGATCGACAAAAAATCACAAAGAATTCAAAGAAAATTAGCATAATTTGAGTAGAAGTGAAGAGAATATAGAAACTGTAGATGTCAAAGGTGTCAATTTATAGGTGTTGTCTGCATTTCTTCGTGCGCGCATTTCGTGCTATCGCACCGCGATGGCCAACATTAGAGGGTCTAGGAGGAGCGAGAAAGGTTGGTTGAGGTTGACTGAGAGAAGTGTACCAGCGATGTGATTGAGGTATAAGTTAAAATTTTGTGTTATATGTTGTTGTTATTGTTTGTGTATTTTGATTTTTGTATTGTATTTCAGTTATTTTTATGATGTAGAAATTGAAATCAATGAGTGTAATCAATCATCCAATTTCAGATCAGTTGGACATACTTGAGAAATTAGTTGAGAAAGTTGTTATGATTGGTGCAAACACGGAAGATAGTTGTTCTGCCCCGCAGCACAATATTGATACCACACCACCTCAACTAAATAACCTTTAGAGTTTATCAGGGATGATAAAGGCGATTCTAGACATCTGCCAATTTATTACATTAAAACATGAACCAGGATAAGCTTATATACTTCCTAAGAGTTGTATTATGGAATTTTTGCAGGCAAATGATTGTCTGGACATAACCGTACTACAATTGTGGTGCTCGTAAGTATAATTTTTACGGTGATTTTAATTTATATTCATTGTTCTCATACTTTAACATAAAGATTTGACTTTTGCATTAATTTTTAATTAGGTTTATGCATGAGATATGTGTTGAAAGGAAATTAAGAAAATATTATTTCTTAGATCCATTGAACATTAACTTTCAAGATATGGTAGCAGACAATATCAAGATGTTTATACAAAACAAGTTGATAGATGAGAACAAAGAATGTTACATGGGACCGTTTTACCATGCATATGTATATATTAATTTGTATTTTCATTTATAAATCATTTTTATACACGTTATTAATTAGTCTTCATGTTTATATAGTTCGCATTGGCAACTAGTTATTATATGTCCAAAGCAAAATGTTGTAGTTATGTTATGCCGTTACACTATAAACTTAATGAAGATGTGCATAAAGTTTTGAGAGGGTAAGTGGGTATTATTTATAATACTCAAATTTTAATTATAGTTTTGAATAGTTTTTATACATCTTTAATTTTTACTGACATGTAGAGCTATGAAGGGATACAATTTTGTGAAACATAATCAACTTGGTAAAAAGCCAAAGTTCATTTTTCCAAAAGTAAGTATTACTTGTGCTTTATATGTATTAATTAGTAACTATATGAAAATTATTTTTTGTCGTGAAAATAACCTGACATCTTTTCTTGTGGATACTATGTTATGAGACATATGTTAAATATTGTATTTGGAGGCATTACCGATTCATGGCTTAAGGTATTAACTTTATCCATATATATGTAATTTATCTATATTTGTTAAGTTAACATTGTTATTGTTAGCTTATTATAATTTAAATGTTGATCAAATTATAGGGGTTTAGCAACGAAGCACCATTCTCACAAGAGGATATAGATAACACCCGATCACGTTGGGCCGATTCCTTCCTATCTTATCATGAATCTCAACAACACTAGTTTTTCTTGGTTGTTGTAAGCATTGTATAGAGCTTTTATCATTATAGGTGCAAATATGTATAAGTTCAAATATGTATAGGTTCTCTTGGTAGAGGTTTTATGTATTCTAAATGTTATTATAGGTATTGTAAGCATTGTATAATCGGTTTTATAAACAATGTAAATTTGGTATTTTGTGTTTATGTTCTCTATAAAATTAAATGATCTGATTATGTCACATAATTTATAATTTATGTGTAAAAATTGATACAAGCCAATCAAAATGATATTTAAAACAAATTATTAATGAAAAAATAGGTTATACCCCTCGATTATTATTATATCAAACAGACGTAAATACTGGCTTTTCCCCTCTGTGTATTAAAAATGATCAAGAAGAGTGGTATCGACCAATAAATCCACCTAGATGAGTGAAAACACCATTAGCTAAAACTACTCTTAAATCAAGGCGATGCAAATATGCAAGGAAAAAAAATCATAAACAGAGAACCAAAAAATCAAATTAGTCATAAACAGGGATATGGTATGCAATACTCACATTACAAGATATGGATCAAGAATCAAATGCGATTACAAGATAAAGAAAACAGGGATACACACCCAATAATGGTTATTCACTACTTGATCCTACCAAGGCCTACATATCTGTCCCTTTGAGATGGTATAACCTCCCTCTTTACCTTATCACGGGTTAAATGATAATCATATGCTTATGCAGTCATTTCCTTATTACTACTAGTATTCATAGTACGAATATCCACCTCAAACAGAGTATTCACCATCATAATTTCTAAAAGCTTCATCCCTAAGCCTTAAATTTTCTTCCCATGACAAGACTCACCAAAAGTAATACATATACGATTAATGTTCTTCGAACCTCCAGGTTTCCCTCCCAATAAATCATAACCTCCCTACCTATTGAATAACCATTGAACACATAATCCATAATTTGACCATCAAGGTTAATTGACTTAATTTGATCAATAAGCAAAGTTTTGACAAACTTTAAAATAGAGTAGGTTACAACATTGCTACTCCAAACCTCTATAAGAATTTGATATTTTATTCTTGTAAATGAATAATTGCCAACCAGATAAGCTGGTTTGGCACCAACCTTACCCCATAAACTCAATGACAACTCAATGGTCACATGCAATTTTATCCCCTGTCTTATGTGAAACTCATTAAAGTTATCTGAAACAATGTCAACACATAAATGATTCCTTGAACCCAAATCCTATAGCTTGTTCTTGTCGTGAAAATCTTCAATACCTAATGATGACTAAACAACAATAATGGAACCTTTTAAAATATATACACGACATACTTTAGTCCATTTAGCTATGGTCAGTTCACCATGCAAAATCTTCAACATATTATTTTCAAATATAGTGCAATATCCTAGATCATCAAACATGCTTATGGATAACAAATTTTACTCGAGCCCTGGAACAAACCTCACATTATAAAGAAGAAACTGACGATCATCAAACATTTCAAGTGTCACCAAGGAGACCAACTCCACCTTGCTTAAGCTTTAAAATCTCAAAGTATTCTTTTCTTGGATACATATGATAAGAGCCATCTCAATCCATGAATTAATCCTCTTCAGTCTCCAAACTTGACACCACTAATATACTAGCACTCTTATAAATATCATCATCAGAGACAAGTGCAATCTAAACAAAATCTTCATTGTTCTCCATCTCAGAACAATCCCTCTTAATGTGACCGGGTTTCTGAAAAATAAAACATTTTAATCTTGATTTGTAAAACTTCTTTGATTTCGAACTCTTTCTATACTCTATTCCTCCTCTTGAAACACTCAAGCCTTCACTTCTACTGCCAATCTTCAAATCTTTCACCTTTAAAAATTCTCTGGATCTCACAGCCGTTTGGACTTCATCTAAAGCAATATAACCTTCCTTACCATAAAGAAGAGCATCCTTAAAGTGCTAAAAAAATATAGGTAATGAACTCAACAAGAGTATAATATTGTCTTCATCATCAATCTTCACCTCAATATTCTCAAGATCATCAATAATTCAAGTTTTTGTTCTCTATCACTATGAATTTGTTCTTTACCATTCAAAATGGGTAGAATTATTATTTCAAACACAACCTATGAGCTAAAGATTTGGTCTTATATAGTTATTCAAGTCTTGGCCACTTCGAAGTTGCAATCTTGTCTCTAGAGAATTCCCTTAGAACTTTATCCCTGAGGCACAAGATAATGACGTACACTTCTAGCCTTATTCATCATCTCGATCTTCTCTACTTTTGTTAGGCGTGTAGGCATCAATATTTCACCCTTCAATGCTTTAATACATTTCTTAGGAGTTAAGATTGCTTGCGTCTTCACTTTCCATAATCCAAAATCGATGTCTCCGCAAAAGCTCCCGATCTAGAAATTAGAACCCAGGTCCTCACTTGTAAATAAAACCCCTTAACTCCACGGTGGATGTACTTGTTGTGAAAAACTAGTAGAATAATTAAAAGCAATTGTGAAGAATTATAAAAACTAGTAGAGTAATAAAACTAGGATTCCCAAATCATTCTCTCTATTTTCAAATCTAAAGTTCTAAAGGTTGTGATGACAAGAATACAAGAGATACAAGTTTATAGCCGTTGAAATGCAATAGATCCATAACATACTCAAAAGATATATATAAATATATATATATATAAATAAGTGGATCCACAAACTAAAACAACAAAGTCTAATATATGTGAATTAAAAAAACTGGATGCGAACTCCGATGAATTGAACTACTGTTGGATCCTAACTCCCTGTCGTACTGTTGTCATAGACTCCACTACCTAGATGATTTAAAATTTCTACTATCTCAAAATAAATTTTCTTTCTCTCAATCACTTAAAGCTTTAAAGCATATTCCAATAAATAAATCATGAAAAACATAAAACATGTTAATGATGTCAAATGAGTATATAAATTAAGGTTATATGTATCATGATTCTTGTGCAAATGACATCAAAAATTTGAAAGCATTAGTCCATATTGTATGCAGATATATGCTATCTTAATTCTTTGTCGCATACTATTGGCCAGAAGTGCGTAATATAATAACAAAATCCATCGAAAAAGAACTTTTTAAAATAGCATTGATGTTGATCCAATGAAATGAGAACCGCTCTACACCGAATCAGATTTGTTATAGACAGGACAATCCCACCCCGTTTTCCATGCTTGCACAAATAAAAAAGATTCTCTAGTTTTATTTAGTAGAAGATTCATGGTACAAATCCTTCATGTTCGTTCACATTGATCTTGTCTCATTTCAATTCACCAACACCGAAGCAAAGCATTACACGTGTCACGCGGTGAATATAGTACTTTGACATAGTGACAACGTACGAACGCGTTGTGTTACAAAATCTCCAATATTCATGACTCATGCCATTACCTTCCACCACGTGTCACACACCATTCAACCATCATTCCCGTCTTATATATATACCATAAACTAGCCTCTATTAATTCACATACTTGACATCAACATCATATAGACACTGAATAAATGGCAAAGAGATTTCACCTTCTTGTGCAATATAAAGAATTGGTCAAAAATTTCCAATCAACAACTATTCCTAAAGCTGCTATAGTTAGCCACTTCTCAATTGCAAAACAATCTCATTATTTGCATACTCAAGTATATATACACTAAACCTCACTTTCGTTTATCATGTTATATATTTAGTTTTTGATTTTTTTAATTGGTAATCTTTTTCTTAATTCAGGGTGGTGATTCATTAGTAGGAGCAGAAAATCAAGGGTCCGAGAAAGCAAGTGAGACTATAGGAAATGTTGAAGAAACCATAGGTAAGGAAAGTGTGGAGACTGCATGGGATGCAACAAAGAAAACTGTACCATTAGTGACAGATACGACCACTGCAGAAGCTGATATGAATGTTATGGACACAGTGGAGTATAGAAGTAGGGAAGGTTTGGTGGGGCAACTTGGAGATGGCTGTGATAATGTTCGGTTCTAATTAAAAGAATATAAGGTTATAATTATTATATAGATATATATATAGGAATTAATAAGAGGGTAGTAAGTCTTATATATATCCTATATAAAATTTTTCTTGTTTTGAATTTTATCTTTGAGTGATGAAATGAAATGAAGTTATTAACATTAACCGTTTTGCTGTGCTCCATTTTGTTTGTTTTGAGACCAAATAATTAATGTCAATTAGAGAGTATGTTTTAGAAGCAATTTCACCACAAAAACAATGTATAGATGGATCTTCTCCAACTTGCAATTTCTGAATTTGACTAACTAAAACTAGTTCAAAAACGTTGATACAAATTATTTAATTTATAAAGGTTGGGCTTATTGGATGATTTTATGAGTTATTGACCAGAAATTTAAGCGAATGATGACAAAGATTTGGAAGGAAGAGTTGACATAAAATAAAACACAAAACACAGAGAGGGAGAGGGAGAGGGAGATTTCAATTTTTAGAAAATACTCAGGAATATTCTCTTTCTTAAGAGCAAAGGTCGCATGGAGGAAATCAATGAGCTTGTGAATCAAAGAATTATATTTTTAAATTTTTTTTGTTTGAATGATCAAACTAGTAAATTCTGGAGTATATTGTGTAATTTAGTTCAAAATTTATTTATTATTGTATACCAATATAATATTAACTGTTATTCATTCATGGAAAAAGACGTGCATTGAAGTTGTTGTGAGTTTAGTATCAATTGTATCGAAAAACGAAGAAAATATAAATAAAAATTTAAAGGAAAGTCACTGCACAATAAAGTCATCTAAGCCACTTTCGATTTTTTTTTGGAAAAATTAGTAGGCATGTATATTCTTCAGATTTTTTGTTTATGAGTATTTTAAGTGTGTATTAAAGTTTACAATGATTTTGTTATCCCGAATTCTAATACTAGAATCCTTATTTATCGTATTTGTAACAATAAGTGTCTTCATTCAAGTGTCTCTGACGCTTTTATATAAGATCAAAAAATTGTTATTTGGTCCGATTTTGAAATTCCTCAGTCGAATTTCTTCGATTTGTCGAACTAGTCATTTTTAAACTTTTGCAAATTTTGCTAAGTACCAGACCAAAGCCTCAGTAAGTGGAATATTGACATTTCCTCTTAAACTTGTCTCGGGTTAAGAGTACAAAATCTTGCCTTTCGATCATTTCCTTTTGTTGAGTTAGCATAGTAAAATTTCTTGGTTTACAAATTGCTCCTAAAAAATGCTACTTTCGATTCATTTTGAGATACAGGTGGCATTTTTGAAGTTCCATCACTATTTAAAGTTGTGCGCTGACGTCACCACCATCATGGCTACTTATTAAAACGTGTTTTCTAGACGTGCAAACTCACAAAAAATTATTATGGTTTCGATCTCCTAAGAGACCGTAGGCCACATGCAGTCTCAACTTCCTTTTTCTAAAGCTATAAATAGTTCTCTTATCCATTTTTTTTTCTTTTCTCCCATTTTCGATTCCCTCTGCAGCAAAAACCTCAGAAAACTTTAAGATCTTTCTGCAAAACTTCAATTTAATCTTTACTCATTTCAACTCAAATTACATCCAAATCAACTTCGAATCAAGGATTACTCTTGCTGCACCATTAGAATTTCCAATCTCACAGGAAATCAACTGTATATTCCTAAACTCCATCTTCAGGAAGAAAAAACTCTAATATGGAAATCTCAGGTATTATAATGCATGTATTTTAGGTCCTTTCCCTAGTCTTAACATGATTGTAGAAAATGTTAGTGAGATTTTCTCTTGTTATGAACGCACCAAACCTCTTGCGGTTGTAAGCAAACCTATAGAGTTCACCTACATGTCTTGCTGCATTTTTTGTTCTGCCCCATATACCGATCTGTCGAACTATTTTAACCAGATAAATAAGGTAGAAGCTAAAAAAGGATAGACTTGGAAAGATCAAGGTATTTTTGACTTGATTCAACTATATAGGGTAGGCCCTACATATAGCTAGATCATGTTACTTATTGCACTTCATTTTTGGGAGGGTTCGACAAACACCTTTCAATTGTGTTGTGAAATAATTACCCCACGTTGTTGGATGTAGCTTCCATCACTGGCCTTCGACCGACTGGTGAAGTTTTCGAACTCCATTGTTGATCATTTCAACAAACCAACCAATGAATTTTTTTATAAATAACATATTGCATTTCTGACTTTATGGTTGTCTCATTTCATCTTTTGTTATGGTTCACTGGAAGTATCAACGCCGTTTGTTACTCTAGCCAACCAACTTCATTCCGGAAGAATATGTCTGTTTAACCCAGTTACTTTTGGCATCACTTTATGAATCTCTAAGCATAGCATCTCAGGCCATGTAAGATTTTGGTCCCATTAATAATCCCAAGGGTACCCTTCTACTATCTGCTTCATTATGGCTCCTTAAACTCTTTTTTATTGCAACATTTGAGCAATATCTAGTTGCTAACAAACCAAACAATCCTGATGGAGAAACCAAAGAATGGCCAATCGAAGGAAGTAGACTTGTTTTTATCACTTCGACTGGTAAAGGGATTTGATTGCAAGAGAGCTTTATTGAATATTTTATGATGTTCGCAAAGCGATATATGTTTACCCCTTACATGGTTCCTTTTGTGGATAGACGCCATGGCCATGCATAGTGCAAAAGCGAATTTTATGCACTTCATGCTCAACATCAGGCTCAATCTGTCGGGATTTGGAAAGCTTTTATGACACCAAAATTATTTTCGACAGGACTTTCGGACAAGGAAAACAATGTGGGTATTATTTCTTATCAACCTAAACTTGGGGCTTGATAGTTTGGTAGTTTGGTCTCAATCAATTCAAACAAAATTCTTATTTCCAATGTAAATAGGATCTGTGCTTGAGCATCATTGAAAAGTATGGGGAGACATACTTCAACCTCCTTGCTAAGAAAGCTAAAGAAAACCTAGAGGTTACTCTTTTAAGTTCCAAACATCCTGCTACAACACTCAAGCATTCGACCCTTGTTGGAAAGACTATCAAACTGAAAAATTTGTTGATGTATTGACCAAGATGCACCATCTAAATGAAGCTTTCATTTCTTTTCATACCAAATTTAAAAAAGGTACAAATATAAACATTAAAGAAATTCAAGCTTTCCAACATTACTTCGAAATTATGTACAATCTTGGTGACCTTCGTCGGACCATCTCTGAGGCAGTTGCTACTTTAAAAGAAAAAAATTCTTGAAACAATACCAAAGCTAAAACCTCCTTCACATATAAAAGATAAATATCTTTTTTCTTTGTTTTTTCATAAGCCAAAATTTCCACCTTTACATTTTTGTGAATTAGCATTAGCGTTTTCGCCTCCAGTCCCAAAACAGTTTGTTTGTAGATATGTTTTAAATAACCTAAAGAACGCGTGTGAAAAACCTGCTTAGAGAGTAGTTCCGACTAATAATGATGTGCACAACTACCAGGGTCACTTACATGTTAACATTAGTCAAGTTAGGATCTTATCCAACATTGTTGATGGTGAGGCATCAAAGCTTGTTGGATTCGATACTTTTCTCCTTTTATACCTCTAGGTTTAACCATCTTGTATGTCTTCACAATTGTGGATAGGAAGAAAGCCAAAAGGAGTGGCGCTGATGCAAGTGATCAGTCTGGAAAAACATCATATGTAATATTGGCATCTTCCTCTTAACTTTACATTTCTAAGGAGTAATAATTTAACTTACGCCTTAATCTGCAAGGTCAGAAGAAGTAAACTGCTTTGACTGATGACGCCCCCAAATGGGAGGAAAAGCAAAAGGAGGAAGCTCATGTCAAAGATAAAGCAACCAAATAGGTTTCTAAGCTACCTCTCTTTGCCTTTATCAAGGAAGTTCAAAATGTTGTATGAACATCATTTTGTTTCAGAGTCAAAAGAAAGCAATCGATCCATATGCTTCTCGACACAAGTTAAAGAAGTGTAAAAAGACGTGTCTAGTGGAGCATTAAAGCAAACTCATTTTATTTTTCAACCTTAATTCTTCATCTGATTTTATCGATTTTTGTTTTTTTCCAGGAAACTCAACAGATGGAAGAAGATGATGTCACTAAGACTAAATAATCTCTGAAGCATTCTCAATTGAAACAATAAGAAGAAGAAAAATCTTG
Organism: Vicia villosa; assembly: GCF_029867415.1. Lineage (NCBI taxonomy): Eukaryota > Viridiplantae > Streptophyta > Magnoliopsida > Fabales > Fabaceae > Vicia > Vicia villosa. The sequence goes on from NC_081181.1 coordinate 196,355,378, forward strand.
AGAAAACTTACATCTCCGGCTCTGCAATGCTACCTGACAAAATCCCAGGGCGAGACCATTCACTACTACAGAAAACCCTTTCACAATGGTTGGAAAAGGGGTACCATCACGCAGTTCATATCGTTGTTAAGTAGGGTGTGTTGTAAGTTTTCTATTTCTATCACGGTCTGAAAACCGTTATTGAAAGGCAGGACGCGCGCCACTTATCACAACGGTTATACTTATAAACCAAGGGTACGTCTATTCTCTCCAAACCTTGAAGAATTTTCCACAATGTTAGATCTTTGTACAAGCCTTACACTAAGACCACTCTTACAATCTTCTAACAAACACCAAACTTAAAAGACCTTTTCTTAAATCATAAAACACTTTAATGATTCTCACATAAACTAGAAATTACACTAATTTATATTTAAAACACTAAGAAATCACACCACTTTCTATTAAAAATACTTTCTAGAAAGCACACCACTTTCTATTACAAATAGTTGTCACCACTCACTTGGTGACTAAAACAGATTATGATTATATGAAATATTTTTTAATCAATTCTAATAGAAATTGATATTGTGTTTCAATATAAAATTCAAATATTATAACCTTAGGTACTTAGAAAGTTTGAATGAGATTCTTTGAACGATATTAATGTTATGCACAAAGTTTCATTCTTAATGTTGTGTCAACACTTGAAAAAAGATTTGAATTTGTATGAAATTATATGTGAAAGAGCTGATTAAAAATAAATATTGTTAGACTACGGAAACTAATCTAGAGGGGGGGGGGGTGAATACATTCCCCAGTCCATAATGAAATTTTAAACTCTTAAGAGAAAATAATACAACATTGGGAAAAACATGTAAGTGGTAAGGTTTTTTCTTGGATTGAATTTTAATCTATACGAACCAGGTTATTGAAACTCAGATATGCGAGCCTAATGGAATTAAGATAATGTTAAAATATAGGCAAAATACTTTTTTTGGTCCCTTATGTTAACCTCGGGGTTCATTTTGGTCCCCTAACTTCAAAAAGTGTCATACTGGTCCCTTAACTCTTCAAAAGGTGCCATTTTAGTCCTTTTTGTCATATTAGCGACTGCTTTAGCGACGAAATTTTGAGTTTTTCCGTCGCTAATGTGACAAAAAGGACTTAAATGACACCTTTTGAAGAGTTAAGGGACCAATATGACACTTTTTGAAGTTAAGGGACCAAAATGAACCCTGAGGTTAACATAAGGGACCAAAAAGGGTATTTTGCCTAAAATATATCAATACACGATCATTTCTATTTAATCACTCAAAACCAACTAAGAGGTTTTCTATCTCCAATAAAATTGTATAAAGCAAAACATTGCACTTTTATCAAGGACTTGGGGTGCGAGGGAGTTTTCTGAACTTTTCTATTGATTTGTGTTGATACGAAAACCACTTACAATTAAAGTGATTATAAGCTGATCAACACATCACCTTAAACCAAAAACAATTATAGAAATATTCTTACGAGCCGATCAATCAAACAATGCTATTAGACAAATTGCATAATGAAAACAAAAATTAGCATTTTATTGAACACATGGTGTACAATCAATTTTTCAGATTCTTCCTTTAAGCTTTGTTAATATACAAAAGCACTTATAACAAAGTGATTGTAAGATAGTCGATAAAGCTATTTTCAACTTTAATAATCAAGGAAAATATCTATATGATTGATCTATTAAATAACACATTCAACAAACTGCATATAGAAATTAAATGGGAATCATTGAGAAAGATATAGAGAGACACAAGGATTTGGTAAGGGGGTTCCCTACGTCATCCTCACGTGTGGGTATGCCTTCCCTCAATTTCAAATGAAATTGAGAAGTGATTTCTTACTTTGCCAAAAATAACTACAAGAGTAGCGTTCCAAGAGCAACCCTTAGAAACTATAACCGTTTGTTGTTGATTCAACCCCTTCTCTTCTTTTGATATTCAACAAGACCAAGACACAATAACTACCAATTTATTATTTGACTATTTCTACTCCTTTGCGTTCTTTTTCTCCAAAGCTTTCACACACGATCAATTGCACCTATTGCAACACAAGACTTCCAATTCAATCTGTTGTTCTCGCGCTACTCCTTTGCGTGATTTATCTCCAAAGCTTTCACTAGGCTATGATTCCTTCTTGGATCGTGTTGCACGAAAACCTCCAAATCTACCAAAGATCTTGGAAGATAAACCCGTAGTTTTTTCGGATGAAACCCCCTGCAAATCTCGACCCAATATTCTCAGTTACACAAGAACCTAATCGGACGTTATCAAATCTCGTCTAGATGGCACCCCAACAAAAGATAATTATGTGTGATTTGTTAGTGTGTATGCATAGATTGGAGGTTGAAGATGAATAGCAAATGCAGTAAGTGCTTATAGTTTCATCAAGTTGGAATGATGGATGAATTATATTTATAGTTGGGAACATTTTAGGCAAAATAGGGAAGTTTCAGAATGAAAAAATTATGCAAAATGACCCACAAAATAGTATGTGTCGGCCTGAAAATGTTATGTGCCGACACATACAAAATAGTAGCTACAGGCTTTAATAATGTAATTTTCGTGCTGACAGGTAAATCGTATGTGCCGGCGGGTAAACCTGTGTTTTAAAGCAGAAATGTTATAAGCTTATGCATTCTTGATTCTTGATTTCAAACTTTTTTCTTTGATATCTCTTCTTTTATAAGATTTGTTATTCTTTGATAAAATTTTGTCTTCATCAAAACTGAACTAAGATATATGTTAAAAATTGAGTTTTAAGTTGTAAAACTGCAAAAAAAAATTATAGTTCTGGTTTTTTTATTCAAGATAGGGAATTTCTAATTTGAATCAAGAGGAAATTAATGAAATTTCTAGAATATGATTCGAGTCATGAAGGGGTTGATTTCAATCATGACTTCTTTGGTTTGAATCAAGGGTGCTTTTGACAGTTGGTTTTCACTTGTGGTTGCTTGATTTGAGTCAGAGATCTCCCGATTTAAATCTTAAAGGAAGAAAGAGCTTAAAACCTTATTTATTATGTATTAAACACCAATTTAAGTTGGACGATGATTACTTAAGTGATTACTACAAATATAATCTCAAACATTAATAAATGTAAGATTGGAACCAACGTCGCACTTGATTAGTAATATAGTGATCAAATATACAATCATGTTTAGGATTAAGTAAGGATTAATAAGGTTGAAGGGAGCATTATATAATTAGGAATTAGACTAGGTATTGATTAATGGAATGGAATGCATTAGATGAGGTATGATGTCTCTTAAGTTGTATTTCCCATTGAGATGGTCAGATAATGGAAGGATGAGTTCAAGAAGGGTGCAATGAAAACTCTAGTTGGATGAATAACTTAGTAGATGTAAACCTATGTGCTGAATTTTGATTTGACTAATACCTTAGTAGAAGCGTGTGATTGTCATTCTTAGATTATGATTATGTCTTGAGGTAAGAATGGTAGTATCTGAAGGTGTTTTCATGTTGGCTGTATTTGTGGTAAAACATATCTAGTTGATGTTGTGTTATGCAGGCTGTATATGTGTTAAGCTAATACAGGTTATGTAGTGAATGTCATGACCGATGTCATGACATCCTTGTGTGACAGCAGGAGCTGTTATATTTTATTAATTGTGTTTCCTGATTTCTCTCAATTAACTGTTTAGGAAACCTTTTATTGTGTGCTGAATATTTCGTCCAGAAGATCTTGCTGACAGCACATCCTGTAACAACCAGATGGCGTGTGAATTAGGTTAACTTGGTTAACCCTAATTTGTTTCTAAAAAATCCCAATACCCAAGAGCTGCATATAAAAAGACTACAATCCTAATTTGGAACGCAGACAGAGCAGTTTGTTTATTGTGAAGAATCATAGTTTTGTAGCCGTCTCTTGTACTCCAAGCAATTGTCTTTGATGATTGCGTTATAATAGGTTGTTTTTATTAATTGTCACTCTAACATTTTAAGCACGAGTGTGTGTCTCTTGATTGGAGCTTTTAAGCCGGTCAATGTGTGTTTTTGAAGTGTGTCTTCTCTCTTTAATTGTTTTATGTTTATTTGTAATCACTGCTATGATTGAGGGGGAGTGAGTGGAGATACTCAAGTTTAGGAATAGATTGGAATTGCATTGGGTAGGTTTTAAGTGAAGAGTTGTAAACGGGGGAGTTTAACTCCGAATTAATTCTGCTTATATTGGATTCCCTCCCTGGCTTGGTAGCCCCAAGAGTAGGTTGTTTGAACCGAACTGGGTAAACAATTCTGTGTGTTCTTTATTGTATTTATGCTGTTCTGTTTTAATTATCTGTACTGTGTAATTGTGGATGTCATAACATTCAGTAAGACATCAAGCGTGTGCTACTAGAATTTTCAGTATCTAGATAAACTATATGTGTGGCATATGTATGATAACATTTATAAATAAGTGGTTGGATTTAATATAAGTGTATCGTGTAAATGATCACAAATATGAGGAAATAGCTTCTTAACATAAATGTGTGCTATGTGGATGATCTAGTATATCTTATCCCTATAGTGTGAAAAGAATGATGTGACTTACTACATGTAAAACTTGTACTAAAACATAAGTATTTCCACATACTAGTAGGATAAAAGGTCCCATAATACTAGATTCGATATGTTGGATCTTAGGAGGTCGTCAATAATCCTGTAATACTAGACTCAATATGTGATTAGCCCTTAATGCTAGATATGATCTATGGTGTATGTGGGTGTAAGAGAGAACATATTATTGTCTCTATAGTGTATATATATCTATATATAATTTAATTATGTACATGGATATGTGAATTGAAAGATTATTGTATCTCCTTATTTATTATAGTCTGTCTAAGTCCCAGAACTACGTTGGTGCTAGTTGAGGTGAATCAAATATGTGAAATACATCAAATCTTATCCTAGGTTAATTATGGTCCATCTAACCCAGTGACGGATCTTACCCAAAATATTAAGGGGTGCAGTAATCATTAATTAAAGAAGGCTTAAATGCACTTTTGACCCCCCTATTTTCAGTTTTATGAACTTTTGATCCCCCTTTTACCAAATTCGTTATTTTGATCCCCAAACATTCATTATTTTGGCAATTTTGAAGTCCCCCTCCAAAATTACATATGTGGCACATGTAATTTGCTGAGCTGTCTAAAATTACTTATGCCATGTCATTTCATTTATTTAATTTATAATTTTAAATAGAAAACAACTTCTGAATATCCTAAATAACATTAATTCTCTTTTTATAAATCAAAAACAATTCCTAACCTAACCCAGAACTTCATCCCCAAATTGTAACGTAACCCAGAAAAATTTCATCTTCGTTTTCGTGACCTCTCTTCGTCGATGAGCAGTCTTCCATTGTCGCTCTAATCAGTTCTCGTCCACTCGCCCAAGCATCAGAGAAGATGAGCAGCATTCCACCACCATCATCAAAGACGACGCGCAACATTCCACCATCATCAACTTGCAAAGAGGATGTTCGTTTCTGTATGAGGTTTGTTCTCTTAAATCGTTAGGCTTAAATAACATTGTTTACTGTGGTAAAGTATTCTGAATGTTCATCCTTTGTTATTTGTTCAGACCATCTAAAAGCAACTACGTTAAGATAAGGCTTCATCATAGGGGACAGTTAGTAGAGAGTCCATGTAAATGGTATGTTAATGGTTTGGTGTCTGAACTGGATTGGGAATGGGATACGGACTACATGTCGTACATGGATTTAGAAGCTTCGATTAAGGATGAGGGATATATAAATATCAAATGTAGGAGATGGGATTTAACTGGAAGAGTAATTTCAACAACATCTACTCCCATATAATTTACCCTACTAATGGTCCACAGTTGTGGCCTTTGGATGAGGAGTCCACTATGAATCCTCCAGCTATGAGAAGGGCCATAGGTCGTCCCAAGAAAATGAGAAACAAGTCTAACGATGAACCAAAGAATCCACATGTCCTACCTAGAAAATTGGCAACTGTTACTTGTCATAAGTGTGGCGCAATGGGGCACAATAAAAGAAGCTGTAAGGGAAAGAGGGCTGCTGAAAGAGCCATTCCAAAAGGAGGCAATAGCAAAGGTGGACAAGGGAAAAAGAGTAAAACAAACCATGTTGAGATTGGAAACTCATCACAAGCACCTCCATCTACACAACCATCTCAGGAGTAGTGTTCTATAATTAGTGTGGTCATTTTTGTAATGAAAAAGTATATTTTGATGTAGTGTGGTTATCTTTTGCAATGAACAAGTAGATGTTGATGTAGTTTGGTTATCTATTGTAATGAACAAGTATATTTTGGGTTTCTAATGTTATGTTATCTTTTAGGGTTTCTAAGTATATTTTGAACAAGGTGTTCTGTTATGGTATTATTGATTGTCTAATGTTATGATATTCTGTTATGCTTATTAGTAAACTATTCTGTTATAATCATTGGCATTGGCATTGGCATTGGTTATTCTGTTATGCTGATTAGTAAATTATCCTGTTATAATCATTGGCATTGGCATTGGTTATTCTGTTATGCTGATTAGTAAACTATTCTGTTATAATCATTGGCATTGGCATTGGCTATTCTGTTATAATGTGCTTATGATATTCTGTTATGGCATTGGCATTGGTTATTCTGTTATGACTTTATTGATTGTCTAATAAAGTCTTGGCATCTGTTATATGGCCTGCAGTATAGGGATAATTTTAGGCCTGCATTATTAAGTCTTGGTCTGCAGTATATGGATAACATGACACTTTCCAATCTGTCAAAAGTTGCTTATATATGAAACAGAATTAGTTAGACATAAAATTACAGTTATGATTCGACACTTAATGCATATGTGTCAATTCATGAGCCTTTATGAGTTGGCTCATGACTTCATGAGTCGATACATACTGTGATAAATCACAAACCAGTAGCTTCTCAACTTATATGAGTCGATGCAAACGTCGTATGGTCCGAACCATACACTTATGGTTCGATGCATAAAGGCTATGGTCCGATTCATACTGAGTAAAGATGCAAAACAGAATTGCATAACAATTATGGTTCGATCCATGTATCGTATGTATTGGCTCATGTTATTTTGGTTCGATGCATAAAGGCTATGGTCCGATACATGCTGAGTTTGAATTGAAAAACAGAGAAGCAGAAGCTGTATGAGTCGATACAAAACACGTATGGATCGGCTCATGGCTTTTCAGTTATTTAAAATTATAAATTAAATAAATGTAATTACGTGGCATAAGTAATTTTAGCCAACTCAGCAATTCCCACAGCCACATATGCATTTTTGGAGAGGGGCTCTAAATTTGCCAAAAAACTGAATGTTTGGGGATCAAAATAAGGAATTTTGAAAATGGGGGATCAAAAGTTCATTAAAATGAAAATAGGGGGGTCAAAAGTGCATTTAAACCATTAAAGAATTATGATAAGAATTTCATAAAATTGTTTATAATTTTATAATAAAATTGAACTTAGCATCAAAATATATATATATATATATATATATATATATATATATATATATATATATATATATATATATATATATATATATATATATATATATATATATATATATATATATATATATATATATATATATATATATATATATATATATATATATATATATATATATATATATATATATAAAGATGAAGAGTAAGTGTTGATAACTTACTCTACATCTTAACCATTGATTCCTCTCAATCTAATGGTTAAAATTAATTAGTAATTAAATATGGAGAGAGAAAACTAATACTCATTAATTTTAATCATTAGATTGAGAAGAATTAATGGTCAAGATGAGGAGTAAGTGTTGATAACTTACTCTTGGAGTAAATATATCCCTCCTCTATAATATATATATATATATATATATATATATATATATATATATATATATATATATATATATATATATATATATATATATATATATATATATATATATATATATATTATTGATAAAATATTTGAATATAAATTTTAATTTTATTGGACGTTTTACACTATAAAATTGAATCAAATTATCATGTTTAATCATAGTATTACTTTAAAAATATAGACAAATAATTTATTTATAGCACTAAACAACATAAACTGAAATATTGGCATTAGTAAGAAAATATACAAATAAATCACTAACTACTTCTTTTCCAATTTTGTTTTTTATAAAAACCTGCGTATAATTTACTAAATCACTATTTAAATAATACATAAAATTGACTTGGATATGAACATTCTATAACTAAATTTATTTCAAATTTAAATATAATTCAAAATAATTTATATAAAAAAAATATAAAATTAACTAAATAAATAAAAGATACATGACTCATTCAATCAAATTTTAAAACATTAAAATATTTAGTTTCGAATCAATATAAATTGGCTTAACAATCTCAGCTAGGTGCCAAGTTCGAATTCTGCTAGGTGCTATCAATCTCAGCTACTGCATTTTCTATATATAAAAAATGAAAAGAAATTAACTTCTCTCTCTTTCAACTTTAAACCTTATTATACTTCTTCAGAAATAGCCGTCCCTTCCATTTGGTATTTTAAGTATTGCTTTCATTTGTTATAATTTCATTCTTTTACTATTAATATTTATTTTTCTTCACTGCAATTATATAACATATATAAAAAGCGACTATTAATATTTATTTTTCTTCATTGCAATTATATAACATATATAAAAAACTCCTATATTTGAGAGGTGTTGTGGCCCCTTCCACCCCCACCTTCCTCCGCCACTGATCTAACCCTAAGTATGACCGTAAAGTTATACTAGGCATCAAGTGATAAGTGGAATAGTGACTAGTCGCTATTTTGTAGGATTAGAGGACTTGCATTTAAAGAGATAGATAGAAGATATAGTTAACTTATGGGACTTAGAAGCATAGTTTTCATGAAATAGTCTCATTAACATGATCATTAGATTGGTCGGTACTCGTTCGTGCGAGATGGGTGTGAGATTCCCTAATGGACATTCAAAAAGAGCTTGACACAGGTAGAAGGGTGGTGAAAGATTCTATTGTTTAGATTAGGAACCCACTTTGATTAGTATCTTAACCCATGTTGTTGCAATATTTTTAGGTATGTAGGTAATTTGAATCGGTCTCACAGTTGTGGACTTGGCTCTGAAGATTCGATTGAGAGTCATTCCACTGTGTTGAAAATTTCGTCAATCGTTGATGTTTGGTTGTATTGTTGAATTTTTTTAATTTGGACCACTTATAGATAATTACATTGTTGTATCCAGTACCAATTATTAATACCACTAGTTATTACCCTAGACGTATAACTATGGGTATTACAGGAATTCGAAGCAATTAAAAATTTATATACCGGTAATCATACATATTAGTCATTGTATTTCCCAGTTGCAAAATTCGATTGATCCATGCTCCAACTAATCTATGTCCATGAGGAATCAACCACGTGTTTTTCACTTAATCGTTAAATATACTACAATCAAGATATGCTTGCTAAACCTAATACAATCTTTGCTAATACTCCACCTCATTAGTAGACCATACAAAATGTGATTAATGATTTTCGCATAACAATTACAACATATTTCTTGCATTTTGAACCAACTTACTTTTTTAATGTGAAATCAACAACCAAAATTAACTGTCTTAAAAAAAGCTAATTCAATTGCTTTCGTAAAAGTAAGATCACTATCGGTCAAAATCACTTGGGAACATAACCCTTCAATACAAAATTGTTTCAACTTATCTAATATCCAAAAAAAATTCCACGTCTGCTCATCTTCCTTATGGGAAAAAGCAACATCAAATCTCAACTCACGTGATGTCATACTAACGATTTCAAACAATGGTAGTTTCTACTTGTTTGTCTTGTAAGTGATATCCATAATATACAAAATACAAAAAATGATCAACAAATGGATTGAATTTGAGTTAGACCAAAAAGAATTCACAACATCTGAGTAATCTCTTCTTCTACTCCACTAAACATAATTCGCGTTCTCAATCAACTCTAAAGTGATGTATCTTAGTTCTATGACCTATGATCTCTTGTTGATATATACTCTTTTTTATACAAGACGCTTTGTCAAATCAACATGTTTTTGCTCATATGCACTTAGGCACCCTATAACACACGACCTTCATATCTATCAAGTAAAATTTGACTTTAAAGTCCATTCATATTTTACATCAATTTTCCTTCCTGACCATCTTTATATAGTGTTGACTTTTTAGTAGCAGTTTTTGTATAACTATCAACTTCCTTGTAAGCTCATATTACTACCATTTCTCTTGTATCAAACATATATGTAATTGAGAATGCATAAGAGATCTCTACACATTATTGATTTTAATCGCATAGTAGAGGGATCTCCACATTTATAGAATATAATAATAAAACTTTCAAAAAAAAAGTTACATATCAAAATACTTAAATGTAAGTAATCTAGTGATCAAAATTTTCGTGAACAATTTAGGGTTAAATATATCAAGGGCCCCTATAAATATGCGACCTTGCATTTTTAATTCCTAAAAAATTTTCCTTCGATGAATGGTCCTTCTAAAATTTTTATGCATGCAGTTTTAGTCCCTGTTATTTTCTAAAATTTTAAAAACCGTTTAATTACCCTTTAATTTTTAAATTTTTGAATTTTTTTTTATACATGTTTAGAATATTGTAAAATATTTATTTACCAAATTTTAGAATTTTTTAAAATGCGAAGAATTAAAAATAAATTTTTCAAATTTTAAAAAATAATGATAAAAGTAATGAAAATTTCGACTTAAAACCAAATTTGAGTTCATTTTTTTCCAAAAAACTTTATAGTAGGGAGTAAAACTATGTGCATAATAATTTTGTAGGGACCAAAACATGTCATTTGTTTTTATATGGACCAAAAACAAAATTTGTTATTTTATAGGGACTAAAAACATATTTAACCCAACAATTTATATACTAGTAAACTTGCAAATAAGTTTTTCGATGAACAAATTAATGATAAATAGTAATTTTGTAAAACTTGTGGATATTTTTTTAAAAAAAATTGTAGGGGGTAAAAGCAAAGTGTAGGGTATTTGATACAATTTTCTTATTAATTAGGTATTATAAAAAGGCCAACATAACATGTTACATTTATTAAAAAGAAAATTTGTGTGGGATGCCCTTGAAAGATTAACCATCCAATGTATAGAGTCAATGGCAAAAGTCTTACACACACATATATATTATAATATATAAGAGGATTGTTGATTGCACCTCCATACATTATTCCCTCATCTTGAATTTTTTTAAAAATACTATTAGAATCCATAAATTACAGTATGAACGCATCTTAACCCCGCCAAATACAAGTAAAAAATATGTTCGGATACTAAAATTCGAATTTATCTTTTGCTATCACATAACCAAACACACAAGCAATTTGTTTTAGGGGTGTGAGTGAATTTTGAAATTTGAATTCTCTATCTGCTATCAAGTAGACATAACACATAAGCATTTGTTTTAGGGATTTATCTGGATATTGAAATTATCCAGATTCACCCTGTTATCACATACATAGAACACACAAATAATTTTTTCTAGAGATTTGTGCGGATAATGAAATATGAATTCTCGCTTATTATCACATACACAAAATATACCAGCAATATCAGACAGAGATTCTAAAATAACATAATTTAACATTGATCTTTGTTATCACATGCACATAATACATAAGATAACATATATTTTTCAATCTAAATTTAATATCATATTTCTTCAAGAACAAATAATTCATGACATTTCATCATCTTTAGAATATTTATAGTTGATCTTGCAAGTGTCACATCCACCTCCATTGGACCCTTAATATCGTAACAGTGAAATGTAATTCATATAACTCTTACATATGCATTCATTTTTAACTCAAATTTATTGAATTTAATCTTATCTTCATTATCGATCTTAGTTTTTATTTAATTGTTGGGGTAGAGATTCTCTATTTTATATTTTAGATCTGCAAGAGGGGTGCCCTTTGTGACCCTGAATACAAAAGAAGAATCCATGTTGTTGAATTAAACAAATGCAATGTACCATATTGTTCACTTTGGAGTGATCGTTAACACCATATGAGACATATTTATATAAGTTCTAGATCATTATGTGTCATACAAAAGCAATCATGTAATTCCATGTGATTTTGTGTCTTTTTATGTCAAAATACAATAGAACTTTTTTTGGAAATGAAAATTTTGGTTAAGAATGCAAGGAGATTTTAGAAGGGTTTAAGGTTTTTGGTGTTATGATCATCAAGAGTACTATCGATTCAAGCTAATGCAAAATTCATTTTCCTACTAGATGTTTTAAGATTCCAAATTTTGAAAAATGTATCTATATTCTAAAATTTCAATTTTTTACATGGATGCGTGTTCGTGTCTAACGAAGAAATTTGTTGATTTGTTATATGAGAAAAAAGATATACACTAACAGTGTAAAATAATTTTACATTCTCAACCAATCACAACCATGTTAAGTGCCAAGTCATACTATTATTTTTAAAAAAGTTATATGACATGGCTGATTGATGAATCTCAATTAAATGATAGTGTAAAATTATTTTACACTGTACAGTGCAATGTTTTTAATCTCTTGTCATATTATTATGTTATGCCCAAATTTCAATTTCCGATCAATGATAAAAGACATTTATCTTCATAAAATTTGAGAGTATTAAATGGAGTGTACAACAACCTCATATAGAATATGTTATAAAAGTGTACCATTAAAACAAAATTTTGATTTTATATTAACTATTGGGTCCTCATACTTGCTCATATATTTTCTGGGTTGCGACTAGAATACTTCTTTTAGAGAATTTTTTTATAAAAAAAAAGATATATATTGACCGTGTAAAATAATTTTATTCTGTCATTCAATCACTATCATCTATTATGTCATGTTACACTAATATTTTTAATTTAGTTGTATGACGTGGCCAAATGATAAATTTCTATTAAATGACAATTTAAAACTATTTTATCCTACATCTTAATACACAAATATAAGTTGTGAATTAAAACTATAAATTTGAAAATTTGAAAAATAGAGTTGTTATTATATACTCCAAGACGTAGAAAAAAAATCCAAATAACCATGTTTAAAAAAAAATTTACCCAAAAAACCACGTTTTGGGGAAAATTACCTGTATGACCAGGTTTGGGAGGTGGCCTACACGTAGGAGCCACCTCCCGTGGCGCCAACTCACAAATTCCCCTTCATATGCGCCACCTGGGGTGGCGCCTTAGTTCATTTAGAACCTTTAAGCCACCTTGGGTGGCGCCTTAGTGTAGGCTTTTTTTTATATATTTTTTTTAATTTTTTTGTTGCTTTTTTTAACATATTTATTTTGTTTTTTTTTAAATTGTTTTAACATATTTAAAAAAACTATTAAATAAATAATTAGACAGGTAGTGTTTAATGATATAAATAGGGAAGACACATTATAAATACGGGAAATACAGGAAAAATATTACAAATACGAGAAGTACGGGACAAACATTACAAATACGGAAAAAAAGAGAATATTTTTAAAACATTAAAATTATTCTATTCATGACCCTTCTGACCGCCAGTTCCGCAATCTGGAATTGTTCGAATCTGTTGCGAAGGTTCTCGATGACCCCCTAGCCCGACCCCCCCTATTCCTTGGTTGTTCTTGTTGTGTTTGGGTAGGTGGGCCTCGGATTAGCCCCTTCATGCGCTCGTTTGACATGTAGTCTTGTATCCTGCTGTCAAATAGTCGGGTCCCCATGCCCTCAAAGATTGGTCTTGGCTGTAGAGTTGCGTCATATGGCCGGTAAAACCCAACGCTTGATTGGCCTTGGAAAAAAGGCATTGTTTGTTGGGGTGTGGTGTAGCCATATTGTTGGTGTTGTGATTGTTGGGGTGTGGTGTAGCCATATTGTTGGTGTTGTGATTGTTGGGAGGTATGGTAAAGTGAGGATTGAGTGATCATTTGCTCGTTTGGGTCGTATTCGCCATCTGGACCCATGTCGGGGCTGGGTTGCCTATTGGAGGGGCCGGCGTCATGGTGTTGTTGGGTGAAGCCCCATGATTGTTGTTGGATGGGTTGCCTAGTGGAGGTGGAGGGGCCGGCGTCGTGGTGTTGTTGGGTGAAGCCCCATGATTGTTGTTGGATGGGTTTCCTAGTGGAGGGGTCGGCGTCGTGGAGTTGTTGAGTGAAGCCCCATGATTGTTGTTGGATGGGTTGATTTTGGTAAGGCGTTGGCGTTGTTTGATATTCTTCATGGTAAGGTTGTTCGGAGGTTTGACGTTGTTGGCGTTGTTGACTCTATTGGCGTTGTTGGGGTGGTTGTTGGTTGTATTGCTGTTGGCGGGGGTCGTGTAGGTAGTAGGGGTCGGACATATGCATATCGGGGGTTGTGACTGTTCTATACCAATTCACGTAGTCTGCGGTTGGATACATCGGGAGTTGGGCAACGGGGAATTGTAGTAGACGGCAGCGACGCTGCTTCCACATCTCACAAAGTTCAGGTGCGAATGAATGATAATCTGCGTGATCCCATTGGTGATTGACTCTTCTCAGATGCCAACAACCCATATTAGTGGGGGGATCCGGGATTGGTTGATGCATGCCAAACTGGAGTCTCACACGGTCAGATTGGTGCATCTCCACGATGTTGAACCTTATTATAGGTGTCACCGCAGTCCAAACTTCTTGGTCACTCTCGTTAGGCTCGTGGTCTAGCATCAAGTATGGTCTCCAATTAAACTGCGTAGGAGAAAAGAATAATATGTTATTAAAAAAGAAGATGGATTGCAATACATCTATATGATCATATAAAAGTTTAGTGGTAATATATCTTCAGCTCGGAGGTGATCCAATAGTTGTCGATACAAAATAGTATCCCCCTCGGATTCTTGCTGTAATTCAATTTAGGACCACAAATCCTAAAAAAAAAGAGCAAACATGTTATTTCAGAATTTTATGTAAAAGAGAGTTAGCATTCAAGGGATAGCGTCGAAAAAGACGTACCTTGTTGCATAAGGGAATGTGTAGTTGTTCCTGCCTGCAGGGGATAGCGTAGGCATTCTCCACCAACCCCATACTTGTAGGAGGAACTCACATCCATAGAAGGTGCACTTGTCGGCAACTGCGTTCTTACAAAGCGATTGGTATAACATCGCCAAAACGGAAGACCCCCAACTATATTTCCTAATCTTGCTAATGCTATCAGATTTACTTAAATAAAAAAGTTGACAGTGTTACCTGTCGACTCTGGGAATAAAAGGTTACCAAACATTAGCATGATATAGACCTTAGTCTTTAACCAAACATCATCCTCGGTAGAGTTGTCGTTCAATCTGAGTTCATCATAATAAGATTTAAGGGAAGCCAGACTGATACCCTGCCCTCTTGAACCTTGATTAGGCACAATTAGATCTCTCCCTAACACTCTCTCACATAGTGAATTAGCATGTTGAACAGGTCCATTAACAGCCTTCCCATCAACGGGCAAAACAAGCAACATATAAACATCCTCTAGAGTTATTGTACACTCACCTATTGGAAGATGAAATGTGCGGGTTTCAGGCCTCCATCGCTCTTGTAACGCAAGGATGAATTTTCTGTCGATGGTGTTGTTGTGCATTTTGATGACATGTCCGAAGCCACATGCTTGTAGATTCGGAATAATCCTCTCGTCAGGTTCAACATAGGCGTGAGAACGTGTACGAAATCGTTGAACATCCTAAAAACCACGAATAAATAGATTAAAATGGATATCATATAAGTATAGATGTTTAGAAATAAATAAGTATGAACTTACATATGTCGCCAAGTTCGCTCTAGTTCCTCAGTGGTTTTCGCCCATGGTTAGAAGTTGAGCCATTTTCAAGAACTCCGAAACTTTTCTGCGGATTTTAAAAATATAAGTGTATGTGAAGATAACAGATGAAATGTTGATGAAAAGAGAGTATTCTATGAGAGTATTTATAGAGGGGATGGTTTTTGCTGATGTTTAGTGCATGACAACCAAGTGGGGAGCATGCATGTGATACAGATCTCAAAGTAATAAAGAAGGGTTCACATGCATACAGTGTTCTGTGCAGAATAGACTAGGCATGCATGCATTCTGTGTTCTGTACAGAATAGACAAGGCGTGCCTGCATCCCGTGTTCTGTGCCGAATAGACTAGGCATGCATGCATACAGTGTTCTGTTGCAGGTAGATCACATGCACGCATAAGAGTGGGCCAAATTAGGGTTTTGCGCGTGGGGACCACAACTCCTACACATGCGTCACCCCATGTTGCGCCAACATACAAAATTAGGGCAAAAAAAATAAATTAACACATATGCGCCACCTGGGGTGGCGCCATCCTGTTAAATTTTTGCACTAATGTGCCCCAACCAGGACTCTTTGATTTCAGACAGACATGCTTCCATCGAGAGTGCGTACAACAATCCAGCAAACGGGTGGCAAAACCCACCTTCAACGCATGTTTACTGTATTTGACATATCGCACAAAATTTCATGCGAGAGATAAAGGACAAGGCTCTTCGGAAGACTCTTGTCAATGCCGGATATGCATTGACTCAACCGACGTTCCAATATTATCGAAATGAAATTGTAGCGGCAAATCCAGATGCAGGCAGATGGATAGATAATCTAACTAGAAGAGAAATGGACCAGATCATACGACAACGGGAAACGATGGGGGCACATGACTACAAATCTTGTGGAGTCTATGAACGGAGTGTTTAAGGGCATCAGACACCTTCCGATTAATGCCTTGGTGCAAGCAACATACTATAGGATGGCTTCTCTTTTCGCACGAAGAGGTGAGCGTTGGAGTGCAGTTCTAGAATCCGGACAAGTATTCAGCGAAAACTGCGTCAAATTCATGAAAGAGCAATCTGCCAAAGCCAACAACCACATTGTGACATCTTTCGACCGATTCAACCGGACCTTCACTGTTAAAGAAACAAATGACCATAACGATGGCCTTCCGAGACAACAATACAGGGTTCTTACAGACGAAGGGTGGTGCGATTGCGGAAAGTTTCAAGCCTTTTGCATGCCATGCTCTCATGTAATTGCAGCATGTTTGTATGCGCACCAAGATCTGTTAGCACTTTTATCTCCCATTTACAAGGCGGGTACCTTGCTCGGAGTGTACAACAATGCATTTCAAGTGATGGCAAAGGAGGATTATTGGCCTGCGTATGAAGGGGATGTGGTTTGGCATAATGACAACATGCGGAGAAAGAAAAGAGGTCGACCAAACAGCACCCGGATCAGAACCGAAATGGATCATGAGAAAATGGTACGAAAGTGTGGCATATGTCGTGAAGTCGGGCACAATAAAAATACCTGTCCTAACCGTGGAGCAACCTCCACCAACAATTAGTTGTATGTCATTTGTATTTTGTATTTGTATTTGTACTGCTTATGTATTTGTATTTGGACTGCTTATGTATTTGTATTTGTATTTGTATTTGTACCACTTATGTATTTGTATTATCTCTTATTAAATCAACTAGTTATGTATTTGTCTTGTAGTGAAACTGTCTTCATGACCCATACTGTCAGTCTGTATTTTGGACAGTCAAATACACATGCTTTCGTCTAGTCCCATCAAGTCAGGCATTGATCAATGTGCCTTCATTTATCATACAAGTTAGGCGTTCTTGTAAACAGTACGCAACAGTACTCCTTTTCTACCCACTACTATTATAAATTAGGGGTTCCTAGGGTCGAGTTTCCACACAAAAACACAAACACCAAACATCAAACACAAACACAACAATGTCTCGCATTAGGCCAGATGGATGTCACCGGACAACAGAGCCCCCGCCCCGGAGATCAACATGGCGTATCGAACCTGAACCGGAGTATCGCAGAAGGAACGGACATGTCATATTCTCTCCCGTCAAACCTCCCATGCCGGTTATGTTTTGGAATATCTCTTCCGTCGAGCAACTCAAGAGGACTCTCATGACTTTTTTAGAGGGGGAGTACGAATCCGCCGAACAGATCAGAAGCATCAAGAGGCTTAAAACAAGGGCCGATGCTGTGACCGGAGCAACGATAAGTTTCTGGGATAACGTGGAATACGACATTGATTGCATTCAAATGATGCATGGACCCAAAGACATTGTTTTAACCGTAGTAATTTCTTAGATGTTTTAGTTTTTCTTTTTCTGTTGGTTATTTTCAATGTACCTTTTAATTAATGAATGAATTAATGTTTTCCATGAATGCTCATGTTAGCTGATTCACTGATCTTATTTTCTTATTTAATATATATATTTTTTAAATATGTTAAAATAAAAACACAAAAAAATAAACCAGGGGACACTTAGGCGCCACCCCAGGTGGCTTGATAGTTCAAAATGAGCTATGGCACCACCCTAGGTGGCGCATATGAAGGAGGTTTTATTTGTTGGCGCCATGGGAGATGGCTCCTACGTGTAGGCCACCTCCCAAACCTAGTCATACAAGTAATTTTTCTGAAAACCTAATTTTTTGTGTAAATTTTTTTTTAAACATGATTATTTGGATTTTTTTTCCAAGACGTATCACAATTGAGGTGACAAAAACTTAAGTGTTCTTTGTTAAAATTTTTTTTTTTTGTCTTATATGCTTATTCTTGAATTATAGGTTGCTTATCTGACATTAATGGTATCATTCATTTAAGGTTACCTTAAACGGATAAGAGATTTGTAATGCCCCTTGTCTTTATCACCAACCATATGCAGCTGTCTCTGCACTATCCCTTCTTTACAACGAACACAATTTAATTTGTCCTCTCTATACAAATCTCCTACGTTAATTCATCAAAGAACTAAAAAACCAGGACCATTTAAACATGGTACCACAACATATGCACACTTTTCAACCGCTCTTGTAATCGAACTGGGCCAGTTAGGTTATCTTTCGACTTCATGCAAAACCTTAAAAGAAAATACCATGGGAAATGAAGGAAGAAAACAGGGACCAAATCAAAGAGTGGTAGCTTTTATGGAGTGTGTCACATTCTGATTCTCAGGACCATAATGGGAAGATCTTATAAGGCAATAACTACAAAATTCAGTTGGACCTAAATACATCACTGGCCAAACATCATTTATACATACGAGAATTTGTTTGTTTGATTTAGTTTTCAGCTTTGACATGTTATTAGACAGCATGACGTGCTTCAAACTGCACCTTACATACGTATGTCACTTACCGAATAATATTGAAATGATGCTTTGAATGATGTGGTTATCAAAACTAAAGAGTTTGGTTTGAGTGACTAACAATGCAACATATATATTTTGCAGAAACTATATTGTCATCACTTGAAACCATGGTGTTAGTGTGCATGGCCGTTTCAGTCAACGTAATTACATCTTGGGGTTTGCGGTTGTGCTTTGACACCATCATAGTATATTGTAAAAATTTGTTTGATTGTATGCACGCAGTCAGCAGCGTTAAATCATAAAAAACTTATTATTTTTTATTTTAAAAATTTATAATTTGGATTTTAAATCTCAATATGGATCAATATGTTTCAAATGGGTCAAACTCACTTAGCATTAACAAATATCGGCCCATTTACTCTAAAGCACGTTGAACCCTCAAAGAGTAACTGAACTCGCATAGGCGAGTTGAAACCAACCCCAGGTCATACCAACTAGCTCATGATCAGTGGCGGAGCCAGAAATTTTAAATAGCCTGGACAAAAAATTTAAGTGCACGTTACATGTGACAATATATAAATAGTCATAAAGTGTGCTACATAAGAGAGATGAAACCTAACCTAACGAATAATGTGCTAAATAAAATTGAGAGGTAAATGCCCTCTCCGAGACTTCTTTGCGGTGAATGTTCGAATAGTATCAACATCTTTAAGTGACTTGAATATCTCCCACACATCGTTGATCTTGTTGCGCAAAATAGACTTGATAATCTTCATTGTTGAAAAAGCTCTTTCAACGGATGCTGTCGACACCGGCAATATCAAAGCCAACTCAATGAGCCTGTAGACTAATGGAAATACCAAATGTTTCTCAGTTTGAACCATCTTCATAGCCAAACTTTGAACATCTTCACAAGAAGTAAAGGAAACATGCCTTTTCACTTGATGTACATAAGTCTCAAGTTGCTCCCTTATTGTTCCACGGTCATCATCAGAAAAGTCTGCATGATAAATATTAGCAAGACGAGGAAGCTTATCAACATCAAACTTGGAAAAAGAGTTTTTAGGGTCAAGACATGAGAAGCAATCCAGCACAACGTTACTTCATTCACTAAATCGACGATCAATCTCCACACATATTTTGTCAATAGCAACATAAAAAATCTCTGCACGGTAATGGTGAAGATTAGTGATTGTCCTCCCTTCTCTTCTTGAACGACCCCGAACCGGTATTTCTTCATCCATATTTGGCACCGGAATACTTTGAGCAAAACAAAATCTCGGACATCAATAAATAAATCATCCCAACCACTCTCTCTCAATGTAGCCAACCGAGCATTAACATCATCAACTAATTCCATAGCAAGCACAATATTAAGATCTTTTGTTTGCAAGATTTTTGAAAGTTCATTTGTGATACGAAATAACTTTAACATAAGCTTCAAAATGAAAGAAAATTTAAAGCTCTCCATTTTTCCTATCAAGCCCGCCGCTTGAGATGGTCCACGTCCATCTTCATCAACAATACTAAGCCCCTCTAACACGGAGGACCACGTCTGATCTAAATGAATCAAGATAGTATAATGTGAACCCCATCTAGTATCCCCGCGTCTAGCGAGACTAGATGATTGGTACAAGCCCTTTCCTTGAGATATCTCACCATTCTCAAGTCTATTCAAAATATTTGGTGTTGTGCCTCCTTCAAAGCATCATTTCTCTTGCAAGATGCACTTGTTGTGGTTACAATCAAGGAGATGTACTAAAAAAAATCATGAATAGATGAGCAACTACTAGCAACAGACACAACCACCAATTGCAAACGGTGAGCATAATAATGGACATAGAAAGCATAAGGGTTTTCATCTAGAATCTTTCTTTGTAACCCATTAAACTCACCTCTCATATTTGAGGCCCCATCATATCCTTGCCCTAGTATCCTTGAAATAGATAACGTGTGACGATCGAGAATACCATAAAGAGCATCCTTTAGTGCCTCAGATGTAGTATATTTGACATGATGTAGAGCAATAAATCGTTCCACAACATTCCCTTTGACGTTCAAGAACCTAGAAATATAAATAAAAATTCAAATGTATTCATCTAAATTTGAATGAAATTTACAAGTTTAAGTTAATAATTGTAGTAGTTTCAATAACAAACTCATTGTACTAACCTCAGCACCGCCATTTGTTCTTTGACAAATATATCACGTGACTCATCAATAAGCATAGAGAATTGTCTATCACCAAGCTCTTTCATAATCACCTTGGTAACTTCATGTGCACAACACGTTGCAAGCTCCTTTTGAATGTCACCGGAAGTCATTATGCAATTTTTTGGACCACAATCAAAAGCATCTCTCACTTTTTCATCATTATATTTTACCTAATCCACCATCTCTCTAAAATTTCCCTTGTTTAGAGAAGTTGAGCTTTCATCATGGCCATGGAAAGCAATGCCTTGTGCTATGAGATATCTAGTATAATCCAAAGAACAAGTCAAACGGATCTTATACAATTCTTCTGATTCCCTAGTTGCTCTAGCAAAGATACTTGTCACACTTTGTCTTTGATTATTATAATCGTCATAGTGCTTCATACATGAATTATGCTTACTATCATGACTACCAATATGATCTTTAAATCCTTTATATGCATGCTTCCAATCTTTAAATTCGTCTTTGTTGAAGACTTCATAACCAAAGTGTTTGGCCCTCCCGGACGACTTAAAGAGAAAGCAATAGAAACAATAAGCTGCATCCTTCGACTCACTGTATTCAATCCATGTATAGTTTTTATACCATGCTTTACAAAATGCTCTTGAAGACTTCCCAAATTGAATACGAGGAAATCTTGCTAAATCTGGTTGCGTTGGACCCTTCAATATATATGCCATCCTCACTTGGTCTTGAATATCTGGAGCATACTCATGAATTTATTTCCTACATCCTGGATCACGCACAATCTCATTTGAATTAAACTCATTGGCCACATTAGGGGGTGTTTCTTCTACCTCGGCTTCCGGTTGCTTAACATTCACTTTCTCAATACTTGTTCTAGGAACCAAAAACCTCCTAATCTCTGAAATTTAATGATTCAGAAAAATAAACTATGAAACTAAATTGAAAGTAAAAATCGTAGCTCATTGATTCATTTGAAATTAAATTAATTCATTGAACAAAATTGAAATTAATTCATTGAACAAAATTGAACCTAAATTAACCTAATAAACCTTTTTTTAATAATTTGAATTTTGAACCTATATTACAATACCTGTGTGCATATGC
Organism: Vicia villosa; assembly: GCF_029867415.1. NCBI lineage: Eukaryota > Viridiplantae > Streptophyta > Magnoliopsida > Fabales > Fabaceae > Vicia > Vicia villosa. The sequence goes on from NC_081181.1 coordinate 196,377,879, forward strand.
AGTACACAGTATTTGAAATTTTGAACCTGTATATAAATCTAATTTGAACCTATCCTAAACCTATAATATATGTAATATAATAATAAAAATGTAGTATTTCATTTCATGTTTCTTAACTAGCTTCTATATTTCCGGTCAAAAAAAAAAAACTAGCTTCTATATAATAGCAAAGCAAAGGAACCTAAGTGCATAAAATTATAAATTTATAATAATATAGAAAATTAGAACCACACGCTGTGTACAGTATAACTCCATTGAAGAAGAAGAAGAAAAATTAAGAGAAGAAGTAATTACTTGCTGGCTGCTGCTAGGCGCTAAATTGAAAGAGGGGAAAGATGAAACACTAACCGTCAAAGACAAAGGGAGGCAGCCGGTCTATAACACTGTAGCATAATTAATTTTTTTTTTTAATTTTTGTTATAATTCATAAATAATTAATTGGGTTGGGTCTGTCTGGACCATTGGGTATTCATCTATTTTAGTTTTCACACCCTTATTTTTATTAATTTTGCCCCTGATTTCGTCTAGAATTTGACTATTAAATTGGGGGAAATACAAAGAAAATAGGGGTTGAGCCCTGGTGCGTGCCCGAGCTTGCTGGGCTATAGAACCGCCCCTGATCATGATAGTATGTAGTTTGGGTGAGATCACCTGACTAGATGGTCGGATCGGTTTTGAAGTAAGAAGTTGATTCAACTTTGAATCATGCAATAAATTTATGATACGAGTTACAAAGTTAAGACAAGAACAGAAGAACAAGACAATGATTGACCTTAATGATGTAACGATCATAACAGTCAAGACCATGAAAGTTGGATATATAAATAGATGTAACTATAAATGTAAATGAACATGACGAAAAAAATGAGATCACTTACACATATGTCGATCAGATCGACACTTTTCTTATCCAATGCAAGTAAGATCATAGATAATGTACTTTCCACATGTACATTTAACGCATACTGTGGAGTCTCGATAAATCTACCATGGACTACACTCTTACTAAAAAAATTATGTTAGCCCAACCACCATTTCATGATGGTGAGGCTTGCTTCTAGTAGTAATAACAGTGACCAAAATGTCATAGCAGAGATGCTAGTCACTATGGAAGAGTTATGTTGCCAAAACCAAATCCTTGTAGAAATTATTATTAACTTTCAACAACAACTAGATAATGATGAATAAGGAGGAATATAGGCTCTAGATTCTTAACCTCTATCCGCCGAGATCTAGAATGCACCGGTCCAATATAACTTCAAATTGACATCCTCGGTGACCTTCAATGGAAAGAGCGACCCATGGAAACATGTTACCTCCTTCAATACCAAGTTGGTGATAATAGGTCCAATAGACTCACTCAAATGTAAATTTAATTGTGAAACATTGAAGAAGGCATCCATCTGCTGGTATATGAACCTTCCTAGGTTCCCCATCACCACTTATCAATATCTCTCCAGAAATCTAATTCACTAATTTTATATAAGAAAGTAACGCAACGTGTCTATCACAAGCCTATTTAACGTGTGGCAAAGACATGTTGAGTCCTTGCAATAATATATGGCAAGGTTCAATAAGGATACCATAAAGGTGATAAATCCCAATAAAAATGTTCATAGGAGTTTTCCAAAATATACATAAATATATATGCTTTAATGAATCTCGAGCCTAGAAGTCAGCAAACTTGATGCACTACAACACGGAACAGCTACAAGAGCGCTTATTTTGGCCTTTAACAGCGCTTTAAAGCGCTGCCAAAGCCAGCGCTGGCATAGGCTACGAAAGCGCTTTTAAAAGCGCTCTGGTAGGCCCCCCTATAAGAGCGCTTTTCTGGAAAAAGCGCTCTTGTAGGCCCCCCTTTAAGAGCGCTTTTCAGGAAAAAGCGCTCTGGTAGGCCCCCCTTTAAGTGCGCTTTTTCCAGAAAAGCGCTGTGATAGGCCCACCTGTGAGAGTAAAAAATAAAAAAAAAACGCAACATACTAAAGCGCTTTTGTAAAAGCGCTCTTATAGGGTGGGCTTTAAGAGCGCTTTTTCCAGAAAAAGCGCTCTGATAGCCCCCCCTATAAGAGCGCTTTTACAAAAGCGCTTTAGTATGTTGTTTTTTTTTTTTTTTTTTTGCTTTTTTAGTAATCTTTGGCAGCGCTTTTAAAAAGAAGCGCTTTAGTATGTGGGCCTTTATGAGCGCTTTTTTAAAAAGCGCTTTAGTAGCTAAATGAGGTATTTTAATGTGCAGCCTGTAATTTAATCCTCCCAGTCGACCTGTAATATTTTCGACCTGTAATATGTTTTCAGCCTGTAAAATTTTCGACCTGTAATTTATTTTCGACGATATTATTTCAGCCATCAGTAAGACAATATATATATATATACTAATATAATACCATTATAATATCCAAAATTATATATATACATCATTACAACATCAATAATATTATAGTACTTCAATTCGACACAAATCCTACATGAAAAAGCGCTTAATATAAAAATGACACAAATCCTCTTTTATTTCTTCCAACTTAAGTCTCGAGTATCCAGCGGCACGGAATTCGTCAAGGTACTACAAAACAAAAACAAAATATGAATGATACATTTAGTTAAATGTAATAAATTATATGAAATTATCTTAAGTTATAAATTCATACCGTGATCGGAATCTCTAATTGATTTGCCTGAAGGATTTCTTTCATAAACCTCAATACAAAGTATCCGCAATCGTAACTGTTTTTCTGTTGCGGGCACTACATAGAAAAACAAATAAGATTCTATAGTTGTGCATTGTTTTATCAAGTAGCATAAATATATTATAAGCAACATTGTGAAAAATAATGTACCTGCACTTGGATCCAAGTAATGTTGCTAGATTTAGTTCGGGATACCTGTGCGTCCCGTTGACTTCGGAACACTTGTATTGATCTAATTAACAAATATATAAAAGCATATGTTTAGATCAATCCCACAAATAAGTAAATATATATATATAAATATACACGAATATATATTTAGAACGATCCCACTTACAAATCAACGATGTCCTTCATGGCCGGATAATTGGTCCATTCACCATTTACCGAATTCAGATAATACACGACTTCCCTTATAGGGTTGATAGCAAGCAGCAACCAGTGTGCTCTATAAATAAAAACAATAGGTTATATGAAAATTTTGCTATACACAAAAGAAACAGAGATTAGATGAACAAAGAATGAGAAACTAACCCTACTGGTCGGGTATTATACGCCCAAAGATGCAGACATTCTGTATTGCCGGTGGACATGAATCTATCTACTAAGCACTGTCTAACTGATTCCGGTTCCGAATCAATTGCCATTCCGCTGCAGTGGGCGGAAGACACGAAACGGAATCTGTTAGACAACGGAGTCCCGCGCAACACTCTGTCATACAACAACCTTAAATAAAAACATAATAAACATTAGATTATTTTCATTGAAATGTGTAAATAAATTATATTGTGGGACTAATTAAATAATATATCGGATGAGGGAATATTACCGAATGTATGAGTGCATGTTATTGACGCCTAGTTGATCATGCTTAAAAATCTCCTCCAAGTCATCAAGTGTAATAAGTGACTTGAATTCAATACCGAAGACACTCTCATCCATAACGATTTCACGTAAAGCACCATCCTTCAAATCGGACATATCAACCATTGTTGCGAGCACCATCCAGGAAATGTCTTACGTACAACGACTTCCAATATGGAAGTTCAAAAAAAATGGACTTCTTCTGAAGGATAGAAAAACACTTAGAAAGGGGGGGGGATTGAATAAGTGTGACTTTAAATCTTGGACGATAAAAATAAATTGCACAATTATTTTTATCCTGGTTCGCTGTTAACGAAGCTACTCCAGTCCACCCCCGCAGAGATGATTTACCTCAACTGAGGATTTAATCCACTAATCGCACGGATTACAATGGTTTTCCACTTAGCCGCAACTAAGTCTTCCAGAGTCTTCTGATCACAACCTGATCACTCCAGGAACAACTGCTTAGTTCACTCCTAAGACTTTTTCTAGAGTCTACTGATCAACACGATCACTCTAGGCTTAGTTCACTCCTAAGACTTTCTGCTCAGCCAACTGCCAAGACTTCCTGCTCAGCTAACTGCCAAGACTTCCTGCTCAGCCAACGGCTAAGACTTCCTAGAGTATACTGATCAACTGATCACTCTAGTTCCTTACAACTTAATGTAATCTATTCAAGAGTTTACAAATGCTTCTTAAAAGCGATAATCACAACTGTGATATTTCTCTTACAATTTAAGCTTAATCTCACTAAGATATTACAACAGCAATGTAGTGAGCTTTGATGAAGATGAAGATTCTGAGTTTAGATTTGAACAGCGTTTCAGCAAGTTTGATATAAGTTGATTTTGTGCAGAATCGTTAACCTTGCTTCTCATCAGAACTTCATATTTATAGGCGTTGAGAAGATGACCGTTGAATGCATTTAATGCTTTGCGTGTTCCGTACAGCTTTGCATTTAATGTTATACGCTTTTGTCAACTACCTCGAGCCTTGTTCACGCTGTGTCTACTGACGTAGCCTTTAGTAGCTTTAACGTTCCTTTTGTCAGTCAGCGTAGTCTGCCACGTGTACTTCCTTCTGATCTGATGTTTGTGAATACGACGTTTGAATATCATCAGAGTCAAACAGCTTGGTGCACAGCATCTTCTGATCTTCTGACCTTGAAGTGCTTCTGAGCGTGATACCATCTTCTGATCTTCAGTGCTTCTGATCTCATGTTCTTCTGATGCTTCCATAGACCCATGTTCTGATTCTGCTTCGACCATCTTCTGATGTCTTGCCAGACCATGTTCTGATGTTGCATGCTGAACCATTTGAGACACATCTTCTGAGCGCTGAATTATGCGTACTCTTTATATATTTCCTGAAAGGGAAATTGCATTGGATTAGAGTACCATATTATCTTAAGCAAAATTCATATTATTGTTATCATCAAAACTAAGATAATTGATAAGAACAAATCTTGTTCTAACAATCTCCCCCTTTTTGATGATGACAAAAACATATATAAATGATATGAATTTGCGATCAGAAAGAGTAGACGGCAAAAGACAAATTACACAGCTATAGCATAAGCATATGAATATGTCTCCCCCTGAGATTAACAATCTCCCCCTGAGATAAATAATCTCCCCCTGAAATAAATACTCGAAGAACTTTGATAAAAGACTTCCCTGATTATTTCGGTAGAGACGATCATATAAGCTTCTGCCTTCAGAGAATTCATAGCTTCTGACTTCTGCTTCCATTGGACAGCTTCAGAACTTGAATTTCTTTAGATCCTTAGAACACTCACAGCTTCTGATTTCTGCTTCCATCGTGGACAGCTTCAGAACTTGAGTTTCTTTAATCTTCAGAACATTCACAGCTTCTGATTTCTGCTTCCATTCAGGACAGCTTCAGAACTTGAATTTTCTGGATCTTTTAGGACATTCACATCTTCTGATTTCTGCTTCCCTCGGATAGCTTCAGAACTTTGAATGTCTACCAACATCACTTCATGCTAGATTTGTATCAGAACATTGTTGAATGTACCAGAGCATCATCAGAGCATCTCTACATCCTGAAATGTTACAGAACAAAAACTAAACGACAAAAGTCAGCATGAACGAGTTAGAACATAAAATGTATATTCAAATACATGATATGTATCAGAGCCAAATGTATCAGAGCATTTAGGCTAAAAACATGTATCAGAGCAAATAATGTATCAGAGCCATAACATTATATGTATCAGGGCAAATAGAATTTTGTCATAACAGGATAGACAATGATATTCAAATTCTATTATCAGTGCTTCTGATTCATTCTTCTTTCTTGCTTCTGATCTCTGAAGCTTGACAGCACTCAGCTTGCTTCAGTTTCCATGGTTTTGCTTCTAGTGTTTGCTTTGAAGATTCACTTCACTTCTCTGTACCTGCAAAACACTTAAACCATATAGAACTTGCAGTTCTTGTTAGTGAATGTGTGGGAGCCTTTACCCAGCAACTGATAGATTTAATCAAATCATTTATCATTTATCTTTCTCCCCCTTTTTGTCATAACATCAAAAAGAATATATAAAAAGATTCAGATGTATAAAACAGAACACATGGAGGAAGAAGATGATTTCATTAAGGTTCAAACAATGGGTACAAAAGTTCAAAATGAAAAGAGCAGATGCACAGAAACAGAACAGATGCAAAGAAAAGAAAGAAACAACATAGACTCAATCTAAGATGGCCCTAGTCTTGACAAGATCTTGGCCAGCATCTGTTTAACATCGTTGTTGTGTCCTTCTTGCCTCTCAATGAAAGCATCATACTTCTCATTGAGTGAGCTTTGCTCATCCTGTCTCCTCTGAATCGCTTCTAGAGTCCTTGCAAGACGAGAAGGTTCATCAGAAGAAGCTTCACAGCTTTCAACCACAGGAATGACAACTTGATCTGCAGCTTCCATAGAAGTATCATTTGCTGGGATATCCTCAACAGGGTCTGATTTAGCAACATGATCTTCAGCATCTGCTTCTTGCATAGAAACATCTCCATATTCTGCAGCAGGAATTTCAGAGTTTCCATTCTCAAGTGCCTGAAGAATGGCAGCTAGATTCCTGGGAGCAGAAGGACCTTCAACTACTGGTGGGTCAACAACTTCTGGAATGACCAAGCTAGGGTCTTTCTTAGAAGGGTTTTCCCTCAGAAAGTCAAATAAGGTCTTGAAGTCTCCAAGCAGAACAGGATACTCAGGAATCCAGATAACCATGTCCCTGCATGGGTTTGCTTCCATTGCAGCAGCCAGTCTCAATACTTCCAATTCATCCACAAAGGGCTTCTCTTCCAAAAGATATCTTCCTTTGAGGCGAGCAAACCAGAAGTCTTCATAATTCCTCAGAATTCCACGAGGCCGTGGGGCAGCAGCTACACAGGCTTCCTGAAGTTCTAAAAACAGAGCATCTGATTCTCTGCGAAAGATCCTCCAGAAGTTTCGCATAGCAACATCATTCAATCCAGAACTTTCAGCGAGTCTGAGAGTATCAAAGGTACTTCTGAGATTCCTCTTTATGTTGTCAAAAACTACACCGATAGGATATACGGGGCGGGATTTTATTTGGGTTTTTGAAAAGGCAGGTTTGGAAGTGAAGTACGGATGAGGTTCTCTATCCAACCTATAAGAAGATTCTGCTTCAGTATCAGAATCTAACACTACCACTTCAGCTTCAGGACGAGGCTTGGGAGTGTAGTTGCAATCACGGAGCAGCTGCTCATGTGATGCAGAGGTTGGAAAAGGAGAATCACAAGGATTGTTTTGAGAGGTGGAGGGAGAAGGTTGAGATGGAAAGAGAGTTTGAAGGGGTTGTATATTCAAAACAAGATTGTCAACAGCTTGGTCAGAGACAAGATTAGTGGAGGGTGAAGGAGACGGAATGGATTGAGGAGATGGTGGAGTTTTTGTAAGGGGAAATGGTGAGGGAGGAAGAGAATTGGATTTGTTTGCATGTGAAGAAGGAATGGTTATAGGGGAAGATGGTGGTGAAAGAATATGGACAACAACGGGTGATTCTGATGAGGCTTTTTCTGGTTCAGGGGTAGGTACAACTTCTATTGGTGTAACTTCTGATCGAACAACAGGAACAGAAATAGGTTCAGAGATGCATATACCTTTGGAACCTTTCAGAAGCGCTTTGGTCACATCCTCCGTTTTCTTCAGCTTTTTACTCTTCGGCTCTTCAATAATCTTTGCTTTGCCTCTAGAGATTTCTTTTCTTCTGGCATAAGCCTGAACTTCTTGTTGATTTTCAGCTTCTTGAGGGATATTGTCTTCATCAGAGCTTTGAATAATCATTTTCCTCTTCTTAGTTATCTTCTTTTCAACAACTTCAACTATCTCATCATTTTTGTTTGACTTCTTCTTCTTTTTCTCTTTCTCAAAGTCATCAGATACGGCCTTAACAACATTAGCAATCACCTTTTTAGAAACCTCTTGTTTCTTAGAGACAACAGAAGGATAATCATGCTTTCTTTTAGTTCTTTCTTCCCTCTTGCGATTTACTTTGAAAGGGGCACCTTTGTCTTGATCTTTAAAGCTCTTATTCTCTTCAAGAGATTTCAGATAAACAGTTTTGACTTCAGGTACCTCACTATTGAAGAAGGTTTCAAAGTCAGCCAGAACTGGTTCTCTTATGGTTCTTGTTCCAGCTAGAGGTTCAGGAACTTTGAGAAAAGTGTCAATGATTTTCATCTTCTTTAAAGAGAAGGCATTCAGACAAGATCCAGTGGTGACAGCAAGATCTTTGATGATACCTTCAGACTCCAGACTTTCAACAATCTTGGAATGTATCAGAAGGTTTGTAATAATCCTACCAAAAGGAATGGTTGTTCCAGCATTTTCCTTTCTGAAGGCATTTCTGGAATCCTTTACTGCTTTCCACATATGGTTGAAGATAATGTAAATCGCATCAACCTTCTTCTGAGTGGCAATGCAATAAAGAATATACCTTTGATCATTACTGATGAAGTCCGAGGCATGAGTTGATTTCCTATGGTAGAAACACCCGAGAAGGATCTTTGTCCAGATTCTGTAGATATCTTTCAAATTCTTAACATGTGTAGTTTTCTTGACATTTGAATAGAGAGTGGATAGAATATCTTCCACATCTTCTCTTTGATCAGATTCAAAAGCCCCTTCAGGATTTTTCAGATCAAACATCACTCTTAGGATGTTTTCAGTAACAACGACAGACTTTCCATGGACGAAGGAGAGAATAGCTTTTGGTGCAACCACAGCATGTACCCAGAACTCTTTGACAAGATCCGGATAAACAGGTCCAACGAACTCAGCAAACAACGAGGTCCATCCTTGAAAGATGATGTCTTCCTTAAGATGAAATTGATTTTCTTCAAGGTTATCAAAGTCGACCATGAGTTCACACAAAACTTCCAATTTGTCTTTGGGGATGGAGCATGCAACAACAGGGGTGAGTTCCTGGTGTGTTTCATCGTGCATATGAAGAAGAGTAGATGAACCAGCAAAATGAGATGAAGAAGCAGCCATTGAACCAGAACGATCAAGAGAGAAGAACAAAAATTGGGTTTTCGGTTAGGGTTTCAGAAATACTAAGAGGCTTTCAGACAGAATGTATGCAGGAAGAAAGTGAGATAAAGGAGCGAAAAAAAATATGAGATGATTTGAAATGAATATATAGGAACGGATTTTTTTAAAAAATTAAAAGAAATAAACTGAACAGTTTCAGAATCAAGAGAAATCAATTTTATTAAATGATGAGTGACGTGAGGAGAGAGAACGTGGTAAATGAAATGATTTAAAACAGTTACCTAGGTCGGCGTCTTTTCAACTGCACGCTTTGTACAAACCGTACAGACACGTGTTCATCATCAGATAATAGATGACAGCTGTAAACATCAGAGAGATTTTACGCCTTCAAATTCTGATTACTTCTTCTGATCTGATCTACTTTCTCTTTTGGAATCACTCCTTCTGAAGTGTGCTGATATAAGTCTGAATGATCTTCTGATCCATTACTTCTGATATACACAGCTTCTGGAGGTTCACTTCTTTGTTCTGCAGCTTCTGATAAGATAAAACTGTATCTGCAGAAATTCTTAAGCTCTTTGTTTCATCAGAAATAAGTTTATCATCAAAACAGATGTTTATTGATTTGTCCACAATCAATGTTTCAATGTTGTATGTTCTGTAGCATTTAGAGCAATCAGAATAATCAAGAATGAAACACCAATGCTTTAGAGACAAACAAAACAGATGGTTCCAAGACTAATAAACTTTCTTTTCTGAATTCCTACAAACAAAGTTTCTTCAACAGATTTAAGAACCAGAACTTGAAAGACAATCTTTCTTCCCTTCAAGTGTTGAGACCAACTTGAATCCAGGTGTCAAGTCATGTTGAATGTTGTCTTCTTTGTTATCAAGAGAATCTGCAAAAGAAATAATCTTTTTCTTTGGTACCCACATCTTCTTGGGTCCTTTCTTGTTAGATTTTCTCAAGTTCTGATTGAACTTGGGTTTGACATTATAATCAATAAGAGGAACAGCATGATAATTCTTAATGTGAGTTTCATGATATTTCCTAGGTTGTGTCACATGCTTCTTAGTGTGTGTAATGTGAAAACTTTGTGCATGTGAAGTGTGCCTAATATCATGTGAGTGGCCATACTTGAACTGATCATACAATGGTTTGTATGTAATTTTCATCTCATCAACAGGTTCAAGTTTGTATGGGGTTTCACCCTCATAACCAATGCCAACTCTTTTGTTTCCAGACACAGCATATATCATAGAAGCTAGCTGACTTCTGCCAATACTTCTAGATAAGAACTTTCTGAAGCTTAAATCATATTCTTTCAGAATATGGTTCAGACTAGGAGTGGATTTTTCTGAATCAGAAGGAGATCCAACATTATTGGATAATTTTAAAAGTTTTTCTTTTAATTCAGAATTCTCCAACTCAAGCTTCTTTGTTTCAAATTCAAATTGCTTTTTCAGCTTTTTGTATTTGAGACTAATCTGAGACTTGAGTTCCAGAAGTTCAGTTAGACCGGAAACTAACTCATCTCTAGTAAGTTCAGAAAATACCTCTTCAGAATCTGATTCTGATGTAGATTCTGATCCGTCATCTTCTGTCGCCATCAGCGCACAGTTGGCCTGCTCATCTTCTGAATCATCTTCTGACTCATCCCAGGTTGCCATAAGACCTTTCTTCTTATGAAACTTTTTCTTGGGACTTTCCTTCTGAAGATTTGGACATTCATTCTTGTAGTGTCCAGGCTCATTGCATTCATAGCACATGACCTTCTTCTTGTCAAATCTTCTTTCATCAGAAGATTCTCCACGTTCAAATTTCCTTGAACTTCTGAAGCCTCTGAACTTCCTTTGCTTGGTCTTCCAGAGTTGATTTAGCCTTCTGGAAATCATGGACAGTTCATCTTCTTCTTCAGATTCTGATTCTTCAGGATCTTCTTCTCTAGCCTGAAAAGCGTTAGTGCATTTCTTGATATTAGATTTTAATGCAATAGACTTACCTTTCTTTTGAGGCTCATTTGCGTCCAGCTCTATTTCATGACTTCTCAAGGCGCTGATAAGCTCTTCCAGAGAAACTTCATTCAGATTCTTTGCAATCTTGAATGCAGTCACCATAGGACCCCATCTTCTGGGTAAGCTTCTGATGATCTTCTTTACATGATCAGCCTTGGTGTATCCTTTGTCAAGAACTCTCAATCCAGCAGTCAGAGTTTGAAATCTCGAAAACATCTTTTCAATGTCTTCATCATCCTCCATCTTGAAGGCTTCATACTTCTGGATTAAGGCAAGAGCTTTTGTCTCCTTGACTTGAGCATTTCCTTCATGAGTCATTTTCAAGGACTCATATATGTCATAGGCCGTTTCCCTGTTAGATATCTTCTCATACTCAGCATGAGAGATAGCATTCAGCAAAACAGTTCTGCATTTATGATGATTCCTGAAAAGCTTCTTTTGATCATCATTCATTTCTTGCCTTGACAGCTTCACGCCTCTGGCATTTACTGGATGTTTGTAACCATCCATCAGAAGATCCCATAGATCACCATCTAGACCCAGAAAGTAACTTTCCAGTTTATCTTTCCAGTATTCAAAGTTTTCACCATCAAATACCGGCGGTCTAGTATAACAATTGTTACCGTTGTATTGCTCAACAGAGCCAGATGTAGATGCAGGTGTAGGTATAGTCCTTTCACTTTCATCAACCATCTTTTAAATGAAGCGTTTTTCTCTTCCTGAATCTTTTCTAAACACGGTTAAGTGCTTGCACCTTAGAACCGGCGCTCTGATGCCAATTGAAGGATAGAAAAACACTTAGAAAGGGGGGGGATTGAATAAGTGTGACTTTAAATCTTGGACGATAAAAATAAATTGCACAATTATTTTTATCCTGGTTCGCTGTTAACGAAGCTACTCCAGTCCACCCCCGCAGAGATGATTTACCTCAACTGAGGATTTAATCCACTAATCGCACGGATTACAATGGTTTTCCACTTAGCCGCAACTAAGTCTTCCAGAGTCTTCTGATCACAACCTGATCACTCCAGGAACAACTGCTTAGTTCACTCCTAAGACTTTTTCTAGAGTCTACTGATCAACACGATCACTCTAGGCTTAGTTCACTCCTAAGACTTTCTGCTCAGCCAACTGCCAAGACTTCCTGCTCAGCTAACTGCCAAGACTTCCTGCTCAGCCAACGGCTAAGACTTCCTAGAGTATACTGATCAACTGATCACTCTAGTTCCTTACAACTTAATGTAATCTATTCAAGAGTTTACAAATGCTTCTTAAAAGCGATAATCACAACTGTGATATTTCTCTTACAATTTAAGCTTAATCTCACTAAGATATTACAACAGCAATGTAGTGAGCTTTGATGAAGATGAAGATTCTGAGTTTAGATTTGAACAGCGTTTCAGCAAGTTTGATATAAGTTGATTTTGTGCAGAATCGTTAACCTTGCTTCTCATCAGAACTTCATATTTATAGGCGTTGAGAAGATGACCGTTGAATGCATTTAATGCTTTGCGTGTTCCGTACAGCTTTGCATTTAATGTTATACGCTTTTGTCAACTACCTCGAGCCTTGTTCACGCTGTGTCTACTGACGTAGCCTTTAGTAGCTTTAACGTTCCTTTTGTCAGTCAGCGTAGTCTGCCACGTGTACTTCCTTCTGATCTGATGTTTGTGAATACGACGTTTGAATATCATCAGAGTCAAACAGCTTGGTGCACAGCATCTTCTGATCTTCTGACCTTGAAGTGCTTCTGAGCGTGATACCATCTTCTGATCTTCAGTGCTTCTGATCTCATGTTCTTCTGATGCTTCCATAGACCCATGTTCTGATTCTGCTTCGACCATCTTCTGATGTCTTGCCAGACCATGTTCTGATGTTGCATGCTGAACCATTTGAGACACATCTTCTGAGCGCTGAATTATGCGTACTCTTTATATATTTCCTGAAAGGGAAATTGCATTGGATTAGAGTACCATATTATCTTAAGCAAAATTCATATTATTGTTATCATCAAAACTAAGATAATTGATAAGAACAAATCTTGTTCTAACATCTTCTTCCACCCACCCTTGACAAGTGAATGTGCAAAAGGCTTGCCAAACTGAGTGCTCACATCTTTCACCTTTTCAAAAATTTGATCACCTGACAAAAAAGGCGGGGCTGTACCATGTTCGGCCTTTCCGTTGAATGCTTTTCTCCACCCACGGTAGTGATGATTAGAATTTAAGAATCTACGATGACCGAGAAAGACATTCTTCTGACAAAGATCCAATCGTGTCGTATCGGTTTCATCTTCACAAACGGGACACGCCTTTTGACCTTTATTGCTGTACCCGGATAGATTTCCGTATGCTGGAAAATCATTAATTGTTCCAAACAACATCGCCCTCAAGTTGAAACTTTCCTTCCTATACCCATTGTAAACCTCCACACCGTTGTCCCACAAAAACTTTAAATCTTCGATTAACGGTGCCAAGTATACGTCTATGTCATTCCCTGGTTGTTTAGGCCCAGAAATTAGCATTGATAACATCATGTACTTACGCTTCATACATAGCCACGGAGGTAGGTTATAGATCATAAGAATCACAGGCCATGTGCTATGCGAGATACTTTGAATACCATGCGGGTTCATTCCATCAGTAGACAATGACAACCGAAGGTTTCTTGCTTCTTTTGCAAATTCAGGATAATCAGTATCAACTTTCATCCATTGTGGTGAGTCTGCCGGATGTCGCAACTTTCCATCAATAATTCTTTCATCTGCATGCCAAGTCAAGTGTCTTGAATCGGTCTCACTACGATACATGCGTCTAAATCTCAGAATTATAGGAAAATACCATAAGACTTTAGCAGGAGACAACTTTTTCTTATATCGAGGGGCACCACATTTAGGACACTCATTCAACGCTGCATACTCGTTTCGAAACAAAACGCAATCGTTTGGACATGCATGTATCTTATCATAGCTCATGCCAATAGAGGACAACATCTTTTTGGCTTCATACGTTCGATTGGGAAGAACATTATCCTCTGGTAGCATATCTTTCATAAGGGCTAATAACTCTGTGAAACTTTTATCCGACCATCCATTGTCCGCCTTTAAGTTGTACAACTTTAACACCGCAGACAATCTTGTGAATTTTGAACAACCATCATACAACGGTTTCTCTGCATCGCTTACCAACCTCTCAAACATTTTGGGACAATCCGCAAGATCTTCTTCAAGCGCTTCTGCAATCTCTTCGACTCGATCGCAATCGTATGTGTCTGTGCAATCGTCGTTTGAAGCATACTTCCTATTACAACTCGACCCAGCATTCCCGTTACTTTTCTCACCATGCATTGTCCAACATGTATAACTTCTATCAATTCCAAACCGTAGTAAATGGGATCCCAACTTTTTCCCGTCAACCTTATCCCCATAACAGCAACCCAAGCAAGGACACGGCATTCGAAGCGGGTCTTCGGAGTGCGCAACCGCAAACTCAACGAATTTCCATACCCCTTTCTCGTACTCTTTCGACAATCGGTTTGATCTCATCCATGTCTTATCCATGACTTAATTAAGCTAAACAAAAACGGTCAAACTTTCACTCTTCACAAGTAACCCCTATGGCGAATTCAATTCACAAAGTTAGTAAGTACATCAGTTAACGATTAACGAAATTGATATCATGTCGGAATAATGAGTATTACTTAATATAATCTAAAAGTTACAAAGTTAGTAAGTTCATCACTTCAAAATCAGAGAATATTCCACATGTCGGAATAATGAGTATTACACTCATGTCTTAATTAATTAAGCTAAACAAAAACAACTAATTATTTAGGAACAGAACGGTATAATGCGTTTCTGTCAATAAAACGCAATGAATCAGAAGCAATAAAACGCAACATATTACGGAATGAATCAGAAGCAATAAAACTCAACATATTACTTTGGCGAGAGAGAACAATATATTACCTGTATAGTAGTAAGCAACTTGTAGACCCACACAATGTAAGATTCTTGAATGAGATCAAACTTTCACTCTTCACAAGTAACCCCTATCAATACAAAAAGAATAAGTCACAAATCTATAACATTGACAACACTAGAAATTGTGTCAATGGAAAGCAATTAATTACCTGTATAGTAGAAAGCAACTTCTTGAATGAGATCAAACTTTCACTCTTCACAAGTAACCCCTATCTAGCAAAGATATTCCTAAAAAATATAAAATAAAAAACTTAATTGAAGAATATAAAAATTAGGTCATAATCCATAGCTTAAAAAAATCAGCATTGTATCATTATGTCAAATTCATTCAAATTCAAGTAAACTCACAAACAAACACAATTTTCAAACCAAAAATGAAACAAGATGCAAGAAGTCACATTGTACCATGAGAAATTGGGTTCAAAACAAGTTCTAAATCCCTAAACCAACATCCTGGACAGCCATGATATACGTATAAATTGGCTCTCAAAATTCACTTCAAACAAGTTCAAGATGAAATAATGTAAAATTTGAAAGAGAATAATGTGAATGTTTCCCATCTCATTTCATTTCAGAAATAAATATAGATATTTCCTTCTTATCTCTTAAAGTCAATTTAATATATGAGCATGTTTTAATATAGTTCAATCCATTTCAAAACTTGTAGAATTCCATAAACCAAGTTGCAATAAAGTAGAGACATCAATATGAACTCATACATTAAATCCAAAACCAAACTAAGACACCTTTTTCAATTTACAAAATAGCAAGAGGAAGAGTTGAAATGTTTGTATTACATTCAAACATGCTCATAGTGCACAACGATCATGTTTTAGAATAAAGATAGCATTTTCATTCTCAATCCCACAAATAAGTAAATATATAAATATACTTCACGAAATAGTATGCCAAAGTTTTCATGTAATCAAAATAACAGTAGAACTTCAAAACTTATACTTTTATATAAAACCTCACGAAACATTGTTCCAATAAGTCAACAAAACCTGAAGCATAACAACCTAACTTAAGTATACTTAAGTATAGTTAAGAGCACAAACCTGAACTAAGGAGAAAGAAGAGTGGTGATATATTGGGAACAAGGTTAAGCAATTTTCTTTTAGAGATTCAGATTCTGCAGATACAAAGAGACAATAAAACAAGATTATAAAAATTGTCTCACCAAATCACCATCTCAAGTAAGAAAATATCATAAAAGTAAGAAAATATTCAATGAAAATTAAACACTCTAAAGACATTTAATCAAACATGTAATATGCTTCATTCTCAAATTGCAGTGCAACCCTTAGTTGAAACCCTTAAAACTAAACCCATAAATCATATTACCTTGCACAGTCAGACGGAGGAGAGAACGACGGTGGTGGCTGGCGACGGAGGGACGAACGTGGTGGCTGGCGACGGAGGGACGAACGGTGGTGGCTGGCGACGGAGGGACGAACGGTGGTGGCTGTGTCTGGCGACGACGGAGGGTTTTTCGGTTGCAGAGAAAGTGAGAAACAGTAATAAAAAGAAAACGAAAGAGAGAAAGTGAGAAAGTGAAAGCGTGTTTTTGTTTTTAATTTTTACTAATAAAGGCTACTAAAGCGCTTCTGAAAAGCGCTCTCATAGCCTGGTCTATACCAGCGCTTTTTAGCAAAAAGCGCTCTCATTAAACCCCCCTATAGCAGCGCTTTGAAAAGCGCTCTCATACCCCCCCCTTACCAAAGCGCTTTTCAAAAGCGCTCTCATACCCCCCCTTACCAAAGCGCTTTTCAAAAGCGCTCTCATACACCCCCCTACCACAGCGCTTTTCAGAAGCGCTCTCATACCCCCCCCTTTAAGAGCGCTTTTTTAGCGTGTTTTTTTATTTTGTTTTTAGTGCAACCTATAAGAGCGCTTTTTACTAGAAGCGCTTTAGTAGGGGTGCTGTTAAAAATTAAATTTGGCGTAGTGATGGAAGAAATCATGCCAACACGGAATGTAACGTAAACGACGAGGAAAGTAATGTTTAGAAGAGGGCCAAAGACGTGAAGGAGCGAAGAAGGGGGAAACATGAGTCGTTCCACCATTATAGAAATCATTTCACACATCGAGAAGACCCGTGGAAAACTATACATCCCTGAACACTAGAAGAGAGTAAATATTACGATAAGTGTACCATACTAGAGCCATCCCAGATCCCACAACCCCAAAATGGGATTATATAGGAGTGAGACCAAAAAATGGTGAAAATAGCATAAAGTTAAGAGATATCATACAAATAATTTCCATCCACTGAATAAAGAGATAGAATGTCTCATTTGAGAGAGCCATACAAGAAGGTATGCCCAATAAAGCTTCCATAACTCAAGAGAAAGGTCACAATGTCACACCAATCAAGAAGGGATCGTCCCAATAGTCCTCGACCAAGAAAAGAAAAAGATCCAGAAGAAAGAAACATTGACGGGAAAATGTGCCATAACCTAAACACTATTTCTGGAGGCTTTGTGGGAGGTGGATAGTCGATATCTTCTTGAAAAAGGTATGCTAGCCAAGCCATGCATATTTCTAATTCGACCCCGAAATATATAGCCATTCCATTTGTTGAGGTTAGTTTTTCTGATCGAGATGCTTATGTAATCCTACATCATGAAGATTACCCCAAGGCCATTAGCTTACAGATGTTCCACTAGGATGCCAAAATAATTCTTATTAATTCTGACATTTTAGGTGGCATCCTTTATTAGGATGCTTTCGAGAAATTAAAGTTAGAACCAAAGCATGTGTAGCCCTTCAAAGGATCTTAGGTAAGTTTATCGAGAGAACATGTAAAATTTCACAAATATATTTCAATAAAAACAATGTTCGTAGTAGGTAAGAGCGCCAAAGTAATAAAATTCATATATATTATGGTGAACACCCTCTCCTCCTACAACATTATCATTTGTGAACCTGTGTTCAATGCCCTAAAATAAGTTTTAACCACACTCTACTTAAGCATGAAGAATACCCTAAATAATGGGCATATATGTGTGGTGAAGCGAGACTAGAAGGTGGCTAGAAAGTGTATTCAAGATAGATTGAGAATTAAGAAAATGGCTAAAGAGACCTCATTAAAATCCAACACTCACATTGTCAACTTTGTGGATCTAGATCCAAGGGAA
Source organism: Vicia villosa (assembly GCF_029867415.1). Classification (NCBI taxonomy): domain Eukaryota; kingdom Viridiplantae; phylum Streptophyta; class Magnoliopsida; order Fabales; family Fabaceae; genus Vicia; species Vicia villosa. The sequence goes on from NC_081181.1 coordinate 196,396,094, forward strand.
GAATATGTGGAAGACACACTAGTACCTATAGAAGATCTAAAATACATATAAGTTGGCCCTCCAATGTTTACAAACCACAAATATATTAATCTCTCTAGCAAAAGATGAAGAAAATGATATTATGCAGTTCTAGTAAGAGAATATATATTTGTTCGCCTGGGCACCTTGAAACATGCCCGATATATATCATTTGTCACCGACTCGCCCTTAGTATCTAATTTAAACTTGATATTCAGAGGAAAGGTGATATGGGAGAAGAAAGGAGAATTGATGTCAATGTGGAATTTAAAAAGTTGAAGGAAGCCAAATTTACCCGTGAAATCAAGTACCCTACTTTCTTGGCGAATGTAGTATTGGCATAAAAAATCCTCCAGTTAATGACTTATGTGTGTGGATTTCACGGATCTCAATCTGCCATGTCCTAAAGACCCGTATCTTTTGCCACACACAGAAACACTAATTTACATATCTTTTTGATATTGGGTACTTATGGATGCTTACTCAAGCTACAACCATATTAAACGGATTTCGTGACCAAAATTTTCAACTATTATTCTGAGGTAGTGACATTCAGTTTCAAGAATGTCGAGGCCACTTACCAGAGATTGATGGAGACGGTATTTGCAGATCAAACCAGCCATAATTTATAAGTGTGCATAGAGGATATGGTGATAAATACTTTAAAATAAAATAATCATTTTCATGATATTAAATTTATCGTGATGTTAATTACAAAATATAACATGCGCCTTAATCGGGAAAAAAAATGCTCGTTCGTGTTTCAAATAGGAAATTGTTTGGCCTCCATTCTCAATAGAAGGAAAATAAAATCTAACCTTAATAAATTCTAGACTACAATTGATATGAGAAACCCAACATCAATTAAGGAAGTTCAATAATTGGTATAGTGAAATTCAGCCCTCTCTAGATTTCACTATACCAATTTTTCCCAATGTTAAATAAATTGAGTAAACGAAGGAGTGTGAAGAGGCCTTTCTAAAATTAAAAATATTTTTGCCGAATCCCGCCATATTAACTCTTCCAAAGGAAGGAATGTCTTTGTTCTTGTACCTGTCAGTAACCAACAACACCATGATATCAATATTGGAGCAAGAAGTGGAGGGCGGCAATAAACTGATATATTATGTAAGAAAAGTTTTTAAAGGAAACGAGTTGAGATATCTAAAGATTGAAAAGTTTGTTGGCAATAGTTGCAGCAAAAATAAAGCTAAGACCCTATTTCCAAGGACATCAAATCATAATGATAACCAACTACCATATTCATCAGGGGTTAAAAAAGAGATATTGTAGGAAGAATGGTATTGTGGTCGATAGAATTGTCGAAATAAGATATTACTTTTGTCACGAGAGCACCAAAAAGTCAGGGAATAATAAAACATTTATTCAAGATGTCTTAATTGCTTCTAACACATATGCTAAAGTTGTTCATGTCATAAATCTAAGAAACATAAAAAACTGGATGACACTCATAATTTAGTATTTGACAATCGAGCAATTAACCCTTAGATAAGAAGAGACAAAGAAGGTAAGAAAAGTGTCCTTTAAGTACACGATAGTTGTAGATAAGTTGTATAAAAAGGGAATAAAACCGAATTAATCTTAGTGGAACACATTAAAGATAACACGCAAGTTGAATCTACCAACAAAGTTATCATGTCTGGATAAACAGAAGCTTAATGAAGTGATAGGATTTTGGCCTGAACAATTATGTTAGGAATTTTTTCTATTTAGTTTTGGTTTGACTTGTTCTTGATTTCATTTAATTTATAAGATATTCTAAATTGTTTAAATTTTGTTTTAGATATACTTTTTTTTATTTTAGGTATTATATTTTACTATTTGTTTTACGTACCAGAATCAGAAATAGATGTGGTCACAAAAGCTACGGTGGTGGAGAGTTTTCGTTGCAACGGAGCAGGGGGTTTACTTGTATGGTTAGAACTATAAAGCTCAAGTCAATATGTGAGTGTGTGTGTGTGAGAGAGAGAGAGAGAGAGAGAGAGAGAGAGAGAGAGAAATATATAGACCATCTGCATATATAGAGCAGTTGAAAAAATAACTCGTTAACTAGCCAACGTGAAATGTGAATATCTGTTGGATGCATTGGAGGGATAGAATTATGCTTCTAGATCATTGAAGGTTTAATACCCAGAGGAACTATCCCGAAGCCTTGGTATCCGCTAGAGATGAATTTGGGATTTTATGCTTGGAGGTAGCAAAGCTATAAATGGGACCTGTTTGGATCAGATCAATCTTGGGAGTTCTTTCCCTGTGGCATTCGGAACTCTGAAGGTGGTTTTGGGTCCTTAAGTATGTGTCTGGACCAGAACATTTTCCCCTTAAGCCCTCGAGTTTAAAGAATAAATGTGAGGGTTTGAAGGATTCTCACACTTGGTGGTCGACCACACTTCCTTTGCCTTAACCACTTTGTAACTTTGTGCACCTTTTGGATGAGTGATTATGATCTTTCTAAGGGAATTGAACCACTCAAGTATTATATGCGGGGGGGATTTAGTGATAAGACACCTTTTGCTTAGTAATCTTAGACCATAAACGAGGGAAGAACTAGAGACATCTTTATTCTAGGTTTTTCTTCCATTTTGTTTTTGAACCGTTCATCTTTCTTCTTTCTCAAAAGCGTCTCTTTATTTTTCTTGAATTAATTATTGTACCATGACAAAGAGACCTCGAAAAATCGTAAAAAATAACATGGTGAACCCCTATTCTTCGTGGGAAGCTTTTGTACTTTCTTCGTCTGTCTCATTTTTTATTGAAGAGGGGAACTTTGACGGGCCTTCTCTAACATTGGCAAATTGACACTTTGGGGGCTTACCATGCTTAATGATGAAGACATACTTTTTAACAAGTATAGTAATTGTACAATTCCTCTATATGAGTATCTCTTTTTTCGTTTCTAGGGGTCTGTGTGCCCTTTACTACTTTCAAAGTGGATGTTCTCAACTATTTGATGGTGGCTCCATCTCAACTTCATCCCACCATTTGGGCATATGTTAAAGCTTATCAACATTGGTGCGAATATATGGAGGGAAAACCTTTTACCATTCTATTCGTTCATCTCTTTTGGTGCGACCAAGATACTCTGACCCGTTCAAGGGGACAGGGTATGGTTCTCTTGATGCCGAAGATACAAAATTTCAATATTTTCCCTGAACCAAATTCTTTCACGAACCTAATATTTATGGTCACCCCCTTCATCCTGAGGCTCACGTAAATATCTGATTATCGAGTCGGAAGTGGGGAGAAAATGTAAGTTGTTGTTCTCTCATTGTTGTTGATGCAACATTTTCTCTTGGAGAATGGCTCCTATATTTATAAAGAAAGTGACTTTATCGACGAGAATTCTTTTTATAAGAGGAAATTGTTAGAGTATGTTAACCGTTTGGCATATGTCGGTTGTGGGGTCCCTTTGGACGAAGCTGAGAAGATGCGTTGGAAACGATATATATAGATGTTTCTTTGTTGATGAAGTCATGTTCTCGTAAAGGTTATTGGGTTGCCTTTGATAAGTTCGGAATTTTCTTCGATCTTCAGTGTTGTCTTTCCTTTATTGCCTTTGATAGGTTACGTTTGTAGCATTTTCTCTAGAATTTGAAACAATAGCTAAATGCAACCGGTTGACATAATATGTCAAACAATTACATCCAAGAGTTTTTCTATTTTTCTGTTTAATAATTATACTTCATCTTATGTAGTTGTATATATTCTCTTTGGATATCTCACGAATAAAAATTATTCATATTTTCACCCTCAATTATTTACTCTCTCAATATCTCGCGCGCTCTCTCTCTCTACATTCAATTATTCACTAATTTTGTGGTTCCAAATTCTAACCTTCTTTAAATAAGAGAAAGTAATTGTTTAATAGAGTGTTAAAATTTAAAAGGACTAGTCCAATGATTGAAGCCTCGACTTTCTAATGAATAGTTATGAGTTCCAACCTTAGTTGTTGTATTATGTTGCTTATTGTGTTTTCAAGGTCTCATATTTACAATTATAAGTTGAAATTCATATAAACAAAAATAACACATACTCAAATAAATATTTACATAAATGAAACGATGTGATAATTCTGTTTAAAGTATATTCGCCAATAGAATATCTTTATAGTTAAACCACTAAAAACAAATCATATCTTTTTGATCTACTTCTCTTCAAATATAGCGTGGATAAACCGTTGGTTTGCTATGCATTTGACATATACTAACATGCAGGGACGGATCTATTGAGAGAATAATTGAGTGTAGAGAGTGAGATTACTAGTTAAGCATACACCACAGAGAATTCTGCATTTATTTGACAGCACTATCCCTTTCAAAATCCCAACCTTAATATCTCCACTTCTCATTAACTAAGAATTAAGACTTAAACATAACTTTATTTACTTATATATCATGTAAGACAAAAACATTATCCATTCATTACCACAATACCCTTCTACATTTACTAATTAGGAAATCCATTCATTACCACAATACCCTTCTACATTTACTAATTAGGAAATGCACACAATTAAAAAAATTTAGTCTGTGGTCCACACCCCTGTTTACTTCTTTTCTTATGATGTCCATATACAATAAAATGGGGAAGAATCTATATCGGACAATTATAAATTCCATTAAGTAAAAAAAAATGTTGAACAATATTAAATAAGTAAAGAAATTTATATATTTATTAATATTTTTTATAATTTTAAAAACCACTACATAATTACTTTTAGATATCTCTAGGCATAACAAAATTTGGACCAATCAAAGATTTAAAAAAAATCAAATTAAAAAAAAAAAATTTATCTTGTTTGATTCTAAAACGGAACTGAACCAATGAAAACCAAATTAATTTAGTTTAGTTATCGATTTTCATTTTTAAAATCATGAAATTGTTTATATATTTCATGTTTGCCTCTTATGAATAATTGGTCCAACACAATTCATTACAACAAGTGTTACTTCAGTTTACAATTTTTTGGTTAGTTTTTTTTATACATTACCATCTTTAGAAATGAATTAATTTTTTTTTCTAATTGTAATTTTAATGTAAATATGATTTCAATTTAATGATGGTCGTTGACTCGTTATTGTATTTGATGTTAAACTAGCATCATTTTAAAATATGTGTTAAGAGTCTCATATCGAATAATATATTACATGAATATATATTTACAAGCGAGAGTAATCATCACTTTTACAAAAAAAAAAAAATTGGGTTGAATTATGCCTAAACTACATTTCATAAAATGGTTTCACGAAGCAATCGATTCAGATCATTCTTCGTTTATATGTGCACCAAGACCAATAATATTAGGCGCAAAGAGAGTGTATTGGAAATAGGGATGGTAGTGGGGCGGGTTGGGGCGGGTTTAAGCACACCTAGAGCCGCACCCGCCACCCAGACTCATACCCGCCCCGCCCCCAAACCTGGTCGGGAATAATATTTGTTTTCCCGCACCCGCCCGAATAAATTTAAAATTTTTTTCAATAAAAATAAAAATCAATAATTATTTTAAAAGTATTTTTATGTTTGATATTTTTATTTAAATTGTATTTTAAAAAAATAAATAATAATTCTAATAAACATGATACTGTAACATTAAAAAGTATAAATGAGTAATAAAACTATTAAAAATAAATTAAATAAATTAATTTAGTTGGCGGGGCAGGTGCGGGTGTTAGCATCACCTGCACCCGTAAATAAAAAGCAGGTTTTCACCGCACCTATACCCAGTTAAATCGGGTTTTCCTCGCTAATTTTGGGGTGGGGACGGGCGGGGCCCAACGAGGGCGGGTTTATTTGCCATGCCTAATTATAAAAAAAAAAAAACAAGTTCCACATATCAATATTTAGGGTCACCTACCATTTATATACTTTCACAAAGTGATGGGCGTAAGGGAGTTGTATTGAAAAAAACCAAATCTCAATTTACAAATCATTTTTGTACGAATTAGTTAGATCAAATTCTAATTCTATGGATATATAATATACATTTATTTGTATTTAATGAGGTACTATAATCGTTTTGAATGCGTTATATGCATTTTAGTTTGATGGCGAATGTATTTGTATTTGGTAAAGAACACCATTATTATGTTGTATGGATTTATTATGAATGTGTTGTTATGAACTTACTTAATATAATTCGATGATAAAATTGGCTTGAAAAACTAAAATAAAATAAAAAATCCATACTATGCTATATATTTTTAATCTATCTTTTTTTCAAACAAATTTTTTCATGTTTGATAAAAAATGTGTTTTTTAACGATTAACTAAACTGAATTAAATCAGCTAGATTGATTTAATTTACTTTTTAATAACACTCAAAACTAAATCAAACCAAGATAAAAATTTCATCAATTTTGACATTTTGTGCATAAAACAGATATAAAACAAACTATTACACCTTTAAACAAGATACTACTACGTTTAAGTTACGCTAATATATGTGTACAAGAAAAAGGAAGTATCAAAATTTATAGAAAACCAAATATTCAACTTGATACAAATGACACATGTAACAAGTACACATCAAAATTTTAAAAATTAAAACTATTTACATACATTAATTTTGAAAGACTAAAGTAAAAGTTAAAAATATATGTCTGAATTTTGATAATAACCGTTAAAAAATTTTATATAAATTTTAATCGTTATAATTCTATATCACTAAATATTAATTATTATCTCTTTTATAAATAATTTATAGGTATACATTTTAGTCAAGATATTATTGAAAGAGTTTAATGGACATACTAAAATAATTTTATAATGTCGTCTACGCATAAATCAATAATCTGTCATGTGATATACATTATTTTAAAATTTATAAATGCTTTGATAAAATACACGATATTTATTACTCCATCCGTTCCTTTTTAAGTGTCGTTTTAGAAGAATTTTTTTGTTTCTATTTAAATGTCATTTTATAATTTAATATTATAATTTATCAATTATATCTTTATTTTTTCAATAACTTCACCTCACATTTTTCAATTAGTTATTGAAAAAAGAGAGTGTATGATTGCATTTTTTTGGAAAGACAAAAATAAATAAGAATATAATAGGAAAAGTAACTCTAACAATCCACTATCTAGGTTGAAGAGCTTTATGTTAAAACTAGTAACAAACCCGTGCGCTCGCACGGGTTCTGGTACGGGACGCGCAGTTGTTTCAGATGTATTTTTTTAATAGAAAAAATGTATATAAAAAGTAATTAACATTTTAATCAGTAATTTCATGTTACCGTTAACATCCAATATTTTGATAAATATCTTCATGTTCCCGTTAATATTCAATATTGTGATCAGTAAGCTCAGGTTCCCCAGTAACTTCATGTTCTCGTTAATATTCAATATTTGAATCAGTAACTTTAGGTTCCTGTTAATATTCAATATTGTGTGATCAGTAACTTCATGTTCATGTTAATATTCAATATTTAATCACTAACTTCAAGTTCCCGTTAATATTCAATATTGTGATTAGTAACTTCATGTTACCGTTAATATTCACTATTTTGATCAATAACTTCATGTTCCCTTTAATATTCAATATTTTAATTAGTAACTTCAGGTTCCCATTAATATTCAATATTGTGGTCAATAACTTCATGTTCTCGTTAATATTCAATACAAATAATCAGTAACTTCATGTTCATGTTAATATGCAATATTGTGATCAGTAACTTCATGCTCCCGTTAATATTCACTATTTGATCAGTAACTTCATGTTCCCGTTAATATTCAATATTTTAATCAGTAACTTCAAGTTCCCATTAAAATTCAATATTGTGATCAGTAACTTTATGTTCCCGTTAATATTCGATACAAATAATTCGTAACTTTATGTTCCCGTTAATATGCAATATTGTGATCAGTAATTTCAGGTTCCCGTTAATATGCAATATTGTGATCAGTAACTTCATGTTTCCGTTAATATTCACTATTTTGATCAGTAACTTCATGTTTCCGTTAATATTTAATATTTTAATAAGTAATTTCAGGTTTCCGTTAATATTCAATATTATGATCAGTAACTTCATGTTTCCATTTATATTCAATACAAATAATCAATAACGTTAGGTTCCCATTAATATGCAATATTGTGATCAGTAACTTCAGGTTTCCGTTAATATGCAAAGATAAATGTTTTTAAGTGTGAAAAATTATTCAATATTTGAATCAACAGTAAAGTTGTTACCGCTTATAACAATAATATATTTTTGTATATGAAAATATTTTAATAAACGATACGTTTTTCCCCGTTTATAAATATTATTTTTGTTTTGACATTATTTATAAAAATATTTGAATCAATAATATTAATAAAGTTGTTGTCGTATATAAAAATATTTTAAACACAAATGTATTTTTGCACGTATATAAATATTATTTTGTTTTTTACTACATTAGAAATAATGTATCATACATGTTTTGTCTTACATTGTGATAAAAAAAAAATTATTTAACAAACTTCTCTCACATACAAACTCACTATTTTCTAACACGCCGCCATACACTTCCTTATCCATCCTATTATCAAATTTCACCATTAAAAACATAATAAATTACTTTCTTATCCTAAAATGTTGTAATTAAAAAAATTTAATAAAAAATATTATGAATAAAAAATAATATTTAATGTTGTAAGAAAAATAATATTTTATATTAATGACTAATCAAGCTCATAATATATTTTATTATAAAAAAAATTGTATGACTAATACATAGATTAATTAATTAATATAAATATAATATAACTTTAGAGCCAATAAGCAAGATAATAGAAATCTAATTTTATGTTCCAAAATCAAAATAAAAGAGGAGATTTACGTTTTATATATACCTAAAACAAAAAGAGGAAATCTAACTTTATTCTCCAAAATCAAAAAAAAAAAAAAAAAAAATAGAAGTTGTAACCAAGAAAGTAGTGATTTGAAAGGAAGAGTGTGAAGTTGGAAAAAGGGATGTGGTTACCAAGACCAAAACCAAAAAGTCATTTTATGAGTTGATCAAAAGTTTAGAAACAAAACAATAAGAAATGAGTAGAGAACAAAACAATTGTAATATAGATGAAGAAAGCATCCACTTGTCAAACTTAAAAGCAATAAGAGTATTAGAGCATCCACATCCATACCACCCAATTTGGTGGTATAAATGGACCCCACTTAATATAAAATATTATTTCACACTTCTCAATTATTTAAACCACTAATTAAAATTTGTAAATATCCATACTACCCATCTAAAAACTTAAAATGGGTCCCACTAATCACACAATATACACTAAAAAATTGAAAAGCACCGTAGCATTATTTGGATATGGTGGTTATGTAATACTACACCATTTGCATTCAATTATCCATACTATTATGACACAAGTGGTACATGTGGCAAATACCACCCCCTATATTTATGCTCTTAATATCTTTTTCCGAACAATAAATTTTCTTATATGATAGATGACACTTAAAAAGGAACGGAGAGAGTAGTTGATAATGTAAAATTAGTTTATAGTGTATTTCTTATTTTCTCATATTCAAGGGGTTTTCCTACCCCATAGGGACAATTGTATTCATGCATTTTGGAAATCCATAACAATTGTATTCCTCAACATCTTAAAATCCTACATTAAAAATCAGGATTAATGATAGTTTAATACAACATTCATATTTCTCGAACCAAAGAAACGGTCTTTTTCAAAAAAGACAAAATATCAACGGGTTTCACTCAGAAAAAGAAAATATCTCGTAGACACATTGGTAATTAGTAGACTTGAAGTAGATTAGTATAAATTTGATTAAAATCAAATGATTTATATCTAAATTTGTTATTTTAAATCATAAAACAAAAAATAAAACCTATATTTAACTTAACCATCAAATCTTGATCAAAGGGTCACTAAAACTTCAATTGCGCAAATGTGTGACTTTTGTCACTTTTTGTCTCTATACTAATGTGGGGGCCTAATATCTTCTATATTTTTTCTCTCTATAAATTCCCCTCTTACTCCATTTCTCCTTATAATCATAACTCACGGTGGAAGCTAAGAGTACTATGGAGATGAACCAAACATCACTTGAGAAAGTGTGGGAATACAACATAGTTGAAGAAATACAAGATGAAGAAGAGAAAGAGGATGATGGTGTAGAAAAAGATGAGAAAAAGAAAGGTGTTTGTGTGAGTGGGAGAAAAGGGCCTAGTAAAGGAGGAAGATTTTCTCCACCTTCCTGTCAAGCAGAAACTTGTCAAGCTGATTTAACTTTTGCAAAGAGGTACCATCGTCGGCATAAGGTTTGTGAGGTTCATTCCAAGGCACCTGCTGTGGTGGTTGCTGGACTGAGCCAGAGGTTTTGCCAGCAATGTAGCAGGTGTTCAATCTTCATCTCTCACTTTCCTCTAAACTTGGTTATGCTACTGTTCTCATATATATTGCAATTTGCAAAGGTTTTATAAGAGAGTATTTGTGAATGAGACACCATACAAATAATATATTCTCGGATATGAAAATTATACTACCTAGATTGTTTTAAACATATTTTACTTAATACACTTGAGATAATCATACACACTGTTAACTCAAAGTACATAAATTAGTTATATTTTAATTTTAATTATGAATTTAATTAATAACTTTGTAGACTGAATTAATCATATTTTGCAGATGTCATACATAATTACATATCATATACGTGTGTCCTTAAACCATTTTTCAATTTATGATACAATGATGAAAATGATATGGATATCTATTCAATTTTAAAAAATTATATAAATTTATTTTATTATAAAAACTTGTCATATTTAGATCATTGTATTTTGAGTTTTTTTGGTAAACTTATTAACAGTTTCAATTTAACAATACAAGTTTTAATTTAAAATCATGAGTCTCTTCTCCATGACATTTTAAAGTTTTGAAATTCGACCAGTACAATTCCGTAACGCAGTAGTTTGCATCGAACAACTATTACAATGATTATAGTGTGATTTAAAATCACTAATTGCAATAGGAATCACTTCGAACAATTTTTTTCATATTTATTGAGTTGTTTTCATTAAAAATCAAAATTTTCAAAATCCAATAATTTAATTTTCTTATGATATAATAAAAAAATTTAACTTTAATCTTATCTCAACATTATGCTTATCTCAAGTGTATATTTTAAGTACCTCCTTGCAATTGTAACAACTCACAACCGCATTTGTATCCGCAAGTGCAATTTAAAATCATACTTAAATCTTTAAGAAAAATGCTAATCGTTAAGAAAAAAAATAAGAAAGACAAGAATAAATCTCAATCATTCATTGTCACTACACTCCATGATTTTTATTGAAAAAAATTAAATTTAAAATAAATTTAAAATTTTCCTATAGTAAAATGACATGTGTCCATTCTTACATTTCTTCTCCAATTTATTTCGTAATAAATAGCATTACTCAAACTTTAAATGTTATTATTATATGGCAAAATCACATATTAAAAAATTGAACACTATTGTTTTTTGTTTTTTTTAATCTTTTTCACTATATTATGCCTCCCAAACAAGAAATTGTTCTATTCATTTACCATAGAAACATGTGATGAGTGTGTACAGGTTCCATGAGCTTGCGGAGTTTGATGAAGCGAAAAGAAGTTGCCGTAGACGCTTAGCGAAACACAATGAACGACGTCGTAAAAGCACTGCCCGAACTTGCAATGAAGGAAGCAATACTGGTCAGCAACATGATGCTGGTGACTGGAGAAATATTCATATGAACATTACAGGGAGTTCTGGCCACGAGTATTTGAATTTCAGATGAATATTCATATTTTCAATATGCTTACACTCTTCTGTCATTGATTTCTTGCATGCCAAGGCATGTAAGGAAGACCTTTTTTATTCCTTTTTTACGTATGTATGTTTCCGTGTGGCTTTTGAAGGATTTAAATTAAATTCATAGATAAACTTATAACATATTTTTATAATAGGAATAAGATTAGATCATGAGCGGAAGAGGACTATACTTATTGTCTGTGGTAATAATTTAATGGAACAATACTGAAATAGTTAAACAAGACAAAGACCTTTTATTGAACTTAACCGAAGGATTTAACCTATTACGATTTATTCCCAATTAAAATTCATTAAACAATTTATTTAATATTTAGTGACATTTAATCAAAATATAATTTATTAATAATTGATTATGTCTATCTATAATTTATCAGCTAAATAATTAAATCAACAATCTCCGACTTGGTGGACAATAATTCATTATTTAATAAAAGTAATTAATTTTAATACTAAAATATATATTATGGTCAAAACACTAATTAATAAAAAAAGAAGTGCGTTTCAACACTCTAGAAATTATATCTAATAAGAAAAACAAATCATATATTTTGAATATATCTAATATATGCACATTTTCATAAAGAATATTGAAATTGAGTAACAATTAAAATAAGATAAATATTTATTATAGAATGATTCAAATTTATGAAAATGCTAATGTAATCTCTATCTAATCCAAAATATCACAAAACTTACTCAAACTAATATAAAATATCATGCTCATATTCTATGATTAATGATTATGATAATCACTTTTCTGTTATAAAACTAACTAAAATAATAAAGATCAAAGAGAGGTAGAGAAGAGAAAAACAAAATTATATCATCTTCTTTCAAGTGTGCTTTACATTGTAATATGGGTCTCTATTTATAGGACTCAAGGGAGATAGAAAATCACACATATTAAACACATATTAAGTATGGAATAGGAAGATGAAGAACATGGAGATGGATGGACATCCACTAACATAAATATTCATAACACTCCCCCTTGGATGTCCATTAAGGATATGCCTCGTTAAAACCTTACTAGAAAAAACCCCGTGGGAAAAATTCTAGTGAAGGAAAAAGAGTACAATATCCTTTGAATGTGAATTGCCTCGTTAAAAACCTTACCAGGAAAATCCAATGGGACAAAACCATGGTGAAGGGAAAAAGAGTGCAAAACATATGTATTTCTCCCCCTCATGCAGACATTTACATGTGAGACGATATTCTTTGTAGTTGTTTCTTAAAATGTCTTCTTCGAAGTGACTTCATGTAGTGGTAATAGTAATGCGGGATTTGATGAAGTTGTTTCCATGAGTTGTTTCATAGATCTCCATGAAATGGTTGTACCATCACATGTAAACAAATAGCCTGTTTCTGATCTACTATTGTGAGAATCTGACAAGTAACCAACATCTCTAAGATAACGAAGTATATGTTTGACTCCGTTCAAATGTCTTCATGTAGGTGAATAATTGTATCTTGGTAATAGATTGACCACAAACGATATATCAAGACGTGTATAATTAGCAAGGTACATTAGTGCTCCAATTGCACTAAGATATGGTACTTCAGGACCAAACAATTTTTGTAATCATTTTCTTGAGGCCTGAAAAGATCTTTCTCTACATCTAATGATATAACAATCATTGGAGTAGACAACGAATGAGATTTGTCCATATAGAAGTGTTTCAACACTTTTCTATATAATCTTCCTGGTGTACAAATATTCCATTGTCCAAATTCTCAATTTGTAAGGCTAGACATAATTTTTGTTTTTCCTAGGTCATTCATCTCAAACTCTTTCTTTAAGGAATTTATAGCTTTTGGAAGCTCTTCAGGAGTTCCAATAATATGTATCACATTCACATAGATAATTAGTATTGCAAATTATTTTCCACATCATTTTATGAAAATACAAGTACAAATTGAATTATTTGTATATATTCATCATTTAGTAAATATTCACTGAGGCGATTATACCACATGCATCCAGATTCTTTCAACTCATACGGAGACTTGTTCAATTTGATGTAGTAATTTTCTCGAGATCCATAATTACGTGCCTCTGGTATATTGAACCCTTCAGGGAGTTTCAGGTAAATGTCACTATTAAATGAACCATATAAATAAGATGTCATTACACCCATCATGTTCAAATTATGCCCTTCATGTGTTACAAGGCTAATTAATTATCAAAAATCGACTGAATCCACTACAGGTGAATATATCAAAATCAATCTTAGGTCTTTATGAAAATCATTGAGCAATAAATCAAACTTTATATCATTCTTATTTTTCTTTTTCACAAAAACTCATTTATATCACATTAGTTTCACATCTTGAGGTGTTCGGACTACAGGTCCAAAAGTGAGTTACTTGTAAAGTGAGTTTAGTTCTTCAATTGAATATATTTATTTTGGCCAATTCTCACTTAGTCTACAATCTTTAATAGACTTTGACTCATGATCCTCGTTATCATTGATCACTTTTAGCGCTATATTGTATACAAAGACATTGTCAATATTGACTTTATTCAGTTATCTCAATTTCGGTTCCATTCCATTTCATCAATGACATAATTTATCGAGATCTCTTTATTTCATATTTCAAGTACTTGATTTGTTCTTCTGGAACTGGAAATTAAATTAGATCAAAGTGCTCTTAGCATTTTCAAATCCTCACTTGGTTCATTTTTAGTTTCTTTTCTTAGTAGAGGACTTTTAACATTGGAACCGACTTTCATACCACGCTTCAGGCGCATCAACAACTCATTTGCAATATTATATTATCCAATAAGAGAATCCACTTTGAGTGGAGTATTATCAGCTGCTAATTTATTTCATAAACTTTGCAAATGAATAATATTTTGAACTTTTGGTTCATATTGATTTGTACGAGGATCAAGACAACAATTTATTTTAAATTGTTCATTTGAACTTCTTGTTCATGATTTTAGTTGTTCATTTGAACTTCTTGTTCATGATTTCAGCTGCTTATTCCCTCCCCCTAATATTTGGAAAATTAATTTATCAAGTGATAATCAACATACTGGGCTGCAATCAAGTATTTGATTATTTTCTCAAAATATATCCTCAAAATTGAGAGTCATATTAATTATATTTTTCCAATATTCTTTCGTGACTCATCTTAATGTATTATATTGGAGCAATTGGAAGATACACAACACATCCAAATATTCACTTAGATGAGAAATAAAAGAATAAATTAGGGAGGACTAAGATATAGTATACTGTTGGCTTAATGCGAATAAATATCTTAATATCATACTTTGGGAGTTTCAAATATATAATTTAAAATTGATGATCTCATAAGTATCAACCATATAATTAACTTTAGACGTCTAAAGAATGGATCTTCGGGTCCATTTTCTTTTTATGAACATATATTACATGATATTCAATATCAATTTTAATAATATATGTGATACTTATACAGGAATTTCTAAAAAATCCAGAAAACAAGATCTTAGTCTAATTAGTTGAGAAAATAATTTCACAAACTTCTGGTTGTGAGTAGAGACATATGCATGATATTTTAGTCGATGCAACAATTAGTGTCATAAAATCGTAATTTCTCAAATTTTTATTTTCCTTTAGAAACACACAAAAATTGACTGGATTGAAGAAACTTCTGGTTCTTCAATACAAATTATCCGCGTCATATTAAATCCGAGATGACCCAACCGGTTTTACCAACGACACATTTAAGTGTAATTTGTAAACTACAGGTTTACAATGACATGTGCTTCAATTGTACTAATATAAGTGTAGTACAAGCCCGGGAAAAAAAAAACGGTAGCTTTTCTATTACCCATTTTCTGTCCAAATTGTGTTGTGTAATACAAAGATATTCGATACCTCCAATATAAGTCAAAACCAATATAATACTATTTCATTATTAAACACTTTTAATCAAATACATTCATATCGATTAAGAAAAATAATTCTTTAAGTAATTCTCTTGAGATATCTTAACATTAGTTTAAGAGAGGTTTTTTTTTGTATAGTTCTTCAGGAACTCAATCACAATCACAATCTTTTTTATAGTTCTTCAGAAACTCAATCACATTTTGTAGTTCTTCAGGAACTCAATCACAAATCGTTTACTAATAAAAATAATAATATTTATAATCCTTCTGGGATGCACGTTATTCATGCAATTCTTCAGGAATGCATGAAAATTACAATTGTTGTTTTCTTATAAATTGAACAATCATTCTTTAAGTAATCCTTCAAGGATGCTTCATGAACTTATCGATGATAGACAACTTTAAAATATATAATTGTGTTAATTAAACAAAATTTCCAATGAAATCTTATACAAAAAAATAATAGAATAGCATGCTAAAATTTAATCTATAAGATGAAGAAAAATCTTAAAAACTTACTCGAAAGAGAAGAAACATGATTATGCAAATTGATCATAAAATCGCTCACACGGTAGAGTTTCGTGCTGATAACGTGTTATAAAACTAACTAAAATAATAAAGATCAAAGAGAGGTAGAGAAGAGAAAAACAAAATTATATCATCTTCTTTCAAGTGTGCTTTACATTGTAATATGGGTCTCTATTTATAGGACTCAAGGGAGATAGAAAATCACACATATTAAACACATATTAAGTATGGAATAGGAAGATGAAGAACATGGAGATGGATGGACATCCACTAACATAAATATTCATAACACAAATTAAAAGTTATAAAATATCACAGGTTTAAGAATAATAATTATATATAGGTAGAGCTGTCAAAATGAGTTACTCGATCTTAAACGGGTCAGTCCTGACGGATTCAGGACTTTTTAGAGTTGTGCCAAAAAAGCCCTGTGTAATATGGGCTTCATATTTACTACCCGAGTCCGGTCCTAGATGGCCTTCGGACTACCCGGTCTTAAATATATGGGCTTTTTTACTTTAAAAAATTAAAATAAAATCTCCATAATATTTATTATAAATAAAATTAAAAATTATGTTATTTTAAACATACTACATTTTTAATACTATATTATCTCTTATAAATACTATAATGTGTTTCTAAATACAAGATATGTCTAAATTGTATAAAAAAATATTAAAATATTTATTATAAGAGAAAAATTAATATAATACGATGAAAAATGTTTATTATTAATGTATAACATTTAAAAGAGAAAGATTGAATAGAATAGAGATAAAATTAAGTGAAGTGAGAAAAATCAATATGCTATTTCGAAGTAAGATAATATAAATATAAATATATTTTTTTAAAATTTATAATTATGTGGGCCTAATGGACTACCCACGAGACATATGGGCTAGCCCTAATGGGAAGTAGACTTTTTAGGGTTGAGCTAAAAAGGCCCTAAAAAATATGGACTCTAATTTTAAGGCCCAAGCCCTATAATTTTTTGGGCCTAGTGGGCCAACGCATATGGGCTAGCCCATTATGACAACTCTATATATAGGCATAGCCTATTACAAGAGGAATTATTTTTAATTGTAAGTGTTGCACTAAAAATAGTTAATTGTGCCAATAAAATATTGGGTGCAAGTGTGAGTGGTTAAGTCTCACACGGTTATGAATGAGTGGAATATTGGATTTACAAGAGACTCTTTTTAATCCTTTAACTCTTGATCAATTTTGGTTCCTTAATTTTAAAAGGGGTGAATTTGACCCTTTAACTATTCAAACAGCGCCACGTTATTCATTTTTGTTTGTGCTGTTAGTCAAAGTCAAAATAGAAGACCACTCGGCATACACCTGGCGCTAGGGGTGGCATAATGGGACGCACGCCCCGCCCACCCCGCCTTAAGCCTGCCAAAAAATGAGAGGGGCGTGCAAGCCCGCCAAGTGAAAATGGGCTTAAAATCAAAGTCTATTTTTTATTTTTAAATTTCTTTATTTTGATTTAAAAAATCCACAAAGCATATCCAAAGATCGATTTCAATAGCAGATTCAAAAATCGGGTTTCAAATTCAACGATCCAAAGAACAATTTCAGATCCAAAAAGGATCAATAAATCAGATTCAAAAATTGATTTGAGATTTCAATTTCAAAAATCGATTTCAATTTCAAGAACTTAGCTGCTTCTACAAAGAGTGATTCTCTTTTTCCTAAAATTGGGTTATGAGCTAAACAAATTAAGAAGATGGACAGTAATTAATAGATCAAGATCTTCATTTTCTTAAATTTTATTTGGCTTAAATGCAGTTTTGGCTCTTCAAATTTTTCAATTGCTTGATTTTGGTCCCCTAAGTTTCAATTGCTTGATTTTGGTCTCTCAAGTTTTCTAATTGCTTGATTTTGACCCTTCAAGTTTCAATTGCTTAATTTTGCCCCCCTCAAATTTGCCCCCTTTTGCATTTGATAGTCCCCGAATAATATGTAGACTAAACTTCTCTTTTTTTGTTACTTTTTCTCTTCTTTTTTTTTTAATTCTACAATTATATTTTTCTTATTTTTTAATAGTTAAACCTTGAATGTAATATCTTGAAATTTTTAAATATTTCATTCAACATATGCCTAATGGAAAATTTTGATAACATAAAAGATAACCACTAACTAATTAAAGTAACAAACTATATGGCCAATAACTCCCTCATATTTAAGCTTAAAGTTCCAAAGTCTAACAATTCTTTTGAATATATAGAATTTCAATCTTTTTATAAGGGATGTTGTAGGCTTGTCCCTATATTTTAAAATAACTTTGTTAAAAGATTCACACTTGTTATTGGCTAAAGAGTCTTTTATTTTCATTAGCTATTGGTATATTTTTTTGTTGTCAAAATAATTTACTATTAAGTATACGTTGATTAAAATATTTAAGACTTTCAAGATATCATGTTCAAAGCTTAACTATTACAAAGAGAAGAAAAATAGAATTATAGAGAATAAAATTAGAAAAAAAGAAGTAAAAAAAAAAGAGAAAAAGTAAAAAAAAAAAAAAAGAAGTTTAGTCTACATATCACTAATGGACTATCAAATGCAAAAGGGGGCAAACTTGAGGAGTCTAAATTAAGCAATTGGCAAACTTCAGGGTCCAAAATCAAGCAATTAAAACTAGGAGGGTCAAAATCAAAAAATTGAAAAACTTGAGGACCAAAATCAAGCAATAGAAATTTGGGGGACCAAAATCAAACAATTGGAAAATTTGGGGGGCCAAAATTACATTTAAGCCTTTTTATTTTTATGAATGACCAAGAATAAGGGAAATGACTTAAATGAAGTTGTTTAAAGACATAAGGGACTACATTGGCCTCTTTTAAAATTGAGGGATCAAAATGGACACGGAGGTAAAGTTAAAGAACCAAAAAGAGTATTTTGCCTAAGTTAAATAATTGTTTTCACAAAAATTGTATTAACCTCATACAAGGGCAAGGTGATTGCACTTGTAAATTCATCGTAGCAAGTGTGTAATGATATATTGACGGTGCACAATGCGCGAATGATTGATTTGTGTGCTAAATTGTAAAGCTAAAATGATAACTAATAGTTAACAAATACAATTATAAAACTAATTAAGTTCCTCTTTCGAATCGTCTACCCTAGATGTGAGAATTCTCTTCTTCAACCTACAATGACGTTGTTTTAATTATGACATTTTACATAACAAGGAATTACAACCTCGTAACCCCCGTATATTCGAAGTCTCCAATAAAAAGGCAAACCGTTTAGGAAGAAGATACCATATATGTACTGGTAATCTTTAATCACAACAACTAGGGTTTTATGGCACGTAAAATAAGAAGATAGTTTTACAAAACACATAATTACAACTTCACAACCCACCATATCGTAAGAGTCTCCAATTGCAAGGCGACCCTCTCAGTGGGAAGTAACCCCCATAAATTGAGAGTCTTCAATCGCACTGACAAAGGTTTTTTAGAGTCTAAAACTCGACCAACATTTGATACTAATCATGTCATAATTGAACTATCATTAAAATATTATCATTTTACCAATAAGATGAGCAACTCATTGTTAAGTCTCAGTTGCCATCAAAATTTGTTGGGGAGTCTGGGAGAGTCGGGAGCACCAATAGGAATAATGCTCCAGGATCACAAGAGAGGGAGACACCACATCTTAACCCAAAACTTTAAGGTGTTAGGTAAATGGATCATCTCTCTTATAAATCCAACATTCAACTCATTCATAGGCAATGTGGGACTTTAACCACCCAAATTTGCACCCAACATTATCTCCCACAAGTGTGAGTTTCCCATATCTTATAACAGGATCCTACATTAGATCTAGCTCCCACTCCCCCACCAACCGAACCACGGCTCCAATACCACTATTAGAGAGTCCGGGAGAGTCGGGAGCACCAATAGGACTAATGCTCTAGAACCACAAGAGAGCGAGAGAGACATCACATATTAACCCAAAGCTCATTTACCTAACACCTAAAGACACAATAACAGACCAATACACATCAGATATAAAATTCCCCACACTTGTAGGAACCTTGAGGATCAACAAAAAATCTAAGACAACAAATTAAAAATAACCACACAAAAAACACTGATATTTTTAAGGTAGAAAACCCCTTAATATGAGAGTAAAAACCATGATTCGTCGATACCAAAGAAATGTTGGAACATACTAAATTATTTAAGGCGGATCAATGGTGAATTAGGTTTATTTAGAGAAGATGAAGTTTAGAGAGTTGAGAGAAAATAAGAGAGAGAAAGAGAGAGAGAGAGAGAGAGAGAGAGAGAGAGAGAGAGAGAGAGAGAGATTGAGGGTGAGAATATAAATTGACATTAACAATAATAGGGAACATTGAACCCTTTATATACATCAAGTTACAAAATAATTAGGGAGCTAAAAACAATTAAAACAGAAAAATAGAAAAACTACAACTAACAGTGGTAACCGGTTACCCTATATGTGGTAACCCGTTACACCCCATGCAAATTCTCTTTCTGTGCCTCAGTCCAACAGGGTAACCGGTTACCCCATATGTGATAACCGGTTACACCAACTGAAATGCCAAAAATCAGTTTACAACACACCACCTCATTTCAGTTGGTCCAAGTCCAGCATGTTCAAGCTCATCTTCAACCTCTTGAACACCTCATTTGTTACCCCCTGGGTTAAAAAATCCGCCACTTGTTCCCTACTTCAAAAATACCCCAATTGTAACTTTCCATCTCTCAGAAGCTCCCTCAAATAATGAAACTACATCTGAATATGCTTTCTCTTTCCGTGTGCAATTGGATTCTTCGCATGGTTAATCGTAGAAACATTATCAATAAGAAGTGTAGTAGCCTCACCCTCATTGCTACCCAACTCCTTTAATAGGTTCATGAGCCACATGGCTTGGCATTCACACAACGATGCTGCAATATACTCGACCTCATAAGATGAGAGTGCTACCACCAGTTCCTTTTTCAAACACCAAGAGATTGGTGTCTTACCAAACATAAATATGTATCCAATTGTTGACTTTCTATCTTCCTTATCACCAAACCAATTGGAATCGGTAAAACCATGAAAATCAAATTTTTGGCTCGTATCCGATGCCGAAAAAAGAATTCCACAACCAAGAGTTCCTTTGACATGTCTAAGAATCCTCTTGATCGCCGCTAAGTGAGACACCTTCGGTCTCTCTATGAACCTACTAGAATTATCGACACTGAATGCCAAGTCTAGTCACGTATTGCATAAATACCACAATGGTCTAATCAATCTCCTATATTGAGTTGGATCCACATCTTGTTCATCCTCACTCTTTCACAGCTGCAACCTGTCATACTCTAATTTTTTACCCTAATAATCCTCAATCATATTGTATTCATGCAACTCATCAAGATCATAATCTTAGCGAGGCTCTTAGCTTTGGCCCTCTCTAATCTTGCCTTTGAGAGATCACCAAGCATCCATGTTTATTTATCTTGTGAATACATGTCTGTTATACTAACAAAAATATAAAAGATGTTTTGTTTCTCTTCATACTTTGTTCATTGTAGGTGTTGAATCAATGGAATCCATCTCCTATCCTAAATTAGGGTCTTGAGGATCGATTCTCAATCAATTGCTCATTCATGGAAGCTTAATGGATTAAGTTTCAAATGAGAATTCTCATCATGAAAGTATCATTTCTTGAGCATCTCTTAACTTCATTTGATCAAGTTCACCTCAAGATCATGTGGCTTGATTCATCAAGGAAGTACATAGGTTCATGTGTTTATTTACATGTCTTCTTCAACAAGTTTCATCAAATTATGAGCCTCATCATCAAGTGTGCTTTAAGATACAATTATTTCAAGGTCCTCTGTATTTCTTCATGCCTTATATTGCAAGTAAAGTTCAAAAGATTCAAATTTAATTTAAGGTATTTGACCTAATTTGGCAAGTTCTTGATCTTATGGTCAAAAGGTCATAAATCTCTCAATTTTTAACATGTTTGAGTACTTCTTTTTTCAAATGACTCTCTTTAACATCATCAACAACTTCTCTTCACAATTCAAGAGGTAATTTTGTTTAGAAAGTCATCAAACATGTGAATATATTATAGGTCCCTCTTGAAAAGATCAAAGAATTTTGTGCCAACTTAAAAAGATCATAACTTGTTCAATTTTCATCATTTTGAGCCCACTCTTTTTCACAATAATATTGAGTGAGTCTACTTCAAATCATCTTCAAAGTTCAAAAGAAAATTTTGAGTAGAAGACCATGAAAGATTACAAAATATTATAGGCCATCTATGAGGTTTTTAAGGAAATTTTATCAACTTCCAAAGACCATAAATTGCTCATTTCTCAACATTTTTTAGTGTCTCTTTTTGCTATGAACTCTTCTTGATGTGCTCTTCAAATCATCTTCATGGATCAAGGGATAAATCATTGAGGAAGACCTTGGAATTATGCAAAACATTATAGGTCACTTTGAAGAGACTTAACTTTCAGCTCAATTATCCAAATCAATACTTTCTTTGCATATTGTAAAGCTTGAGGGAAAATCTTCCAAATGTAAAAAAGAATCATGCCATAAAGCCTCCTACATTGTGAGTTCTGCATTGATGAACAAAAGACCTTGAAACTGAAAATCCACCATGATCATTCAATTTCATTTGAAACTTGTTTGATTGGGCGAATTAAGGTTCAAATTTTATCTAAACATGATTAGCAACCTTCCAGAAGATGATTAGTGCTTCGAAACTCAAGTTTTGGCTGTGTTTTGAGTGAATTGCAAGTCATACATTTCATGCTTCGACCTTCCCAGGAATTCATTCATATGCTAATCATTTCACACGCTTCTTGATTCCATCAGATCCCCTATAAATAGAGGATCATTCTCCTCTCATTCCTGAAGCTTTTGATAGCCAAAACACCTCTGCCAAGATCCCATTCGAACTCTTAAGCTTAAAACTTCTTTTTTCATTTCAACACCTTAATCACTCAAATTCTCTATTCAGTTAGCTTCCTTGACCTTCATTGAAGCTAACCAGATCATTAGCAAGCCAAATCGTGCTTCCATTGAAGCTTACCGAGACAAGTTTCAGAACAGATTTTCTCAACTTTGTTGTATTAGAAATCTCCATCAATTCTACTCAAACCTGTGGCTAACATGAAGCTCTTGACTCACTGATTACGGTTGTTCAGGAGCTCAAGAATGGTGTGTTGTATCATGTAAAGTCAAACCTTGGTGAAAAATATTCGTCGTTTATTGAATTTACAATGACAGTGGTTGTGGTATATTTCTATTAGGAGACTAATTAGATTGCTAATGTTTTGGTCAATATAGGTTGCTATAATATTGTTTTCCTTGAGTATTCTAAGCATGCCTTAGATGTTGATGTTATGTGTATTACTATCCTTAAATTGATCTATGTGCAATCTCTATTTTCGAGTTTTGGTCATCTTTATTATCGAAAAGATAGAAACATGAGTTTAGCATTAATATTTATTTTTTATTTTTATGTTTGAAATTGAATTTGATTTTGATGTTAAAAAAATTTACAATTCAAAACTAAAACTTATATTAGCTATTAGAATTTTTAAAACAGCAAACTAGCTTGAAGAAAGCCTATAACTTTACAAATTTTAGTTTTTAGAACCCTAAAAGAAATTTTGTCCATTGAGTTTTTTAAAATAAATATTCTAAATATCTGTATAGATGCTCATTCGAGAAAATTAATTATTAAATCAATTATTAATTAAAATGTTCAAGGAAAAAACTTCTTTCAGTAAATAACTAATTAAATAATTAAGTATGGAAGTTCAAAAAATATGAAAATAATTACTTCCCTTTGAATTATTCTCATGTATAAATAACACTTCATCTGTGTTAGATACAGCAATTTGGATATATTGTATAAAAGTAGATAAAATGGTGTCAAACATTACCCTTTTGTGCAAGCATGTTTATAGTTGATATGCTTATGTTTGCTATAAAACTATCACCCTCCTTCCAATTTTCAAGGGATGCTATTAAAGATAAATTCCCAGTTTGTTCTGAAAATTTTTCTTTGTAACAAGAAACTTATAAGGTATAGTTCCTCACATAGATCACTGATATTGACCAAACTTCTTAATATACACACAAAGTAAAATGTAGTTTACATCTTTTCCATTGTATTCAAATAAAATATCCTTTCAGTTGGTTTGTATGTAGGACTCAGAAAAATAACACAATCTTATGGCAATTAAGCTTAATAATTATTACAGTATATATTACACTTGCATGTTTATTAATCAAACTTTACTTGAAGAAGAGTCTTGTGAATTATGATCACTGAAGCTTCACAACAATGCACGAGATATCGTCATTGCTTTTCCTGTTAACCGCTTCTTCAGTGAGACGCTTAGCTGAAGACCGAGCATCCTTTATATCTTTGATACAATTAACCGCTTCTTGATTCGACATTACCTGGAATTATATATGAAACAGATTTAGAGACTGGTTAATTTAGCATCATGCTTCATTTGATCAAAGACTGACCTTCCATAATCCATCACTGGCTAATATAATGAACTCTGCATCATCATTTATTTTCTCCACTGTCACATATGGCTCTGAACTCAAGTGTTTCTTCAAGCTTTTGTCGCCAAATGCCCTCGACACTGCCAACCGTCCATCAACTCGCGGAACGTCACCTGAATTGATGACAGAATATGTATCCTTAGTGCTGAAAAGAATTCTATACTGTTCTAAGTGAACTTTTTCTAAGTTACTCATCTAGATCAGAAATGCATCGAAAATCATAAGCTCATTTAGCGACAAATGCCACAGCGCAGGACCGAATGCAGCAACAAATGCCACAGCGCAGGACCGGATGCAAAATTGTAGTATAGTAAATAGACAAACTGGCCCTCGAAATGGTATGCATTGATCTCACATTGACCGATGATGTGACAGATTAACTGAATATGCCCCCCTCTACATTGATCTCAAAACAATGTCACATGCCAGTAATCAATCTTCTACACAATTGCAATTATTGAAAAAATGTCTCATAGATGACCTAAATTTCATAGGCAAACTAGTTCATGGTGGCCTGACAAACATTAATGTGGGATGAACATGCAATGTATCTTGTTTAATTAAAATGTTGCGTCATAGTCTGCGCATCATAAGTGAACGAGGGACCAGTTGTAATGTTATTTTACAATTTCAGGGATGTGTTTTTCACTTTACAAAAACTATAGAAGAGTTTTACAGATGCATACAATAAGATAAAGCAAAATTATAAACAATGTAAAATATATCATACCTGGAAATCTTGATACGAAACCACCTCTATTTTTGATATCCTCGTGTTCTGTGGTTGGCTCATGATCGACCGAGAGTTGTTTGGCCACGCCTTTCTTTGATAAGACAGCCCGAGAGTCTCCGATATTAGCTACTATTAACTTCTGACCGTTAATCAATATTGCAGTAACCGCGGTTGAACCCCCTCTACCCAATTCACCTGACTTCTCTAAAATACTAGAATCGGTTATACTATACGCTCTCTTGACAGCATCTTCAGGTTCTCTCCAGAAGTCAGGCTACATGGGAAAAAAAAGGACGGTTGGACTTGTACTACAGATGGAAACCATATTCATTCATGCGACTTGAATTAACGTTATGAATTGTTCAAGTTGATTTTTCGAGAATCTGCAAGCAGATCTGTCTGAAAACTCGACTACAGTTTACGAATCATAGAAAGCAGTAGACAAGTTAAGAAATAACCAATAAAGGGAAGTTACCTCTTTTAAGATATTATCGAACAAATGAGACTGCAAGTAGTTAGGTACATTGTGACCAGCATGACCATCAAAGATTGCAAACAAGCCTAATTCATGGTTATCAATTTGCTTAAATCTGGCAACAAGATAATCCTCCATTTCATGATATGATTTTCCCTTAACCAAGTGAAAGCCGTGAGTTATGTGTTTCGACATCTTGCTCTTACCTTTCCCTGAATCAGGGTCTGATAAACCAAACCCGACTTTTTCCTGCAATCAAAGTGCTATAATGTCAAATGACAGTCACAAAATTGACTAGAATACCAAGCGAGGGAAAGTAGACAGAAAGATTTGCACACTTTTATAAGCTAATGGAGGTCATAACCATAACCATCTTCTCCTAAGGAGGTGCATTCAGTTAATAAATTCTGAATATTGTTTGCCACAAACAAACTGAAATGTTCTGATCAAATCACCCGAAAATTTCACCCTCTTCATCAAATTAACAACAAATCTATCAAAATTAGCAAATAACTCTTCCAAATTTCCATCTTCTACAGAAAAAAGGAAGAGAGAACTATTATCTTTTACAATAACTTTAGCAAAATCATTTTTATTCTATTTTACTATCAGCGACCAGCACATACACAAACAAAACGCATACGGTGTGTAAGGGGGAAGTGTAAATATGGAGAAGATCTCAAGTCCCACTGGTTAGACATATCATAGAGTCTCTAAAGAGTGACACTCCTCCCTTTACAAACCACCGGTTTTATAAGGATGAGATACACCAAACTCTACTAGTGGAGACCCAGAATCAAACTCAGACACTCACACTCACAGAAAATGTCTGCACATTGAAATTACTAGGTTGTAACAACTAACACAGAAACAACTTTAGTAAAATTCTTGATAACATCATTGTTTTGTAATTTTGTTAAAGCGGTGATACAAACTAACCTGGGACACTAAGCCTCAAGAAGATGACATCAAAACTTGAGAAGTGGATTCAAAACCAATATATAGATAGCAACCCAGTTAGTGTCTAAACAAAGCCTTCAATTTGAAGAATTCACACTGATGGGTGTTAAACACAATTTAACATAATCTAGTATACTATATTTTT
This sequence comes from Vicia villosa, assembly GCF_029867415.1. Classification (NCBI taxonomy): domain Eukaryota; kingdom Viridiplantae; phylum Streptophyta; class Magnoliopsida; order Fabales; family Fabaceae; genus Vicia; species Vicia villosa. Next base: position 196,423,252 of record NC_081181.1, read on the forward strand.
CTGACCCATTAACAAGATACATAACAATTCTTTTGATAAATTTCCCTACAGATCAGGGCTAGTTGAAAGGTTCCACCTTTAGTCAAACACAAGTCAAAGTGAATTAGAGAAGAGCAAACACAACAGAAAAACACAAAAATTACACAAGAAAACTAATAGGGTTATCAAATAAGCAATTAAAGAAGTCCATTGAATCAAATTGATGAATATTGGTAACAACAAATGAATTTCTCAGCTTATGATATTGAAACATTGAATTGGATAATGATAATAATAAAGGGAGTGAAATGAAGGATCTGTTGATATATATACCTTCATCTTATGAAGGATATCTCTGGCAGCCATGAGTGAATGGTGTTGATGAAGAAGGAAAAAAAAATAGTTGAGTTGACTTGACTTGAGAGTGTTGAGTGGTGAATGAATGAATGATGAAGATGGTGTACAATAATTATTTATGGCCTCCACAGATTGAAAAAGACAACCAACTAGACCACTTTTTCTTTTCTTTTTTATGGCAACTTACTAAAACTGTTTTCTGGTTTACTTTTACACTACTTTACGCCTTCCTCCAACCAAGTTTATGTCAAGTTTTATCTTTCGCAGCAAGTAATTTGTCATATTAAATATAGACAATATTTCTCTGAGATGGAACTGAAATTTAGTTTAACAAGTTGGACTTCTGTGCCTTTTTCAGAAATCCACATGCCACCCCTTTTTTTATAATTGGCACCTCTCGTATTTTTTTAATCTAATTTTATCTTTGTTGAAAAATATTGAGATATCAATAATTTTCGAAAGAAATATCCGGTATGCACTGTCAAATTTCTGGTACAACATATCCGAAATTTCAGTTATAGTCATACTAGAAATTTTAGTTAATTTGAAATTTCAGATACATATCGAAAATTTCAAATTTATGGTATCATAGTTTTTTTTGCAAGAAATACAGGAAATTTTAAAAAATCAGGTAATTTTTTCAAAATTTCTGATACATCATACCGGAAATTTTAGTTAATTTGAAATTTCCGGTACGTACCAAAAATTTGAAATTTATGGTATCACAATTTTTTTTGTAAAAAATACCAGAATATTAGAAAAATCCGGTAAAAACTCACGAAAAATTTTAAAAATCCGATATTTTTTCGAAATTTCTGATATTCCCCCCAAATTTTCGGTAGAAACGTATATTTTTTAAGAATTAGTGACTTTAGCCAAAAGTATAATAGTAAAAGCATAGCTCTGGGAGGTGGCATGTTTAACTTTAGAGGTGGCATTTAGATTCCTCTCAATTTTCACGTATCAACAAATATATATATTTGTTATATTTGTTGATGAATTTAATTATCTGTAGTTATTTCACTTATTTGAATTTTTTACTAATATAACTCATATTTTTTTAAAAAAATTCAAAATAATTCACTTTTTAAAAAAAAATTCAATGTACCTTACTTTTAAAACAAAAACTTAGAACGCGGAGGAAAATAGGTGCCTAAACCTAAAATTCAAGAGGTGGCGCTAAATGGATCGGCGCTTGCACCTAGTGTTGTCAACTCAATTGGTGCATATATGTTAAGTCGTAAAGGTGGCGCTAATTCAATTGGCACCAATGTCTGGTGTGTTTTTGGAGACACACATTGGTGCCAATTGAATTTGCGCCACCTTTGCAGCTTAACACATAAGCGCCAAAGGGGTTGGCAACACTAGGTGTATGCACCAATCGAATTGGCGCACCTCTTGAATTTTAGGAGCAAGTGCAAATTCGCCTGCCACTCGTGTTGTGTCCCCGTTCTTTTTTTTTTTTTGAAAGTGGGGTAGATTGGGAATTTTTTTGAAATATGGGTTATATGGTAAAAAATTATGGTTATGTCTCGCATTAATTAAAAATAGATTAAATGTTAAATATATAAAAATTGACTCGTATTTAATATTTTAATGTTATAGATTGAGATGTGATGTCGAGGTTTCATTCAATCCCAGATGATTAGCTTATTGTTTCTCTCAGCACCTTCAGACTCCCCAACAAATACAATTAAAGTCATGATTATATATGGTGAGGGAGCGAAAGTGAGATCTTCCATTTCAGTCACTCAGTTTGAATTTGATAGTTTACATTTTCTTTTATTTTTTTTAATCATTTTGTATTACATATCCAAGCTATTTAAATTGTGTGTCTTATGGGATGATATGATATCTAACTTTAACTTATATATCAGAAACATTTCTCCCTTTGTTGAACTTAAGTTCCATATAATCTGTCTTACTTCTGCTTATGTAAAAGTCGTGTTTCTAAGACTCGTCTCCAACCTCTCATTTAAATCTTTTTTTGACTCTCCAAGTAAGACTATATTATTTGCAAAAAGCAAACATCTCAGTCTAGCTCTTGAATGTATTTTGTGAGCACCTCCAAAATTAAAGTAAAAAGGTAGGAGTTTAAGGTTGAACTTTAGTGCGATCCTATCATAATGGAGAAATTGTTCGACTATCCACCCTATGTTCGGACACTAGTAGATACCCCTTCATCCATATCTTGGATAAATCAAACATCAGAGTCGTCTCAAACAATTGAGAAGTTTTGTTCTAATATTTAAAATGGATCCCTAATAAAAAAAATCATACGTCAACACTAACAATACTTTTATTTTCAACAAAAATATTATAATATTTTATAATAAATTTATCAAAATTTTTTTTTTAAGATTGAGTAAACTCATCAATTTTTTTTTATGTTTTTCATATTCTTAATCACAATCTCTAATTTTAGGAGACGTTGAAAAGGAATAGAAAGAAGAAGACAAATTAAAACTTTGAATTTTAGTGATTTGTATCAAATTTATAAAATCAGATAGACAACATTAGAGATAATCAACAATTAACAAATAAAACCACAAATCAAATATTAACAATAAAAAAAAGAAATTAATAATTAATTTTTTATATAAAATAGAGACAATGAGAAATTACATTGTAATATATAGTATATACTTGAATTTTCAAACTAAGATATTCATACAAAATAATAAAAATATAATATTAAAAAAATAAAAAAAAGATTGAAATTTCATAGGAACACCATAATATTTTTTGCAAAATTGTGCAACCATCTTAGAAATTAAAATTTTAAAAGATATTAATAAATTAAAATCGATTAAAATATGATATATATATATATATATATATATATATATATATATATATATATATATATATATATATATATATATATATATATATATATATATATATATATATATATATATATATATATATATATATATATATATAGAGCATATCATATGAGAAAGTTATATTTATATGAGAATGTGAGAATGAATCTGAACCATTGAATTTTAAAATAAATGGTAGAGATTATGAATGAATCTTTTTTTTTTCTCCTACATCATTTATTTTAATAATGGAGGAGAGAGAAAAAAATATTCACACATAATCTCCACCATTTATTTTAAAATCCAATGGTTCAGATTCATTCTCATATTCTCATATAAAAAAGTCATTCTCATATGATATGCCCTATATATATATATATATATATATATATATATATATATATATATATATATATAATAAACAATTAATTAAAATAGTGCATTGATATTCTATTATAAAAAAACCAAAGATATTGATATTTAAATTATCTCAATTCATAATCCCTATACATATGGATATTACACTAATTAAACTCTTTAGAGATGAATGAATTATATGAACCTCTATTTAGAATTTCTAGAAGAAGATTTGATAGAAAAATAATAATAAAATATGTATTAGTATAGGTTTGCTTGATTGCTAGATTTGATTTAAAGAATTAATTTGCTGCATATAGTATCTATATGTTGTCTAGTCAGAAGTTGTATTGAAGTCAAATTAATTTTGGCTTAATTAAATACGGTACAAAGTTTTATCCCTTTCCGTTTTTGGTTTTTAACATCTCAGCTCATGAGATTTGTGAGTATAAAAAGTTGTATAGTGTTACTTTCAATGTAAAATATTTTGCAAAGAACTAAAAAAATATATTATTTAATAATGAATCAAATAGGATAAAATTAAAGTTGCAGTGGTGGAAGGTACACTACCTAACTTTTATGATGAGTAGAGAAGTTGTCCCCTTTATTTAGAGGTCATGTGTAGTGAACCGGACTACACAGACTTATAACCAGCTCTGACTACAACAATCTCAATGCTTAGTAATTTTTAAACAGAAAACCTCTAATGGTTGCACTACTCATTCATGGCCTAGTAAACCAATATATTTCAAGGTAAGATTTATGATGTCAGTGCACAATTATCAAATAAGATTGTTTAACGAGACAAATTTATTGTATTATTTATTGTGTGTTTAATACTAGCAGTAAAACATACATATATACACGAGATTGACAAATCAACTCCTAACAATATACTAATTATGACACCCTTATTTATGTAGAGGCCATGTGCAGTGGACCAGACTGCACAAGCTTATAACTGGCTCTGTCCAACATAAATAAAATCTCTCTAGACATTCTATCATACGCTCTCTTAGTCATTGATATTTGTCTCTCTAGAATTCTATGATTAGTATATTGTTAAATAAGGGCCTCACAAATAAGGGTCTATGATATTTGTCTCTCTAGGCCCTTATTTATGTCTGGTTCATTACACAAAGCCTCTATATAAATAAGGGTCTTACAATTCTCATGTGTTCAGATGTTAAAAACCAAAAACGGAAAGGGATAAAGCTTTGTACCGAATTTAATTAAGCCAAAATTAATTTGACTTAAATACAACTTCTGACTAGACAATATAGGTACTATATGCTGCAAATTAATTCTTCAAATCAAATCTAGCAATCAAGCAAAATCCTAAACTAATACATATTTTATTATCATTTTTCTATCAAATCTTAGAAATTTTAAATAGTTTCATATAATTAATTCTTCTCTAAAGAGTTTAATTAGTGTAATATGTATAGGGATTGTGAATTGAGATAATTTAAATATTAATATATTTTATTTTTTAATCATAGAATATCAATGCACTATTTTAATTGTTTCTTTTTTCATCAATTAATTAATATATATCATACTTTAGTCAATCTGAATTTATTAATATCTTTTAAATTTTTAATTTCTAAGATGGTTGCACAATTTTGCAAGAATATTATGGTGTTCCTATGAAATTTCAGCCTTTATTTGTTTTTTTATATTATATTTTTATTATTTTGTGGTTTTATTTGTTAATTATTGATTATCTCTTAATTTTATTAACTGATCCAAACTTCAATGTTGTCTATCTGATTTTTTAAATTTGATACAAATCACTAAAAATTCAAAGTTTACTTTGTCTTCTTCTTTCTATTCCTTTTCTACGTCTCCTAAATTGTCTCCTAAAATTGGAGAGTGTGATTCAAAATATGAAAAACGTAAAAAAAGATTGATGAGTTTACTCAATTTTATAAAAAAAATCTTGATAAATTTATTATAATTTTTTTTGTTGAAAATAAAAAAATTGTTAGTGTTGACATAGTAATTTTTTTGAGTATTTTTATTAGAGATCCAGTTTAAATATTAGAACAGGACCTCCAAATTATTTGAGACAGCCATGGTTGTAGTGTGTTGACCAAGTGACTCCAAATAAAAGAGGGAATAAATTTTAATATTCAAAATTCATAATTAATTTATAAAAAAATTTACTCTTTGAATACGTTTATGCATAAGATAGAACAATGAGTGAGATGAAGAGAGAAACGTAGCGAATATAAAATAATTAAAAGACTTAACTGCAATTTTGGTCCCCCTATTATCTGTTTTTTTTTGTTTTGGTCCCCCTATTTTAAAATCCGGAATTTTAGCCCCTTTATTTTAGTTTTTTGAGTATTTTGGTCCCCTTGCAAATCTGAATGGAATTTTTAATAAAATGAAACTCAAATTGATGACATATTCAACATAAATCTGAAATAAAATTAGTTTTTTTGAACAGTTCATTGTTGAACTAACACTAACACATCATCAATGTGAGTGTCATTTCATTTAAAATTGCCTTCGAATTTTCAGTTGCTAGCAAACAAGTTCTGACTATGAGAAAGTGACTTATGACGTCATCAAACTCCGAACTCAACATACTCTGACTCAAAGGAGATATACAAGGTGTTCTCTAGAAAGATAATCAAGCTCTGGACCACTCTACTCAACACTTCTGATCATCGCTCATCCAGAAAGCTTTGATTATGACTTTGACAAGAGAAGCCTCTAATGTTATCAAGATCTAAAGTCTTGCGCTCAATAAACTATGAAGAAGTGCGTTACCAAAATCTGGATCAAGACTCTGAGTACTAAGTTTTGAAGACTCTCTCATACAGACTTTGATCCTTCTATGCAAGCTTCGTCAACTTCCATTTTGAAGCCTCTGTAGATTAGAAGATGAGATCAAAAGGCTTTATGTGATAAAATAGTACACAATACAAGATTAATATTACTTCCACTATACTGATTTTGTGGGAAAACTATTGTACTATTGTACCATTTTGTCTTCCATTTTCACAAACCGTTATGCTAGGATACAACTACATTTGTGGAATTACATCTCGACCCTCCAACGGGTCTTTCTATTGCCCCTATAAAGGAGAATTGAAAGAATAGAATGTAAAGAACTTGAACGTGAATATTGCAATACTGTGAAACTTTGAGAGAAAGTAAAGCATACACGCAAGGAACTTTGGTTCATACATTTTGATATAAAATATTATTTTGTGTAAATATTTGTAATTAATTTGTGTAATATGCTTTCATAGAAGCATCTTTGTAACACACTTTATATCTCAACTTTTGAGTTGTATTTCCTTGAGAGACTAGGCTATAGTCAGAATTTCTCAAGAAGACCACTCTTAAAGAACTTATAAGTTCTTCAAGAAGTCGTGAGATAGAGATTGAAGAGGATGAGCCTCAAAGAAAAGTTAAATATGTCGATCTAAAATCTATGGGAACGTCTGAAAAGACTAAAGCCTTTCAAGCTGGAGGGGAAGAGGAATCTAATGAAGATTTTGAAGAAGAAAATGAGTTGTCTCTTTTTTCCATAAGAGTTAACCAACTCTGGAAGAATAGAAAAAGCATGTTCATAGGATCAAGAAGGACAAGTAGTCACTTCGAGTCTACATCTGGATTGAAGAAGTCAGGTGCTAGCATAAACATTATTTGTTTTGAGTGCAAGGAGCCAGGTCATTACAAAAATGAATGTCGCAAGCTGAGAAAAGACATACCAAAGAAGAAATTTTTCAGAGGGAAGGATAAAGGTCTGATGGCTACCCGGGATGACTCTAAATCTTCAGAAGATGAATCTATGGAAGAGAAAGCAAATGTGGCATTGATGGCACGCACCGAAATGCTTTTCTTATTGATTATAAATACTTCTTAATATAAGCCTTGATAGGTTTTCAAAAAGTTATATGAAATTAGAGAGTGTTTTAAAAAACATGTATATGTGTGTATCTGATTGCCTTAGTATTTCAAGACTTACTCTTGACCTTAACAATTCAAATGATGACCCTAAGACACTAAGCATAGGATAGGGAGAGCTTTCACACTTTCACAACTTCATATCTTCAAGTTCTCATGCTTTATACAACAATAACTTAGAACTTCAACATGTAATTAGATCTATTGTTTGATAAGGTTTTACATATCTTCCTGGTCATGTGTCATCATCAGAACCCTTACCTGATAGTTGAAATCAATTCCTTATGTCATAAAAATTCTCAACATCCACACGTCGCTTGACTTATGAAGTTATTTATCTTTAAAGCTTCTACATCATTAGTTGTCATCATCAAAACCAACTGATGGTCATACATGCAAGCACATGTATCAACACCCCCTTGATGATAGAAACACATCTCTTAGGTTTTTGGTAAACACGGAAAATGACGGGTAAATATTTGGAGTGATTAAACTCCCCCTCATAGATACATCTCTTAGATTTATGTTATGTGTCTATGGAATATTTCTGAGGATGCAGGACTACCATGATAAGATTTGAAATAGGTATTTTTAGGCTAGTGGTAGATTTTAGATATGGTCCGTGTGGGCCTAAATTCATAAAGGACTTAATTTTTGTGTGTTTAATCCACAAATCTTGTTCCCATTTCTTTAATTGAATTAAGACAATTTCTTTATAGACCACCCTGTGGGGAGAACCCTGCTGAAAATCTCAAAATACCCCTAACTTCGGAGATGCATCTCCGAAGTCTTTTTTTCCCAGATTTTTCCAGAATTCGGAGACACATCTCTGAAAACACCCATTTTCATATTTTTTGATGTTTTCGGAGATGCATTTCCAAAATATGCAGGAAGTTATTTTTTTGTTTTCTAAACAATGCTTAGTCCCGTATTAATATTTTCTAAAATTAATATTTTTATTAGGAACAAATAAAATTAAAGTAAGAAAAACATGAGAGTTTCTCTTATTAAATTAATTCCTGACTGGAGTAGTAGAAAATATCATTGTGTTCACACATTATTATTACTTATATAATATCACTGAGTGGATTCATCACATCATACAGACAACTTTTGTACTACATAGGAGGACAAGCCTACAACTTTTGTCATAGGTATTAGGTACAGTCAAAATAATATTCAATATATATTTTTGTGATTGTGGCAAAAACTTATTATCCAACTACATATTGAAACGTGTACCACAAGTACATAAATACCTTCAGTATAAGTCACTTCTTGATGGGGTAGGATTAGCTACCTTTAGACCACCTCCAACGGGAGGTTCCTCGCTTGCGTTTTCCAGCTGGCAACAAACTTTATATTTTCAAAGTGCTCCAGCTAGCCATCGCCTTAAAGACATGCAACGTTCTTCCATTTTTTTATATTATAAAATTCAAACTAGTCGTTGAACGGCTAGTTCCTTCTCTTTTTTTTCAACTTATTTTTTCAATTATAAATATAATTTTTTAGGAAAAAATTTACCAACACCAATTTACTTTCACTTTCATTTTTTCTTAAATTTCAAGTTTCTCTCTCAAAATTTCATCCAAATTTCCATCTTTTTACTTCAACTTAAAATTGTTTAGGTCAAATGGATGCTAATCGTTTTCATTATCAACAAGCTATGTTCAATTACATGCAAAATTATCAAAATCCTAATTCTCAAAATTCTCAAATTCCATCGGTCTCATCAAACCCCGCCATATTTTTTCCATCACCAAACAATCCAAATATGTTTCCTAGCCCTCAAATTCCACCGTTTCCTACTCAAGTTGGTGTTGAAACAGAAAAAGTGTTGTCGTTAAAAAAAATCTCCAGAGCAATTTACAAGGGATGAGGATATACTTCTTATCCAATCATGGCTCAATGTTTCAAAAGATCCAATTGTGGGAGTTGATCAAAAGGCAGGGAGTTTTTGGGTAAGAGTCGCTGCCAATTATAACCAGAATCGTGGACAATTGCGGGCAAATTCAGTGGGACAATTAAAATGACGATGGTATCGAATAAATGGCTTGGTTCAAAAATTTGTTGGGTGTTACAAACAAGTTGGTAATGGAAAGAAAAGTGGGACATCAGAGAACGGTATCATGGCCGCTGCACATGCTTTTTTTGCTCAGGATCAAGGTTCTTCAAAAATAACAAAGACTTCTGCTAGTGGGGCATCATCGGAGAACCCAGATACACCTTCAAGTTATGAGTTTAACTCTTCATCACCAATGGAGCGTACAATGGGACAAAAATCACCAAAAAGGAAGGGTAAGGCAAATGAAATTCCAGCTGCTAAGCAAGCTGGAAGGAATAAAAGAACAACGGCAATGGAAAGACTAGCGCAATGTAAGGAGATGAAAAAAATATGGAATGTAGTTAGTATCACTTATGTAAAATGGCCATTAGTACCACTTTAATTTATCAACACCTATGTAAAATGGTCATTAATATCACTTTAATTTATCAACACCTATGTAAAATGGTCATTAGTACCACTTTAAATTATAATAATATTATGTTATTCAAACTAGCCTTTATTCAAACTAGCCATTATTCAAACTAGCCGTTATTCAAATTAGTCGTTATTCAAGCTAACTGTTATTCAAACAAGCCGTTATTCAAACTAGCCGTTATTCAAACTAGCCGTTATTCAAACTAGCTGTTATTCAAACTAGCCATTATTCAAACTAGTCGTTATTCAAACCATTATATATACTACCACTTATGTCATTGTTTTCTCATTCCCATCTTATTTTTCTCTCATTCTTTACTCACTAAAATGGATTCAGGCGATTCAGATAATTACGATCAAGAATTTTGGGAGTTGATTGAAGAAGAATTTATGGACGACATTGATGAAGAACAACAGCTTCAGAATGAACGTCAATCTGGAAGTTCCTCTCGGCCAAAGAGAAAGACAACGGTAGATTGAGATTGTGAAGAAGGGCACAATCGATTATTCAATGACTACTTCTCAGAAAATCCAGTATACACAAATGTTCAATTCCGAAGAAGGTTCAGAATGCATAGGCATGTATTTCTTCGAATTGTAGATGCCCTTGGAAATCATGATGAAAATTTCCAAATGAGGGTCTATGCAACTAGTAAAATGGGTCTTTCACCATTGCAGAAATGTACATTTTCTATTCGTATGTTGGCATATGGGCCTTCTGCTAACTCTGTAGACGAATGTGTTCAAATCGGTGAAAGCACTTCAATTAAGTGCTTAAAAAGATTCGTCTAGGGCATGAATGCTGTATTTGGGGCTGAGTATTTCAGAAAGCCTAACAATACTGATGTTGAACATCTTTTACAAATGGGAGAGTCGCGTGGTTTTTCAGGTGTGTTGGGTTCCATTGATTGTATGCATTGGGAATGGAAAAATTATCATGTTGCATGGAAAGGACAGTATTGTCGATGTGATCATGGTAAGCCCACAATCATGCTTGAAGCAGTGGCATCACAAGACCTATGGATTTGGCATGCTTTTTTTGGTATTGTAGGTTCAAACAATGACATTAATGTGTTAAACCAATCCAACGTGTTTAACGATATTTTGGAAGGACATGCTCCCAATATGTAATATACAATCAATGGGACACCATATAATATGGGGTATTATTTAGCATATGGTATATATCCTAAGTGGGCTACATTTGTCAAGACCATTTCAATGCCCCAGGGAGAAAAGAAAAGATTATTTGCTCAACATCAAGAATCAACTAGAAAAGATGTGGAGCAGACATTTGGAGTACTTCAATCTCGATTTGCAATTATATGTGGCCTAGCGCGTGCCTGGCACATGAAGACCCTCAAGTATACCATATATGCTTGCATCATATTGCACAACATGATTGTGGAAGATGAACGACATACATATGGAGGTAATTTTGATTACTCTTATGATAATGTGGATAACAACAACTCAACAATTGAAACATTTAGCGATCCTCATCTGAATCTTGCAACAAGACTACAAAGAAGAGCAAGTATTTGTGAAAAACAAGTTCATCGTCAACTTCAAGGAGATCTAGTTGAGTATGTTTGGGGGCGTTTTGGACATGAAGATGATGAAATTTAAGTTTGATTAATTATGTGATGTTATTTATTTTTATTGATTTAATTATATGTCATGTATTTGAGATTAATTTTAATTATCATTTTAAATTATACGTTAAATTTGAATTTTATTTATTTTATATCAATTTTAATTTAAATAATTAAAATTATTATTTTAAATAATATGAAATTTAATATAAATAAAATATTAATTTATAGAGTAAAGTTGTGGAACTCAATATGAGTTCTTCAGAGTTGCACTATTGGAGTGAAAAATTAATTGAGTTGCTTCAAGCTGACGTGGCTTAATAGGTCCCACAAAGAACCCAAAAATAGGTTCATGGTTGGAGATGCTCTTACCCAATCTCTTCCCATCTTGATTCGCTTCTACTCTTCATAATCATGTTCTTCTATTGTCTGGTCTATCACTCACATTTGTAGAACAATTTTTTTGAAATTTTGGTGTTTTAGGGTAAATGAAAAATGGGGGAGGTTATTTTGTTTAAACTGCAAACACATGTGTTTTCGGAAATGCATCTCCGAAATGTTGTTTTCGGAGATGCATCTTCGAAAACAATTTTTTTTATTTGATTTCAGAGATGCATCTCCGAAATCACCTATCAACAATGGTGGAAATATGTAACTGACATAACAGAATCCTCATTGAGGAGAGTGAAAGCATTGAAGAAGAGATGAAAAATGAGTATATTCAGTTACATTGAGAACTATACAAAGGTGATCAACAGTATATATACAAGTATATTATGGTCCAATAGGAAGCTGCCACCTAGCTATCTATCTTATCCTAATAACCATTAAAGGGAAAAGATAAATAAATATACATATATTCTAATATGCCCCCTCAAGTTGGACTGTGTAATGAGCAAAGTCCCAACTTGGTCATAATAGAAGAGAAAACTGGGGAATGCAAGGGTTTGGTAAAAGCATCTGCGAGCTGGTCAGAAGTGGAGATAGGAAGCAAGTGAATGAGCTTTGAAGCAATCTTCTCTCTAACAACATGGCAGTCCAGCTCAATGTGCTTGCTTCTTTCATAGAAGGCAGGATTGTGGGCAAGGTAGATAGCAGATTTGCTATCACAATATACAGATGCAGGCTGTGAAAAATTGATCCTGAAATCGTGGAACAGAAACTGCAACCATTGTAGCTCACATGTAAGGGATGCCAAAGCTCTATACTCTGCTTCTGTAGAAGATCTTGAGACAGTGTTTTGCTTTTTGGATTTCCAGCAGAGAAGAGATGATCCAAGGATAACGCAGTAACCAGTAACATATCTTCTAGTAAAGGGACATCTGGCCCAATCAGAGTCAGCAAATGCATATAGTTTTAAAGAACTGGTAGCTGAAAACAAAATGCCTTTAGCTGGAGAAGCCTTAAGGAATCGCAACACCCTAGTAGCAGCTTGATAATGAGGATCAAGAGGCTTTGAGACAAACTGACTTAAATGTTGTACTGCATAAGAGATGTCAGGTCTAGTGTTGGTTAAGTAGATCAAGCGACCAATTAGCCTGCGAAACATTGTAGGATCAGGTAGAGGATCACCCTCAGTAGGGGATAGCTTGAGATTAGGGTCAAAAGGAGTAGAAGAAGGTTTGGCTGCAAGAAACCCAGTGTCCTCCAAGAGTTCTAATGTATACTTCCTCTGATTCATAAAAATCCCTTTAGTGGATCTAGCAATTTCAAATCCTAAGAAAAACCGAAGCTTGCCCAGATCCTTAATTCTAAATTGTTGATCAAGTACTTGTTTGACATGATGTATTTCAGACAAAGAGTTCCCAGCAAGGACTATGTCATCCACATACACTAAGATAGCAGTGAAGAATGTCTTATGAGTTTTCACATACAGAGAATGATCAGCATGAGATTGAGAATATCCAAGGGAAATTAAGAAAGTAGACAGTTTAGAATACCATTGGCGACTAGCTTGCTTAAGGCCATATAAAGACTTTTGTAACTTGCATACCTTAGAAGCATCAACATTGGAAAGACCAGGAGGAAGGGTCATATATACCTCTTCATGCAAATCCCCATGAAGAAATGCATTATTGACATCCAATTGTTCAAGATGCCATCCTTTGATAGCTGCAAGGGAGAGAAGAACTCTAACTGTTGTAATCTTGGCCACTGGAGAGAATGTATCAAAGTAATCAATGCCCTCCATTTGTGTGTAGCCTTTTGCAACCAACCTGGCCTTGTATCTCTCAATGGAACCATCTGCCTTGTATTTGATTTTGTAAACCCATCTGCAACCAATTGGAACCTTTCCTGCAGGAAGATCAACCACAGACCAAGTATGATTTTCTTCAAGAGCAAGAAGCTCAGCATTCATAGCCTGTTTCCAACAATCCCATTTAATGGCTTGATTAAAGGTTTTAGGTTCACTATTTGAAGATACAGAGCAACAAAAATGTTTATAAGAAGGAGAGCAATTGCTATAGCTAAGAACAGATGATAAAGGATATAACACATTAGAGGAGTGAGTGGAGGAAGAGGAATAGCGATGATAATCCTTAAGGTATTGTGGAGGATTGGAAGTCCTAGTAGAGTGTCTAATAGGTGCAGAAGGAGGAGGAGCATTTGCAGAGGTATGGTCAGGAGAAATAAGGTCAAGGGAAGGACCATGGGAAGACTGACCAGGAACAGAAGAAGTATCTGCAGAATGAGGAAAAGATAAAGGGGTATCTGCAGAGTGAGGAAAAGATAAAGGAGTATCTGCAGAGTGAGGAAAAGATAAAGGAGTAGGAGGAGTTGAATTGTCCAAGAGATTATGACTAGAGTCAGGTAAAGGAGAGGCAGTATGAGTAGGAAAAGGAACAGGAGGGGTCCCATTTGGAAGAGTAGATGAAAGGATAGGCTGGGATGATAAAGCATTATCAGTGTCATAAGCATTAATGGACAGGTCATTTGATGGTGACAGGATGTGGGAACTAGGCTGGTGACTAGGAAAGAGAGAATTAAACTCTGAAGAAGTACAAGAAGAGTTAAAAGGAAATGTACTTTCATAGAAAACAACATTTCTTGAAATAAAAATGTCATGAGTATTGAGATCATAAAGGACATAACCTTTAGTAGCATCTTTAAAACCAATGAACACAGCTTTCCTAGCTCTAGGAGCAAATTTGGTTCTATGAGCCTTAAGGGAGGTAGCATAGGCCAAACAACCAAAAGCTTTGAGATGAATCATGGATGGTGGTTGTTGAAATAGAAGTTCATAAGGGCATTTGGATTTGAGAAGAGGACTAGGGAGCCTATTGATGATATGGACAGCATGTTGGACGCAGAATGTCCATAAGTTCAATGGAAGGTTAGAATGAAAAGCAATGGACCTAGCAACATTGAGGATGTGTTGATGTTTTCTCTCAACCACCCCATTTTTTTGAGGGGTTTCAACACATGTCCTTTGATGAACAATGCCTTTAGAAAGTAAAAACTCAGAAAGGGCAATGAATTCAGTGCCATTGTCAGATCTCAAGCATTTGAGAGTGGTGTGAAATTGGTTTTCTATGTATGCTATAAATTGAATAAGACTATTTTTAGTTTGGTCCTTAGTTTTCAGAAAGATAATCCAAGTACGTCTAGTATAATCATCAACAAGAGTGAGAAAGTATTTATGACCTAAAATGGAAATAGTAGAAAAAGGACCCCATAGGTCAGCATGTAGAATATTAAAAGGAACAGTAGAATGAGTAGATCTACTAGGAAAAGGAAGTTTTCTTTGTTTGGCAAAGTGACAAGAGTCACAAGGTACATCAGTATTATTACATGAAATAAAAGGAAAAGACTTTGCTATAGTTTGTAAACCTATATTTGATATATGACCTAGTCTCAAATGCCACAAGTTGCAGGCATTTTGAGAAACAAAATTACAGGATTTATTGGCAGAAGAATTGCAAGGAGTGGAATCAAGAATGTAAAGGCCTTTGTGCAAGTTAGCTATACCAATCAATGTCTTGGATTGACTCTGCACAATATTGCAAGTATCAGTATTAAAATGAATGGAGCAATGATTGGAAGCTACAAGTTTAGAGACAGAGATAAGATTGACATGAAAACTAGGAACATAAATTACATTGTAAAGAGTAAGAGAAGGATTAAGAACAACTGTTCTAGATATGGAAGCTATAACCTGTGATCCATCAGGGAGGCTAACATGGATAGGAACTATGTTTTGGTGTGTAATGAATAAAGAAAAATCAAAGGAAAAATGGTCAGTAGCACCAGTATCTAGAATCCAAAGCCGAGGGTTCTTACCATTCAGATTAGCAGCTTGAGAAGACATGACATAAGGTGAAGTGGAAACAGAGTTGACAACAGGCTTGGATTGAGATTGTCGGAGCAGGGCAAGAATGCTGTCATATTGCTCCCTAGTGAAACCAAATGAGGAAGAAGCTGAGTTCTGAGGAGAGGTACCAGATGTAGCATTGGCAGTAGTAGGAGTAGAGGAGGATGAAGGATTTGCTTGAGTCTTGGCCTTGTATCTATAACCTGGTGGATATCCATGTTTAGTGAAGCAGGTTTCAATGATATGATTTGTACGGCCACAATGTGTACACATTCTATTAGTGCCTCTAGGAGTATTAGAACCCTGACTCTTAGCACGAACACCATTAGAACCTTGCTTAGCAGCATAGTTACCATTAGAAGTTTGCACTTGCATAGCAGAAACTTCATCAGTAGCACCTGCAGATGAAATCACACCAGAAGCCAAGCTATCCATTTCCCGTTCTTGTTGAATCACCAAGGAAAAAGCCTTATTGATATCCGGTAAAGGATTCATCATCATAATCTGTGACTTTGAATGAGTGAATTTCTCATTCAATCCTTTGAGAAAGCGGATAACGTAATCTTGTTCCCTATACAGCTTAACAGACGAAATCGCACCGCAAGAACATGGTATAGCACAAGAACAAAAAGGAATCGGACGATAATTCTCTAATTCATCCCATAGAACTTTCAGTTGAGTAAAATAGTTCGAAACATCTAAAGTACCTTGACGGAATTTGTAAAGATCCTCTTGGATATCAGAAATGCAGAAGACGTCGCCGTGAGAGAACCGAGTCTGCAAATTTCGCCACACACCAGCGGCATTGTCAATCCATAGAACCGATTTTGCAATCGATTCCGAAATCGATCGTTGAATCCACGCAAGAACCATGGTGTTGCATCTAATCCATGGTGCATACATCACATTAGAAACCTGTGGCTTTGGCAAAGTTCCATCAATGAGTGAATTTGAATGAGTGAATTTCTCATTCAATCCTTTGAGAAAGCGGATAACGTAATCTTGTTCCCTATACAGCTTAACAGACGAAATCGCACCGCAAGAACATGGTATAGCACAAGAACAAAAAGGAATCGGACGATAATTCTCTAATTCATCCCATAGAACTTTCAGTTGAGTAAAATAGTTCGAAACATCTAAAGTACCTTGACGGAATTTGTAAAGATCCTCTTGGATATCAGAAATGCGGAAGACGTCGCCGTGAGAGAACCGAGTCTGCAAATTTCGCCACACACCAGCGGCATTGTCAATCCATAGAACCGATTTTGCAATCGATTCCGAAATCGATCGTTGAATCCACGCAAGAACCATGGTGTTGCATCTAATCCATGGTGCATACATCACATCAGAAACCTGTGGCTTTGGCAAAGTTCCATCAATGAATTTCTCCTTGTTCTTGGAGATGAGCGCAATTTGCATTGATCGAGCCCAGGTGTGGTAGTTTTTATCAGTGAGTGATGGCGTAACAAGAACAAAAGCTGGATTCTCGTTCGGATGAAGGTAGAAAGGATTTGCAGAGTTGGTTGTGAAAAGTCAAAAACAAGAAAGCGATCTGAGAAGATAGAGAACAAAGAAGATCGATCAAAAAGAACGAATCGAAAGAGAAGATCGAAGGAAGAACAGAGGAACTATGAGAGAAAGCAAGATCGCGTAGAAACAATGGCTACCAAAGCTCTATGAGCTCTGATACCATATCAACAATGGTGGAAATATGTAACTGACATAACAGAATCCTCATTGAGGAGAGTGAAAGCATTGAAGAAGAGATGAAAAATGAGTATATTCAGTTACATTGAGAACTATACAAAGGTGATCAACAGTATATATACAAGTATATTATGGTCCAATAGGAAGCTGCCACCTAGCTATCTATCTTATCCTAATAACCATTAAAGGGAAAAGATAAATAAATATACATATATTCTAATATCACCTTTTCTTTTTTAACTTCAGAAATGCGTTTTCAAAATATAGAGATATTTTTAAAATTTCACACCGGATTTCCAAAAAGATTTGGGATTCATAAAGAAACGGTCTTGAATTAAATATCTTATTGTGAGCCATATGATGAGTTTTTTTAGCCATTTAAATTTGGAAAAGTAAAGTTTGTGCATTATGTCTTGGTGCTTGTTTGCTTTTAAGTTTGTAGTAGCCTAGACGTACGTTTTTTCAACACTCCAATTTGGAGCTTTAGCTTTTTCACATAATTTTGTCTTGGAATCTGTTGTAGACTCACGTTTGTTTAGCTAGAAGCTTATCAAAACATACACTTGATCGTTGCACATTAACTTTACAATATGCATTGCATGGAATGGGGAAAATGCAACCTTTTTAGAAGAGATGGGAAGCTAAGAGTAGCAAAACATCGCAATGTTGATGAAGGAAATGTTAAGGAGAATGAATTAAAACTCGCCACGAACTGTAATCTTTATAGTTTTTATTTACTTCCAACTATTTAAATTCAATTGTATAATTTTAGAATTTACTTTTAATTATTTTTTATGTATGCTTCGGGTTTGATTTGGATTGACTTGGTTTTTATCAGAATCCTGATTCTTATGATGAAAAAGACAAGGTTTTTTTGAAAACCAAGTTTCATTGTGAGAGAAAAACATTCTTCAAAGTGATCATTGTTAAAATATCCTTAAAATTGTCTGCAATACGGAAATGCATGAAACTTTGAGTCTTGTAAGTTGTATGCATCCTAGAATTAACTGAATTCAAAATTCTCATTGCTATTCATATTATAGACTTTGTTTAATTCAATGTTTGTCAATAAATGTATGATACATGAAAATGACCAAGACACTTATTTAACTTTAAAGACTTAATCACTTGTTCAAAAAGCTTATCAGTGAGCGAATTGTCATTGCTTTACCTTTGGGCTTTAAAATAAAAAGGGTCTGATTATTCTTGAAATATAAAATTGAGCCTAAAATGAAAAATATTGAATATAGCTCATGCCTTTTAGGATAAGAAAACACTCATGATCACATACTTAATGAAGCCCGAGAGAGAAAGTACCTGTATACAAATTGAAAAACAATACAAGTGGTGATTGATAAAGAATGCAATTCGTCCTCTTGAAATTGAAAAATAAAAAGAAAATAAATATAAAAGAATGAGTGAATGAATGTGAAATTTGGTTTGATAAAAAATAAGATCGCAGACACAATGTTAAAAAATGTGTGAGACATAATAATTTGAGTTAAAAGATAAATAAATAAATAAAAATAAAAGAATAAAAGGAATTAATAATATAATTTGGTGCAATTGTTTGCAATGTTTGAAGGGCAGTTGTCTAGTGGAAAGAAAATTCAATAAAAATAATAATAATAAATAGTAGTAGTTAATAGTACACGACAGGTTGAGCCGAATTCTCTTTGTTCATTTACTTTTAATTTCTTAAAATTATTCGTGAATTCTAACTCAGATACCTTTGAATTTGAGACTCTCTCACTTCTAATCAACACTCTCGCAAATGTTGTAACTCATCAGTCACCATGTCACAGTATAGTATAATATTCTGAGACTCATCATCTTCCTCCCTGCTAATGAAAGTACTCTTAACTGTTAATAGTTTACAATTTTCCTATTCTATTTGAACAAGCTTACCATTAAAATAATAATAAAAATACCATCACTAAATTACTTTAAATCTAAATAATGTCGCAATAGCATCAAAGAAACATGAAAAATGATAATATGGTTCCTCTGACATTTATTTACTCGATGAAAAATAGCTAGAAAACTATTAATATTTCAAATTATATAACCTACAAATAAAAGTTTACATTTTGTCCAATATTCAGGCTTAAAAATAAATGTTTACAAATAAAAATGAAAAAACATAAATTAGACTAACAGTGGGTTGTGTACATATATCTTTCTTACTACCAATATTCAGAACATTAAAGAAATAGAAAAATAGAAAAATCACAACATTAAAGAAATATTCAGAACTAAAGATATAAGTTGATTACTACCAATGTTCAAATTTTCAAATCATTTCTAAAGCCCGTGTGACTAATATTACACTTATTACACAAAATTATATGAGCAAGAACATGGTAATGGCAAGGGTTCCAAATAATATATATTATGATTGGAAACATGCATAATGAAATGATTAAAAACTACAGAACATGTGATGTTTTAGGCTAAGAGGATTAGACCAATGGCTAAAACTTCAATTGCTTTGATGAGATTAAGCCTTATAAATATACTAGGATTAATTTAAATCTATGTGAATGGTTCTAGACATTCAACTCTCTTTGCCAGACGGACCAATTCAGGATGCATGAGTTAGATACCTCAGCAGGTCTTAAATTAGTCGGTAACATAAATATCTTGTTATCAAATTTGAAAATTCTCGAGAAAAATTAAATAAAAATGAAATGAAATATACTTACATGTAAACATGATAGATACCTGAATGCTAATACTTCCACAAATTCTGAGTCTACCTGAATAAAATACCTCGAGTAACACAAGTCCTACAACACTAAGTACAAGCCCAGTAGCTCCAATAATTACAATGGACTCACCAAATAACAAAGCTGCAAGTACAACCACTGTCAAAGGTTGTGAATCAATAATAACCTGCCATATATCCAAGCTAGATAGTAAAAAAAAAGCAACGATTCATGCTCTCACTGCAATCTAAAATCCAAATCAACATAAACTGAAGTTAAATCAAATTTTCCTGTAATCCAATTATCAATATGACACACATACAACACTTTACAAACTAACTTCACTCGTTTCGACATACAACTCAGCCATTCAATATGTACTAAATAAGGCTACACTTTAATCTCTAGCAAAGATATATGAACTAGACATAAACACCTAAACAAAACAGCAACAACAATACAGTAGTAGCAGTAAACTAGTAATAGTAAAATTGACTAAGAAATTAAGTGCAAGCATACACTGCCCAAACCAGCTGAAGTCTTCTGCAACCCTTCGGCGAGAAATCCCTGTTTCATTACAAAAGAAACAAACCAATCAATCAATAAATCAGCAATTACATAATTGAAAATGAGTAAACAAACAAATGTATATTGAGTGATAAAAGAAACCTGAAAGCAAGCAGCATCGATGATGGCGAAGAGCGAAATGGAAAGCCATGCGTTGAGGCCAGAGGGGAAAGGCCTTCCTCTGGAAGCAGCGAAAGCAACGAGAAGGAATCCAGCTGGAATGAGACGAAAAGACGAAACGAAGAAAGGACCGTATTTAGGAAGCACTTCTTTCATCGCTACCATGGCAGTGCCCCAGAAGAAGAAAGGCGTTATTAAAACAGTACCTTCCCATAACCCTTCCGCTAGACAAAGCATCTTCGCCGATGATTCATCTTTTTTCTCTACTTTTCCATTTTCTTCTTCTTCTTCTTCAGTTAGGAAGCACTAACATAAACTACCTCATAAACCACCCAATTTGACTTAAGACAGCTTGTAATTAACTCTAACAGTCCCAACCAACTTCCCTAACTGATTCTAATTGATCCCACAAACTAACTTCGCTCATAGAATTTCCTAACTATCAGTCAAATACCTAATAACTGACTGAGTCCTTTATCCAACTCACTCTAACTAACTGAATTGAATCAAACTAACCTATAACTAACTCCAAGCCATGTTCAACCTCCAAACCCCATTCTCAACAAACCAGACATTCTCAACAAACAATATCTATTTGCAAACATGTTACGAGAATTATAAACGAGTTATACTCAAAATCAACATAAGTAAACTCACTGTGGAATTTCAACAAACACCTTGTTCACAAAAAGAAAACAAAAAGATGAAACTGAAAATAAGAAAATCAAAAGATGAATTTACCTAAATTGAAATGGGAACAAGTACAAGCTAGGGTTCGAAGATTCAATCGGTTGTTGCGATTGCGAGAGTTCAGATCATTGTGAAGAAGACTGGTCGTGGTGGAATGAGTAACGGCTTTGTCAACTCCAAACGTGAACAATGCTCGAGCGACTCCGATATTTCTCTGTTACGAAAGTTTTGTTTTCAGCAAACTCCATACGTTTGTAAGGATAAGGTGGAGTTGAAGTATGTAGGCTTTTTTGTTCTATCGTTTCAACTTGAAGCATTTGAGAAATTATTAGAATTTTTAAAGTACGATGCGCAAGTGGACTAAAGAATGTGTGTATATAAAAAAAAATCTGCGATCTGAATTCAATGTGCTACTACAATATAATCATTTGTCGTGTATCCATCAAATGATACCACACATTTGTAGTTGTAGTACTCATTGTTTATTTAATTTTTTTCAATGTGCTACTACAATATAATTTATTTTTAGTTTTTTAAATTATTTTTAAAATCATGTTTATTATAAATAGTTTTAACTCTAATTTAATTGAATTAATTATATTATTGTTTTTATGAATATAATTTTATAGGAAATGTCTTCCTTTATGGTGTTTTTGTTTTTATGTTCCTTTATTTATAATTTTTTTTATCAATAAATATAGCGGCTATCATGAATTCCGTCCTGTGTTACATGAGTATTATATTTAATAGTATTATATTTAACGCATAAATATATTATATTCCGTTAGACTTTAAAAAATTATAGTCTAAACAGTATGAATTCCTCAACGAATATTTGATATATGCTTATATATTACATCCTACTCCTATATGTATTAGAATTTTTAGACATAAATTACTCTTATTTTAAGAAAATTGTTAAATTTGCAGCAAAATCCGCAGGAAATTTTCTTGCGGAATTACCTGCGGATTTTGAATAATAGTTTTGATTTAATAAAATAGATATCCGCAGCAAAATTCGCAGAAAATTTTTCCTGCACATTTACCTGCGAGTTTTGCATTATAGTTTCGTTTTATGTTTGAAATATATAAATCGCAGCAAAATTCGCAGACATTCCTGCGGAATTTTCTGCCAATTCTGGATCCGCAGAAAAGTTTATTTTATTTAAGAAAGTCCCAGGAAAATCCGCAGGTATACCTGCGGAATATTTTCCGCAGGAAATTCCGCAGGTAATACGTGTATTTCTAGTAGTGTTTCTTAAAATTATTCGTGAATTCTAACTCAGATACCTTTGAATTTGAGACTCTCTCACTTCTAATCAACACTCTCGCAAATGTATGTCCAAATCAATAATATGAACGTGACAAACTTCAAGTATACAAACCAAAATATCTCACCTAAGTAGTTGTAAATTATAAATGACAACGTTTTCCATAAGAAAAATGCACTAGAAGAGTCGATGTTTAATCTCTATGAATGTACGTATTTTGAGTTGTCTTTTTAATCTACCAGTGAGTCGACCTTTTTATATAGAGAAGTCAAATCATACATATTCTAAATCAACTAAATCTTTTAAAAAACAATCATGTAGTAACTAGAATACGGAATCAGAAATCAAACAAAATATTTTCAAAATTAGCACACCAATGGATCACCGAGGAAGGCATTATTTAATCTAGGGAACATTTCAGATAAAATTCTTCATCCAAGTCCCCATGGAGGAAGGGAGTATTTATATTAGTTTGGTGTAAGAGCGTGCCTTAAGAGGAAGCAATAGGTAAGAGAATTCCAATGGTGTCCATTATATATATATATATATATATATATATATATATATATATATATATATATATATATATATATATATATATATGAGGAGGGTTATATTTACTCCAGGAGTAAGTTATTATATCTTACTCCAAATCTAGACCATTGATTCCTCTCAATCTAATGGTTAAAAATAATAAGTAATAGTTTTCTCTCTCCACATTTAATTACTTATTATTTTTAACCACTAGATTGAAAAGAATCAATGGTCTAGATTTGGAGTAAGTTATAATAACTTACTCCTGGAGTAAATATAACCCTCCTCTCTCTCTCTCTCTCTCTATATATATATATATATATATATATATATATATATATATATATATATATATATATATATATATATATATATATATATATATATATATATATATATATATATATTGATCATTGATTAACCTATTCCGTTAAAATTTTAAATTTAATAAATGACAAATAAATCGTATGATTAATAAAAATATCATACAATTTTGATACTATTTATTATACATTACTTATGTTTTATTCTATAACTATTTATTCACACAGTACTTATGTTTCATTCTATAACTATTTATTCATACATTATTTATGTTTCATTCGATTACTTATGCTTATTAACACTCGTAGAAGTGTGAAGAAGAAGTTGTAAATTGTTATAAAGTAATTTTATATCATATGTATTTTCTATATATTTCTTATATTATGCTTGATAGCGTGAGTGAGCTAATTAGATAGTAGATCAAAAGTTATTTTTAAGTCTAGAAGTAGACTAGTTCTCTCACATTTCTATTTCAAAATAATTTTTTTATCAATATTTAAATTTATTAAAATAAAATTTTTAAATTCGTTTTCTTTTTATTAATGCAATATTAATTATTATTTAATAATTTTAAATTTATTACCAATTATTATATTATATTTTATTATAATATAATATTTTGAATTTTAATGGTTATTTTCTCATTTCTTTAAAGTCATAATTTTTCTTACACAAAAAATAACCTATGGAGGAATAATTGTGAAAAAATAACCCTTGTGGTCTCTCTTAACGTTTTTTATCCTGAAAACCAATAAATTTTCTTATATTATAAATATCAAAATTATATTTATTATACATAGGAGTCTCAATATAAAAGTTCTAGATAAATTATTATTTTAGGTAAATTATTTTTGATTAATAAATTACTTTTAAATTAATCACAATTATAAATATTCTTAATAATTTTGATTTTATGCATCTATTAAGAATGAAATAGATATTGTGACGAATGAGGCTATGGATTATGTGTTACTCTATAACACTCCATACCAAACATCTTTAAGGCCAAATACAAAAAACATTAATCATGAAACAAAACTCGCTAAATATATTTTAAAAAAACAACTTTTATTGAATAAATGGTTTCTAACAACTTTTATTGAGAAGTTGAGCCGGTCATTTGGTCCGACCAACGTCAATGCCAAAATCTTGCTTTTGGAGGCATCGTCCGTGCAATAGTAGTTGAGTCGGTCATTGACAAGTTGTACATGCTCATCAGGATCTCCTTTCCATTGTATTTCCCTGATTTGGGAGGTTTTTGCATGG
Source organism: Vicia villosa (assembly GCF_029867415.1). NCBI lineage: Eukaryota > Viridiplantae > Streptophyta > Magnoliopsida > Fabales > Fabaceae > Vicia > Vicia villosa. Next base: position 196,448,276 of record NC_081181.1, read on the forward strand.
ATTTACGGATTTCTCTCTCCAAGATCTGAGTACATAGAGGATGCTTAGGTTATACCCGGTTGTGTTGAAATTCATTACGGTCTGCAGAGGGAGCGTAATGTTAAAAGGGTAAGTATTTCCTGTATCGTTTCCAAAGGGATTGATGCGATACTAGTTGGGTAACAGTTTGGGAACATGAGATGTAAAGAGCATGAAAGGTAAACAAAGACAATAAAATAGGGTTTGAAAACGATTTAAAAAAACTGTGCCAAGATTAGTGTTCATTAGTTTGCTTCATATGTACTTAATGATCATGTATATGAACCCATTAATGATTAATAAAACCACGTATCCTCGTGATACCATTTATCTCTAAAGCGATATCGTGAATATTATCATATTAACCGTTAAATGATCTCTCATGCCGACAATCAACATGATAATCTTTAAAAGCTCGATACAAGTGATTATCAACTCACAAATTTATCTCTAGAATTTGTTTATTGATAGATGAATATCTTTTAGGTCAAGGTTTGAAATATATCTCTCAATAGTGATTCAAAACATCAAATAGAACATGAATAACAAGATATTCACCATATATTAATCATCAAACAAGTTCATACACAAAAGATTAAAAGAAATACATATTTACAAACTAACTACCTCTAATCTTGACACAAAAGAGAGTTTAGCTCTCCATAGACATGAAGACTTCAACAACAAGGAACCTAACAAGATTTGCTAGCATCAAACTTAATGAAGATGAAGAAAGATGCTTGGAAAATCTTGAAGTTTTCTTTTTGAAACTTGTTTTTCTTCTCCCTTTTCTCTTGCCCTAGATGTCTCTTAAGAAATATTATGGTGTTGGAAAGATAAGAACCACAAAATATCTACTCAAGTGCCTAAAATTACAAGTGGTCAAAAAGTAGCTCCGTTGAGCGGACTAGGTCCGCTTAGCGGACCACACAAAATATCTGGAATCAACGCAGAGTCTGCTTAGCGGGATTGTTCCGCTTAGAGGACAGAAAAATTTGGTTTGCCTCTGTTTTATGTTCTACAAAGCGCGCTTGAAGCGGGCTAGTGACTTGGAAATGTTCCACAAGCGCGTTGGTGCCCCGCTTAACGGATTGCTGAAACATTTATTCTTCCTTTAGCCTCCAAGCCTCCTTCTAAGTTCTATCCTTTTACACTTTCCATTCCAATCTTACCAAGAGCTTAAATACCTACAAAAGACAAAGAAAAGTCATATAACTTACTATTTACAAACAAAACAAAATGTTATTTATCTATCAATGTATCATAACTAAAAGGAATCAAAACTTGGTAAAAGAGTTGATAAATACCACAAAATCTATGAACAAAATATGTACAAATAGAATTCTAACACGTAACTCCCTTGATCTCCTCCTGCACTCCTAAGGGGAGAATTACGCTTACTCTCATTGGAGCGTTCCTTCGATTTCCGGATTTTTCCTTCTTCTTTTGCTGGAGGCAGATCCAGTCGTTTGAATATTAATGGAAATATTAAATTACTGATGAAAATATTAAATATTAACGGGAACATGGAGTTACAGCTCAAAATATTGAATAATAATTGAAACGTGAATTTACTAATTGAAATATTGAAAATTAACGGAAACATGATGTTATTGATCAAACTATTGAATATTAACGGTACCATAAAGTTAATAATCAAAATATTGAATATCAACGAGAACAAGAAGTTATTGCTCAAACTATTAAATATTAACAAAAACATGAAATTACTAATTAAAATATTGAATATTAACGGAAAAATGAAGTTATTGATCAAACTATTAAATATTAACGGAGACATGAAGTTACTAATCAAAATATTAAATCTTAACGGTAACATAGTTACTGATCAAAATATTTAATATTAACAGAAATATTAACGGGAACATGAATTTATTGATCAAAATATTGAATATTAACGGGAACATGAAGTTACTAATCAAAATATTTTATAGTAACGGAAATATAAAATTACTGATAAAAATATTGAATAATAACGGGAACATGAAGTTACTGAAAAAAATATTGAATAATAATAGAACAATTTTATTATTGGTTTAAATATTTTTGACAATAATTCAAAAACTTATATACTATTAATTCAAATATTTTTAAATATTGAAAGAATTACAAGCACCGATTTATTATATCTATTAAAAAAATTATTTTATTTTTATTATATTTTTGAAACACACGCGCGTATCATTTTTCTTTTATATCTTCATATTTATTTTTTTATATAATTTTTATTTAACTATCATATTTATATTTTTATACAAAATAAATTAGGCTTAATTGCAACTTTGATCCCTCTATTTTGTCTTTTTCTCGATTTTAGTCCCCCTATTTTTAAAACCACGATTTTGGTCCCCCTTTTGAGTTTTCTATTGGAAAAGATACAGGAATAGGGACTAATTTTGCAGAAAAAAGCAAAATAGGGGGACGAAAATTGCACAGAAAACTTAAAAAAGGGACTAAAATAGTGATTTTTAAAATAGAGAAATCAAAATAAAAAATAAAGACAAAATAGGAGGACTAAAGTTGCAATTAAGCCAATAAACTATTTAAAATAAATGAGCATACCATACTTATGCCCGGAGGAATGCACGAGGATCCGCTAGTTTACTCTAAAAGAATTCCTATCAAACTAAAACTAAGAATTAGTCTGATTGATGCCCGTAGAAATGCACGATGATCTGCTAGTTTACTCTAAAAAAATTCCTATCAAACTAAAACTAAGAATTAGTCTAATTAGAGTAAATACAAAGAAATGTATAGTTTCACAGCCAACAAATGTACAATTGCAAGAGTTTTTTTGTTTCAATTCCTCGTCAATCATCAATCGGTTGGGTCTAATATTTTGAATTTATGAACCAGTCTAATGTAGTGCTATCTTACCTAGTAGATCTTGTAGGTGGTGAAATTTTGATATATTTTGGATTTTTCATTTAAAAAAAGTCAAGGATGTAATCAACAATAAGCACTAGCTTCTTCAAAAGATTGATGCAAATAGCAAATACTCCTAGTCTGTAATTTTAAGATCTCTAGGTAAGTCCAACTCAACTAACATATCTTAAAAGGGGTTGGACTCATTGTCTCGACCACAGAAAATAAAGATTTTTTTTAATTCTATTTTTTTTTTCTTGTACTGTGTTTGGACCCAAAAAAAACAGTTCTTGTTGTACTATTGGCAATTATTTCCTTATACAAAAAAGGTACACTATCACATCCCACCATTGTTTGGTCTTTCTGAGGGAAATTTGCAGTACTAATATTCTTGCTGCTGCATGCTTGGTCTTCTCTCTTCCTACTTTACTTTTGTCCCACTTTTTTACCTTTTTTGTTTTGTCTATATTATAGTAGGTATATTTGGGACTCTGTCCTTTACTATAAAGATAACAAAAGACAAGTTGATAAAGAATATTGTTTGATTCGTTGTACTTGGAATAAGAAAAGATTAATCAAGCCAGCAATCAACAACTTTAATGTTTTTAAATATGTCTTGCAGTTGCTTGCAGCCATGGGAAATAATTATCAAGTATATTTTTACTAAATTAATGTATTGATCCAAATTATACATCTTCCCCCAAAACTAGAAAAAATGCTCATTTTTTGTATTAGTTTATTTTACTGGTCAAAGAATAGAAAACACCGGAAGGGTAATAGTCTTCCTTTCCTTGAATCTTCTTTGAATTTGCCACGTGTATCAACATTAAGCGGACACTAGTCGATCGATTGGCTATGAGTTATCCGGATCGATGTTAGAAATTCACTAAAATCTATAATAAATTTCTATCAATCTTGATTAACAAGATTTTTATCACCACATGATAACAATGAAAAGAGAAAAGAAATTTAAAGAAGAAAAAATAATAGGATTTCTGCAGAGTAACTCTGCCCACAAACTGTGAAAAACTTTATTATTCACTTGCGACTGAAAATTCGGTGAATACAACATTTTTACTTGATTACAAAATAATGAGGGTTACTCCCTATTTATGTAGGTTAATTTGCTCCATAAGGCAAAACCCAAAACTATTAAAGCTCAAAATACCTATTTTAGAACTAAATCAAATCTAATTTATTTTAAATCTAAATTAAATCTATCTAGGTCTATAACAAATATGTGTGTAACAAATTGTTTCCACACTTTTAAACAAAACAAATCTTTTCGACACTTCCTTGTCTCTGTCGAACAAACTGCTTTGACATAAGAAATTACTTTCAACACACCACCTAATTCATTGTGTCTAAGCTATCTATATTTATCATAGCTCTTAGTCTTCTGAATATTTCGACTTGCACTCCCTTCGTCATGATGTCTGCAATCTAATTCTCAGTTCTGCAGTGTTTCTAATTCATCTTCCCACATGCTACCTGCTCTCGAAGATAATAGAACCTCATTTCGATGTGCTTGCTTCGACCATGCGCTATCGGGTTATTCGCCAGGTTGATAGCTGACATGCTGTCGATTTTCATGGTAATTGTTCCATGATCTTTATCTGTTATCTCTTCGACCAAGTTCACCATCCATGTTACTTGACATGCACAAAGGGAAGCAGTTATGTACTTTTCTTCATACGATGATAGTGCCACTACTGTTTCTTTTCTCGAACTCCAAGAAACTGGTGCACCACCTAGCATGAACACATATCCTGCTATGGATTTTCGATCCTCAGCATCACTATACCAACTCGAATCAGTGTATTGATCCGCTGTCGCACGCGGGTCAAAAACGAGTAAAATTGCAAACTGTAGTAACAACGGTAACGGTAACTCGTGTATCGTCTCTCAAGGACTCTTGATTTTTATTAACTATAAGCTAAATCGATTAAGGGGGGGTTGGTTTGGTCGAAAAAATGATTATCAAAAGTGATTATGAAATTAAGCTCTTTTGAAATAAGTGATTATGGAAATAAGTCAATCTACCGATTCAGTTCCTACCAATCATCGATTATTAAAATCTCACTATCCTAAGCGGATTCCTTTCCCGTTCGATTACAATATAATCAACAAGCGTAACAATATCATACGAATGATGCTTTCCGTTTGCCGAATTAAGCATTCGGTTAGGCATACAGCGAATTAACGATTAAGCAACGATAAGCCGCAAATAAATTGGAAAACATAATTCAATCGAACCAAACAACATATATTACGAATATCAAATTAAGCAAAAGATAAACAAAATATATTATTGAAGGAAAAGGAATTTTATTGCAAAACTTATAATAATCTCATAGTTTAGGAACCTGAATTCGGTAGATCAACCAAAAGTGATTAGTTCGCCATGGATCAATTCGTACAAGCTTCAAGAATTTCGTGAATAGTGTTTTCGTGAATAGTGAAGGTGAACAGTATTTTCGTGGCTGCCTAACCTAAGGAACAATAGCCAACCCGTTTCACAAACGAACTGGGTCAAAAACAAAACCCAGGCCTATTACTAATTGACCCGAAACTTAAAATATAAAGTGCTGCAGCTTTAAACGCAAAACTGAGAATTATCGGCTCCGAATCTGACTTCGACTCCAACATGAAAGTCGTAGCTCTCTCTCTTAGCTTTCCGGCGATTATTAGAACGCCTCAATCGGACTCCTGGAACTCCAGATATGAACGTTTCCGTGCAGACTATTATTGCTGAAAAATTAATACGAAAAACAAATAAGTGCAAAAATAAAATAAAATATAAAAACATATTAAAACATAAAAATAAATAAAACAAACCGAAGAAATGCTTGAGTACAAACATGGAAGAACGTGCATAAAAATGCACTGATCAAATTCCCCCACACTTGAACTTTTGCACTCCGAGCAAAATGAAAAGAAAGCAGAAAAACATCAACAGTTACTCATCATAGGCTACAGATCTTCTTCGGGTGAGTTTGCATCGATAGGTACTAATCTTGCACACTAAGGACATCGTAAGAACACTAACCACAAATATGCAGACATAAGGCTCCTAAATACACAAACCAATTCAAATCATATTATTATACCATAGCCTAACTTACTCATCCTTTTTGCTCTTTTTCATTCAGGCGCAATCACATTAAGCCCGTTATCTCCACACACTTATAGCAGGACAACCGGTTAGTGACTCTGATCCTTTTGCACGGGGTTCCGGTACTTGCGTGGCATAACCCTTTGCTTACTCAGATGTAGTTGCGGGGGATCGGACCGTAATCCTCCCTACCAAGTTCAGCACCAGAAACCGCTGAACCAACTAACAAAGAGTTTTGAAAACTTTTTTTTTTTTAAAGATTACACAACCGTTGGGTTAAGTGACCGGGTGAGGATCACCAAACTTAGAAGGTGTATTACCTTTTTCTTTTCTCTTTTTTTTCTTTTCGGAACATTCACTTATATTCATCGGTTTCCTGCGTAAAGTGTGTGAGAGATGGTGCCGACTGCTGAAATAAACTACTCAAGAGCTGTCAAAGAATGAGAAATTAAGGCTAAAACATAATAACAAATTCAAATCAATTTCCGTATGCAGGAGACTTACGGTGTTAGAACGATATCGATCTTGTGAACTTTTCCCATGTCTCCGCAAACCCGACTCAAATCAGTGTGTAGCCTAAAACTTTCAAGAAGATGCATTTTTTATTGAAATTAAACAAAATACTAACACACAAAAAACAAATAAAACACACAATTTCCTCTCCCACACTTAAACTAAGCATTGTCCTCAATGAAAAGACATTACTAATAAAGTAGAGAGAAGGAAAGAAGGACTCCCTGATCAAGTTGCAGCGTAGTCAGGTGCTTCTAAAGAAAGCTCCTCTATGCTGACATCTTCAGGCACCGGACTTTCATGGAATAACTTCAGCCGCTGCCCGTTAACCTTGAAGACTTTGTCAGTACCTGCACTTTTTATTTCTACTGCACCGTGAGGGAAAACATTAGTAACAACAAAGGGGCCAATCCATTTGGATCGAAGTTTCCCAGCCATTAGCTTAAGGCGGGAGTTAAACAGTAAAACCTGTTGGCCCACAGAAAATTCCTTCCTAGAAATCATTTTATCATGGAAGTGCTTAGTTTTCTCTTTATAAATCCTAGAGCTCTCATAAGCCTCTAATCTAAGCTCTTCCAACTGTTGTAATTGGAGTTTTCTTTCAATACCTGCTTGTTGCATCTCCAAATTACAACTCTTCACCGCCCAAAAAGCACGGCGTTCTATCTCAACAGGAAGATGACATGCCTTACCAAAAACAAGTCGATAAGGAGACATCCCAATGGGTGTCTTGAAAGCTGTCCTTTGAGCCCAAAGTGCGTCTTCTAGACGACGGCTCCAGTCTTTCCTGTTTGGCTGCACCATTTTCTCTAAAACCTGTTTGATCTCCCTGTTTGAGATCTCAGCCTGCCCATTAGTCTGTGGGTGATATGCAGTAGAGACTCTGTGCACAACTCCATACTTTCGGAGTAAGGCTTCCATGGTGCGGTTACAGAAATGAGTGCCTTGGTCACTTATGATAGCTCGCGGTATTCCAAATCTGCAAAAGATATTAGACCTGACAAACTCTGCAACAACTTTAGAATCATTAGTCCTAGTGGGGATAGCTTCCACCCACTTTGAAACATAGTCAACAGCAAGCAAAATGTAAAGGAAACCAAATGATACAGGAAAGGGACCCATGAAATCGATCCCCCATACGTCAAATACCTCACAGAAAAGCATAGGCTGTTGAGGCATTTCACTCTTGCGAGTGATGTTGGTACCTGCTATCTGGCACTCTTTACAAGTGCGATAAATCTCAAAAGCGTCCTTAAAAATAGTTGGCCAATAGAAGCCTGAATCAAGGACCTTTCTTGCAGTCCTTTGAGGACCGAAATGTCCGCCGACTTGAGATGCATGAGAAAATTTTAAAATAGATTCAATCTCATTGTCGGGGACACATCTCCTGATTACCTGATCACTACCAAACTTCCATAGATATGGATCATCCCAAACATAATATTTGGCATCACTTTTGAGTTTGTGAACCTGTGATCTAGATGCACCTGTAGGAAAAACACCAGCAACAAGAAAATTAACAATGTCAGCAAACCAAGGTGTAATCCCATGCAAAAGAAACAACTGCTCATCAGGAAAATCATCCTTAATAGGAAAAGGATCTTCATCTCTCTCTATCCTGCTCAAGTGGTCAGCCACTAAGTTCTCAGCTCCACTTTTGTCTTTAATCTCAACATTAAACTCTTGGAGCAGCAACATCCACCGAATCAATCTCGGTTTTGCATCCGGCTTCTTCAGCAAGTACTTTAAAGCTGCATGGTCAGTAAAAACAACAACCTTGGAACCTAGCAAATATGATCTGAATTTGTCAAGAGCAAAAACAATAGCTAGCAGTTCTTTTTCAGTGGTAGTGTAATTAGACTGTGCAGAATCTAAAGTCCTAGAAGCATAGTAAATAACATGGGCAGCCTTGTCAACTCTTTGTGCAAGGACAGCCCCAACAGCATAATTCGAAGCATCACACATAAGCTCAAAAGGAAGTGTCCAGTCAGGGGGCTGAATGATGGGAGCGGAGGTCAATGCTTTCTTCAAGAAGTCAAACGCGTGTTTGCATTTGTCATCAAACTCGAAAGTGACGTCATTCTTCAACAAGTTCGACAGCGGAAGAGCTATCTTGCTGAAATCCTTGATGAAACGCCTGTAAAATCCTGCATGACCAAGAAAAGAACGAATCTCGCGAATGCAAGAAGGGTAAGGCAGTGTAGAAATCACATCAATCTTAGCAGGGTCAACAGAAATTCCTTTTTCAGAAATAATGTGACCAAGAACAATTCCCTGCTCAACCATAAAATGACACTTTTCATAATTCAGCACAAGGTTAGTCTCGATGCATCTTTCTAAAATCAAGTTTAAACTGTTCAAGCATGCATCAAAGGAAGAACCATAAACAGTAAAGTCATCCATAAACACTTCCATGCAATTTTCAATAAAATCAGAGAAAATACTCATCATGCATCGTTGGAAAGTGCCAGGAGCATTGCAAAGGCCAAAAGGCATCTTCCTGTAAGCAAATGTACCGAATGGGCACGTGAAAGTGGTCTTTTCTTGATCTTCAGGTGCAATATGAATCTGAAAGTAACCTGAAAAACCATCAAGAAAACAATAATGTGATTTACCAGCTAGCCGTTCAAGCATCTGATCAATGAACGGCAAAGGAAAGTGATCCTTTCTAGTAGCCTGGTTCAGTCTCCTGTAATCAATACAAACTCTCCAGCTGTTCTGGACTCTAGTGGGAACAAGTTCATTCTTTTCATTTTTTACCACTGTGAGTCCAGATTTCTTAGGTACAACCTGCACTGGACTTACCCACTTACTGTCAGAGATAGGATAAATGATACCTGCTTGCAAGAGTTTGGTTACCTCTTTCTTTACAACATCAAGAATCAAAGGATTAAGCCTCCTTTGGGGCTGCCTTACTGTTTTCGCTCCATCCTCAAGTAAAATCCTGTGCATACACATCGAAGGACTAATACCTGGAAGGTCGGCTAATGTCCACCCGATTGCTTTCTTGTGCCTCTTCAATACCTGCAAAAGTCTGTCTTCTTGATTTAAATCAAGGTTAGAAGAGATAATAACAGGAAGTTTTTCATTATGCTCCAAGTAAGCATATTTCAGGTTCCCAGGGAGCTCTTTTAGCTCTAAGGACGGGGGCTGAATGATGGATGGAAGGCTTGGGGCAGCCGGGATGTCAAGAGCATCGACGGCAAGAACAGCCTCATCGGTAACAACTTCACCTGTAGGAAATGTATCAGGCTGCAAGGAAGCATCAATCTCAGCACAAAGGACACAAACGTTAGTGTCAGTGCAGTCAGGACATGAATAATCATCATCAAAATCAGAGAGAGATGGAAAATCAAATGCAAATAATTCAGAATAACTCTCATCAGCTAGTTCAGAAATCAACTCAATGTTAAAAACCGAATGCTCCTCCACAGGGTGTTTCATGGCATCGAAGATATTAAATTTTGCGACGATGTCACCAAATTCCATGGACATGGTTCCATCATCAACATCAACTTTTTTCTTCGCCGTTTTCATGAACGGTCTTCCTAAGATGATGGGAGCTCTGCTTGACTTAGTCTCTCCTTCCATGTCCAGAATGTAAAAATCTGCAGGAAAAATTAAATCGTTAACTTGAACGAGGACGTCTTCCACTATGCCGGTGGGACGTGCATTGCTCCTGTTCGCCAGTTGAACGATTAAACCTGTATGCTGCATGGGACCAAGGCAAAGGTTATTATAAATAGAAGTAGGCATAACATTAATGCCCGCTCCTAAATCAAGCAAACAGTTATCAAATTTCTTATCCCCGATGGTACAAGGAATAGTAAAAGTTCCCGGGTCTTTGCACTTTTGAGGCAAGACCTGAGAGATGGCCGAAACACTTTGTTCGGGCTGAATGAAAGCAGAGATGCTTCTTCCCAAGTTGACTCTGTCACTTCCTTTTACCTTTCTCTTGTTTGTACACAAATCCTTCAGAAACTTTGCATACCTTGGAACCTGCTTAATCACATCAAGAAGCGGAATATTTACCGCTACTTTTCTGAACATATCCAGAATTTCTTTTTCTTTGTCTCCTTCCTCAATTCTTTTATTTTTCAGAACTCTATGCGGGAAAGGAACTGGTGGCACATACTCCCTTTCTTTATTTTTTTCAGTTCCGACCACAACAGAAGAAGGAGAAGAAAGCTCAGCTGGAGGAGGTTCAGAAGAAGAAAGTTCAGAAGTTACCTCAATGATTTTTTTATTTTTTTCAGGGGCTGATTCTGTAACCTTTCCGGATCTCAAAGAAATAGCGCTCACATTAGCATTACCATTCGGATTGACAACAGTTTGTGCTGGAAGTTGGTTCGAACCTTGAGCTTGCATATTATTTATTTGAGTAGCAAGTTGTCCCATCTGTGTGGTCAAGGTCTGAATGCTAGTGTCGGTTCTTTGTTGAAACTGAAGGTTGTTCACGGCCATTTGCTTAACAAGATCTTCCAAGGATGGTCCGGAAGTAGTAGCTGGAGGGGTGTGATGTGGCTGGGGTAATGGAACGGTAAGCTATTGTTGGGAAGGCTGCTGATTTCCATATCGAAGGTTGGGATGATTCCTCCAATTGGGGTGATATTTGTTGGTAGACAAGTCAGGGGTGTTGTTGTACCTGTTCTGGTTGTAAAGGTTGGCTGCATAAGCTTGAGGCAGCTCGGTAACAGTATCATCTTTCAGAAGAGGACAAGTATCAGTGGGGTGATCATGAGCTGTACAAATACCACATACAGTTGCTGTTTGAGGTTTCGCTACTGCAAGTTGTTTGACTAGAGCGGTCAGCTCATCAAGTCTGGTTTCTAAAGCTCTGTTCGAGGAACCTTGAATTTGATGTACACCCTTGGTTTGGACAGAATTGGTTCGAGTGGTGAACTGCTGGGAGTTTAAGGACATATTTTCAATGAGGGCCCTGGCAGCAGCTGGAGTTTTGTCAACAAGTGCTCCACCACTAGCAGCATCAAGAATGTTTCTATCCATAGGTAACAACCCCTCGTAAAAGTACTGAATGAGAAGTTGTTCGGTAATCTGGTGTTGAGGACAACTTGAAACCAACTTCTTGAACCTATCCCAATATTCAGCCAATGACTCGTTGTCTTGTCTAATGCCACAAATCTCTTTTCGAATTGAAGCAGCTCTAGAGGCAGGGAAGTATCGCTCCAAGAACACTCTCTTTAGAGCATTCCAGCTTATGATTGAATTCGGTTCAAGATCATATATCCAGTCCTTCGCTGCACCCTGCAAAGAAAAAGGAAAAGCACGAAGTTTGATATGATCTTCAGTGATCCCTTCAGGCTTCAATGGTGTAGAGCACACCACCTGGAATTCCTTCAAATGTTTGTGTGGATCTTCACCTGCAAGACCATTAAACTTTGGCAACAAGTGTATTAAACCCGATTTTAATTCAAAAGGAACAGCAACAGCATCATATTCAATACACAAGCCATTATAATTAACATCAGGGGCTGCAAGTTGCCTTAGAGTTCTATTTTCAGCCATTTCAAACGCAAGTTCAGAATCAGAATCAAATAAATTATGCAAATAATCAAACTCAGAATCAGACTCAGCTATGGTCGGTGAAAGTGAACTATTGCTAGCCTGGCCTGCTCTACGAAGTGTGTGCAAGGTTCTCTCTACCTCAGGATCAAAAGCAATAAGTTCAGGACAGGAAGACCTAGTAGCCAGGACTAGTGCACAGCAAACGCAGCAACAATCGTGAAAATGCCAACTATGTCCCTAAAACAAACACAATGAAGCAAATCGATTAAAAATAATTCAAAAAAATAAACTGACACCGAAAATAATCTAATGACGTAAAAATAGAATTTTGGTATTTTTTTCGGAATTTTTCGACTCTATGAAAACAGAAAATAAATCATTAAAAATAGTAAAAAGGCTTTTTTCGCGATTTGAAAAATTTGTCACGTAACTACTCTGTAGTACGTGACTTTTGATCAGGGATTTTTTTCACACCTAACTGTCGGGACAGATTTTCGAAACGGTGAAATTTTCCCAAAAACCGATTTTTTCGACTCTAGAGGCGTTATGGCCGAAACCGCGAGGAACCTATGGCCAAAACGCACAAACACTACACCTAAGACTCTAATATCAGTTAATGTTCACAAGAATCCCCGGCAACGGCGCCAATTTGATTCGCTGTCGCACGCGGGTCAAAAACGAGTAAAATTGCAAACTGTAGTAACAACGGTAACGGTAACTCGTGTATCGTCTCTCAAGGACTCTTGATTTTTATTAACTATAAGCTAAATCGATTAAGGGGGGGTTGGTTTGGTCGAAAAAATGATTATCAAAAGTGATTATGAAATTAAGCTGTTTTGAAATAAGTGATTATGGAAATAAGTCAATCTACCGATTTAGTTCCTACCAATCATCGATTATTAAAATCTCACTATCCTAAGCGGATTCCTTTCCCGTTCGATTACAATATAATCAACAAGCGTAACAATATCATACGAATGATGCTTTCCGTTTGCCGAATTAAGCATTCGGTTAGGCATACAGCGAATTAACGATTAAGCAACGATAAGCCGCAAATAAATTGGAAAACATAATTCAATCGAACCAAACAACATATATTACGAATATCAAATTAAGCAAAAGATAAACAAAATATATTATTGAAGGAAAAGGAATTTTATTGCAAAACTTATAATAATCTCATAGTTTAGGAACCTGAATTCGGTAGATCAACCAAAAGTGATTAGTTCGCCATGGATCAATTCGTACAAGCTTCAAGAATTTCGTGAATAGTGTTTTCGTGAATAGTGAAGGTGAACAGTATTTTCGTGGCTGCCTAACCTAAGGAACAATAGCCAACCCGTTTCACAAACGAACTGGGTCAAAAACAAAACCCAGGCCCATTACTAATTGACCCGAAACTTAAAATATAAAGTGCTGCAGCTTTAAACGCAAAACTGAGAATTATCGGCTCCGAATCTGACTTCGACTCCAACATGAAAGTCGTAGCTCTCTCTCTTAGCTTTCCGGCGATTATTAGAACGCCTCAATCGGACTCCTGGAACTCCAGATATGAACGTTTCCGTGCAGACTATTATTGCTGAAAAATTAATACGAAAAACAAATAAGTGCAAAAATAAAATAAAATATAAAAACATATTAAAACATAAAAATAAATAAAACAAACCGAAGAAATGCTTGAGTACAAACATGGAAGAACGTGCATAAAAATGCACTGATCATGTATCATACTAATTTGCATTATTTTCCTTTATCAACAGCAGGAAATAAAATGCCATAGTTGAGAGTTCCTTTCAGATACCTCAATATCCTCTTCATTGCTGCTAGGTGTGATACCTTTGGCTTATGCATGAATCTACTTTCCATACCCACACTATATGCTAAGTCAGTCTGTAATACGGTGAACTGACTTTTTATCGATCGAAATGTCGCGGTTAAGCAAGAGTCGCCACCGACTTTTATTTTATCCAAACAATATTCGGAAAGGCAAAAAGAAACAGAAAAAAACCTTTTAAGAAATCTAAGTTCGGGGGGTAATTTATGCAAAGGGAAGGTGTAAGGCACCCTTTGCATCCATGGTTTTCCATGGGCTCTTAATTGCTTTGCTTGCTCGTTTGTTTTTAGAAAAAAGTAGATGGAAGAAAAAAGTGGACTTTAGCTCGTAAATGAGCATAGCCAGTTTTCGAAGAATTGTGAGAAAGAATATTAAAGATGAGCATTGCAAGGCAATTAGGGGCAATTACCTTAAACTCAGATGATAGGTCTCTTTTTAGCCTTTCAGAATGAAAGGGTCTATCCTTGCCATAAGAGGGCAGGAAGCCTTTCGTTTGGAGGTTGAAGGGTCGTCGAAGCATCCTTTGCCATAAGACTGTCCCATGCCATAGAAAGGCAGGTAGTCTAAGGCAAGGATCAGAATAAGTCATTTTTCCGTTAGGCAACCAGAAGATACCTCAGCCATTTTCCGTAGGCAACATCCGAGGGTCGAGGTCATAATTGTGTATCGAAGGCAGCATCATTAGGGACCATGACCTTTAATCGAGGCAACATGGCTGAGGTATCCTCGTATTCGAGGGACTGACTATTCTGCAAAAACACAAGGCTACAAGGCAACAGGCAGCAAAAACACAAGGCAACAAGGCAACAGGCAACAAGGCAACAGAGAGGGTTACCCAAAAGCGTACGTGTGTGCACCAATCACGTGATTATATTCAATTATACTATCTTGTAAATTAGTGAGGCTAATTCAATTTAATGGTTGTCACTCCCTATTGTACTAACCACGCAGATAATATAACCAAAACAGATATGGGGGAGGGAAATTGTAACCAGCGGATCCCTTAACAGGGTTTGACATAAGTAATAATAAAACAGGAAAACAGGGTTTAGGGTTACCAAACTTGTAGCTTTGGCGATCGACAAACCCTGAAAATGCAAACAGACAAAAAATAGGGTGAGTGTATGGCTAGTTCAAAGGCGAACATTTCTAACCCTAAAATAAGAAGGTCGAGACAATAAATTAAAATAAGTAAATAAATGAAAGGTACTTAGCTCTGATTTGATCTGATATGGTTGATAGGGCGCCTTTAAGCCAACCCTGAAAAGAGGCAGGGCAAAAAATGAAAGCGACACAAAACCCTAATTTATAAGATAAATCAAATATAATTTAAATTAAATTAGACAGAATACTTAACTTCGTATTGTGGATCAGGCGTGTAGTCGGGACTGATCATATTGCTAACCCTGAAAGGTACAGAAAAGAAGATTTTTAGTGTAGGGCGAATTCTTGCAAATATTAAATCGGGTAAAAATTAAACATGATTAATAGAATAAAATAAAAATAAAAATAAAAACAAAACTAATTAATTGTTGATTTTCTACTTAATTAATTAAAAGTATATTTTAAATGAAAATTGAGTTTTTTAATAATATAAATTATTATAAAAAATACTTTAGTATACATATAAAAAGAATTAGACTAAAAACAAAAAATAAATGGAAATAAGTCTAACAATATATTATGCAATTGAATATAAAAAAAATAAAAAATAAAAAATAAAAAAAATTAGAGAACTCAGCTCATGATCCTGTGTGGAGAGTAGCCGAAGGTCCATGGTATGTCTTCATTCCAGATGCGTTGGATCTGAGCTGTTTGCAGTCGGAGGGTTGTTGAGGGGCGTGCATGATGATTTTCTCCTGGCGGTGCGCATAGGATCTGCAAACAACCATAAATATGCTAGATATTAAAATAATGCGTTGAGGGTAGGGTTCGAACCCAGGCCCTCACGCTGAACGCCTTCGTGCTTTTGCCAACGAGGCTACTGGTTTTCGCTGATATGAAAACAACGCACAGGTTATATAAACAAAATTGAAATCGTTCCAGAATAAAAAAAACAATTCGCGGCCTCCGTCTTCGCGACATCCATGGCTGGTTTTATGACCTTCATCAATTCCTGCAAATCAATCATAAAAATACACAACAATAATCCAGATCGATTGTAAACGGTGGTTCGACTTCGATGAACACCTCAATTTGGCCTATGATTGCTTCCAACAACAATCCCCAATTTGAGATGTCTACCCTAACAATGGCATCTTGATGAACCTGCGTCAAAACTCATCAATATTTGCCCAGAAATATTCTATCAATCCACACGAATGCGACCATATCATTAAAACATGTTTATAGTACATTCATTAACGTAATCGAATTTGAAGAACGCGAAGCACAAACTGCGACGCCGAGAGGTGATTCACGAACAAACCGCGACGCAGGGATGTGGCTCACGAAGCTACCGTACCTGGGGACAATTGGGAAAGATTCAGAAACGTTCCAGGAATCTCGTTTGATGCTTGTAGTTGCTTGAATTAATCTCTGAGATTTTCTGCCATGGCCCTCAGATTCAAAACTTCATGAAGCTCTTTTACGGTTATCCGGCTGCCGACCTTTGATCTTTCTTCTGTGATTCCCTGCAAATCAATTATGTAATTCCACAAATTGCATCAGATTATGAATTGTGAAAATAATCGTGTGTTGGGATTGGTTTATTTGAGTATATGGTTATGGATTTGAAGGTTTTGTTCTCATGAGATTAACGCAGGTTCATGGTGATGATGAAGAGGTGCTGACTCGAAAAAAATTTAACAATACTAATCAAAGGTTTTATGGAAGTTTCTGTACAAAATAAAAAAAAAGAAGATTAGGATTGTTTTGGCCTGCTGTTCTTCACGTGAGATCGTGAGAGTGTGTAGACGGTAGTGTGATAGAATAAGGGTTCTTTTTTTTCTTTTTTTGTGTGAAGAGTGACTATTTATAAGATGAGAGATTAGGTTAAGAAGTTAAAAAATGCATAAAATCAAATTGATTATAATTAATTAAAATAATCAAAAGTCCCAAATTAAAATTATTTGATTTGAGATTTATTATTATATTTAACCAATTACGTCAATTCTTTCCTAAAACTACAAATACTAACCTAAAATGCAAAAAGCTGTAAAATCTTTTCAAATCTTTTATTTTATGATTTTTTGATGTTTTTTTATGAAAAAAATGAAAAATTGAAAAATTAATTTTTTTTAAAAAAATGATTAAATAATAAATACGAAAATTAAGTATTAAAATGATAAAAACATATTTTTGTGATTTTGAATAAAAATAAAGTTAAAACTAAAGTTAGAAACAAATAAGAGGTAAAAATGTCAGTAAGTGAGACTCGAATCCAGGACCTCTCGCGCTTGTACACTCAAATCCTTACCGACTGGGTTATGTCAATTACTTGAAATAAAATGACATATGAAAATATGTGAGGGCAAATTTTGGGGTATGACAGCTGCCCCTGTTCAATTATCTTAAACCTGAAGATGTAGAGTGGTTTGTATGCCAGTCGGTATCTGAAGGTGGAAGTTTATTGAACACTAGAATACCAAGAAATTTGCCCTAGCTGAAGTAGGGACTTTTGTCGGGGATGGGCTTGAAGATGCCATCTGGTAGTTGTTGGAGTGTAGATTGTTACGCAATTTCTGCTTTTGCTGTCTTCCCTCTTTTGAATGTTGAGGAACCGTCAAATGTATCGACTCAAATCTGTGTTGGGTTGTTTAAGGAACCGTCAAAGGTATCGACTTAAATTCGAAGCATATTGTTGAGGCACCGTCAAAGGTATCGACTCAGATATGCGGATAGATTGTATAAGGAACCGTCAAAGGTGTCGACTTATATCTGAAGTGTGTTGTTAAGGAACCGTCAAAGGTGTCGACTTAACTCTTGATGTGGGTTGTTAAGGAACCGTCAAAGGTGTCGACTTAACTTTGAAGCATATCATTGAGGCACCGTCAAAGGTATCGACTCAGATATGCAGATAGATTGTATAAGGAACCGTCAAAGGTGTCGACTTATATCTGAAATGTGTTGTTAAGGAACCGTCAAAGGTGTCGACTTAACTCTTGATGTATTAAGGAACCGTCAAAGGTGTCGACTTAATAATTGAGAATAGATTGTTAAGGAACCGTCAAAGGTGTCGACTTAACTCTTGCAGATAGAGATAGTAATATCCTGAAAAATAGAGGTTAGTTTTCTTATGTCATGATGCATGCGTTTATGTGATGAGTATCTCAAAATAAATGAGAAACTTCGTATGTTATGTATTTGTTATATAGTGATGTATGCGATGTATGAATATGTTTGTGTCATATGGTATGCAAATATGATTTAGTCGAGAAAATAAATCTCCAAGTCTTTGTAGTTTGGATTTCGTCTTGAAGATGCTTAGCTGGGAATTTATAATTTCTGCTTGGGGATGATCAGTAACTTGATGTTCCCTGATTGGGGATAAAGGGAAACCATGTTGGGGAGCCATGCCTTTGTCGGGGTAGGAGTGTTGGAAGACATCTTCTTAGGGATTACTCTGTGGGGATATGATCTTGCGAAATCAGCTTTGTGGGAAGACGCGGATGTCTTGAATGTTGCCCCTAGTATTATAGTACCTGTCGTTCCTGGACCTTAATTAGGGCACGCCACTGAATGTTGATCAAGATGTCAAGCTGGACTTGTATAGATTTGCCCCGGTTAGTAGGAACTTTGGAAAGATTCGCCGGACTTTACTATGAGCGACATGCCCCTAGTAATCATAAACTTTGGATGATGCCCCTGATTGTTTTGGCATCCTTGAGAGATTCTCGGAATCTTGACTTGATTGCCCCAGATTGATCGGAAGATAGTTTGACTTTTTGGCATTTGAGAGATTCTTTGAATCTTGACTGGATTTCCCCAGATTGATTGAGCGAAACGTGTCATGCCCCTTGTATTCGTAGGAGACATTGTTTCTTGGAGTAGTCTTGTCTGTCGGGATAGCTTTCAGTCATTAGTTATACCATGTGCAAATTCATTCTGACGCTAACATTTGAAATTATGTAGCAGAATTTGTTTAATAATGAATTCATGAGATGCAATGCATACGTTTGTCTTTGAGTTTTTTTTTTTTTTTTTGAAAAACATTAAAACTGGATATGCAAAAACATAATGTTTGTAAAAGCGTGATGTTTGTAAAAACGAAGCGTCAACTCAGCATTTGTGGTAAACCTTAAGGAGTCAGGATACCTTTGTTGTGACAGTATGCTTTCGAACTAACCATACTTCAGTTAGGACTTTCAAAGGTTGTAGCGTGGCTCGGTTCACGGTTTTAAGAAACAAAAGATAAAGGCTCAAAATTTGATTGTACCCACCCTTTCTTCGTGATGTTCTTCAGTCCTAATCTCAGTTAATTCAAACTTATGCATTCAGGTTCCAAGAGACTTTTGGATTTGCACCTTTGGTAATGATGATGGTTCACAAGCAAAGAGAACTTTTGAGATGGCAGTCACTTCTTCCTTTTGGTAGTCCCAACATTGTGTTGTTCAGGAATTTTATTGACTTCTCTTTTTTTCGTTTTTTTGATATCCCTAACTTTTGCCTGAACTGTCTCTTTTGAGCTTACGGTCAGCGGGACGCCTTGATTTTTGCCTAAGTCTTCTTTTTAATTTTTGACTTAGCAGGCTTTTCTTTGTATATATGTTTTTTCCATTTTTTTTTTGAAAGATATTGACTGCCTTGTTTGATGATTGATGAACCGTCATTGTCTTTTGATAGATATCTCCAACACTTCTTTGATGTGTGCGGATGAACGCTTGTGATTGAAACCTTTGTTGAAAGGTGTACTGAATGATTCTCTTAAAATAGGATGCACAGCCAAATTAACTGAGAACTATCCTGCCCCAGGTTATGATCAAGGGTTTTAATTAGTACAAGAAAGAAACTTCTACTTCTTAGGCTCAAGGGGTTGACGAGGGATTAACATCCTTATATCTCCACTGTTTAGGAATTGAAACAATGCCTGTACATCGTCAGCATAGTCCATTCAAAAGCATACTGTATGAGGTTGCGGTATCGTTTTCGTCATCCTCCCTTAAAAGGCATACAGCTTTAGCAGGAGTCGAGTATCACAAAACATATGCAAAGTAAAGATGCAGTTTAAATGAGTGATATCGAAATAATTTATTCAAGGCAAACATATGCAATGCACTGATGATGATTATTAAAACAGATAATGTCTATCATGAGTCAAATGTTTAAACAAACAGAAAATAAAATTGCAAATGAAAGTAGATCTAATGATCCAAAAGTCCGTCCGTCTAGACGTCAATCGGCCTTGTCATGACTTAGGCATAGGAGCGGCGATCACCACAAGAGTTTTCAGGAGGGTTGAATTTGATTTCTCCGTCATTGATCAGATCTTGGATCTTATTCTTCAATGTCCAGCAATCGTTGGTGTAATGTTCAGGAATGTTGGAATGGTACGCGCACCTCGCATTGAGTTTATATCCAGGAGTGGAGGTGTTAGAATTCTTAGGAGCATCCCTTAGAGTAATCAATCTGATCTTCAACAGATGTTATAATGTTTGAGCCGACGACATATTGATTTTGGTGAATTGATGCTTAGGTGCATCTGGCTTGCGTCGTTGTTGTGGAACTAGTATAGAGATCAGAATTGTCCACACAGATTGGCTGTGTTCATTGCGACCTTTTCGATTGTGCACAGCATTGTTCGTGATGAGAGAAATGGGTCATACATTTAGACCTTGTCTATTGAAGGATGTCAGAACGAGTTATTCATTAGACCATATCTGCAGAGGAATGTCAGAACAAGTCATACATTGGACCATATCTGAGGAGGAGTATCAGAACGAGCCATACATTAGACCATATATGAAGAGGAATAGCAGAACGAGTCGTACATTAGACCATATCTGTTGAGGAATAACAGAACGAGTCGTACATTAGACCATATCTGTTGGGGGGTGTCAGAACGAGTCATACATTGGACCATATCTGAGGAAGGATATCAGAACGAGTTATTCATTAAACCATATCTGAAGGAGAATACCAGAGCGAGTCATACATTAAACCATATCTGATGAATAATGCCAGAACGAGTCATACATTAGACCATATCTGACTGAAGATACCGGAACGGGTCATACATTAGACCATATCTGATTGAGAATATCGGAACGGGTCATACATTAGACCATATCTGATAGAGAATGCTTGTTCGTTAGAGTCGATGAGTTATTTGACGAAGTTTTGGAATGTAAAGGCTTGTCAGAACGAATCTCTAGCTCGATTATATCTGAGAGGTATGATTGTCGAGACGGAACCTGAAAACAAAGTTAGAAATATGCAATGTCATGAATGCAAATGAAATGTTTTCAAGGATCTCTGGAAATTTAGTTAGCAACGTCAAAAAATGATTTGGTCGCTTCTTTGTTTGGAAAGCTCTGATTTTTGGATGGGAATCAAGCTCACCATATCCAGTGGTCATAGCCTCCGATTCGGGATACTTCTTAGTTTGAAGGTACATGGCTAGAGGAAAATAAATCCTCTTGCCCCTTGATAGGTACTGAGTCTCTGAATTGGAAGGCATGTGGCTAGAGGAAAATAAATCCTTTTGCCCCTTGATTAGGAAATCAGTCCTTGATAGGAGTCCCTGAAATTGTGCGCCCTAAATCCCTAGGATCCTTGAAAGGGTTAGTTAAATCATGTTATGCTTATGATGTCATGATGTTATGCGAATGCAGTTCGTTAGACTTAGTGCGGGATGGTAAGGACAAACAAGTCCTTTTAACAAAACCTGCAAGGAAACGACGGTTAGTAGCACACACAAACAAGTCACACAAGTCACACAAATTTTGGCTTAAGGCTTTGCATGGAGTCTGATCAGGTGTCCTTCCCAAGGGTATTTCTATGGATAAGGATATTTCAGCAACGAGTTCTACCAAGTGACTCAGAATTGTCAGCCCCTCTAAAGCACCCTCGAACATGATACATACATACCATGCAATGATACTTTGAGAAAGAACCTATCTGAGTTGTAGTATCGGGTAGCGACTATGCTCTTAACATACATCAAGAGTAGTCCCCCCACTACGTTCCTAAAAGTCAGGATGGGTTAAAGGTTACTAACGGTCCTTGAGCTCCGACTCACCCACAGGTATCCACACGAACCTCCCTCATACAAGAGAAGCATGTAAACACCTATAGAGGCCTAACTCAAGCGTGAACTCTCATATTGACCAATCCCAAGCATACACAAGGGAGGTCGCCATGACTATGCCACTCTTATCTTAAGGTGCACTCGAATCCGGGTATAGGATTCATCTTCCATTCAATACCCAAAACAACCTTGAAAAGTAAAGCAAGCAAAGCAAACATTAAGTGATCCTAAACTTTAAGGTAACCCCTCTTTTATTCGAAAGCATCCCCAGCAGAGTCGCCAGTTCTGTAATACGGTGAACTGACTTTTTATCGATCGAAATGTCGCGGTTAAGCAAGAGTCGCCACCGACTTTTATTTTATCCAAACAATATTCGGAAAGGCAAAAAGAAACAGAAAAAAACCTTTTAAGAAATCTAAGTTCGGGGGGTAATTTATGCAAAGGGAAGGTGTAAGGCACCCTTTGCATCCATGGTTTTCCATGGGCTCTTAATTGCTTTGCTTGCTCGTTTGTTTTTAGAAAAAAGTAGATGGAAGAAAAAAGTGGACTTTAGCTCGTAAATGAGCATAGCCAGTTTTCGAAGAATTGTGAGAAAGAATATTAAAGATGAGCATTGCAAGGCAATTAGGGGCAATTACCTTAAACTCAGATGATAGGTCTCTTTTTAGCCTTTCAGAATGAAAGGGTCTATCCTTGCCATAAGAGGGCAGGAAGCCTTTCGTTTGGAGGTTGAAGGGTCGTCGAAGCATCCTTTGCCATAAGACTGTCCCATGCCATAGAAAGGCAGGTAGTCTAAGGCAAGGATCAGAATAAGTCATTTTTCCGTTAGGCAACCAGAAGATACCTCAGCCATTTTCCGTAGGCAACATCCGAGGGTCGAGGTCATAATTGTGTATCGAAGGCAGCATCATTAGGGACCATGACCTTTAATCGAGGCAACATGGCTGAGGTATCCTCGTATTCGAGGGACTGACTATTCTGCAAAAACACAAGGCTACAAGGCAACAGGCAGCAAAAACACAAGGCAACAAGGCAACAGGCAACAAGGCAACAGAGAGGGTTACCCAAAAGCGTACGTGTGTGCACCAATCACGTGATTATATTCAATTATACTATCTTGTAAATTAGTGAGGCTAATTCAATTTAATGGTTGTCACTCCCTATTGTACTAACCACGCAGATAATATAACCAAAACAGATATGGGGGAGGGAAATTGTAACCAGCGGATCCCTTAACAGGGTTTGACATAAGTAATAATAAAACAGGAAAACAGGGTTTAGGGTTACCAAACTTGTAGCTTTGGCGATCGACAAACCCTGAAAATGCAAACAGACAAAAAATAGGGTGAGTGTATGGCTAGTTCAAAGGCGAACATTTCTAACCCTAAAATAAGAAGGTCGAGACAATAAATTAAAATAAGTAAATAAATGAAAGGTACTTAGCTCTGATTTGATCTGATATGGTTGATAGGGCGCCTTTAAGCCAACCCTGAAAAGAGGCAGGGCAAAAAATGAAAGCGACACAAAACCCTAATTTATAAGATAAATCAAATATAATTTAAATTAAATTAGACAGAATACTTAACTTCGTATTGTGGATCAGGCGTGTAGTCGGGACTGATCATATTGCTAACCCTGAAAGGTACAGAAAAGAAGATTTTTAGTGTAGGGCGAATTCTTGCAAATATTAAATCGGGTAAAAATTAAACATGATTAATAGAATAAAATAAAAATAAAAATAAAAACAAAACTAATTAATTGTTGATTTTCTACTTAATTAATTAAAAGTATATTTTAAATGAAAATTGAGTTTTTTAATAATATAAATTATTATAAAAAATACTTTAGTATACATATAAAAAGAATTAGACTAAAAACAAAAAATAAATGGAAATAAGTCTAACAATATATTATGCAATTGAATATAAAAAAAATAAAAAATAAAAAATAAAAAAAATTAGAGAACTCAGCTCATGATCCTGTGTGGAGAGTAGCCGAAGGTCCATGGTATGTCTTCATTCCAGATGCGTTGGATCTGAGCTGTTTGCAGTCGGAGGGTTGTTGAGGGGCGTGCATGATGATTTTCTCCTGGCGGTGCGCATAGGATCTGCAAACAACCATAAATATGCTAGATATTAAAATAATGCGTTGAGGGTAGGGTTCGAACCCAGGCCCTCACGCTGAACGCCTTCGTGCTTTTGCCAACGAGGCTACTGGTTTTCGCTGATATGAAAACAACGCACAGGTTATATAAACAAAATTGAAATCGTTCCAGAATAAAAAAAACAATTCGCGGCCTCCGTCTTCGCGACATCCATGGCTGGTTTTATGACCTTCATCAATTCCTGCAAATCAATCATAAAAATACACAACAATAATCCAGATCGATTGTAAACGGTGGTTCGACTTCGATGAACACCTCAATTTGGCCTATGATTGCTTCCAACAACAATCCCCAATTTGAGATGTCTACCCTAACAATGGCATCTTGATGAACCTGCGTCAAAACTCATCAATATTTGCCCAGAAATATTCTATCAATCCACACGAATGCGACCATATCATTAAAACATGTTTATAGTACATTCATTAACGTAATCGAATTTGAAGAACGCGAAGCACAAACTGCGACGCCGAGAGGTGATTCACGAACAAACCGCGACGCAGGGATGTGGCTCACGAAGCTACCGTACCTGGGGACAATTGGGAAAGATTCAGAAACGTTCCAGGAATCTCGTTTGATGCTTGTAGTTGCTTGAATTAATCTCTGAGATTTTCTGCCATGGCCCTCAGATTCAAAACTTCATGAAGCTCTTTTACGGTTATCCGGCTGCCGACCTTTGATCTTTCTTCTGTGATTCCCTGCAAATCAATTATGTAATTCCACAAATTGCATCAGATTATGAATTGTGAAAATAATCGTGTGTTGGGATTGGTTTATTTGAGTATATGGTTATGGATTTGAAGGTTTTGTTCTCATGAGATTAACGCAGGTTCATGGTGATGATGAAGAGGTGCTGACTCGAAAAAAATTTAACAATACTAATCAAAGGTTTTATGGAAGTTTCTGTACAAAATAAAAAAAAAGAAGATTAGGATTGTTTTAGCCTGCTGTTCTTCACGTGAGATCGTGAGAGTGTGTAGACGGTAGTGTGATAGAATAAGGGTTCTTTTTTTTCTTTTTTTGTGTGAAGAGTGACTATTTATAAGATGAGAGATTAGGTTAAGAAGTTAAAAAATGCATAAAATCAAATTGATTATAATTAATTAAAATAATCAAAAGTCCCAAATTAAAATTATTTGATTTGAGATTTATTATTATATTTAACCAATTACGTCAATTCTTTCCTAAAACTACAAATACTAACCTAAAATGCAAAAAGCTGTAAAATCTTTTCAAATCTTTTATTTTATGATTTTTTGATGTTTTTTTATGAAAAAAATGAAAAATTGAAAAATTAATTTTTTTTTAAAAAATGATTAAATAATAAATAC
The DNA here is from genome assembly GCF_029867415.1 of Vicia villosa. NCBI lineage: Eukaryota > Viridiplantae > Streptophyta > Magnoliopsida > Fabales > Fabaceae > Vicia > Vicia villosa. Next base: position 196,473,851 of record NC_081181.1, read on the forward strand.
GAAAATTAAGTATTAAAATGATAAAAACATATTTTTGTGATTTTGAATAAAAATAAAGTTAAAACTAAAGTTAGAAACAAATAAGAGGTAAAAATGTCAGTAAGTGAGACTCGAATCCAGGACCTCTCGCGCTTGTACACTCAAATCCTTACCGACTGGGTTATGTCAATTACTTGAAATAAAATGACATATGAAAATATGTGAGGGCAAATTTTGGGGTATGACACAGTCCTTGTGTGACAAAGGTATCTCGATGATCCAATAAGCCTTAGATATTGGGTTGGGTCGACAACATATTCATTTGGGTTCTTCGACAGTTCCAATCTTGTTTCAGCAGGTGTCGAAGTCAAATTGCATTCTTCCATCTCAAATCTCTTGAGAATTTCACTTGCATATCTTCGCTGAGGCATAATTAAGCAGCTACCACTCTTGTAGAATTTGATGTCAAGGAAATATGAAATGTCACCCAGATCAGACATTTCAAATTCCATGCTAAGATCACCTTTGAAGTCTTCGATCTCACTTTTGCAGCTACCTGTTATCAAGAAGTCACCGACATAAAGACATAGTATAAGTAATTCACTATTGCTTCTTCTTATATATACTCTATGTTCAGTTGTGCACTTCACAAATTTTTCTCCCTTAGAAAACCGTCGATCTTTTTATTTCAAGCTCTTGGAGCTTGTTTCAATCCATACAGCATTGTATGAAGCATGTACACCTTTCTCTCTTTGCCATGTTTCATAAACTCAACAGATTGTGCAACATAGACTTCTTCGTCTAAGGGGCCATTCAGGAATGCACACTTCACGTCCATCTGACATATGTGCCAACTGTTTATTTCTTCTAGACCAATAACCAACCTGATTATTTCGATCCTAGCAACAGGTGAAAAAACTTCATCAAAGTCGATTCCTTCCTTATGGAGAAATCCTTTCGCCACAAGCCTTGCTTTGCGTCGAGTTATTTCCCCTCTAGGATTCATCTTCACATTGTATACCCATTGTTGCACCCCAATTTTTGACCACTGAGATCCCACCATATCCCAAGTAGTAGGATCACCACCATTATCATTATCATCATGCATATATCATTTGCTAACCAAAAATACAAAAAAATGTTGTTTATTGCTTGTGTCCTAAGACAGGAGACTGGTCAAGAGGAGACTAAGCAAATTAGGGTTTTAAGGCCCGCAAGAAATTTCAATATTATCCTATGTTCAAAGGATTTTCCTATCAATATCTAAGTCCAAGGATGTCCAATGTAAGACCAGTCACTTTCAAGATCACCTAAAACTCCAAATTAGGGTTTTGACCTAATTCCACTGAAAAGTTGACTTTTAATCAGGACATGGCTCCAAGACTTAGACCATGATTCAAGGGAATCCAAATCAACATTATAATCCATTTACATAATTCATTTGAAGAGGAGAGCTTGATTCATGTAGAATCCACAAAACTGCAGTTCATCTGAAAAAGTCAATTATGTGGGTCAACCATTGATTTTTGAGAAAAATGGTCAACTATGAACTTTTGAGAATTCAAATAATCATAATATGATTATTTAAGACATTTGGCTAAATAAATCAAGAAAATTCATCAAGAATTAAAAAGTGAACTAAAGTCAAAATTAGGGTTTTTAAGTGAATTTGACATAATTTTGGGAACTCCAAATTTTGCCTACAAACTCAAAAGTCTCCAAACATGAAAGTTGTAGATCTTGATCAAACAAACAACTCATCCATTGAATATTTCTTCAAAAAATGATTATTTTGAAAGATTTGGAATTTTGAAGATTATGTTCCAAACAACTTAAGAAATTTTTAAGTGTTTTCACTTAGATGTTTCTCAACTTTATGGCCATTTTTCTCCATGATCCCAAAGGAGTTTGAGGAAACTTTTAACAAGTGGATTGAAGTATGTAGCAAGGGATTTCCAAAGAGATCAATAGCATAAAAATCCATGGATTGAGCTAAGAGATATGATTTTGCAAACAAGGCTCCATGAACACTTGAAGAATGATGAAGAACAAGTTTGAATTTGGTTCAAATCTGTGGGAATCTTCAAAGTACAGCCCCTATAACTTGTTTAATAGGCCATGATCATAATATTACACAATCTTTTGAGCTATGGACCAAGTGATTTAAGCTTTGTACAAATTAGAATTCTATTTCAAGACTAAAGGCACCACTTCCATTTTAGAAAAGCATTGCTTTTGCAAAGTCCACTCTCCTTGAGCCTACCCCATGTCTCTTCTGCACCAAAAGCAATTTAAATCCAACAAGCAAGCCTCTAATGTTCAGATCAAAGTCATTGCAAGCATGCTTAAAGTTTTCCTTATCTTTGCACTTTCATAGTGATTCTGAGTTTTTGCGTTTGTAGGTGATAACGAGTTTGAAGGTGCAGAGGTTTTCAAAGCTTTCTAAGCATCTCTGTAACACCTCCATTGTTGAATTCGACCTCCATTTTCAAAGGTACGGAATTGAACTTTGAGCTTACTCATTCTTGCATCAATTCGATTGAAACTTATTACCAATCTATTTAGAATCATGTAGGGAGTAAAAGCCCTAAGGTTTTAGGGCCTAATTGCTTGATCTGGGAATTTAATTTAAAAATTAGTTTTTAGGGTTCATGTGAGTTTCTCATAAATTTATAAGTTTTAGTGTGTTTTAATTGTTTTTAAATACCTGGTTGAACTCGTGGTTTCATGTTGATCAGTTTAGAGTCTTAGTTTGTTAAATTTGATCAAGTTTAGGTGATGTTTGAATTTGGCGCCATGGATGCGTTGTTGTTGTTCTTCGTTGCTGAGTTGAAAAAGATGAAGTTCAAAAAATTCATTTAAAACATGTTTTTAAAATATAATGCTATGGAGGAGTATCACTAACGACTACATCGTTATAGTCCACTTGATTGTGTGTGTTTGTGTGTTGCGCGTGCCCAAGATCTGGGGTTCGAATCACCCTCGCCCCAGACCTTTTTATTTCTTTTATTTTTCAATGCTTTCTAACTTGTTTTGTATTATATTGAACTGGGCTCACTCTTCTTTCACCTATAGCGTGCTGGCCTAGTGGTAAGCTTTTGTACAATGAGTTAAAAGACCTGGGTTAAAACCCTTCTAGGGACAAAGCCCTCTTTTTTATCACTTATTTATTTATTTTTCTTCACAACTTTGAAAATCCATAAAAAATAGAAAATCAACCTTTTTTACTTGTTTTTTTTTTGTATGATTGTTTATGTTGTCGATTTTAATGTCATAAACTAAAAATCCAAAAATATTTATTTTTATCACATTTAAAAATTAATCAAAAACAAGTCCTAGAATGTGAATGGTATTGACTAAAATTGTCAAGGTACTCAAACTCTTTTCCATCCTATTTTATTTAGTGTTAAAGTATTGTTAAAGATTTTCACTTATTTTATGGTTTTGTATTGGTAAAGCTTAACCAAAACCTTTTGTTTTTATACCTTGATACTAAGAGGAAAATTATTCCCGGTGAAACTACTCTTAGTCCATTGACCTTGAATTTTAAAGCTTTGTCCCTTTTATTTGATTTTGTATTGTAAAAGCTTAACCACCCCTTTTGTTTTGAAACCTTGGTACTAAGAGGAGAATTATTTCCGGTGAAACTACTCTTAGTCCATTGACCTTGTATTTTAAAGCTAGGTCCCTTTTTGTTAAAATTTGTTAAGTATTGTTAAAGCTTAACCTCTTAAAAACTTGTTCAGTATTGTTAAAGCTTAACACCCAAACAGATTTTGGCCAATTTGGCCCCCTTTTATTTTTCCTTTTAAGAGGAACTACAAAAGCTCTGACTTTCCTATTATTAAAGGGGTATGTAGGCCTAAGATGCGATGTCTTATCGAGCTCACTTTCAAAAACTTATTTTTCAATCCCCACACTCTTTTTTAAAACAAGTTCGTATATGCTTTTCAAATAGATGTACACAAAAACAATAATATTTTCAAAGAGATTCCCATGGAGTACCATGGATATGAGGAGTGCTTAAAACCTTCCCCTTGTATAACAAAACTCTGTTGAATAATATTTTCAAGGCAAATATTTTTGTATCGTATCCACAGAGGTGATATTATCGTCGTTCTATAGTTATTATCACTGTAAGTTCAAATTGTAACAAAGTTGGTTTAAGTTGAGTTTCTATTTTTCTAATAAAAAGATAAAATGAGCAATATAAAAAGGCTTAATTCAATGATAAAAGAATGACAAGATTGGTTTTTGGGTTCACTATCCCTATCTTCTATGTGACTTTAGCAACCAATGTATAACTTCAATAGCAATGAAAATGTTCTAGTATCCTCTCAACAACATTTATGTCTAAATGAAGTTGCGATAGTTAGTATATCAATCTTTAGACGATCTCTCCATCTAACTATCAATATACTAATCTCGAATGTTTGATACAAATAGAAAAGTAGTGAATAAATCTATCTCTACAATTTATTCACAACTTGATAGAATATTTTAGACCAAGATTTGAAATATCTTTCTCAACTATAATCCAAATATAAATATAAAAGATAGAACAAAAACATTAATCTATTTCAATACCAATGAAGTTCATACAAAAAAGCTAAAGAAGATACATAGTCAATAAGAATAGCTACTACCTTCAATCTTGTCAAAGAGGGATTTAGTTAATCATCATCATAGTTGCTATCACAAGAAAAGGAGAAGAATTCATGGACATAAAGTTTTTCTCTCTAAATCTCTTCTGCAATATGTAGTGTTGTGTTCTAACTTTCTACAGTCTAGTTACAAGATAATATCCCCTAAAAACTATTTTTTGCCTTTTTTAATAAAACAAAAATTAATGATTGATATTCTCCTTCCAAATACATGCAACCAATCACTAACTTGGCCAAAAATTTGTTTTTCTTTCACTTTCCACGCCGCCCCATAAAGATGGGTTACCCAAAAGTCAGGATCTGAAGTTAAAGACAGCTGGCTGTTTACGCTCAGTTTGCGGCGCCAACTTGTGGACGCGGCGCGAACTGCTTGAATTTACACTTATTTGCTTTCCTTTCTTTGACTTGCTTTCTTCCATGATACTTCATCCAATAATCTTGCCAAACGTCTACAAAACTAACAAATGAAGTGAAATATCTATTCAAACCTACTTAAAACAAAAGTAATTGCATATTTATTAAATTGTGCGAATAAAGGTGTGAAAACTTAATAAAATCGGTTAAAGGGACCAATAATGATATATGAAAAATAGTACTTTTTGGTCCCTAACAAGCCCTTAACCCAAATCTCTGATAACTTTATTAGTTTTGATTTTAAAAACTTCTATGGGTTTTATTCGCTCTTTCTCCCATTCCTCTTTTAAAAACAATAAAGCGTGTTGGCGACTCTGTTTAAAACAAACGAGCTAAGTCTTTCCCATGGCTTTAGTATCACTAATTTCACCGCTACACCCACTTGACATCAATAGCCTTTTTTCCTTGAGGTAATTCGACAAGTGACCAAGTATTGTTGTCTTTGATAGACTTCACTTCTTCATTCATTTTTTTCACCCACTTCGAATCCTTTAATGCTTCAACTGCATTGGCTGGTTCGACATCTCTAAAGAAAGCATAATGTACCAACTCTACTTCATCATCGACCATATCATCTTATGTAATCACACAATCTTCCAACCTTGCAGGCATGTGTCTTGTTCTCTAAGGCCTGCTTGTACTTGGTTGTTCTCTAACCTCCTCTTGTCGAACTTCTCTTTTGACTTGTGTTTTTGGTTCTTGGAGTAAGATTCCCACTTAACCTTTCTTTACATTTTCAGTCCAATCCCATTCTTTAAGCTTATCTATGATCACGTCCTTGCTGATCACTACTTTCTTATTCACTAAATCAAACAATTTGTAACCTTCAGTCGAATGATATCCTGTTAGGATCATCTGACTCGACTTATCATTAAGTTTTCTTCTCAACTGGTCTAGCACATATCTATGTGCTATAGATCCAAATACTTTCAAATGACTCAAGCTAGGCTTCACACCAGACCAACATTCTTCTGGAGTAATTCCTTCTAGCTTCTTCGTCGGGCATCTGTTCAGAATATATGTTGTGGTCGACATAGCTTCACCCCAAAACTATTTTAATAAATGCTTGCCTTTCAACATACTTCTCACCATATTCACGATGATTCGATTATTCCTTTCTGCAGTTCCTTTCTGTTGTGGAGTGTAGGGTGGAACCACCTCATGCATAATCTCTTCTTTTTCACACAGGGCATCAAAGTCTTTTGATACATACTCTCCACCACCATCAATTCTCAAAACTTTGAGCTTTCGCCCATTTTATCTTTCGGACATCGATTTAAACTTGACAAATACCTCGATCACTTCACTTTTCTTCTTGATTAAATAAGTCAGCAGTTTTTGATTGAAATCCTCTATGAATGTAACAAATTATTTGTTACCTCCATTCGAATCCACCTGGATAGGACCTCATAAATCAGAGTATATGATTTCAAGAATAGCCTTTGACTTATTTCCTGCATCCTTGTTGAAGCTATTCTTGTGCTGCTTCTCCTGCACACATTCCTCACATACCTCATTTGGAATGTCGATTTCTGGCAGTCCTGAAACCATATTATTTATTTTCAAGTCTTTGATGTCTTTGAAGTTGAGATGACCTAGTGATAGTGCCACATCCATTCATCTCTCCTAGTTGTAGTCGAAAGGACCTTTTACTCCATCACAACGAGTTCGATCTTGAAGGTTTTATTTTGAGACATAGGATCCTTCAAGATTAACCTTCCACTTGCGTCGATAACTCTCACCATCTTGTCTTTGATCGACACTTTGTAGTTCTTTTTGACCAACTGCCCTATACTGAGCAAGTTGCTCTTCATGCCTGGTATAAACAACACATTGGAAATTATTAACCTTTTTCCATCTTTCCTCATAATTAGAACGCATTCAATACCTCCAGCTGCTAGAGTATTGTCATTTGCAAATTTCACCATATTCTTCATTGAGGGCTTTATGTTGATAAACCAATCTTTCCTTCCAGACACTATGATGAGCATCCTGAATCCAAGTACCATTGGTCGTTGAATTTATCTTCATCTTTTGTTGGGACCATCATCATCTTTTCTTCTTCTTCTTCTTCTTCTTCTTCTTCTTCTTCTTGTTCTTCTTGTTTTTCAAAATTTGCATCACTTTCTTGATCCTTATTCTTTTCTGGACACTTTGTAGAATAATGACCATACTTCTGACAATTAAAACACTGAAAGTGACTCTTGTCAGGCTTTCGACCACCATCTATTTCTCTACCTACACCACCATCTCTTGGGTTGCTTTGGCATGAGGGTTTTCTCTGATTCGACCAACTTTCCTCTTGCTAACTTCGAACGTTAAAATTGTTGTAGCCACCTGTAATACGGTGGGAGAACTGACTTTTTTGAAATGTGCGGATAGCAAGAGTCGCCACCGACTTTTATTTTATCCAATTTATAGAAAGGCTAAAAGAACAGAAAAAAACCCTTTTAAAAGACTTTGAGTTCGGGGGGTAGGTTATACAAAGGGAAGGTGTAAGCACCCTTTGTATCCATGGTTATCCATGGGCTCTTAATTGCTTAGCTCACTTTTTGTTTTCAAAATGTTTGAAGTGTAGTGTGTGAATAGTAAAACTTTGTTTTAAGGACTTTAGCTTGTAAATAAGTGTAGCCTTGTTTAGAAAGTATTTTGAAAAGAAAATGTGAAAAAGTTTTGAGTTTAAAATCAGAGCAAGCAATTAAGAGTACCTACCCTAAGTTTGAAGAGTCTGTTCTTTTAAGAGGGTAGGAAGTCCTTTCATTGGATTTTGAAGGTTCATCGAGATTATCATTCGCCACAAGACTGTCCCTGCCATAAAGAGGGCAGGTAATCTAGGGAAGGATAGAATAGTCATTTAGGCAACAGGCGAGGATACCTTAGCAATGGGACAATCATCATTTACCGAGGCAACTTCGAGGGACAAAATTGATGATGATAATGAACTAAGGGCAACATTTGTTTTGCTTTAGATATCCTCGGAATCAAGGGGCTTGACTATTTTATCGTAATTAAAGGAAGCATGCAACAAGGCAACAAAAAGAGGTTACCCTAAAGGTGTGTGTCACAATCAGGTGATTCAGTTCAGTTATATTTATCTTATAATTTAGGCAAACTAAATTTATTAGCAGGCTTGCACTCCCTAGGATTACTAACCACACAGTTAAAAAATAAAGGCAGAATTTTAAAGTCCTACGCTATTACAATGAACACCTGTGGGCAGAAAAATAAAAGCGGAAAAGAAAACCTAACCCTATTACAATAAACACCTGCAGAGAAATAGAGGCAAAATAAATAGAAACCCTAAGCTATTACAAGGCTTTGGGGCAGATACAATATAGAGGAAGAATTGGGCTCGAAAATAAAACCTAATTAACTATTACAAGCCACAAGGGCAAACCACAAAAATAAGACAGGATAAACTCGAATGATCGAAAAGAAAATTAAAAAGGCAAATAAAAAAATATTTTTGAAATTAAGGCTAACAAACCTAAAATTAATTATTAAATTAATTAACCTAATTATTTAACCTGATTTAAATTAATAAATTAATTTAAGAGAAAAAAATTAAATTAGTTATTATGATAGTCCTGATTAATTAAATTGTTACAAACTAACAAAAAAAAAGGAGAATAAAATTAAAAATAGAGGAAACAGCACCTGATTCAATGTGGTGGAGGTCTATGGTGGAGCAGCGCGTTCTGGTCCTTTAGATCTGGAATTAGCAAAATTCAGTGGAGGAGATTGAGGATGAATTTGCGAATATCCACAAGAATAGTTAAACAGCTCGAATGTACCTCGCAATAAACAAGAAAATGTTAGTACGGATGTAAATAATAAAATATTAACAATTAATTAACAAAAGAAAACGTATAAATGAATATGTTTTTGGTATTTTTTTCATGATAGAATTAGACCTAACTTAATTTAAATAAAACTAATATACAAAGATATATATATATATATATATATATATATATAATTTAAATAAAACTAATATACAAAGATATATATATATATATATATATATATATATATATATATATATATATATATATATATATATATATATATATATAATTTAAATAAAACTAATATACAAAGATATATATATATATATATATATATATATATATATATATATATATATATATATATATAGAGAGAGAGAGAGAGAGAGCGGGGATGTATCAAGTAGGAGGGTTTTTAAAATGAGAGATAGGAGGATTAAATGATAACCATTGGATTGGATATATGGTCTTGATCAGCATTAATTACAAGCATAAACAATTAATGTTCATCAAGACCATATATCCAATCCAATGGTTATCATTTATTCCTCCTATCTCCTATTTTAAAAACCCTCCTACTTGATACATCCCCTATATATATATATATATAAGGAGCATATCAAGTGAGAGCATTTTTAAATGAGAGATGAGAGGAAGAAATATCAATCATTGGATTCATCAAGAGAGAGAATGTTAATACATTAATGAGGCTATTAATTTCTCTCTCTTGATGAATCGAATGGTCACTTGATATGCTCCATATATATATATATATATATATATATATATATATATATATATATATATATATATATATATATATATATATATATATTTGTGTGAGAAATATTACTGTTCATGCAATACACATTTATTTTCTCAATTTTCAAGAAATCGATTTTATTTTATTCTGTTGGAAGGGTTCTAAATACAATAAATGTCTTAAGAGAAATTATTGGAAAATTTCAAAGAAGACGAAATTTAATCGAATAAAATTGAAACGATAATTTATGTGCACATATTGCACAAGATTCACAGTAATTGACTTAGTTATAGTTATCAGTTATTATCGCTTATAAAAATTAAGAATAGCAATAAGATTATTTGAAAATCATCATTCTAATAAATTGATATCAAAAGAAAAATATAATGAAAAATCTTATAAATAAATCAACATGTTCACTTTTGTTTTCAGTCAGCGTAAAAGTTAAACAAACAAAAGAAACATTTTTAATTCATATAGAATAAAGCAGACAAATGTGACTGCTTTTTAGGGCTTGGATTATCGCAACGCAAATTAATAAGGCCTTTGTTCAAAACTCATATGAATAAAGCAGACAAATGTGACTGCTTTTAGGGCTTGGATTATCGCAACGCAAATTAATAAGGCCCTTTGTTCAAAACTCAATTGTGCAGCAAATAACAGAATACTTTATATATTTAAATAATTATTAAGTCTAGACATATGGATTGATCCTATCATTCAACCAATCAATGAAAATATAAAATGATATACATCCGATCATTCATATTTACATAAATAACTATAAAATATATCTACGAAGCTCTGATATCAATTGATGAATTTAATTTAATCATATAGATTTAAATTATAGCATATTAGTATATTATATAATAATCGCAATGATAGGAACGGTGTAACTTATCGGATTGGAGAAATTACCTGTTAAAGAGAGTGAGTATGAGAGAATTACTACTCTCGTTATCGTTTAGGATTTTCACTGTATGTTAATCGTCTAATGGGACAACACTTAAATAACTAAATGGCTGAAGAGAGACCTCTCATTGGGCTTAACTGAATGGTCCACTGTCCATTCACACACAAAACTCAATCAAATAATTCATCAATCATTAATGTTTAATAATATTGATCATAACATAATAATTAATAATTAATTATTTCAATCCATATTTATTTAATTAAATAAATTAATCTAAAAAAATAAACATAAGTTAAATTTTTTGGCTAAATTTAACATAAATAATTTAGTTGGCTAATAACCATATTTTTCAAAGACTTAAAAATAATGTTTATTAATATGAAACTATAAATTTAATTAAGAGATCAAAAGTCTAATTAAAGTTAATTATTATAGATGAAATCAAATTTATAATCTAAATTATTTAATCTTGAATCAACAACTACAATCTAGGGAAAATATCCATTTTAGTTCTTTAACTTTATCTCGGAATCCATTGGTCCCTTAATTTTTAAAAAGTTCAATTTAATCCTTTAATTTTTTAAACTGTCTCATTTACGTCCTTTCCGTCTATTTTCCTCTAACGGTGTTTACTTTTGCATATGTGACATTCTGGTTTGCATCTAGCCATCATCTTCTTCCTTTCAAAGCCAAAAAAAACCAAAAATTCTTATTAATCACCCCAGAAACTGATGTTGTTAAAAACCCATGTTCTTTCTCTCTGAACTCTTCATCTCTCTAACCTACATTTTAATTTTCTGGTAATTTTTCTTTGATCTTTCAATTTTGAAGCTTTCAAGGTTCAATTCAACCATCGTGGGAGTGTGAAACCCTCGAGAATTCATCAAGTTGAAGCCTTTCAGAAGTCTCAATCGTGTTCAACAAATTTTGTTCACCTGAGTATTTTTGATTGCTCGGTGTTGGTGATTTAGGGTTGCGATTGAAAAAGCCCCAATTTGAATTTTTGTATTTCTAGTTTGATGATTGTTTCAATCATGTTCAAAATAATCCCATAGCGATAGAGAAGGCGAGTTAATCAGAAAGAACAACTCCATGAACAACAACAATGCAATCGAAGAAACGAAAAAAAGGAAGCGAAAAACTACCTCCAATTCGATGGCTCAGGTGACAGTCTTCTTTCGTTCGCTGCACTTCTGTTTCCTTTCTCTTCTTCTTCTATTCCCATCTGCTTTGCTTGTGCTGCTTTCATCGTTGTGGCATTGATTTGTTGTTAGAAGAGTTGTGTCGATGTTGTTGAGTCACTGTAGATGCGAGTAGTATGCTTGCAAGTAATGGACGTTGAAGTAAGTTTTGCCTAGAGGAAGATGATGGGTAACTTTGCAGAATTTTGGAGGAAGGTGATGGGTTGTTACTGAAGCTGCAGGTTGATGAAAATTGGAGAAAGTTTGTGTCATCTGAGAGGGAATTTTGGAGAATTAGGTTGAATCCGTGGTTTTTTGTTATCCATAAATTTCTGGACAATATTGTGAATTTTGCTATGTAAATTTGGGATTTTGTTGCTATCCATAAATTTTGGATTTTTTCCATGTGGTTATGCAGATTTGATGAATTTCTGGATAATGCTATGAATGTTGCAGGAAACCATGGTTTTGGATGAATACTTCGCCACATCAGCGCCAATTATATGCCAAGTGGACATTTATTTTGACTTTGACTAATAGAACTAACGGAAAGGATTAATATGACGCTGCTTAAAAAATTAAAAGATTAAATTAACTTTTTAAAAATTAAAGGACCAAAATGGATTCTAAGATAAAGTTAAAGGACGAAAATGGGGTATTTTCCCCACAATCTATTACAACATGAAAAGCTACTTGGTCTAGGCGTTGTTTTTGCCTTGAGATTTTCACAATATAGTTTTTTATTTACAAAACTCAAATTTAAGAGATTGGTAAAAATTTCGATAAGAATAACAAAGCACTAATTTACATGTTATATTTAAGAAAACATTTCTTTAATTTTTTGTTTACATATAGTTACAAAAATACAACTTTATTTTTATTTTTATTTCAAGAAAATTATACAATAAATAAAATATTGTCTAATCTTTCTAGTACAAGTATTTATAAATAAAAATAATCCCAAATTAAGCAAAATACTTACCTTCCACAATTAAACTCACTCTAAACAAAAAATAGAATAGACTTTCCTAAATCACACTCTTCTTATATTTCTACTATTGAACACAACTCACATTCAAAATGAAGGCTTTGCATTAAACTTTAGAGGCTCCAATATATATATATATATATATATATATATATATATATATATATATATATATATATATATATATATATATATATATATATATATATATATATATATATATATATATATATATATATATATATATATATATATATATATATATATATATATATATATATATATATATATATATATATATATATATATAAAGATTCACAAAGTTGTTTAACAAGATTTTAAAGTAAAAGAAAAATGTTTGGTAGAAGAACACATACAATGATGACCCAATGAAAAATTTATTTTAAGACATGATGTAAACTTTATGTCTAATTGAACTAAAAAGAAGAAACAAATGATCATTAATAAAGTCTCATTAAGAGGAATACATAAGAAAACACAAAGATACAATAGTGAAAAAACAAACACATGAAAAAGAAACACATCACTAGCTTTTTTTTCCTAGATACAAATTCTAAACCATACTTCCCAACAACATTCACTCCAAAAAGGTCTCCATAACATCTGAGTACATACCACCTTCTGAATTCCTATACTCCACACCTTGTTGTTGATGTTGTTGATGATGATCCATTGAAGTAGATGAAGATGATGAAGCAACTCTTGTAGGTAAAGTGAAACTCCTCTTAAACTTGTCCATTTTTCTTCCACTATCATGGTGACTATCCAAGCTCAAAAACTCATTTGGGTTTGAACCATCCGAGTTAGGATTTTGATTGAGAGGGTGATGAAGATTTTGATTATGATTATGATTTTGATTATGATCATGATCACTTTGTTTTCCTCCTAAGTTGTCAGGATTAAACAAAAGCTTAGCATCATCAGCTCTACCGGTTAAAGCGTTAAAGAAAGACAAACCGTTTGGCCATTTAATGTCATTGTCATGATGTTCTCCTCCCATCATGTCCTCAATTCTTGGAGCTTGATCATGTGATGATGCATGAGGCATGAGAAACATGTGTGTTTCATCTTTGGTTTGTGGAAAACCAAGCCTAGCTGCATGTTGTTGAAAATTGGGTGAGGATAGCATGGATGAAGGAGAAGTTAGGGGTCTCTGACCCCAGTTGAAGAGTGGCGGAGGTGGCCTAATTGGAAGGGTGGTGGAAGATGGTTTTGAAGGAAGTGAAGTTGATGAGGAAGTGTTCCTTGTTGATGAGAAAAGCTGTGAGAGATAGAAACCAGATTGGTAGCCTAATGATTCAAATGTGTGCCTCATTCTTAGAACAAAATGAAGATCCTCAGGAATCTGAAAAATAGAATCACAAATATCAAACACTTTGTCTTTTCATTTTTAAGTGAGAGATCCTTTGGCCTAATGAATATCCAAACCATGCGGTCCAGATACCCGAATTCACGCACTCAACACACGTGTGTCCATTAGATCGGTGCGTGAATGTACAGTTATCTCGACCGCGTGGAATATAAGGTTGAGAGTATATATGTGCGGTCTTGTCCCCGCCGCAAGAAAATAAGCTATTTCCATACATGATAAAAATGTACTTACAATCTTGCAAGAACCAAGTTGAAGAAGACCATGGCCAGCTTGGATTACAGCAATGGTCTAGTCAAGGAAGCAAAGTAAAAATGAGTTGAAAAAAATCTTCAAAAACAAACTAAACCTTGTTGAGTTATTGTGAGACCAATAATAATAGCAAAAACCAAAGCTAGTAGTACTAACAAACTAACAATGATTTTGTTTTCTGACCTGAATGCCTGACTCAAATTGGTCTGTCCATTCAGGAGGAAGCTGCAATTAATATCAAAAAGAAGTTGAAATCAAAATCAATCAATCATCATATCATCAAAATATAACCAATAGAAAAACAAACAAAAAAACAAAATTTAATGCTAAGTAAGACAAGGGGAAAAATGAGAGAAGTAGAAGAAAATGCATACAGCATCAAATGAACTCTGCCAGTAGTTAGAGATGTTTGGTTCACATTCTGTTGGCTCTTTAAAGACCCATTTGTGACACTTATCAGATGCAACTTTCCCCATCAACCTGTTCCAAAAACAAACAAACAACAAAAAATTCAACCAATAATAACATAGTAGTACAAAGAACAAGAATTTATGCCCATGTTTATGTTTATGTTTATATTTGTGTATACATACAGTTAACAGTAACTTTCTCCACATGTAAAAAGAGAGAGAGAAAGAATAAAAGCACATCATAAGAAACAAAAAAACAAACAAAGGCCTACCCAGTACCCACCCTTCTCCATAATTATACAACTGAATGGACATTTTGCTGAAAGCTTTTCTAACAAGATCTTCTGCATCAATATCTTCAACACAACCTGAAGAAGAACCTCGTCCTCTACAAAATCCATCTTCCCACATCAACATCCTTAAAAACCACAAACAAAAAATGCATGTTAATTAGTTTACTCTAACTCAACAAAAATTTAGTATGAAACAAACAAAAAGAAATGAAATTTTACACTTACAAGCTACCGTTATCATCACCAACCTTGCAGCCATTACCACCTCTAACTCTACTGCAAGAAATGGACAAGACCCAGATGAGAAAAAAAAGAGAGAGAGAGATATATAGTAAGTAAGTAAGAAAGAATGGAAGTTGTAGAGAGAGAGAGAATACGGGCGAGGACGAATAGTCCAGAAGACAGAGTAAGTCCAGTCAGAGTTAAGACAGACGGTTCGGAGGGCCTCATGAAGGGCCATCATCCCAACAGCTTCTTTGCTCCTATCAGATTCAGAGGTTGCTCCTGAGCCCACCATTTCTATCTCTTTCTTTCTCTATCAATCTCTCTCTCTTGTTTATTTTTAATGACACAATTAGTCTAACCATTTATTTTTAATACTAAAATGATAAAGTACTAGGAGATCTCACCATTTTCAAAATGGCTCCCAAAAATGTGATGGAATTATATAAATTTTGCACAATGAAAATCAAAGAGTGAATTATTACCAAGAAAAAAACCCTTTTATTTATTTTAAGTTTAACTAAATATAAATTTTAATTCCGTTATTATTATAATTTTTTTTTTATATTGCTTCCATCTTAAAATAAAAGTTTTTAAAGTCATTATACACAGTTAAAAAAATAATAAATGAATATAAAAATTTTACAAAAATATCTTAATCGATCATCGTAAACTAAGATGTAATGATTTGAAACTAAAATAAATTATATTAAACAAATATATACTTAATTAATTTTGTATTTAAAAAAATAAAAGGACACTTATTGCATAAAAAATGATGGGGCAAACAAAATCTCAATGTTATGAAAAGAAACCAAAAATATGGTTTTAAATAGGAGCTACAAATTATTGTTATCATGATAAATGGATGAAAAATAATTAAAACTCTTTTTTTATTTGACTGCTACACACACTCTCTCTCATTTGTTTGAATCAAAGCAAGTTAGTTTGTTTACTTTGAGAGAAGGTGGTAAAAAGAGTGATGAAGAATTGCTTTACTAAAGAGAGTTTTTATATAAAAACAAAATTGAAATAGTTTGATACCTCCGGCCTTATTTATAAACAAAGATTCTTTATTTTAGGTTTATTGAATAATAAATGTATCTGATCTGCATAGCAGATCAGATACATTCATTACTCAATGAACCTAAAAAAATGAATTTTTGCTTATAAATAAGGCCAGAGTAGTACGTTTTTAACCATGAAAAACTGTGGGGACAGCTTTTATCATCCTTTTGTGTCTTTTTCTATGGTTTTTTTTAACAAACAGCAAAAGCAAAGAAGAAAAAGTGATACGAAAAAAAAGGTTAGAATCAGCTGTCCAATTTTATATATAGTTACTCAAAAGACTAATTGCACAAGAATGCACTATAATTCGATAATTTAGAACTTATTTCTTTTAGTTTTAAAAAAATACAATTTTTTTTGCTGTATTTTTAAAGTAAATTTTATAAAATTGTTTTTCAAAATATTGTAAATTTTTTATATTTGTTTTTTATAAATCGAAAGATTGATTTTTATATTCTATAAGATAAATATATATTATTGAAGATCAAAACATAGTTTAAATTGCAAATTTTTCAAAAAAATTTATTTCAAAAATAATTTTTATAAAAAGTTATTTGAAATAATTTCAAAATTAAATGATTTTTTAAGGAGTCGTTCATTGTCATGCCTTATGCATCGACGGCCATTCCCCTCCCTCGTCAGTTTCGGATGTTCATGTCCACCAACTTCCCCTTGTTTCGTTCCTGAACCACATAATACTAGGAGAGGTCTGCTTTTATACCATTTGTAATGCCCCAGACTTCTTTCAAGATTACTGATTAACCCCGCAAACTAACACAGTTCTTTTTAGCATTCTTTGTCCTTACTCACACGCTTTCTAGGAAACTTCCTAGAAGGTCACTGATCGTTAAAATAGCAAGTGTACTATTTTTCCTTTTGTAATACTAAGGGAAAATGCCCCGAATGTCGAATCTCAAGGACTGCTTGACGAATAAGAGTTTTATCAATATTTCAATTAAACAAAAGTTCAAAAGGGGTTTTGGTTTGTTTTGCGAATAAAGTAAATACAAAATAATAGAACGATGAATAGAGATGAGTAGATTGCTCGAGGTAGTGAATGATTCCTCCTATTACAACTTGCTTTCTCAATGCAACAACTGAATTATCACACTTGACTACCGGTTCTCAAGATTATCTAATCCTAATTCCTTAGTGAATAGATCTTTGACATCATAACCTAATTACTATGTCCATAGATAATTATAATTATGATCAAGCATTCCAATATCGAGAATTTCCGGTTATGATAAATTATCCCTAGTCCTAGGTGATATTGATTACCATATGTTTTACTCAGATCAACAAATAATCGCTGTCCAGCTAAAATTATTCATAAAGATTCAATATCTATTTTTCTGACAGTTAAAGCATTAAGAACGGTCGTCAAACAAATCAAAGATATGAAAACTGAATTGTTATTGCATACGATAAACAAAGTTATAATATTCAATCAGGGTCACCCCCTAGCAATGGGGGGTTTAGCTACTCATAATAATAACAAAAATCATAGTGTTACTTGTAGACATTACAGATAAATGAAGGAAATCCAATCTTCAAAGGCGAAAGCTCATAGAAATCTTCAATCCTCACATCCAATATGAGTTCTCCAGCCTTTCACAGTGTATTTTCGTCCCCAAATTCGTCGAACCCTTGTTCAAACGCATTCTCCTCCTTTTATTTCTGCCCGACTGGGCTTTTGAAGCAAGAAAGCCCAACTTTTCACGTGCACACGCGTGTGGGCACGCGTTTGGTGCTGTGACACGCGTCCTGGGACGCGTCCTGCCAGGGGGAGGTATTTCCTTTGCAATTCTTGCTTCTAGGACGCGTGTGGGCACGCGTCTGGTGGTCTGGAACGCGTCTGGGCACGTGTCTGGGCAGAGGTGTGCCTTTCTGGCTCCTTGCAGGTCATGGGACGCGTCTGGGGACGCCTTTGCTCAGCAGACTGCAATTTTCTACTCCCACACGCGTGTGAGGACGCGTACCAGCAGCAGAGGTGTTTTTCCACAAGTCACACGCGTCTTGGGACACATTTGGCAAGCGTTATGACTTTTCTTTAGTTTTGCACTTTTTCACACTGATTTTTCCCATTTCATTCATCCGAGTCTACAAACACTTAAACACAAAACCAAAGCATAAAATGACGAATAACGAATAACATAGAATATTTCTTGTTACAATGTGAATTTGGTTTTTTTCATAAAAGCTGCTAGGAGCCCCTCGTGTCATGTCTTTTGCAGCCGGCGACCACTCCTCGCCCTCGTCGGCCTCTCGGGTGTTAGATGCTCGTCAACATTCGCTTGGTTCATCCTCGAACCATATCGTACTACGGGAGGTCTACTTTCATACCATTTGTAACGTGTCAAACTGCTTTTAGAATTACTAACTGAACCCACAAACCAACTTTGGTCTTTTCACCATGCTTTGTCCTCATTCACAACCTTTCTGGGAAATTTTCCAAAAAGTCACTCATCCTAATACTACTCTAAGTCAAGTACGCCTAAAAAAATGGAGTTATTATTTGTTAAGCTATCGAAAAGAAGATGCATCTTGCTGGTATAGGTAGTATCAATCAACCCTTATAAGTCTTCCTTTAACCATGATGTTCCATACATACACAACCTCAGGATCCGTCTCATTTTGATGTGTATTCGGTTTTTGCCTAAAAGCTACCATGAGTCGCTCATTATTATGCCTTATGCACCGACGACCGCTCCTTATCCTCGTCGACCTCATGTACTACAAATATTGAATGTGTCTTCTTTCAAAAAGGTGATTTTGGGTCCTATGTCCCTCTCTGAGGTTCTGAGAGCCTTAATGGGTGTGATGTTTGTTATTAACACTTGCCGAATACACCTTCTTTGGAAGGATTTAGATTCTCCCCCTTAACAAAACCTCTACCGATTGTGTTAGTGGTAGTACTAGTAAAAAACTATAGGTGTGCATGGTATTCCTACGAGGATAAGAAATACTCAGAGGCCTTGGTAGGTTTATACTGGTTTGGAACGGCTAGGGCTTGCCTATGGTGGCGGGAAGCCCTATACAGTGGTTTTTATGGTCGTTTTAGAGGACCAGCTCATGTGAGGTGAGAAACTCTGTGTATAAGCGTTATGATATGGGCATTATGCGTGAGTTAGGATTTCCCCTTTCTCCCGTTTGGGAGAAGTATATATAAGGGCCTTTTGGTCCTATAGTTTAAGAACCCTTAGAGGCAGTAACTGCTTCCGCGTGACTAGAGGTGTTTGTTGACTACCTATTTTCTAAGCAATCGTGGTATGACTCCTTCTCATATGACTAACGGGAGATAACAGTACTATACATGTCATATATCCCAAGGGCGAGCCACCATGCTCTTTGAAGATGTCTCACAAATATAGCACTACATAGTTCCTCAAGCACGAGGCCTGGTAAAAAGTAAAATGTTTTTAAGGGGATTTTTTCGTTCGAGAGGTGAGGCCCTCGTCTTGGGGAGAGTCTCTCAGCCCCAGGCGTCCTTTTCAATATGATGTGAGCCCCTTAACTTAGGGCGAGTCCCTCAATTGAAGGAGACCTTTTCAACTTGGGGCGAGTCCATGTGCTGAAGAAGGAAATTTCGATGCGAGGAAAGTCCCTCAGCTTAGGGCGAGTCTCTTAGTTGAATGTGGCATTTTCAATGTGAGGCGAGTCCCTCCTTTTGTTTGCATAAGCCCTCTAATTCATGGATGAGTCATCTCCCCCTGCCAAATGTCTCATAATTAGCTAATGTTAGTTGGAAATATGTACCAACTTTTCAGATGGTCACGCTTAATTCTATTTAATGTAAGCAATAATTGCTTGTTTTTTAAGACTTTAAACGCTACTGCCATGTGTCAGAAATATGTTGAGCTTTTCAAAATTATGGGGAGCCAAAAAGGTCCCTTGTAGTTTTAACTCCCTTATAAAATTATCCTCTTCTACTTCATTGTTCTATTTTTCTCTCACAACTTTTACAAGCTCGCCTAAAGTGCTTAGCTCTTTTATGCCCCTAATTTTTTGTTCACAACCCTTTTCAAGTATGAATTTCCATTTTTACTCCCTTAATTTGTAATGAGTAGGGTTTATAATGTAACGTTCAGAATGGAATTTAAGTTAGCGTATGGTTGTAAGTTTTGAGGATTATAGTCATCCCTTTGACGATTGTGACGCTGGTGGTGATTTCTTTTTGTTATATTGTTTTCTCATAAACAAAAATACAATAGCTCCCCCGTCCGTCGTGCCTAAAGGCGTCACAGACATTGGACCCTATGACATTTTCGACGAAAAAATCCTCCATTTCCAAATAGGAGTGGGTTTCTTCTTTAGAATATGAGGAGACAGCTATTTTAGAGGCTTGCTCATCGTCAGAGAGGATGATCACACTCATCTCATATGAACCTCCCTTTCCTTACTTTTATTTATACCTTCTCTTTATCAAAGATATGGGGTTTTTTCCCTTTCCTTTTTTTTCTATTGAGGTTATGAGGGTTCTCAAGGTCGCGTCCACCCAACTGTTCCTTAATAGTTGAGGTTTTATCAGGGCTTTTGAGATAGTTTGTGAAGACTTAGAGATTAATCCTACTATAGGAGTCTTTTTCTCATTTTACACCACCAGATCTATGAAGGTTAGTTGGGTGTCTTTATGTGGTCTTCCAAGGAAGGCCCTTTTACGTCTCACTTCAATCACTACAAAAATTGGAAGGACAAGTTATCACGAGTGAAGGGTAATGGTATTCTCTTGGAGTGTTGGGGGATGATGGTTCCCCCTCTTTCCTTTATCTTGGATGAATGATCTTGTGACAGTCAGGGGATATAACAAATAGTACCTCACCTTTGAAGAGGCGAGGATTGTTAGCCTTATATGAAAATTGGAAGTTATGGACTCACATACAGTAATTTAATCGTGGCTAGAGGGAGGTAATCATCTTGTCGTTTACTTAGGTAAATTTTGAATACCTTTTTCTATTGTAGGCATTTTGACATAGAATGAGTGACCTCGATGCAATGTTTGTAAGATCAGATGGCAAGAATTACTATTGAGGAGAAGAAAAAAGATGGAAGAGGATCCAGACTGTTTGTGGGGAGACTAATAGCCCCTAGAGTCACCTAGAGGGTTTCACCATCAAAGGGAGGAAAAGGAAAGTCAAAGATTCAACTTTAAATTTTCCCAGTATGAAGGCTCAGAAGATGTAAAAGGGTTGTTCCCCCGCTAATAGTACCTTCTTTCCCACTTTTGGGAAGGTGGACATTCAAGCCCCACCTAAAATTATAAACATCAATGATAACCTTCCGCTAAGGCCGAGGCCATTGATGTTGGAGGATGTCGACCAGGAGAGACAAGATAAGTTTGAGAAGGAGATGAAGTCGAAGCTTTAGAAGTATATGGATACCTATAATGAGAGTTAAAGGCTGGTGAAGGCCCTTCAGAAAGACAAGGAGACCTGGGAGAAGAAGCTAGCATATGTGAAGGCTAAAGTTGAGGATATCTCTAATAAGGAGAAGTCTTTACAGGAATCCCTATATGTCTCCCTCCTTTTAAAAAAGGAGTTGGGGAGAGGTGTTAGAGCTTATTGATGAGTTAGGTTGACTTTTATCGTCTATTTTTAGTTTGGAAAAAAGCAGGTCTCCCTCCTTTATCCCAAGTTGGACTTAAAAAAATAGGACTTCCTTAAAGTTGTATGTGATTTTCAGCTAATGGATGAAGATATGACGGCCCTTTCAGAGCCTAAAAGTTCTACTTACTCCATGGACACCTAGGACAAGGGCGGGGCGCCTACAGGAGTTGAATTTGAGGCCCCTTAGCTGGAGAATTCCGTGAGGAAAGAGATAATTCAGGAGGAGAATTTATGACTTGGTTTTCTTGTAATATTTCTTGGCTCCCGATGGTCTTTTGTTATATTTCATTGCCCCTTCGATGGATTTTTGTAATTGTAAAAATAACAGTGCCAATTGGGGGGCCTTTTATGTTAATATCCTTTATTGATATGTTATTCCATAGTCATTTCTGTATGATTGTTCTTCTAGCCCTTGGTTGGGGTTATTTGCCAATATGTATTCTTACAAGGCAGAACCCATGTCTATCGCCCCCCTTGCAGTGATTTGACTACTTCTAAGAACTGCAAGGGTTCTTCTTAGGGACCCAATATTTTTTCCACCTCTAAGGGTGACAAGGATCCTACTTAGGGATCCAACATTTTGATATCCTTTGAGGATTTAAAGGATACTACTTAGGGATCTAGCATTTTGATCGCCTCATAGGGCGGCAAGGATCCCTCTTAGGGATCCAACATTTTGATTGCCTCTGAGGGAGGAAAGGATCCCGCTTAAGGATCCAGGATTTTGATCGCCTCTGATGGTGACAAGGATCCTACTTAGGAGTTAAGCGTCTTGTTTTTTTACCTTAGGGAAATAGGGATCCCACTTAGGAATCCAGCATTTTGATCGCCTCATAGGGCGACATGGATCCCACTCAGGGGTCTAGAATTTTGATTGCCTCATAGAGCGAAAAGGATATCACTTAGGGATATAACGTTTTGATCTCCTCATAAAGCGGAAATGATCTCACTTAGGTATCCATCATTTTGATCACCTCATAGGGCATCAAGAATCCTACGTAGGGATTTAGCATTTTGATCGCCTTATATGGCGACAAGGATCCTACTTAGGGATCTAGTATTTTGATCGCCTCATAGGATGGTCTTCTCCCTAACTTATAGATCTCCTACAAAAAAATGAATAGCCAACAAAAACAGATTCTTGAAAATAATAAAATAAAAGGCCTCATTAAAAACCCTGCCCAATGTAAAATGTAGAGGGAATATAATGCTCTTTATAAACTAATATGTCCTTACAAACGGAAGAGATACAATACTTGTCTATAAAATTACCAATAAAATAACTAAACAATAGTAAGCAAAACAAATAAATGACAGTAATACAAGCGGCGCCGTAGGGCATGCCTCCCGTAGAGTGCAAACCCTTTTCAGCTTAAGGCTATTTACACAAAATTTTCTTGTGATCTCCTAATCTCTTTTGATAACTCCTACTTGCCTATGGGAGAACGAGTATTCATGCATAAATACAAGGTGGAGGTGGAGGTGGAGGTGTCCAACTGGTTAAAAGTTGGTTGCCCTATAATCATATTGTAAGAAGAGGGACCATTAATAACCAAATACTCAACATTTATTTCTTTGAACTGGTCTAGCTCTCCAAAAGTAGTTTTTAGCATGATGTTTTCTTTTACTTTCACCTGATCCCTAGAGAATTCAACTAGTGACCCTTGAAGGGTTTTAAGTTATATGGGTCAATGCGGAGTCTTTCGAACACCTTCCAATATAGAATGTTTTCAGAACTTCCTTGGTTTACAAGGACTCTTTTGATTTTCCATTCATCGCATCTAACAATAATGACTACGGGGTCATCACTGTGAGGGTGGATGTCGCATGCGTATTTCTTAGAGAAACCGATAGTGGCTTCTACTTCCTTTCTCTCACCTTCGCCTTCAATATTGGGGAGGTCTTCTATATTCATAATTTGGCGAGCATACCTTTTACTGTAGAGCTAGTCTTTCCATCCCCGGTGAATCCTCCAGCAATAATATTGAGCGTATGAAGCAGAACATTATTTCCCTTGCCTTAGGGTGTCTCTTTTACTTTTTTAGGCATGGGGATTCCCATATCATCTCTCCCTCGTGAGTTGAACTTGACTGGCCCACGAGAAGAGTCGCCCTTAACATATTTCTTAAGGTGTCCTTCCTGGATCAGTCACTCGATTTATTTCTTGATTTGGTAATCATCGATATGATGTCCTTTGACTCTAGGGAATTTGCACCATCTACCTGGTTCATGGCCCATTATATATGCCATTGGAGCTGAAGGCATAAAGATGTTGTGCAAGTGAAGAACCTCTCACTAAATTTGTTGTTCACGGTGAGTGTTCATGGGCGTGAAACTCCCCACCATTTTCATACTCTCTTGAACGTATTCTTATCTTTTATGGGAGAGGTATAATTACTCTTTCTCTGGTGGTGGGAATCTTAGGCATTGGGAACCCGTTTTTTGATGTCTCAAGCCTTCTTCTAAGTGTTTATTTCTTCGCCCTTTATGTAACAGGCTGGTCGTGGACATCTTCTTGTGACGACTAACGGCGAACTAGAGCACAAGTTCTTTACCAACTCCTGATAGTTGACGATGGAGACACGAGGTAGACCCATATACCATCACAGGGAGGCGTCTCTGAAGCCTCCTTATCTATCATCTTGTATCAAACATACAAACATCCATATCTTATCCTTTAACGCTTATATGCACTTTAACTGAGTTTAGATTTCCTACATCTTTATATTTTACAACCCAAAATCGCTGTCTTCAGAAAAATTCTCGATATCCAATTTAGAATTCATTGAGCTCACGTCTAAACTTAACTCATTTCCCCACGGTGGACTCCGCTTATTTTGAAATTTAAAGGTTCAACCACACCAAATCGTTTTTGATGTATTAGACGAAGAATAGTGAAAATCAAAATAAACGGCTTCAAGCAAAATTAATGTATACACAAAAGAGTGTTAGCAAATCCATGATCAAAAAGAATAAGATAAAGTGACAAGTACACAATGATTTTTTTTAACAAGTTTAGTCAATTGATCAACTCAAGAGGGAGCATTTCTCTAATTTATTATACTTCGAAAGTTTTTTTACAAGATATTACAAAATGATTTATAAGAAAATGGTTGTTCAAGTTATAAAAAATATCTCATATTTTCTATACAAGTGTTTTTCGATCTCTCTAACTCTCAATATATGAATCACACAAACACAATATATTTAGAAGTGTTTCTCAATCTCCATAGATATATTCAGAGATCTTTCAATTCTTAGCAATCATTCATAAAAATTTCTCTATTGTCTACCTAAGTTTCTTTTATTGGAATTTCATCACTTCATTCCTCATTCACATAAAAGACTGAAAAATATATTTTATAAATCTTAAAGAAATACATTATTTTTTCATAAAACACATTGCATTTAAAAAATGTATTGCGTTCTTGAAACACAATGTGTGTATGTAAAACAAATTGCGTTTCGTAAATCCTCCAAAACTAATTGAAAATTTCTTTACCCATCGCCCTATGGGGCTGACCCCCAGCGAAAACCCCAATTTGCCCCTGCTTCGGAGATGTATCTACGAAGTAATTTTTTTTAAAGATTTTTTCAGACTTCGGAAATGCATCTCCGAAAACACCAATTTTTTGGTGTTTTCGGAAGTGCATCTCCGAAGTGCATGAAAATTCAAAAAATACGTTGTTTTTTACATTCAGGTATTATTTCGGAAGTTCATTTCCGAAATATAGTGTTCATATACCAATTCCCCTCCTTCACTATTTCATCATTTTTCTCCAAAACAAACTCAAACCCTCTCCAAAACTTCTATCAAAATCAAACCATTTTTCGTCTCAAAATCAAGTTTCAAACCGTTGATCACGTTAGAGGGAGCATAGAAAGCTACAATTTGAGGTAAACATCACTCATTTCATTCCCTATTTCACTATATTGATTGATGAAATCTGTGATGAAAACTGCGATGGTTCGGAAGTTCATTTCCGAAATAAGTTACCTAACAAATTTCGGAAATGTACTTCCGAAATCATGCCTGGCAGTAAAAAAACAGTTTTGGCCAATTTTGCTAATTTTTGTATATGTTAGGTATGGTGCATCCGGACAACATTGTCGACGATGACGTAGTAGTTCCGGAAGATGTCAACGTTAATAACTATCCGGTTAGCGACGTTAAATCCATAATCAATGTGGTAGATGTACGACAACAATTTACAAATGATCGGAGCTTCGCTTGTCGTGAACAATCGCTTGATTGGGTTCGTAGCGAAGCTAGTAAACTTGGATTTGGCATTGTTATTTTAAGGTCCGACAATGAAAATAATAGACGGAAAGCTTTTGTCGTTTTGAATTGCGAGAGGGGTGGGAGGTATGTACCAATAAACCGGGTGTTAAAACACGAAGACACGGGATCGAGAAAGTGTGGGTGTCCGTTTAAGTTGCGCGTGACTCGGAGGGTTGATGATTTGTGGCGTTTAAGCGTCATTTGTGGAATTCATAATCATGCATTGGATTCCAAGTTACACGGGCATCCAACGGCGTGTCGTTTGTCCCACAAAGAGAAGAATGTTATTTTGGATTTATCGATAGTCAAAGTGGCGCCGAGAAACATACTTGCCGATTTGAAGCGAAAAAAACCGGATAGCGTTTCGGAAATGCAACAACTTTTGAAACTATTAGGCGATAACCAATACGTGTCAAGCTTCCGAACATCCGAGGACAAAGTTACGGTACGTGATATTTTTTGGACTCATCCCGAAAGTATCAAATTGTTCAACACATTTCCAACCGTTCTTGTGATGGATTTGACGTACAAGACCAATAAGTATAGGCTTCCGCTTCTAGAGATTGTCAGTGTGACCTCGACAGACAAGACATTTTCGGTCGGATTTGCTTTTTTGGAATGTGAAAAAGAAGATAACTTTACATGGGCTTTGGGAGTATGCAAGTCTTTGTTGGCTGATCAAAAGGTTATGCCAAGTGTCATTGTTACCGACCGGGACAATGCTTTGATGAATGCGGACGATGCCGTCTTCCCGACATCGACCGCATTACTTTTCTGGTATCGCGCCACTTCGTGCAAGTTTTTTTGAAACCGGGGTGTCTTATACCGGCTACCTCTTGTCAGTGGGTGACACATCATATAAATGAGGCGGAGACTTGGCCGGATCCTTTCGTTTCAAGAATGGCGGAGTTTTAAGAAATGATGAACCAAGAGCGTGAGGAAAATAGAGAGCAGTCGAAGAACATACCGATTTTAAATTTAAGCGCCACCGATTGGTTCGGCGAATTTTAGTTTTTACCGGACCGTTTTTTTAATGACTGGTGCGTGTCATTTTTTGTATGTATTGTCGTTTACCATATAAAATCAAACCGATTCAATACATATATAATATAAGTATGTTTAATATGGTCATTGCCTATTTTGTGCCTATTTTGTATGCATTTGGTATTGTTATCCCAAAACAGAATGCAATGCACAAAATGTGATTTTTCACCTCTGTTTCTGCATAATTCAGAAGTTCATTTCCGAAATATACTTGTTTTCAGCCTAATTTTGGAAGTTCATTTCCGAAACATCCACTGAATGCAAGATAAGGTTTGTTGGGCCATTATTACTCCAATAAGTCTATAAATACAACACACTCTTCTTCATCCTCTTCACACCACAA
The DNA here is from genome assembly GCF_029867415.1 of Vicia villosa. Classification (NCBI taxonomy): domain Eukaryota; kingdom Viridiplantae; phylum Streptophyta; class Magnoliopsida; order Fabales; family Fabaceae; genus Vicia; species Vicia villosa. The sequence continues at coordinate 196,501,457 of NC_081181.1, forward strand.
AACACAAATGACACAAACCTACCCCCAACTAGCATTCGTCTACTTCACCAGTGGCTATCCGATGCCGTTCCAATTCCGCTTCTCGCGCGACACGCCGTTTGCGGAATTGATAACGTCGCTTAACACGCTATTGCAATATCCGGAAAATCGGAAGGTTGTCAAGCTTGAGTACCGCTCGCCATCGCTTAACGACGATGGAGACGTTGAGTTCACCCCATTCGAGGTCAAGAACGACGAAGATTTAGCGGTATTGTGGACAACTTTCGACCGATTTTCTTCGAAGGGTTCGATCGAGTTGGATGCGAAACTTCAAAGATCGGGGGCCGACATTATCAAAATGTTGACTCATCCTCACCTACCCGTGTTTAACAATATGTAACTTTAATTTTATGTAATGTGATCGATGTAATCTTCATCATTTAAATAAATCGTATTGTTGTTGTTGGTTATTTTTCTTCTGTCCCAGACCTTATTTCAGAAGTGCATTTCCGAATTCTTCAAAGGGGGTGAATTCGGAGATGCACTTCCGAATTCACCTATTTTTTTGAAAAAAAACAATATTTTGAATGTACATTTCCGAAATCAGTGTTTTTCATAAAAAAAAACATGTTTTCGGAAGTACATTTCCGAAATCACCATTTTTCTCATAAAATAAGTGACTTCGGAAATGCATTTCCGAAACAGGAGGCATTTTGGAAATTTTACCAGGGGTGACCAAGAAAATATGGAGATGGGTAAAGAAATTTTCGTCTTTATTATAAGAGAAATTTTACTTTCTAGATTTATTCAATAACCAATATATCGAGTCTATATATGAACTCAATATATTAATTATTGAATGAATTTAAAGAGTAAATTTCTTTTTTTAAATTAGGACTCGCCGAAGTATAAAATAATAGAAAAAAATAGAATGCATAATCACATTTCTAAAAATTAAGAGGCTTTTAATGAGGATTTTAATGTGGATTTTAGAAAAGATAAAAAAAAAAAAAATGTAAAAGAAAGCCTAACTGTACGTTACATGTTCAAGAGATAAAAACAATTGCTTTAGGTCTATGTATAATTATTTGGTCACACACGTTTTATGGTTTTTTTTTAATAATATATTTTTAATTTATAGGAGATTTACATTTTCTTGAAAAAAAACTTGCTTAGTCAAATTCACAAATATATAATTATTTGGTCACACACGTACATGATTTAATTATTTTTCAAAAGATACATTGTTTTATTCTCTATTTTGTATGAGTGAGTGTTTAAGTTTTGTTTCTATATTTTATGTTCAAGCAAGTGTTGCTCTATTTTCTAATACCAAATGGAAGTGATAGCTATGACAAAGTTGGCAATGGCAGAGAATCTTTACCGGTCAAAAGTGATAGCGGTGAACTCAGAATATTTTAAGACCACATTAGTGACAACACTGAAAAACTAACTTCTTGGGGACCAACTTTAGGTTTTTATTATTCAAGTATTATTGTCCGGCAGTGGCGGATCTATTAAGGGGCTGGTGGGGACCACGGCACCCCTCACATTATTTATATATTGATAATTAGGAAAAATACATGCATGAGCACAAACATAACAGATGATTATACAAACAACCAATTACAATTTTTTATTAATTAAAAAATAAAAAATATTTGTTTCTCTTTCCCACTCAATCACAACCACCCCATGAATCCAATTAAAAAAGAAATTAAATTTTAAATAAATTTAAAATTTTCTCTTTTCTTATAGGTTGTTCCTAACACTCATGATTTATGTTCGTATCCATGCAAGTTTTTAGGTATTAGTATTATATTATCTTTGGTCCAATGGTAAAAGAAAATTCTCTTGATTTAAAGTTTGGGAGTTCAACACATTGTGTCATATTTTGTTATTTAATTTTTAAAAAATGCAAAGCTAGGAGAAGAACACATATTCATCGAGTAAAAGAAAGAAAAAATAATGACCAAACCAAATTCAAATTTATATCAATTTAATAAAATATTTTATGTATATTTCTTTAGATTTCAGCACTCAAGATCCGCCACTGTTGTCCGGTTGGTACTGAAAAGAGTTAAAGATGCGTGTCACCATAGTGGCTCCTTACTCCATCTTGTACGTTGCCAAAAAAACAATATATACCTTCCCAACTAAGGCATATGAAAACCCTATACTGTCCTTATACATACATCAAAACGTTTTTTTGATAAATCTGTCCGAGTTTGTGTCTGCGCTTGAGATCGACATCTAATATTTGGAATTACGTTTAAATTATTTATTTTTTAAAATTATTATCAATATCGATATACCAGTGTCTACATTATATTTTCGATGTCTATAGTGAGTGCGTAGTTTCAAAGTGATATAGCAAGAAAAGTGCAATAGAGTAATTTGACATGTAGTGATGATGATGAAAACCCAATGCAAAGAAAGGGGTGCCCCCAAAAAGTCATCATCGAGATGCAACACGAGGCAGGGAAGAAAACAAGCATTATTTTATGTAATGGCACAAGTAATCAAGAAAGCAAAAGAGATTAAGGTGTCACGTGCACACGTGCCGTGCCAGTCAGTCGGTGCATCGTTTTTCATGATAAACAACAATGTACCGCACGAATTGCGGGGTTGCTATGATATTTACTACTACGCTCTCTAGCTTCACGCGCCAAAGATGAAGTGTTGGTAGCGGTATCTCTGGAAGTTGAACTTGATCGAATAGAGCGTGAGAAAATACACTCGTGTATTCGCGTGGGGTAAGAAATGGATGCAAGAGTTTAAATACCGGTCTCTCTCCTCTCCGCATTGGACGGCTCAGGCCTCGGTCTGGTTCCCTGAACCGTATCTTGGATGGGTCCTACACTCAAATTTTTTTTCAACTATAAATATTTAAAAAATATATATGTGATAATAAAAATTAAGTTTAAAGGTAGTGCACTGACAGTGTAAATTAACTTTACACAAACATCCAATCAAAATTCTTACATAGTCATATTAATTTTTTTTAAATTGAAATTGTGCTTTAATTGAATAACAGTTGTGATTGGTTGACAATGTAAAAATAATTTACATTGTCAGTGCATATCCATTTTTCTCATACAAAATAAAAATTACTCTATCTATATTATTTATTGCAATTGAACATTTCACCCATGTTAGAAAACAGTTATAAATAAAAGAGAGAAAATAGTGACATTATCAAATTATCATGAATAAGTGAATAGCTAGTGGTAGTGGTGTATTTAAATTAACATTAATATTAATATTAAGTGAGAAACAATAAATTAAAAATATTTATTAAAGGATATAATTGAAAGATTAAATATAAAAGTATATCTGTAATCTAACGTAATAAATTTTTTGGGACAAATTTTTTTCTTCTAAATGTTAAATTATTTTGAGATGGAGGAAATTTAATTATTTTCACATAAACATTTTTAATAAATTTAATAAAATTATTATAAAAGTGAAATTACGTGAAAAACATGTAAAGAATTTAATAAGATTAATTTATATATATATATATATATATATATATATATATATATATATATATATATATATATATATATATATATATATAAAGTAGACAATAGTATTGACAAATTAAAATCAACCATATAAATTATGTAGTGTAATTTTTACTATTGTGTTTTTGTCAAATTTATGCGCTAATATTACTTGTATTACGAAGATTTTCTGTACTTTTTAATTAGGAAATATTGAACATAAATTAAGATAACAAAAAGAAAATTATTTTACTCTATCATTTCATCAGTATTTTTACAAAAGTTTTTAAAGGCTAATTTTAATTAATTTATATATTTTATTAGTATAAATAATTTTTACACCAATAAATATAATTATTAAACAACTAAAAAAATGTTTGATTTATATCCTATATAATTATTTTTAAAGTCTTGTATATAAGTGATCGTTAATTGCAAAAAATTTAACAACAAATATATAAGAAAAATATGTTTATAAATAAATTTGTTTTAAACTTTTAAATTAATGAGCCTCATTATACATTTGGTTTTAATAATAAATTACAATCAAATAATAATTTACTTCAATGTGGAATTATATAATTAAAATTATTTATTTATTAGTGGGTGTGATTATGATTAGAGATGAGAATATAGAGGTTAAATCAATTAAGAGAGGCCTACAAGTCCTGCCTACATAAATTTAAGTTAAGTCAGATTTTTATTACAAATACTCGAAAAAACAAATACTTTTTTGTAAGTCTATTTAGGTTCTGTTGAGTAAAAATAACAGTTAATTAGTTGATTAATAAACTAGTTGAGTGATAGTTTATATTTTATGACTCATGACTGTTTGGTTATGGTTTATAGCTGATACCCAATGGTTGACGACTAATACATGATAAGTTAATTAAAATGTTTGATAAAATTAATGGTTCAATTAACTTAAAAATATAAAATGACATAAAAGAATATTTAATACATAATTATTTTATTTTAAATTAAGTTATATTTTTGAAACTTAAAGTGGGTTTTTGTTAAATTAAAAAGGATAAAATTGAAAGAAAAATAATACGCTATAAGTTATAAGTTAAAATACTATTTGAAATAGCGTTAGAAAAATAAATTATAAGCTCGTAAAATAAGTTATAAGTGTGAGCACAATTTGAGGTGTCAAGTGAGGAATATTTTCTACATTGGGACTACCTTTAGGAATAATACACATTTGTGAGAGACACATCACTTATTCACTCAAAATCTTAAGGTGATAGGTGTGTGGGTTCTCCCACTTTTAAATGCTCAAGTCTTCATATTTCTAACAATGTGGAACTTTCTCACACTACTCACACTTTTAATTATTTTTCAACAATAAACTCGTGATGTAAAGACCGTTAATAAACAAGTCTATATTGTAATATAAACTTATAAGCCATAAACTATAAGCTTAAAAATATGTCGTGCTAAACAGAGTCCTAGTTAAAAAGGATAGACCTCGAGTTATAAAAAAATCTTTTAAATCTATTAGGTCAACCTATTTAAACTAATATGAATAATTATATTATTATTATATTATATATTGTATTTGGAATTAAAATATAAAAATAAAACTTATTTATCTTTAAAAATTTATGAAAATAAGATAAAAACATTTTATAAACAATGTTATAAGTTCTTTTAATCAATTTTTTTAAACAAATAATCTTACAAAACTTTTATATTACTATACGAGTTCAGATAAGTCAATGTAAATAATTTCTTTAATCTCTTAGTTTTTGTAGTCTGAATAAATATTAATTGAATTTCTTGTTTATATATACTTAAATAAAATAGATTTTAAGTAGGCTAACACGTCAATCAGACTTTCGAAAATCTCATATTCAAGTATAAAAATAAGCTTGTGAGTGTAACAGAGTAACAGACTACATACCAGACTTAGACTTTAATATTTTTGATAGGTTAGACTTTAGCTTAACAAAGTCTAACTCGAGCCAGACTATTTTCACCCCTAATTATGATGAAGAAACACGGCTTAAATTTTTAGAAGTTATGTTTAAATTAATTGTAGTTTAATTATATATATATATATATATATATATATATATATATATAAAATTTAACTATTGTTTAATTGTAATTAATATTTTATAAAACTTTATTTAATTAAAATTTAATCGTTATAAATTTTAGACTTTATACAATCATTAGTCTTAAAAAATCTAGTTGAATATATAATGGATCCTTTAGGCTTTAAGTTTGTCATCTCTAATACAATTCTGATCTCATTTTATTCAATTCAATTGAATTGCCACCTCATGGCAGAAGGTTGTTTGCATGCATTCATATTGTTCAAAGTATGGGACCAAATTTAAATATTTTATTAAAAATAGAATGCTACTCACTCTAAATTAGTCTTGTAAAAATTGTGTTTGAGACTAATTCAAACTTTGGTTTGCTCTGAATTATAATTATATGTTGAGACAATAATCTTTTTAATATGAAATTTTTAACACTCATTGTCATGTCTAATACTATTGAATTTAATGCATTAAAAATAGTGGATGAATCAATGATAAATATCTGATAATTTTAATATCATCTTAAGAATATTAGTTGACTTTAACTCAATCTTACAAGACTATTTTATGAGGCAATGATTGTCTTCACTTATAAACATATATTGAAATCATATTTTTTTTCAATACAAGACTCTTTAAGAGGATTATTTCTTAGAGAAACCAATAGTGGCTTCTACTTCCTTTCCCTCACCTTCACCTTCAATATTGAGGAGGTCTTCTATATTCATAACTTGGTGAGCATACCTTTTACGCTTGGAGCTAGTTTTTCCACCCCCGGTGAATCCTCCTGCAATAGTATTGAGCGTATGAAGCACAAATTCTCTTCCCTCGCCTTGGGATGTCTCTTTTACTTTGTTAGGCATGGGGCTTCCCGCATCATCTCTCCCTCGTGAGTTGGACTTAACTGACCCACGAGAAGAGTCTCCCTTCACATATTTCTTGAGGTGTCCCTCCTGGATCAGTCACTCGATTTCTTTCTTGAGTTGGTAACAATCCTCGATAAGATGTCCTTTGACTCTAGGGAATTTGCACCATCAACCTGGTTAATGGCCCATTATATCTGCCTTTGGAGCTGGAGGCATAGAGATGTTGTGCATGTGAAAAACCTCGCACTAAATCTGTTGTTCACAGTGAGTGTTCATGAGCGTGAAACTCTCCGCCATTTTTCATACTCTCTAGAACGTAGTCTTATATTTTATGGGAGAGGTATAATTACTCTTCCTCTGATTGTGTGAATCTTAGGCATTGGGAACACACTCTTTGGCGTCTCACGCCTTCATCTAAGTGTTTCTTTCCTTGCCCTTTATTTAATAGGTTGGTCGTGGACATTTTCTTGTGACGGTGAACTAGTGCACAAGTTTCTTTTCCAACTCCTGATAGTTGACGATGGAGACACGAGGTAGACCCATATACCATCACAGGGAGACGTCTATGAAGTCGCCTTAACTATCATCTTGATCTTCTCATCTTGTATCAAACATACAAACATCAATATCTTACCCTTTAACGCTTATACACACTTTAGTTGAGTTTAGATTTCTTACATCTTTATATTTTAGAACCTAAAATCGACGTCTTCAGAAAAATTCTCGATATCCAATTTAGAATCTATCGAGCTCACTTCTAAACTTAACCCGTGATTAAAAAGAATGTATACACAAAAGAGTGTTAGCAAATCCATGATTAAAAAGAATGTATACACAAAAGGGTGTTAGCAAATCCATGATTAAAAATAATAAGATAAAGTGACAAGTACGCAATATTAATTTTTTTAACAAGTTTGGTCAACTAATCAACTCAAGAGGGAGCATTTCTTCAATTTATTATACTTCGAAAGTTTTTTTACAAGATATTACAAAATGATTTATAAGAAAATAGTTGTTAAATTTATAAAAAAATCTCATATTTACTATACAAATGTTTTTCTATCTCTCTAACTCTCATTATATAAATCACACAAACACAATATATTTAGAAGTGTTTTTCAATCTCTATAGATATATTCAGAGATCTTTTAATTCCTAGCATTCATTCATAAACATCTCTCTATTTGTGTGCCTAAGTTTCTCTCATTGGAATATCATCACTTCTCCCCTCATTCACATAAAAGACTGAAAAAATATATTTTATAAATCTTAAAGAAATATATTATTTTTTTCCTAATACACATTGCATTTAAAACAAATGTATAAATGTATTGCTTTCTTGAAATACAACAACGTGTTTATGTAAAACACATTGCGTTTTCGTGAATCCTCCAAAACTAATTTTAAAGCCAAACTCTCGTACCAATATAAAATACTTGTTCTGGTTTTTATTATAAGAGAAATTTTACTTTTTAGATTTATTCAATAATCACTATATTATATATATATATATATATATATATATATATATATATATATATATATATATATATATATATATATATATATGGACTCGATACATTAATTATTAAATGAATCTAAAAGGTAAAAAAAATTCTTAAATAAAAACCCGATAAACTATAAAATAATAGAAAAATATAATACATAATCACATTTCTATAAATAAGAGGCTTTTAATGTGGATTTTAGAAATGATAAAAAAAAAATATATGTAAAAGAAAGCTTAATTGTACATTACATGTTCAAGAGATAAAAACAATTGCTTTAGGTCTATGTCCTTAGTTTTATGTTTTTTTTATATTATATATTTTTAATTTAAAGGAGATTTACATTTTCTTGAAAAAAAACTTGCTTAGTCAAATTCACAAATATATAATTATTTGGTCACACACGTACATGATTTAATTATTTTTCAAAAGATACATTGTTTTATTCTCTATTTTGTATGAGTGAGTGTTTAAGTTTTGTTTCTATATTTTATGTTCAAGCAAGTGTTGCTCTATTTTCTAATACCAAATGGAAGTGATAGCTATGACAAAGTTGGCAATGGCAGAGAATCTTTACCGGTCAAAAGTGATAGGGGGTGGACTCAGAATATTTTAAGACCACATTAGTGACAACAACACTGAAAAACTAACTTCTCGGGGACCAACTTTAGGTTTTTATTATTCAAGTATTATTGTCCGGTTGGTACTGAAAAGAGTTAAAGATGCGTGTCACCATAGTGGCTCCTTACTCCATTTTGTACGTTGCCAAAAAACAAATATATACCTTCTCAACTAAGGCAAATGAAAATCCTATACTGTCCTTATACATACAGGAATACATTTTTTTAAAAATAAGTCCGTGTCTGCGCTTGAAATCGACATCTAATATTTGTAATAACGTTTAAATTATTTATTTTTTAATTTTATTATCAATATTGATATATCAGTGTCTGTATTAGGATGTTTGCATGTCGGTTTGGTTCAGTTTTGAGAGAATCTAATATTCAAACGGATTAAAATTAAATGGATTGATTTGGATTGGATTAAAATTAAATGGATTGATTTAAATTGGATTTACAAATTTTTGCAATAGAGCCCAAACCAAACTGATCCGAGAAACAACAGATTGGTTTGGGTTGGATTGATCGGATAAATAAAAAAAATGCAAAAATATTTTTAAAAAATAACTTATTTACAAAAACTATTTTTTATAATATTATAAAAAATATAGTATTAACAATGTTCAAATTTAAATATTAAACTAAAAAATTTTCCCTAATAAATTCAAAAATATCTAACAAAAAAAAATATAAGATTAAGACTTTTGAATCTATAACTAGTCACTCGAATTAATATGATAATGAATGTGTTTCATAACTTTATTTTCATTTATCACATTACATTATTAATTTTCTAATAACAAATTAAAATAGCTTGTCCACACACTCCATTTTTTTCTTATTGAAGTTGAATGTTTGGTAGAAATTTTTATGATAATTAATTATGAGTTTGGATTGAACTTGCGGGTAAAAAATTGAAAATCCGATGTCCGAATCGATTGTCATTAGATTTTATTGATTTGGTTCGATTCTTGTCCGAACTGAAAAAATATCCAACTCAAATACTATGGTTTTGTTCGGATTCTAATTTAGTTCGGATTTATCCGAATCAATAAACACCCCTAATCTGCATTGTCTTTTCGGTGTCTGTGATTTCAAAGTGATATGGCAAGAAAAGTGCAATAGAGTAATTTGACATGTAGTGATGATGATGAAAACCCAATGCAAAGAAAGGGGTGCTCTCAAAAAGTCATCATCGAGATGCAACACGAGGCAGTGAAGAAAACAAGCATTATTTTATGTAATGGCGCAAGTAATCAAGAAAGCAAAAGAGATTAAGGTGTCACGTGCACACGTGCCGTGCCAGTCAGTCGGTGCATCGTTTTTCATGATAAACAACAATGTACCGCACGAATTGCGGGGTTGCTATGATATTTACTACTACGCTCTCTAGCTTCACGCGCCAAAGATGAAGTGTTGGTAGCGGTATCTCTGGAAGTTGAACTTGATCGAATAGAGCGTGAGAAAATACGGTGTGCATTCGCGTGGGGTAAGAAATGGATGCAAGAGTTTAAATACTGTCTCTCTCCTCTCCGCATTGGACGGCTCGGGCCTCGGTCTGGTCCCCTGGACCGTATCTTGGAGGGTCCTACACTCAAATTGTTTTCTTTATTTTTTCAACTATAAATATTTAATATATATATATATATATATATATATATATATATATATATATATATATATACATATAAATTATTTTGTGTTTCATATTATTTGTCTCAATTGAACTTTTCATATAAATTAATATTCATATTATAAATGAAAGAGAAAAAATAGTGATTTTATTATATTATCTAGAATAATTAGTGATATATTTAAATTAATATCAATATTAAGTGGAAAATGATAAATTAAAAATATTTATTAAAGGATATATTCCATTTGTCCCACAATGAGTGACCCAGCACACCATTTCACACAGATTAAGAAAAGTGTAAAAAAGTAAGAGAGATAATATTGTTTTTAGTATAATATCCTTATTATGTATTGGAAATGGTGAAGTTTTTAATAATTAGAAGGTAGAATTGAAAAAAATATATTGAAAATTGAAATGGATCATTCATTTTGAGACATCAATTTATTTTAAATGAATCACTCATTGTGGAACGGAGGGAGTAATTAAAAGATTAGATATAAAAGTATATTGATAACTAGACGTACACCCGTGCGATGCACGGATATGTTTTATTTAAATATTAATGATATTATTATAGTTATAAAAAAAATTTAAAAAATTAGACATACAAGAATTTGTTTTATTTAAAGAATAATAATTATTATTATTTAAAAAGTAATCTAAAAATTAAATTTACAATCATACTTTGCAAGGATATGTTCTATTTAAATATCAATAACAATTTTTATAATTTTGAGAGAGTTGTTGCTATGAGTGTAGAAACTTTAGCCTTTTTAATTCAATTTGTAACATCATTGAAAGTTAAGTAGAAAAAAAATTGTTAATCTACATTACAAATACAAACAATTATGTACATAACCATATGCTAGTAGTGTTATTTATGTGGTTAGTCGATGCGTGGTTTAGCGGAACCGTGGAATTATTCAACTTATAAATTTATTATTATATCTTTTTAATTAATTATTAATTAGTGGGATCAAGTTATTATGAAGATATAAAATAGAGTTAGTGGGATGAAGTTATTTATTAAAGTAGCTATATAAATTACTTAATTTTGATGGAATTAAAAATAATAATAATTAATAATAAAAGGAAGAAATTGGATAGAACTAAAAGGATATTAATAATTAATATAATTATAAAAAACATTATTAATCAAATATGAATTGTATTTTTTATTCATGGACTTTATCATTATTAATTTTAATTTAACATTTTTTTATTATTATTAGAAATCTTAAAATTAGGAAGTGGGTAATGAGTTATTTTGGTTAATTGTTAGTGGGTAAATGAATTTTATTATTATTAATTTTAATTTAACCTTTATTATTAACTTTATTTTAATTATTTATTAATTAATTAATAAGTGAATTAATTTTGGAGGGAGTTTTGGAGGGAAAATTTAACAGAGAAGTTATAGGATTATAATTTAGTATGATTTAAGGTGATAAGTATTTTGAAATAAATTTTTTTTTTTAGATGTTACAATAATTTTGGAACGGAGAGAGTATAAGTTACTTTCACATAAACATTTTTAATAGATTTATATTCTTTAATAAATTTAATAGAATTATTATAAAAAAGAAAAATTACGTGAAAAACATGTAAAGTATTTTATAAGATTAAATTACAGATATATAAAGTAGACAATAGTATTGACAAATTAAAATCAACCATATTAATTATGTAGTGTAATTTTTACTATTGTGTTTTTGTCAAATTTATGCGCTAATATTACTTGTATCACGATGATTTTCTGTACTTTTTAATTAGGAAACATAAACTATAATATTAAACATAAACTAAAATAACAAAAATAAAATTATTTTACTCTATCATTTCATCAGCATTTTTACAAAAGTTTTTAAAGACTAATTTTAATTAATTTATATATTTTATTATTATAAATAATTTTTACACAAATAAATATAATTAATAAACAACTAAAAAATATTTGATTTTAATCCAATATAATCATTTTTAAAGTCTTGTATATAAGTGATCGTTAATTGCAAAAAATTTAACAACAAATATATAAGAAAAGAATCTTTATAAATAAATTTGTTTTAAACTTTTAAATTAATGAGTCTCATTATACATTTGGTTTTAATAATAAATTACAATCAAATAATAATTTACTTTAATGTGGAATTATATAATTAAAATTATTTATATATTAGTGGGTGTGATTATGATTAGGGATGAGAATAAGCTAAATCAATTAACAGAGGCATACAATCCTGCCTACATAAATTTAAGTTAAGTCAGATTTTTATTATACATTCTCGAAAAAACTAAGACTTTTTTGTAAGTCTATTTAGATTTTGTTTGGTAAAAATAATAGTTGACTAATAAACTAGTTGAGTGATAGTTTATATCTTATGACTCATGACTGTTTGCTTATGGTTTATAGCTGATACTCAATGGTTGGCGACTAATACATGATAAGTTAATTAAAATGTTTGATAAAATTAATAGTTCAACTAACTTAAAAATATAAAATGACATAAAAGAATATTTAATACATAATTATTTTATTTTAAATTAAAATATATTTTAGAAAATTAAAGTGGGTTTTTGTTAAATTAAAAAAGATAAAATTGGAAGAAAAATAATACGCTATAAGTTATAAGTTAAAATACTATTTGAAATAGCGTTAGAAAAATAAATTATAAGCTCGTAAAATAAGTTATACACATTTGTGAGAGACATATCACTTATTCACTCAAAATCTCAAGGTGATAGGTACGTGGGTTCTTCCACTAATAAATGTTCAAGTCTCCATATTTCTAACAATGTGGAACTTTCTCACTCTACTCACACTTTTAATTATTTTTCAATAATAAGCTCGTGATGTAAAGACGGTTAATAAAGAGGTTTATATTGTAATATGAGCTTATAAACTATAAGCTTAAAAATATGTCGTGCCAAACAGAGTCCTAGTTAAAAAGGATAGGCCTCGAATTATAAAAAAAATTCTTTTAAATCTATCACGTCAACCTATTTAAACTAATATGAATAATTCTATTATTATTATATTATATATTATACTTTGAATTAAAATATAAAAATAAAACTTATTTATTTTAAAAAATTTATGAAAATAAGATAAAAACATTTTATAAACAATGTCATAAGTTCTTTTAATCAATTTTTTTAAACAAACAATCTTACAAAACTTTTATATTACTATGCGAGTTCAGATAAGTCAATGTAAATAATTTTTTTAATTTTTTAGTTTTTTTAGTCTGTATAAATATTAATTGAATTTCTTGTTTATATATACTTAAATAAAAATAGATTTTAAGTAGGCTAACACGTCAATCAGACTTTCGAAAATCTCAAATTCACGTCTAAAAATAAGCCTGTGAGTGTAACAGACTACATACGAGACTTAAACTTTAATATTTTTGATAGGTCAGACTTAAGCTTAACAAAGTCTAACTCGAGCCAGACTATTCTCACCCCGAATTATGATGAAGAAAATCAACTTAAATTTTTAGAAGTTATGTTTAAATTAATTGTAGTTTAATTATGAAAAAATAAATAAATATATATATATATATAAATATATGTATATATATGTATATATATATATATATATATATATATATATATATATATATATATATATATATATATATATATATATATATATATATATATATATATATATATATATATATATATATATATATATATATATATATATATATATATTACTTAACTATTGTTTAATTGTAATTAATCTTTTATAAAACTTTATTTAATTAAAATTTTATCATGATAAATTTTAGACTTTATACAATCCCTAGTCTTGAAAAATCTAGTTGAATATATTATGGATCCTTTAGACTTTAAGTTTGTCATCTCTAATACAATTCGGATCTCATTTTATTCAATTGAATTGAATTGCCACCTCATGGCAGAAGGTTGCTTGCATGCATTCATATTGTTCAAAGTATGGGACCAAATTTAAACATTTTATTAATAAAAATTGAATGCTATTGATAGGAAGCTATCCCTATCAAGATTTTAAACTAGGGTTTAAACTAGGAAAGGGGAAGAACAATAAAAGGGACTTAAAATAAAAGATAAAGATAAACTTGATTTCATTGATTGATTCTAAATGTCTCCATGAGACTACATTATATAACATTCTTAATGAATAATAATAATAACATAAAAGCCCAAACACTACTAAAAGCCCAATAACCATACTAATAATATAAGTCCTATTATTACCCTTCTATCATTGCCGCGGGGTTCACATGAACCTTGTCTTCAAGGTTCTAAAAATCAATATGAGAATAGAGATATTGTTCCTGGATCCCATTGCTTGAATGAAAAATTGTCACTGATTATTTGCAACACAAAATTCAGAACTTGAAAAATCAATTTTATCATGCAAGGTAATTTTGATTTCCGGAACATGGTAAAGAATTGCACCGCTTTACCATAACTTTTCTCAAATTCCTTCTTTCCATCTTCAGATAAAGCATTGTATACAGCCAACATGCCCTGTGTTGAGATGGTTTTAGATATTACTCCTGTTATGGACTCAACAGTGTTCTTATAAGCAAGATCTTCACTCATTCCATTTTCAGTGTACCTTCTAAACAAGGACTCAACAATTCCATGAACGGCACCCAGTAAAATTCCTCTCTCTCCAAAGATATCACTCTTGTATTCCTGCTCTAATGTAGTGGCAAATGTGAAAGGAGAACCAAGGGCAACAGACCAGCCCAAAGCAACATTAGTAGCCCGGTCATCAACATCCTGGTGGACTCCAAAACTTGAATTAATTCTAGCACCATTTATCTCTTTGCGTTGTACATACAGCCTCCTTATAGAATGACCCATCCCCTTGGGACACACAGCAATTACACTGAAGTTTTTGGTAAAATCAAGTCCAATTGACTGCAAGTGTCCAAGAAGAAAACCGCGGGACATCCCAAGTATGTTGTTTGGCTTCATGTGGGAAAATATTTTCTCATAATTATCTGCCTGTGCAGAATCAGAAATTAACAGCAATACGAGATCACTGCCCGACATAGTTTCCCATATGTCACCTAAAGTTCCTTTCTCCTCACTAAATCCAGCTTCCCTAGCTTCATTAAAGGAACTAGAACCTTTCCTGAGTCCAACCTTAACCACAATATCAGACTTTGCTTCAACAAGAGATTCCCGTAGATTCTGTGTCTGAGCAGGTCCTTGTGAACCCCATCCAATGACACCAATCTGCTTAATCCCCTTGACAGATCTAGCAGGTGCCTTGTTTCTGGGATATGAAGCAGAACATATGCAATTTCCAAGCTTGCAACCCACAGGCAGCACCTTAGTGATAGGCCAGAACCGCAACTGACGAATGTGTCGCCAATCACTACATCTATTGAAAAAGTGTCGGGAATAACGACCATTAAGAGCAATCTTGCGAGGCATCATTCCAAGAAGATCCATGTTAAGTGCCAAAATGTAGTTATTTTGTGTTTGTAAATAGTGGCACTTATCGATACTTTTTGTTAATACCGTTCGAATAATACCCCGTTTTGTGTATAAAAACGTATACTTTGTGAATAGATGTATTTTCATATACTTTTATACTTTTTGATAGTTTTCTATTCATTTTGTAGGTATTGAGGCGTATTTGGAGCATGAGCAATAACATGGCGAAGACACGGCTTCAAACGCGCGATTTTGAGCGGCGGAATCAATTCATTCGGCGAATAAAGCTCAAAACCAAAGAATAATAAATCATCAATTTGGTTGCAATTTGTTCATTGTTAGATAGAGCATGGAATAAGCTTTCCAACGCTTCAAACCGGGCGCAAATCGGAGTTACGGTTCTCAAGATATGACCAAAACAAGATTTGCTGTTCTGTTGAGCGCGCTAAGCGGGCTTGACCGCGCTAAGCGCGGTCTGGGCGGTTTGGAAAGTCATTAAATAGGGAAAAATCACATTTTTTAGGGTTATGCTTTGGGGTATTTGTTCCCAAAGTCATCATAACCATTTTTGAGTAGGGAGAGCTTAGAAAACAACATTTGTGGCTTGTAATCGGAAGATTCTTGGTCGGGAGCTCGATTGATCGTGATTGACACCGCGAAAGATTTGGTTTTCTTCTCCTCCTCTTCTCTTTGTAACCACTTTTGTTGGGTTTGTTTGTAAGTTTACTCTAAACACATGGATGTTTGTTACTCTTTGTACTAGTTGTATAATATATTTGCTTTACAAATCTTAATCGGTGTTTCCTTGATCTTTTTGCTTAAATGCTCTGGATTTGTTTTGTTGTAGACATAGACATCACAAATCTTGATTAGGGGGATATCTGTTAGCTTTTGATTCTAGACATAGGATTAGGGTTAACATCCACATAATATCTGAGTTTAATGTCTCTGTGTTGTTTGATCGGTTGAGACATCGTCGAAAGAGCAATATAGTTGAATTTCCGTCGATGTTGCAGAAATGGACATTGATGTGAGGGATATGTGGTGATTCTGATGAGTATTGTAGATTGAGTATGACGGAGTGATAAATCTAAGTTTGTGAGGAGTAGTTTAGATTCAAACCAGATAATCTATTCTCTATCAAGAATGAATTTATTTTATGTTCATATGTTATATTTTTCCTGTTTACTTTAAACCCATTTAACCCAAACTCAAGAGCTAAGAATCCGTCGAACGGCAGTTCGGTATCACCAATCTCTGTGGACTACGATACGATATAACCTATATCACCCGGTAATAAATAATACCTATTACTTTTTGCTTGCCGCTTTACCGCTTCAACAAAATGGCGCCGTTGTCGGGGATTGGTGTTTTTATTGAATTCGCATTGCGATAGTTTCTTTGTTTTTGAGTTTTGTGAATATCGTATATTTTGTGCATATTCTCATACTTATATATTCTTATATTGATACATGTTTATATTTTCATACTTATACATGTTTGTGTGTTTGATTTTTTTCCTCTTTACTTTTGCTATTTAGCAAGATGAAGTTGGCTAAACAAATTGAACTCGGATAGTTCGTAAATTCTAAATCTTCATTTTTCAATTTGTTTAGCCAATTAAGGATTTTGTAAATTTTGCATTTTATGTATATTATGTTTTTAAACATACTTGTATATACTTTTGCTTTTGATTCGTTTGTTAAGTGTTTGGGCAGGACGTTTTCTTTAGGTGGCGTTTGAGGCGAAAGCATTGGCGTACCGCGAGGAAGTTTCTTACCATTCGCGAAAAAATAAGAGGCGTCGAGCTAACGACGTAAAACGTGCGCTTGTTGGGAGGCACCCCAACGGTTTTATTTTTCTGTTTTTCTGTAAATGAGTAGTGTAGGTGTTAAGTGGAGGCACACTGGAATTCCTGTTTTGTTGCACTGTTTTTTGTCTTTTTGGTGAAGCGCGCTTAGCGCGCTAGACTGCGCTTAGCGCGGTCTGTAGCTTTTGGCTAATGAATTCTTTTTAATGATTCATTTGCCTCACCCTTTTTCCCACTTACACCAAGGCTTTATAGTATGTATTTTATAGTTATAATTTTAATTCTTTTGTTGTTGTTTAGACTCAAATTTTGGCTCGATTACTTGAAGTCGCATTTGGTAATTCTTCAATTTTGATTGATTCAACATGCCAATTGTGCGGTAATGATTGTTCGAATTTGTACATAGCAAGGTACTCGTTTATCGCTTTCTATAGCATAACATGTTTAATAGACTTTTCATTTGTACAATTTTCATATCATTCATTCTTTTTGCATAACTTGCTCATGACTTGAATCACATTAGTTTCCCCTTTTTACCATAAACGTGAGGTGGCTTTCCATTGTATACATATGCGAGTGACCGACATTTCTTGTTTTAACTGGATATTATTATGTTTAATCTTTCGTCTGTATTGATTTTGTGAATGCACGAAAGTGATCAAGGCACTTGTTTGATTTTGAGCACAACTACCATAGCCAAATATCAATTCACCTTGTGAGTGTGTGAGCATTAGTAACCCCCTTTGAGCCTTTTTGTCAATATCCATATTGTTTTTGCTTAATGCTTGTCTATGAGCGTTTGGTTTTCAATTGTGTTTGGATGTTGATTCTTGTTTCTTGAACCCTCAACTATGATTTATAGTTTGAATTTTTACCTTGCCTTAGAAAGTAGGGAGTATTCAATGTATATTGTGGTTGGATTCAAGTTGGGGAGAGGATGTTTGCCTCTTTATGATGTGGGTGGTATGAGGTTATGAAAAGAAAAAGAAAAGAAAAAGAAAAAAATATGAAAAAGAAAGAAAAGAAAAAGAAAGACAAAAGAGAAAAAGTTTGAAAAAGGAAAGAACAAAATGAGTTTGGAATAAGAGTGTGCTAATAAGTATTGTGTTTGGTGTGAAACGTGTGATGAAGAAGAAAGTTGGATTGGAATTGTATTGTTTGAAACTTTGTGGAAGTAATTACTCCCTTAGGTTTAGGCAAATTTTTGTTTCGATTAGCTTTAGGAATTATCACTTGTTTGTTAACCAAGCCACATTACAACCTTGAAAGCCCTTGTGATTCGTGTCGTTGCATTTTCAATACTATTTTTTGGATGAATGCATAATTTTGTCTATTGTTTGCAAGTTTGTCGGGTGTGTGTCAAAGTCCTCACCTTTCGGTGTTTTTCATCTACCGATGAATTTTTGCTAGGCGTGATTTATTATTGAGCTTGTTTTTGTTTAGAATGTTTTGTATGATTATTGTACTTAGGATTGGTTTCATTTTCATGTGTCGTTGTAGGATTGTGGTAAGTATTTACTTTGATTTGTAAGTTTTTGGTTTGAACTGTGCAATTGTTTCGTTTTCTAAACTGTGTTGATTCTTGATTCTTTGGATTTTCACTTTTGATTCTTTGAGTGTTTGGCCTTGTTTGAGGACAAACAAATTCAAGTTGGGGAGAGTTGTTAAGTGCCAAAATGTAGTTATTTTGTGTTTGTAAATAGTGGCACTTATCGATACTTTTTGTTAATACCGTTCGAATAATACCCCGTTTTGTGTATAAAAACGTATACTTTGTGAATAGATGTATTTTCATATACTTTTATACTTTTTGATAGTTTTCTATTCATTTTGTAGGTATTGAGGCGTATTTGGAGCATGAGCAATAACATGGCGAAGACACGGCTTCAAACGCGCGATTTTGAGCGGCGGAATCAATTCATTCGGCGAATAAAGCTCAAAACCAAAGAATAATAAATCATCAATTTGGTTGCAATTTGTTCATTGTTAGATAGAGCATGGAATAAGCTTTCCAACGCTTCGAACCGGGCGCAAATCGGAGTTACGGTTCTCAAGATATGACCAAAACAAGATTTGCTGTTCTGTTGAGCGCGCTAAGCGGGCTTGACCGCGCTAAGCGCGGTCTGGGCGGTTTGGAAAGTCATTAAATAGGGAAAAATCACATTTTTTAGGGTTATGCTTTGGGGTATTTGTTCCCAAAGTCATCATAACCATTTTTGAGTAGGGAGAGCTTAGAAAACAACATTTGTGGCTTGTAATCGGAAGATTCTTGGTCGGGAGCTCGATTGATCGTGATTGACACCGCGAAAGATTTGGTTTTCTTCTCCTCCTCTTCTCTTTGTAACCACTTTTGTTGGGTTTGTTTGTAAGTTTACTCTAAACACATGGATGTTTGTTACTCTTTGTACTAGTTGTATAATATATTTGCTTTACAAATCTTAATCGGTGTTTCCTTGATCTTTTTACTTAAATGCTCTGGATTTGTTTTGTTGTAGACATAGACATCACAAATCTTGATTAGGGGGATATCTGTTAGCTTTTGATTCTAGACATAGGATTAGGGTTAACATCCACATAATATCTGAGTTTAATGTCTCTGTGTTGTTTGATCGGTTGAGACATCGTCGAAAGAGCAATATAGTTGAATTTCCGTCGATGTTGCAGAAATGGACATTGATGTGAGGGATATGTGGTGATTCTGATGAGTATTGTAGATTGAGTATGGCGGAGTGATAAATCTAAGTTTGTGAGGAGTAGTTTAGATTCAAACCAGATAATCTATTCTCTATCAAGAATGAATTTATTTTATGTTCATATGTTATATTTTTCCTGTTTACTTTAAACCCATTTAACCCAAACTCAAGAGCTAAGAATCCGTCGAACGACAGTTCGGTATCACCAATCTCTGTGGACTACGATACGATATAACCTATATCACCCGGTAATAAATAATACCTATTACTTTTTGCTTGCCGCTTTACCGCTTCAACAATCCATCATCAATGCCAGATGGTCCTCATCCCTGTCATAGTTATCACCACTGTGAGGATAAAAAGGAACATCACCAGTGGCAAGCTCAAAGCAAAAGCAAGCAAAGGACCACATATCAGCTGGACTTGGGTAGTTGGAACCAAGAAGAACCTCGGGACATCTATACTGCCTTGTCTGAATATCATTTGTAAATTGTTTATACGTCCAACAAGCATTATCGAAATCCATCAGCTTGCACTTGAGATCAACAGCAGCAAGCAACTTCTTTCTGATAGAGCGGCTACCTCGGCTAGAAACTTGACTTCCTTGTGGAACATCCTGAATTTCCTGTGTCATACCATCATCTTTGAAGCTTTGACTCTCAGGCCACACACCATAATCGATAACACCAACAATTATATCCTCACCAAAATCGGAATTCTCATCAACATAACTCCTCGCATTCTCTACCTCTTCAAATACCAAGTCAGCAACACCTTCATCAAGGTTATCGACACAAGCATCATAAGACACCACATCGTTAGAAGAGGTAATAGCTTGGTCAGTAACTTCCAGAGGAGTCTCTTTTGGTGCAGTAAACTCCATAACTTGATCTTGTCCGGCTCCAAAGCATTCTTTCTTTTCAATTTCAGTAGCATCACCATATTCATCCAATTCATCCTGCTCAGATTCTGCTTCTTTTGAATCAAAACATGTCTCAAAACTGTCTTCCAGATTTAAACTTAGGTTCCCACGTGCCTCCACCTGATTAACATTCTCTGAACCCTCCACTTCTGGCACATCCTCTGCGTCAATCGATTTTGCTTATGAACCCGAATCATGTGACTTGGATCCAGAGTTAGCTTTGTTTACAGAGGAAACTTCCACTTCATCATTGTTTTGAGAAACTCCGTTTGATTCTGTCTGCAGAGCTTGAAGCTCCTTTCTTGGGAGACCGTGAAACAGGCGTATTCTTCGCCTTCCGCTCGTTGTTGTGTTACTCCTCTTCCTTTTGGTAGTGACTGTGTTTTCATTGTTTTCCTTTTTGAGTGTGGAAGATGAAAAAGGATTGGAAGAAAGGGGCTGGGGTTTCCGAGAGGTGGAAATAGGGTTTATGGATCTTTTCTTAAAAGAGAGGTGAGACACTTGCAAATGTTTCTCAAAATTTGTTCCATGATTAGAATGAGTTTGAAATTTAGGACCAAGTATGGAGGAGTTATTTGTTCGGTTTTGGAATTGATAGAAATTGTTGTAGTAGGATGAATAATGAGATGTAGGATAGGATGAATATGGGTTAGGTGGAGGAGGTGTATACCCATGATTAAAATACAAGTATGGTGATGGAGTTGCAACATATGGATTTGTGTAAGAAGGTGAAAAAATTTCCCATGGAAATGATGGAAATGAAGGTGTGGTAGGAGTTGTGAAAGAGGGGTTTGTGGGATAGGTAGGAGGAATGCTCCATTGATGAGATGAAGGTGTAAGATAAGGGTAATTCATTGGAGGATTTGAGTACATGATGAAAGCACCAATTGATAGGAAGCTATTCCTATCAAGATTCTAAACTAGGGTTTAAACTAGGAAAGGGGAAGAACAATCAAAGGGACTTAAAATAAAAGATAAAGATAAACTTGATTTCATTGATTGATTCTAAATGTCTCCATGAGACTACATTATATAACATTCGTAATGGATAATAATAATAACATAAAAGCCCAAACACTACTAAAAGCCCAATAACCATACTAATAATATAAGTCCTATTATTACCCTTCTATCAGCTACTCACTCTAAATTAGTCTTGTAAAAATTGTGGTTGAGACTAATTCAAACTTTGGTTTGCTCTGAATTATAATTATATGTTGAGACAATAATCTTTTTAATATGAAACTTTTAACACTCATTCTCATGTCTAATATTATTGAATTTAATGCATTAAAAATAGTGGATGAATCAATAATAAATATCTGATAATTTTAATATCATCTTAAGAATAATGGTTTATTTAACTCAATCTTACGAGACTATTTTATGAGGTGATGATTGCCTTCACTTATAAATATATATTGAAATCATATTTTTTTTCAATACGAGACTCTTTAAGAGGATTATTTCTTTATTATTTATTATAAATTAACATTTTCAAAATATTTATTATAAATAGAATATATAACTAATACTTTAAATATGATACATGTTGTAGTATGATACATTTAAAAAAAAAATTATAATATGTTTTTAAATATTAAATTCTAAAATTGTTTAAAACGTTACAAAAATATTCAACATAATATAAATTAATATAATGCAACAAAATTGTAAAGTGTAAAATAGAATGATTAAATATTTATATTATATTAAAATATAATATTTAACATAAAAAAATTGAATATAATATAATAGATAAAATTTAGTTAAGTAAAACAATTCAATGTGTTGTTTTTTTAAGTGAAATAACATAAATATCAATATAATTTTAAAATTCATAGTTATTGTTAAATAATAATATATTATGTTTTTATTCTCTTTCAGTTGTAACAGCCCAACGGCTCTTTTTCTACTACTGGGTCAAGCCCACTTGTACTATGGCTATTATAAATAGCCCTTATGTATGACCTGGTAAACTAATGGAATAATATACAGCTTTTCATTCAATATTTTTCTTTCCCATGATCCGCTGCCAAGTGTTAACATGGTATCAGAAGAAGTGAGATTCCTCTAATCTTTTTTCAACCTTTCTCTTTTTTTCACGTGTCTTCACACTCTTATCTACCCTTTCCTTCCTTATCTTCTTTGTTATCGCTGATTTTTTCCCCTTCATTCCTCTGCTCTTGTTCCCGTTTTTTTTTTCTCGTGCCATCTTCTTCACTTCCTTGTCGTTTCTTGCGTTTATCTTCTTCTTCTTTTTTGTTACTCCATGGAATCCGATGGAGATTCATCCACTCCGAAACACTCTCCAATCAAAACTCCAAAGAACAACAATGGAGTCCCAACCAGAACCTACCAAACTGACATGCTCGATCATTTCTTTATGCACCCCAGTGATAACCCAGGTTTATCCCTTGTTTCTCCTGTTCTCAACAACAACAATTTTCATTCTTGGTCACGAGCCATCAAACTCGCTCTACGTTCGAAGAACAAGCTAGGTTTTATCGATGGCACTCTTCCTCGTCCCAAATCTTCAGACTCCAAATACCTCGCATGGGATCGATGCAACAACATGGTAATGGCATGGCTCACCAACTCAATTGATAAAGAAATCTCTGAAAGTGTGTTATGGATGGATTCGGCAAAGGAGATCTGGGATGAACTCCATGAACGCTATCATCAAGGGGATATCTTTCGTATTTCAGATCTTCAAGAAGAAATTTATACACATAAACAAGGTGACCAAACCATTACATAGTATTTCACCACTCTAAAGAAACTATGGCAAGAATTCGACAATTTTCGCCCCATTCCCAGTTGTATCTGTGAACCTGTGTGCCACTGCTCCCTATCTTCCACCATCAAGACCTACCGCGATAACGATTATGTTATCCGTTTTCTCAAGGGGCTCAATGACTGCTACGCACCAGTTCGTGCTCAAATCATGCTCATGGCTCCGCTACCTTCCGTTAACAAAGTCTTCTCCCTCCTAATTCAACAAGAACAACAAACCATTCAACCGCTTGGAGAAGACAAACTCCTTGCTTACATCAACAAATCCAATCAAAAAGGACCCTCATCTGACCAAACCTCCAAGAATTCAACATACCAGAAATCTAAAGGAATCAAGATCTGCTCTTACTGCAACAAGCCAGGTCACACTATCGAAGTTTGCTTCAAAAAGCACGGTCTTCCCCCATATTTGAAGAAACCGCAGATTGCTCAAGTTTCGACAGAAGATTCCACAGTTGACAAACCAGATAACACAGATCAATGCTCCAATCAGTCCGTTCTGACAGCTGATCAACAACGTGCTCTTCTTGCCCTTCTTCAACAAAATGATTCTTCCAACTCTAATACAGTGCAACACCTTCAAACTTCACACTCTGGTATGATCCCTATCATTCTATCTAATACTAAAATAGGATTTTCTGACTGGTTATTAGATACGGGTGCCACAGATCATGTATGCCATTCCTTGTCCATGTTTAAAACCATAAATACTATTTCTCCCATAAACATTAAACTCCCTAATGGAGCTATTGTCACTACTAACAAATCTGGTTCTGTTTATTTTTCTGATGTTTTGCACATACACGATGTTCTCTATATTCCTACTTTCTTTACTAATATCATTTCTGTCTCCAAGCTATGCCACTCTTTAGATTGCACTCTTACTTTCACATCCACTGCTTGCATCATACAGGGGAACCTTACCCTAATGAAGATTGGTGCAGCTAGGATCCACCAAGGCCTTTACTCACTGATATTACCTGCTGCACACACTTCTATTCCCCAATATGATGTTCCTCATCCCCATATCAACATGTTAGATAGTTTTACTCATTGGCATAACAGGCTTGTCCACCCATGTTTTGACACTCTGAAACATATCAATAAAATCATACCTTTACATAAATTGCCTAAATCTGATATTCCTTGTGATGCTTGCTTTCATGCTAAACAAAAACGAAATCCGTTTCCTGATAGCTATACTAGAAGTAGCAAATGTTTTGATCTTGTCCACATTGACATTTGGGGCCCTATATCCACTATTTCCTTACTTGGACACAAATATTTCTTAACTGTCATTGATGACTATAGTAGATTCTGCTGGATTTTTCTAATGAAAAATAAATCTGAAACTTCCTTTTTAATACAATCCTTTATTAAAAAAATTCAAACTCAATTTCACTGCACCATTAAGACCATAAGGTCTGACAATGGACCTGAATTTCTCTTAAAACATTATTATGCCTCTCAAGGGATTCAACATCAGACTTCTTGTGTCTATACACCCCAGAAAATGGGATTGTTGAAAGGAAACATCAACATCTCCTTGGGGTCACTCGTGCTATCCTGTTTCAATCACACACACCCAATATTTTTTGGTCTTATGCTCTTTCTTATGCTGTTCATATAATAAACAGATTACCTAGTAAACTTCTTAAATATGACTGCCCTTATAAATTACTTTACAATGCTATTCCTGATTATATGCACATGAAAATTTTTGGTTCTCTTGTTTATGCCTGTACCAAACCCATTTCTAGAAGCAAACTGGATTCTAGATCCAGAAAATGTGTTTTTCTTGGATTTCAAAATGGTGTAAAAGGTTGCCTCCTATATGACTTAAAGAACAAAAACATTTTCATCTCTCGTGATGTGATCCACTTTGAAAACATCTTTCCTTTCACTACCCTTCAAAACACTGAATCTAATTCACCTCAACCTATTTACCATTCTCCAAATACTGCTCACACTGACTACATAATACCAACCCCTAATACCTCATATATTCCCTCACCAATAAACCATTTCCCTACTGACAATGTTGTCTAAACTCCACCATCCCTTCAACCTTAATCTAATGCTACCACCTCTCCACCACCCTTACCTCCTCCACCTACTACAATAAGATAATCTTCTAGACCCTCTAAACCTCCCTCTTACCTTAGAGATTATCACTGTGCTCTTCTAACAGGTACTCCTTTTTCCAACTCTCATCTACAATCAGGTAATACTCCTTACCCTATATCTCATTTCATTGACTATACTAAATTATCACCATCTCACCGTATATTTAATTTAAACATCTCCACTGTGACTGAACCAACCACATATGCCACTGCCATTCTTGACCCAAATTGGCAGCAAGACATACAAAATGAGTTACAGTCCTTAAAAGACACTAAGACTTGGGTTCTTACTCCTCTTCCACACAACAAAAAGGCTATCGGTTGTAAGTGGATATTTAAACACAAGTACAACCCTAATGGCACAATTGAGAGGTACAAAGCCCGCCTCGTTGCCAAAGGATTCAACCAAACCGAAGGATTAGACTATCTTGAAAATTTTAGTCCTGTCATTAAAATGACAACTATTAGGATTTTATTATCTATTGCCTCTTCCCTCAAATGGCATGTTCATCAACTTGACATAAATACTGCTTTTTTACATGGTGATTGAACAGAAGAAGTTTACATGAAATGTCCTCCAGGTTTACCAGCTGCTAAGAACATGGTCTGCAAGTTAACAAAGTCCATTTATGGACTTAAACAAGCTAGCAGACAATGGAATCATAAACTGACCACATCCTTAGTAAACCTTGGCTTCACTCAATCAAAAGCTGACTATTCATTATTTACATACAAATCTGCCACTAACTTTACTGTTGTACTTGCATATGTAGATGATTTAATACTTGCAGGAACGAGCCTACAACACATTTCGCAAATTAAACAGGCCCTTCATCACCAATTCAGCATTAAATACTTGGGATATCTCCGTTATTTTCTTGGATTCGAGATTGCTCGTTCCTCGAAAGGGATCACTCTCTGCCAACGAAAGTACTGCCTAAACCTGCTGGAATGTACAGGCTTGCTAGGGGCCAAGCCAGCCTCCACACCAATGGATCCTTCCCACAAACTTGACAGCCCCAATGATCCCCTACTACACGACCCAACTCAATTTAGAGTCCTCATTGGTAAGCTTCTCTACCTCACTCACTCACGGCCTGACATTGCTTATTCTGTTTGCAGACTGAGCCAACACATGGCTGCTCCAAAGGAATGCCACCTGCAGGCTGCACACAAAATCATCAGATATCTGAAAAATGCTCCCTCCATGGGACTGTTTTTTAGTTTTAAGTCATCTCTCATTATTACAGGCTTCACGGATTCAGATTGGGGGGCTTGTCCACTAACCAGAAGATCCACAACAGGCTTCACATTCTTCCTCGGCGACAACCTCATCAGCTGGAAATCAAAGAAACAACTCGTCGTATCACACTCATCATCAGAGGCAGAATATCGCGCCTTGGCCAACACATCTTGTGAAGCTCAATGGCTTCTCTTTCTCCTCCATGATTTCTCCATCCCTCATCCATCACCAGTCAACATATATTGCGACAACCAAAGCGCCATCCACATAGCAACCAATCCCGTTTTCCACGAACGAACCAAGCATATCGAAATGGACTGTCACCTCGTCCGCGACAAAATTCAAGCCAAAACCATCCACCTCATGCCTATCAATTCTGAGAACCAAGTTGCCGACTTATTCACCAAACCTCTTCACTCGGGCATCTTTCAATCTCTGTTATCAAAACTAGGAATGTTGAACATACATTCCAGTTTTAGGGGGGTGTTAAATAATAATATATTTTGTTTTTATTCTCTTTCAGTTGTAGCAGCCCAACGACTCTTTTTCTACTACTGGGTCAAGCCCACTTGTATTATGGCTATTATAAATAGCCCTTATGTATGACCTGGTAAACTAATGGAATAATATACAGCTTTTCATTCAATATTTTTCTTTCCCATGATCCGCTGCCAAGTGTTAACAGTTATGTTGGCCAATTGGGCTACTTCTAGCCCATACAGACTAGTATAATGCGTAACGGACTTTTAGACAAGACTAAAAATACTCTAACAAAATTTGGGCTTAATTTTAAAGTTTAAGGCCGATATTTTATTGGATTTGACGGATCACTCTATATGGACTAACCCATTTTTACGGTCATACTAATATGGTATCAAAGTCTCGTTTAAGATTAGTTAAGTTATCCTTTATCAAATTACTCTATGTCTAATATGGGCTAATCCACTATTTATATCAATGAACTAAACTTAATAATGTCTTTTCCGAAAGGATATGTAAAGAGTCATATATTAGATAATATATAGCATAAACACATAGGATAGGATGGAGAGAGATTATGTCAAAGGGCTCCAATTTAACCCCTAGTATTTTTTATTTACTAATATCCCTATCTAATTTGCTTTTTGAACCGATTTGAAAGAGAGAAAAAAATTCACTCGTGGCCTAAAAAACCAAATTAATTTAATTTCAATTAGTTTTAGGTTTTATCAACTCTCTAAATTCTCTCTAACCCTAGAATGTCTCAAGAAATTGTGAAATTTACTTATTTTATCAAAAAGATTGAGTTTAGTTGTATGTTATTCATAGTTATTTAATTGATAAATACTATTTAATAAGTAATGAGCGTTAGAGTTTGATCTATTTCTGAATCACATATTGATTTCACTATGTTAAAGAGGTTGAAAATTTATTTACCAATAAATAATAGACAAATACTTATGAAAACTGCTTGTTTAATTTGCTTATATATGTTCTGGAGTTCACTTTGTAAAATAAAAAGCAACCGAGTTTTAAAAAATACTTGTAGTTTATAGTAATGATGAATTTAAATATTGATTTAAAATTTTATTAAAATATATTGATGAATTTAGGCGGTGTTTGTTTTGAGGTGTTAAAATTTATTTTTGAAATTACTATTCCGGGAAAATATATGTAGGAAATATATTTCAAGGAATTCTTTTGAAAAATTGTTTGACAAATATTTTATTATTCTTAAAAAAATTTGTAATTTTAATTAATTTATTTAAGAAGTATATAAAATTTCATGGATCCTTTAACATGGGAATAATTTAATGAGAATAATGGAAGTTATAAGAAGTTATTTTATTCTTTAGAATCTTTATACTCAAGAATAATTTTTTTCAATCTTGTAACAAACATGGGTATCCTCACTTTTTATCCATATATTCTCAGGAATGTAGTTTCTAAACTTGAAACAAACACCCTTATAGTCACTTAAATACACATTATCACTTAAATGTCCATGAACTTAAATCACTAAAAAGTTATTTTATGTAAGATAAATTCAATTAGCATTAAATAATGCTTGTTGTGTGAACTTAAATACTAATGAAAATTGTGTTCAACAGAATTTATAATGATCAATACTTTCATATCATAAAGTTTGTTATGTTCAAGAATCATAAATAATTGATAATGGATGTTAAAATTTATTCCTTGAAATTGCTATCTTGGGAAAATATATGTAGGAAATGTATTCCAAGAAATTCTTTTGAAAAATAGTTTGGTAAATATTTTATTATTCTTAGGAAAATTTGTAGTTTTAATTAATTTATTTAAGTATATAAAATTTCATGGGAATTCATTTTCCCATCCTTTAACATGGGAATAATTTCATGAGAATAATGGAAGTTATAAGAAGTTATTTTATTCTTTAGAATCTTTATACTCAGTAATAATTTTTTTCAATCTTGTAACAAACATGGGTATCCTCACTTTTTATCCATATATTCCCAGGAACGTAGTTTCTAAACTTGAAACAAACACACCCTTATAATCACTTAAATACACATTATCACTTAAATGCCGATGAACTTAAATCACTAAAAAGTTATTTTATGTAAGATAAATTTAATTAGCAATAAATAATGCTTGTTGTGTGAACTTAAATACTAATGAAAATTGTGTTCAACAGAATTGATAATGATCAATACTTTCATATCATAAAGTTTGTTATGTTCAGGAATCATAAATAATTGATAATGGGTGTTAAAATTTATTCCTTGAAATTACTATCCCGGGAAATTATATGTAGGAAATGTATTCCAAGGAATACTTTTAAAAAATTGTTTGGCAAATATTTTATTATTCGTAGGAAAATTTGTAGTTTTAGTTAATTTATTTAAGAAGTATATAAAATTTCATGGGAAATCACTTTCCCATCGTTTAACATGGGAATAATTTCATGAGAATAATGGAAGTTATTTTATTCTTTAGAATCTTAATACTCAAGAATAATTTTTTTCAATCTTGTAACAAACATGGGTATCCTCATTTTTTATCCATATATTCCCAAGAACGTAGTTTCTAAACTTGAAACAAACACACCCATATAGTCACTTAAATATACATTCTCACTTAAATGCCGATGAACTTAAATCACTAAAAAGTTATTTATGTAAGATAAATTCAATTAGCTTTAAATAATACTTGTTGTGTGAACTTAAATACTAATGAAAATTGTGTTCAACGGAATTGATAATGATCAATACTTTCATATCATAACGTTTGTTATGTTCAGGAATCATAAATAATTGATAATGGGGTATTGTGGTGGGCTTCAACTCTCATTCATAGTTGTCTCTTGTAATTACCAATTTAGAGTGATTTATGTCATATCTTGTGGGAATATCAGTCCATTCCTTTTGGTGGTTGATCATTATCTCTGTCAATTGTTTAATGGGTGTGGCTCAATTAATCTCCATTGTGTTCTCCATATGTTTCCTCCTCTATCCCGCTACTAGGATTTTGGTATCCTTCAAGCTCTGGATAGATCGATAAATATTGTCACTAATTAGTCATCATTACTACGTAAAGATCCTTTCACCACAGTTGAAAAAGGGATACCATAATGATTAATCAACCATGGTTAGGTAGAGTGTGGTTGTAAATACGGTGTTGTCCATCATGGGCGTCTAACCGTAGTGATAAACTAGGTATAACTCTACCTATCACAATGATTATAGTAGATAATCATTGTGATGTATAGTTCATGGGTTCGAAATCCAGCAACAACAATTTAATTAAAGCGCGTATAATATTAACATCTCACCACAGTTATATATTCCAATTGTGGTGGTATGCATATGAGTTTATTATAAAATATGTGGATTGCTTATTTTTCCTTAACCCTCAATAAACATATACAACCATTCAAATTGATTTAGAAGATAATAATATGAAAAATTAAACTATTCTTGAAAAACAACTTAGACGATCCACTATTTTTCGAATTGCATGCATCTTGTAATTCATTTCTCGCTCTTTAACATATAAAATTTGATTCAATGCTCCAAGTTCTTCGAAGCAACGATTCATTCTCTTCTAGTTTATTTTGAAAATCATTTATTTGTTGACTAATTCATATTCATCGTCATCTCTGTCATCAAAATAATCATCATCGAATAAATAATGATGATGACATCGATGAGGATGGGTATGAATTTCTCAATAAATTGATACTTTTCAAAATAAACTAGAAGAGAATGAATTGTTGTATTGAAGAACTTGGAGCATTGAACCAAATTATATATGTTAAAGAGTGAGAGATGAATTATAAGATGCATGTAATTTTAAAAACATTGATGGATCTAAGTTGGTTTTCATATATAACTTAATTTTCAGATTATCATTTTCTAAATTAATTTAAGTGAATGTATATATATTTAGTGAGGGGTTAGTGAAACAAGAAATCTACATACGATATAATAAACTCAACTGAAATTAGAGCCAAACTAAATCACACCTAGCTGCACAAAACAAGTTTGTTCTAGGACAAATAAAAATACAAGGATATAAAATGTTTCACAAGCGTACATTTTATTGAAAAGATTCGTGGAGAATGAAGACGAAGAAATGATATACTTGTCTTAGAATGATATCCATAATGAAAGGAGTATAATACAGAAGTGAGAGGTGCAAACTTGTGTTAAATTTGAATGAATGTCATTTTGGATCTTTCACACAAGTTTGCATCTTTCACTTTTGCTTCATCCTCCTTGTATTTTTTTCATAGAAACCCAAATAATTTGTGAACCACACCCATAGCATGTGTTTTCTAGAGTTAATTTTTTTATTCACCTTCCCTACAAGTCAAAATGTATTAGCATAATATTGTATCTAAACAAGGTAAACGTTTTGAACAACAATAACATATTAACTCATAAAATATTTCACAAACGTAACTTTTAAGGTTTCATAAAATGTTTCATATCCACAATGAAAGGAGGATGAAACTGAAGTGAAAGCTGCAAACATGTGTCTCATTCTAGGTCTTTCACACAAATTTGCAGCTTTCACATTAGCGTCGTCTTCCTTGTATTTATTCTTTATAACAACAAAATAATTCGTGAGCCACGCCTATATTATACGCTTCTTGAGTTAATTTTTTTCGTTCACCTTCCCTACAAGTCAAAATTTATATTAGCATGTTAACCTAAACGGAAACATGAATTTAGATTTGAAAACAATCAGTTAAGAAATTTATATGTTGTTGTGGCTATAAAGTAAATGTAGTTTTTGTTTAAAGTGTGCATAAATTATGTTTCTACATAGTGTGGTTAGTTATGTGATGTTCATTACAAAGGACCAAGCAATGGGGATTCAAATATGCCAATGAAAGCCATAATAAGAAAGATAAAACATATGAACTCGATTACCTTTTAATATGAAGAAGTTTACAAAGACAAGTTTGTTGTATGTGGAAGAGAGAGTTGTTAGGTTTTTTTTAGAGAGACAATCATTTTGTGATGAAGCTTGATAACTTCACTTTTATATATATATATATATATATATATATATATATATATATATATATATATATATATATATATATATATATATATATATATATATATAACAGATCACAATGGTTGTTAAGAAAATCCGTGATAAAATATAAGTATTATTCATAACGGTTTCTGGTACTAACCGTGGTAATATGCAATTTAATTTTAATATATTTATAAGAGTATGAGGACAAACCCTTTTTGTAAAATAAAAAATAAAAAATTGTTGGTTCTGGGATTCAAAGCAAGTAACCTTTCATCTATCACTACAGTTATTATTATAGCCTGTGATGAAGTGTCTTTTAATAAAAATAAATAAAATATTCAGGCGCGTGAAAATGAGTTATTACTACAGTTGTTTAAATAATCGTAGTAATATGTTATTACCAAAGGTATGTTTTTTATAGTGCATAGACATTATGATATTTCATCTTTAGGTGGACTAGGAAGGCCACCACGTCTAGTGTAACTATAAAGGGTCTACCTAAAATGCAGTTGTAGACACTTTTAAAGGGAACTACCAAAAATTGAAAATTAACCATCCTGGTGTCTCTTCCTTTTCCAAGAGTGACCATTAGTTTGATGTATCCTTAAGAGAGAGTAACTATGTCGTTAAAGGTTGGATCCCGTGTCTATGAGAATCCTAGATACATCAAAGTTGGTCATAGTCGCCATTATTACCTGGGGAAAGATTTCACTCGGGATTTCATCCACCTTTTAACCCGATGATAGGTCTCTTCGGCTTGCTTTTAGAAGTTGCATATTCTTCTCTACTGTCTGTCATTAAGTTGAATATTCTTCTTTTAATGGTGCCCTTAGACAGTTTCCTTGACCTTGGAAGGTCTCCATTAATGGGTGAGATTTGTTAGTGTTTCCCTTTTCAGTCTTCTTCTTTGTGGGATAATATCATTATTTCTTCTAGCCTTAGTTATTAGCTTTATGGTTTTCTTAGGAGACTCATTTTCCCAACGAGGGGATCATTTCTTGCTTTCTTTCTTTCTCATTCATCTTTTTGACCGTTCTCATAGGTATACCAGGTAAGCCTCCATTTCTTGATTAGCTCTTATATTTCATATTTTATATGGATGCACTCATTTATGTTCTGGATTTGGCTCTTATTAAAATGACAAAATCTTGTTTTACTGATCATGACAAACTCCTTTATCAGATAAGATTTTCTTATTGTGACTTCCTTGAAGTCTTTATTTGCACATTATTGTAGAATTTTCTCCCTTCAAATGTTCAAGGGAGTATACGATGACAACTGTGACGATTCTTGACTTTCTTCAGTATTTGACTGTTTCCTGGCTCCCCGGTCTTTCTCCGCCACTTTAGTCGAAAGTAATTCTTCGTAGTAGATGTTGGGTTGGGACCTAGTTAAGTAACCATTTAATTTACATGATCCTTCTAGCCCTAGGTCCTCGTGGAACATTCAGTTTGGTCTCAATCCTTTTTTGAATATCCCACATTTTAATCTCTCGTTATATCCCATACTTCTACCACTACTTTGATAAATCTATGAATATATTCGTGTAGGTCTCCTTTTTCTTTTGATGAATCCTACTAAGTACGACTATCGTGATGGGTTGCAGCTTTCGAGAAGTGAATTGGGTAGTAAAAGAATCATATAAGTCATTCCAAGAGTTCATGATCCAGTCGGAGGAGATCCTTGAACCACATCATTGCAGACCCCTTGATGGTTAACAACACTAGCGTCTACATGCTCAATATGCTAGTTTGGATCTCCCAAGACGTCATAGTTGTTCAAGTAGGGAGGTTTCTCAAGATATTTCAAGATCCTGCTATCAAGGATTCCTTTTGAGAATATATTCCTCTTCCTTTAAGGAGCACGCACTTCAACATTATCCTTTTTGTCTCTATAGGAGTAGTGTGACAACAAGTGGTGGGACGACGAATATCCAGTGGGGAGTGAATGGCTCCTCCTCCCCCGGACTCGCTTGGTGGGGTATGATGTTTTTGACGTCGGGTTCCATCTAGGAATCAAGGGGATGCTCTGCATGGAGATGTAGTGTCAATAAAGACTTGTTTTGGTTCGAATCCCTGATCTTCATGTGAGAGCACCTTACGTACAAAATGGTTCCTTGGAGAAGTATACTGTAAGTTTTCTTCGATGTTGAGTACTCTTTCAGCCAAAAATTGAACTATGTTTTTGCATCAAGTTATAAACACTATTAAAAAGATCGTTAGCTTCTTGCATACCTAGATTGGCTTGCAACTATTGGAAGTTTTGGAGCATATCTTGTTTGGTAATCATTAATTACGTAGAGATTGCGTCGAGGTCTAGCCTTAGAGTGGTTGTTGAAAAGACTGGAAAATTTGGAGGACTTGGAAGGTTAGCACTCCAACATTCAAGTTAATGAATGAGTGAGAAGTTGTTTGAATGTGAGAATGAGTAAAATATCTAGATATTGACGCATTCAATGTGGATATGATGGTGGAAAACTTATAGGAGGTCAAAATTATGTGTTTTGTGCTTGAGTGAAGTCCTGCATGTTTCTCGCACCTTTCTCCGTAGTGTTTGCTTATGAGTGGATTAGAACAAAAACTAATAGAGCATAATTATAAAATATATGAAACTTTTTTGAATAAAATAAAATATTTTGAATACATATTATTATAATTATTAATTAAAATTTAAAAGTATACACACCCTTGAATCAAATTTCAACACGAAATAAATATTACATAAATACAAATACATTGAATTAGGTTCATTTACAGTTGCAAAACACTTTATACCATGGGTATTTTTGTTATAGTAATATTTTCCTTTCTTTTGTTTTATATATATTAATATTTTCAGCTTAAAAAAAAAAGTATACATTTCATAAAACAAAGTCGAGCGTCTTAGTTTTGAGAATATATTGATGCGAGCAGTCTGAGAAGCTAATGTTGTTTAATGCATAATAAATTCCTGAACTAAATCTTCTTAGATTTTCTTTTATATCTTGTCTTTACGCTAACTTCTCTGTATGTATACGACAAATTCAGCAACTCATGCATATGCATTACCTCACGAGATGAGTTTCAACATTTATTTATGTTGATAGCATACATGATTGAATTCTGCGGTTGTCTTAAACTATATATAGTTGCTTGTATGTTCGGTTTGTCTTGAAAGTTGCATATGGTATAATTAAAAAATTCCTACCATATTATATTCTTTATTTGAAATAGTATGCATCCTCGCAAATTTTATTCCTGCGGAATAAAAAGCTCATTTTCTTCAAACTATATAAGTAATTACAGGCTTAAATCTCTATTTAGTTATTCATATTTTATGAAACTATTTTGATAAAAGTAATAATTTGAAAAGCTTACAAACTTTGTAGAATTATATTAATTTCTCTAATTTAAGAAAAATATATTGTTTATAAGGTGGACATGTCTTTGTAAAAGTGACGTTTATTTGTTGAAGTGAGGGTATTATATACTTTACTCAATTTTAGGCTTCAATTTAGGCTTCTAACGAGTGGGAGTATCTCTTATACATTATATAATATAATTTTGTTTATCAAATTTTCTTTTAATCAATTTATTTAATTTGCGATCACTTCAATCCCGACCGATCACCATGAAAGAATCACACACTTCTTTCAGAATCTTCTCAACACACGAGAATTGTCATCCTGATAATTACAAAGGATCTCGCTTACAAATAAATCTAACAACTCTCCGCAATTTACTTCTTACAAATAGTTTTTATATATATATATATATATATATATATATATATATATATATATATATATATATATATATATATATATATATATATATATATGATAAACAAAATATATATTTTACCACCTCTTCCTCCTCTGCAAGGCATCACAAATACTGGAGCGACGATTCTATTACATTCAGTTCTAGTCTAGGCTCCACAGATAGCCTGATCTGTTCAAGTTACTTCGATCAATCCTCTTATTCCACCTCTAGTCTTGCAACTTGAAGCCTTTCCTGGCCTTCAAGTGTTACTAGAAAACCTCATAGGGCAATGTGCTAACGAATTTGAACAAGGTGTACAACATCATTCGACAAAAAAATTCAAATGCATTCGAAGGAAGGCTACGATGCCTTAAGGAAAGCCTCAATGACGCTCCACCTCGCGAAAACACCATCAGAGATGTTGTGTACTAGAAAAGTCATATCGTCCATGCACCGTCCAGGGTGAAGAAAGACAAAGCTTCTCGATCGGGAGATCAACATAAATGTATAAAGCAGCATACTCCTCTCATAGCCCCGGAGTAAACCAGGCTAGCCATACTCCTTCCTTCGATCAAGCATAAAATCGACCAAGAAAGGTGCAGTTGAAGCATCTGCTGGCTGTTAGGGTTTAGGAAATCAAGATGCCAAAATCCATGGAGAAGTCGCCCAAGTTGGGCTTGTATGATGGCAAGTGGAACCCCAACAAGCATGTGTAACTCGCCAACGTACGATTGAATTACTTTAGTGTTGATGATGCATCTAAGTGCAAGTTATTTGAATTAACTCTTATCGGACTAGTCAGGTTGTGGTCTAATGGCATACCGAACGGGAGCATTACATCCTAGATAGATTTTTGTGAGTAGGTCTCTGCAGGCTTTAAATTTTGGAAGAGAAGACCTATAACAGAAGTCGCTCTAAGTAGGATTGATAAGCGATAATTGCATCATATTTCTTGTTTGTTTTCGTTCCATTTTCATGTGTGTTTTCATTGTTTTAGTTCGATTTTATGCACTTTTATCTCCCTTTTATGTTTTCAGGTAATAGGAGGGTAATGGACCAAATTGAATCGAAAAGGCCAAAGGTCGCGTGAAAAGGAGATATTGCTACACAAAATTCCAGTGGCTAACATGGTCTGATCGTGTCACCTAACGCGGGCCATGTTGGCCCTTGAAGCACCAAAGATATAAATAAGACAGGGGCAACACAGTCTGGACGTGTTCCATGACACGAGCCGTGTTACTTCCCAGGCAGTTACGAACTCTTGAGTTTTTTAGCGTCTTTTGAACCTTTGTAACTCCGTAAGACGTTATGTTAGTGTGATTTAATGATTTGACACGAATTTATGGATCTTTATGGATGATTGATGGATATTTTTAGTATCAATAGAGGCTTTAAGCTTGGGAGGATCATCATCCATCACTTACTACTTTTCATTTGTTGCTTGCTTCCAATTTGTAGTTTTCCAGCGTTTTCTTTTTTCTTTTACTTGTAATTGCTCTGTAACTTTGGTATAACCATTTTTTCCTTCTTTATTTCAAATCTACTTCAATTTTGTTTAGTTGTATTGCTTTATTTTTATTCAATTGCATGCTATGCCTTATCATTGTTTAATTGTTATTTAACTCACCATGAGTGGGTAGTCCTATAACAGCAAGAGTTCATGAGAGTCTATCTCATGAAGATCCTTTAATAAGTCTTTTTATTTTAGAATTTGAGTTCCAAAAATACATTTTATGTCGGCTGCAAAAGCAAAGGCAACCCAGATACGATCATAGTCTAAAAGGATATAAATTGATATCGGACTACATATTGCTAAATAATTGAGTTCAAGGTGCCACTAACAAGGCAGCTTGATCTCAGTTGAGAAACAACCAAGTCACAGCGTCGCGTGACAAGGCGTTTTCCCTCTTTGTTGAATCATTTAGTTCTGCCATAAACACGTCTAGATGCGCATGCCACGAAAGTGGGTGTCACACATATTTATCTATTTTTTTATAAATAAACTTCGAAATTCTCATGATTCAGATATGGATAGTCGATAAGGTGAGTCTGGATAGACAACCGCAATCTCATGCCCTGCTTTATTTATTTGTTAAACTTTATTTCAATCTACACTAAACCAACCAATCACTGCCACCGCTTTAGCTAAACACCGTTAGGATAAATTTGATACTCATACACATCTCCATGTGGGATAAATCTTATTATACTACTTGACAATGTCGTCACTTGCAGTTTGGCAACATCAAGTTTTTCGCATCGTTGTTGGGGAGATAGTTTTGATATCAGAATTTTATTCCAAAAAACTATAGACTAAATCATTCTTGTTTTTCTATTAGGT
Organism: Vicia villosa; assembly: GCF_029867415.1. Lineage (NCBI taxonomy): Eukaryota > Viridiplantae > Streptophyta > Magnoliopsida > Fabales > Fabaceae > Vicia > Vicia villosa. Next base: position 196,540,262 of record NC_081181.1, read on the forward strand.
ATGCGAAGAATCCAACAGATTCTCCCACAAGTACGAGTCACCCATATCATTGGCCTTGATTCACACTAGGATCCACTTCCGCTCCTCCAACCAGTCAACCAGAGATCTGATACCACTTGTGGGGGAGTTCGAGGAGCGCCATAAGTGTTAATGGGCTGACCGTTCATGAGTATAAGAGACCTTGACACCCCATATCTATCCAAAATCTTAAGACAATGGGAATATGGGTCATCTCTCTTATAAACCCAACATTTTCTCCATTCCTAGTCGATGTGTAACTTTTAACACTTTCACACTTGAAACCTAACAATCTCTCTGGCACAGATGTATGGAACGTGCATGCAAGGTAACACTCCAACATTCCAGTGAATAAAAGATTAAGAAAATGCTGAATAATGGATATGGATTTGAATATATCTGCAAAATGGCACATTCTTTCTTTATATAGTTAAAGTCGTTTAATCGCTTCACATGGAATATGGTCCACCTTGTTTATCTGAACGGTTTGTGATGAACTAATTTAGGGTTGGAATTATCTGTGCTCAAGAGTACGAAGGTCCTCCTTTCGTGCATCTAATCCTCAACATCGTCCGACCTTGAACCTCTCTCTAGGCCTTATAAGCGGTCAGGAATATGAATTATGAAGAGCATACTACAATACAATTTTCTTCCCTCTTCATTATAAATTCTTTTCAATTTTTATCTTATATTTATTCTTCCATATTTTACAATATCTTGTTACAGTTTTTCTTAATTATTTTTTTTTACTAAAACGACATTCATTCTTTCAAATTGATATAATATGTCGAATAATACAAATTTAAATTGGTATAAATTGAAAAGGATGAATGTGCGAACAAACTCACAACACCCACATTAATAGCATATAATGACAAAATGCCTACAAATGTGACAGCCTATAAGTATGACGAAATTGAAATGCTCGGAATATCCATGTCTCCGAGTCTACAGTGTTGACAACATTAAAGTCATTGATTGAATATGCACTGAGTCGAAATCTGTCAATATGAACTGAACAAACACTGCACCAAGACGAAAAACAAAATAACGCTGTAATAAGACGACGATCAACGCAACGTCGCACTAAGATGGCGAAATCACGAAGAAAAAAAACTAAAAATATATATGAAATCACTTATTTAAATGAAGAAAAAAAAAAGGAAAAAGAAATTCAGAGAAGTGATTTTGAGTAAAAAAATTAACTCTAAAACCATCCTTTTTAGTATATAAAGAAAAAAGTAGGACACTATCTTTAATATATTGTTTTTACGTTTCTTATATGAGTGATTTTGAGACGAATTATTTTGTTTAGAGTAATACTTGGTTAATGTAGTGTAAAAATTTGGTTAATGTAGTAATGAAGTTAGTTAATGCAACACTCGGGTATTAAAAATAATTTTTAACAGTCATCAAACTTGGTTAATGCAGTGTAAAAATTTGGTTAATGCAGTAATGAAGTTGGTTAATGTACGTCCATAGATGAGCAGTGTCGTCCGTAATTTTAAAAATAAAAAATATTTTTTATAAATATTATTATTTTATTTTAAAAAAACACTGTTCACCGTATAAATACGTTGAACAGTGTTTAGTGTAAGTATTGGTGTATAATATGAGTGTAAGAATAACAATCTTTTGTTTAATAAGTTATAGATTTTATTAATTCAACTATTAATTATCATCATAATATATTAATTGTCCAACTGACAAAGTTTTATATAAACTCAAAATCCATTGCTAAGTAATCTTACTATCGACATTTATGCAAGTTTTCTTAAATTATATTATATATTTAAAATTATTTACTAAAGTATCAAATGTTTGAGTTTAATGGATATACATTGACAGTGTAAAAAAGTTTTACACTATCATCCAATAAAAATGTAACAAATTGACATGTCATCTCAATAATTTAAACATAACAATATGATTTATCGAAATACATAGTTATGATTGATTGACAGTGTAAATTTTTTTTACTATAATCCATTTTCCCTTTGCTTTTAAAATCCATATCCACAAAATATATCATAAAATCTTTCACACGGGAATTTGGTCACACCAGACAATATTTTCTTCTTCTATTGGGTTGTCAATTCAACCTCTCAATCTTTGTTTAAACATAAGAGATTTCTTATACACCAAAATTAATCACACAAAGTCAAATTTTATCACCAATATAGAGAGTCAATATAGGAAAGTATTAAGTATACCCAATTTTAAACAAAATTTAAACTATTATTCATCATGACTCAACATATACACCCTGCTTAATTTCCACACCGAATTATAAAGATTTGACGTTTCTTAATTTCTGCATGCATACCCGCCACAGCTTGTGCTACTTGTTTAGCTGTTTACATGCATTGTACTAATTGCTAGAAATAGCCATGTTGACTTAGTAACTAATCACTATTTGATGATCGTTTAATACTGTAATTTATCAATTAATTAGATCTAACTTTTGATTGATGAGTGACTCATGGATTCAAAGTTTTGAATTTTTATACATGTGTATCTTAATTTCTTCACGAGACTATAGTGTAATACATGCATGTATGAGTAAATCACACTGTATTTGTTTGACTACAACCAACCATTGAGTCTTGAGAAAATGCGGCGCGATAGATTACTACTACTATTAGATTTTGTCAAAACAGGAAAAATTAGCTTGGAAATTAATTGATGAAAATATGTCAAGTATAATAAGTACATTGATCATCTTAAATGGACTATGAATATGGACAAAAAAAAAATGTCTAAATGTATTGGATGCATGTGTTTTCACACCAATTTTATCTAGAGGAGTGCTAGCAACACTCTCTTTTGAACACTCTCTCAAGCACTCACTTTCTTATTGGTTGAAATATGTGTGGGTCCCTCATTTTAAAAATAGTTCCCACATAAAGTAGTAGGACCCACACATGTTTCAACCAATAAAAAAAGTGAGTGTTTGAGAGAGTGTTCAAAAGAGAGTGTTGTTAACATTTCTCTTTTATCTATTGGCATTCCTTATTCAACTTTCCTAAAGTATCTATAACAAGCTGGCAATGGTTGGATTCTTTTTATTCTAAAACTTTGTTTGTGTGTGTGTGTGTTAGGCTGTTAGTTTTCCAATTTTCTAAAATTCAGTTGGAAAGTAAATTAAATCTTTTATTTACAAGTAAAACTGAATAATTAAAGTGAATACAAGGAGTACTAAAACTCTTGCAATAAAAAGTTCAAATTCAGCATCATAATAGAAATTATATCCACCTTCTATATTGTGTGTTTATGAATTGGGCAAACAACAAAAACAATGAATTGGGCAAACAACAAAAACAAGCATGCTATTATGTTTCTATCTAGTCTTTCGCTCTTGATTTAGGTTTTGTTGTCAATACAATTATTTTTTTTATAACTAAACCATTTCATTAACCAGCAGAAACGGTTATAATCGGAGTGAGAATTAACCCCAACCAAATTCCGGATCCTACAACATTTTCTATCCCGGTTAAAGTGTGGGTTTCGATATTACAATTCCTACCAACAAACAAAATAGCATAATTAGTGAAATTCTGAAGGAGCAATTGACAGTCCTTAACAATAGAATCAATAAGGGCACAATTCTTGATTTCATTAATGCAATCCACCACAGTCAACGCATGCGAGTGTGTAACAATTTGGGCTAACTTGAGATCCCCTGCTAACTGAATTCCTCATATGAGCGCAAGAGCTTATGCCACAACAGGATCTACATCGCTATTCATCTGCTTGCTTGCAGATAAAACCACCTCCCTATTTTTATCCTTGATCACACACCCCATTACGACATAGCCATTGGGAAAGCATCCGACATCCACAAAAACTGAATGGAAACTCTTCTTATCATTTCGGGTCAACTTCTTTGTCTCTCGGGGAAGTGAAAATGAAATAGGATTTACATGCATGGTATCAAGGACTCGAATATGAAAAATGGTTTGGTTCGGATGAAGTATGTTCCTTTCAGCAAAAGAAAAGGCGAATAGATGCCCACGCTATTATTAGTGTCTCTAAACATTCTGAGAGCCAAAAACTCTTTGGTGAGAACAGGGATCTGGGCGCCTTTTTTAACCATGCAACTTATGCTTTCATAGATAACATGAATCGGTTGAGCCAATTGCAGAAAGATGTCGTGCGCGTGAATGATCAGTGCATTACGGATAGCTTGTCCATCCCAGTGCTGGTGGCACCTGTCGTTGTTTCTACTTTTGTTCTAGAGGCTCGGATTCATGTTGTGGTGATTGCTTTAGAGGTAGTCGATACAAATCCATTCATTAAATCTTGCGGTCGGCCGTAAATGTATATCACACGCTTCCCTCAGATGGGGTATCCGAGTGGCTTGATGTTCGTCTGGCCATAGAGGGACGAACCTTTTGCTTGGGATGTATCCGTCCTTTGATGTACGTGTCGTGTTTTTGTATTCGAGTTGAGATGGACTAGTACCCATCTTTAAAAATTGTTCCCTGATTCCATGTTGCCTCTTTCCCTTGTAATGAATTTGGGTGTTATAAGGAGGATATGATGGATGGGTGACGCCCAATTGGTAACTTTACTTCCTGAGTTACCTTATGTTTGAGGTGCTTGTCATCCTGCAACTCCCTTATTATTCTGGAATCTCATAGACTTATTGATTGTCTAGGGCCGACCACTTATTATTATAATGATGAGGTAACCAACGTGAGGCATTTACGATGATGAGGTACCCAACACTCGCCGTCCAGAGGGATGTTGCATCCTCCATATCTCCTAGAGGTGACCCCTTCCGACCTTATTTGTGTTCAGGCTGAGTTTTGCCTCGAATTTGATTAGACTTGGATGGAGAAGCGTCTGGTGGGGTCGGACCCGTGACATTGTTCATCTGATGGTGTCAGGACACTCAACCGACCTTGGATTTATGAAAATGAATCTGGATCAGAAGGTGTTCACCGATTGGCTTTCGCCAGCGCTTGAGGTTAATGCCCATGGTTGAACGATACGACCTTTGGACTATAGCTCGTTCCAAGGTGTATATCTTGTCATCGTTTCGGGGTGGCTCAAAATTGACATAACTGCTTGTTTAATGTCAGATCGAAGTTCAGTGGATCCAAATGGCGCAGATCTTAGATTTCACTTTCGTGGAACTTCGGTTTCTTTGTCGGAGGTGTCTTTGGAGCTCATATCTAAGGATAGAACGTGGAATCATGGAAATCTTAGGAATCAAAAGTTGACTCCTACAGACGACACCACTGTTCTGTTGTAGAACTGTGAATGGTGGTGGTTGCGGAAACTACGGTGGAACGGAGCTTCTGATGCACTACATCGATGGGACATAATGTATTGAAGGTTGTGATCAAAGTGCTACTTAAAATAGAGGTATCAGTCTTTCTGTGATGTCGTTGACTGATGTTTGTTGTCTCTGATACAGTAAACCTAAAGGAATACTTGCATGGTTAGCACTCTAACATCTAAGTCAATTTTAGATTCAAGATAATGGTAGTGAAAGTGGAGATTAGTGTGAAATAGCCGATAAATTTTATAAAGAGTCTTTTTGACCAAAATTTAATGGCCAAAACAAATAATATCATGTTTCGACAGCAGTGTCAAAAAAATTTCTCCATTAACTATTGAAATTAAGTGTGAAAATTAAATCCCTACTACCGAAGCAACGCGGTCTAAACAACTTAAACAAACAAAAGAGAGAGAGAGCATTTAAATCACTTTTTTCTCAAAACATAAACGGCATTTTTCATAAAAAGAAATTCAATGGTTGTTTCTCAATTCACTTTTCCTTTTTGAGACTTGTTAACCGATCAATAAAAATCAATTAAGATTAAAAAAAAATCCCTTTCGAATAAGAATGAAGGATAAAATGAGAAGTTTTACCTTCCTTCCAACCAAGCTCTAATAAATATTAACAATTGTGAATATATAAAAATATAGAGAAAGATGGAGAAGATAAACCCGTTTAACTTAGGATATAAAATGAGTAAAATTTAAAAAATAAAGGTTAGTATATCGGATAAATACTACATATTAAAAAAATAAAACTAAAATTACTAAAAATATTATAAATTATATAATAATACTAACAATATTATTTTATCGTGTTCATGTTTTGTATATTTATATATTTAATAGTAGTTTTTAATTTAAATATAACTATATTTTTAGTCAAACTATTTAAGTTTTTAAACTGGTCGAGAACTGGAGACTCTTTAATATGAAAATTGGAAGATGAAAAAAAAAACGGCTATCTAAGTTTTTTTTATATAGTCATTCAATTCAAACTCTTAAGCAGATCTGATTTTACAAGATAAATCACTGTTTACTAAATCATGCTCTTATTTAAATTATATTCTTTCAAAAGTTGTATAAAGTTTTACAGAATATTTAAAAGTGTTTCAGAGTATTCTTTGAGGTTTCTAAATAAAATATTATTTAAATTAATTAATTATTTTTATTTTAAATTTATTGAATACAAGTATTTTCAATGAAACATGCATTTTATTCTTTAACAAAAATCAATTATTTTTATTTTTAATATATTAAATACAAATATTAATAATAAAACATATATTTTTAAACTCTTAACCAGTGCTCTGAACACTTCTTATAATCTTTTTATAATTTCCCTATTTAAAATTGTATAAAGTTTGAAAAAAAAAATCTGCGGTAGATACTATCATTTTATTAGCTGGGGGTTAATAGCAAAGATTCAGGTTTGAAGAGAAATTCGGTACTCTTTGTTCTTTATTTGTGGTGCGGGCTTTGAAGCCCAACATTAAAGTACAAACAGTAACTAACCAATCTACAAAAATTGGATTTCATATCTCCCATTTTGATTCTATACCACCCCCACCCCAATCCCTAATAAGTATGATAATCCCAAAATACTCCTAAGTTTTTTTTTTCTTTTCAAAAAATCACTTTCTTCATATTCTTATACAAAATTTAACCCACCTCTAGTCCCATATTTTCGTTAAAAGTTAAAGTTAAAGAAAAAGTCTTTGAAGTTTCAATATAATGAAATTGTTAATTTGAGTATTCAATTGGAGGTAGACATCTATAATGTATCTAGTTTTAACTTTTAAATTAGAAGTATCAACAATAAAATTTCTGGTACACAAGAATATTCAAATAGTATGCTTTAAACACAATATTTTGTTTGAATATTTATACTAGAAGTTTGGTCAATTCTAATAGCTTTGTATTTGCTTAATGTTCAAAAAATTAAAAAAAAAATTCATATGAAATGCAGCAATGAAGGGCGGGCTCTTATTTGAATATTTGACTAAAGCATTTACAATTAACCAAAGTTTGACACTAAATAAGCTTTATTTATTTACATGGTGGTTGTTACTTAACTAAGATGTCAAATACTGGGAAAAGGAAGAAAGACAAAAATAAAATTAGGATGCGAAGAAAATGGAAAAATATGAAGTCAATTGCAATAACCTCTAAAAAAAAGTGGGTGGGTGTATGTTTAAACTTGAACAGAAGTCGTGGAAGGGTGGTGTTGGATGGTCGGTTAAAGTAATGTATCGACTTCAAATTAATGATTTAACTTACATATTGATTGGTCATTCATTTATGGGGAATTTAAAGGAAGAAGAATTAAAACATTTCCACTAGTATACAAAGCACAATGTTGCATCAAGACACTTATTGAATTCTTTGCAAGATCGAGACAAGGACACTCAACAGATAATAGCCAGATTTGTAGGATCCAATAGACAATCAAATCATCTTTGAGAGTTCCTATAATGGAAATGCATCACCTGATGACAACGTTTGAAGTTGAGAAGTATATACATTGGAGTCAAAAGTGTGAAAACTCGAATGTTGCGAGCAACCTTTTTGGATGCATTCATATTCCTTAAACTTGTTGAACAACTTTCATATTATGTTGGTACTTGAAAACACATACACAACCACCAAATACATAATATCATTGGTTGAATTTGTTTGTATTACTTCCATTGAGTTGACGTAGTCAAAAGCATTTTCATACTTGGAATTAGAGCGCCAGGAAAAATATTTGTTGGCCATTGCAAAAGTCAGAGGAATTATTTATTATATGGAGTTTAATTCCCAAGGTGCTTGTAACTAAAAGATGTTTTGCTTTAATGAATGCTCTTGGAATCTTGTTTCCAACTTTAGTTGATCTTATTTTTCTATTCCATGTCGAGAAAAACATTAGTGCTAAATGCAAGCCACGTGTATTGAAAGATAGAGATGAAATAGTGTTTGGCTTGTGGAGAAAAAATGGTATTCTACTATTGAGAAGTAGTAAAGTTGTTATTTCATTGAAAGCTTCATAACTTTCATTCTTTATAAATCTCATTGTATTGTAATTGTGTGTATCAACTTTTCAAGAAGAATTTTCTAAACACAACACTTTGTAACTTAACTAGGTAGGTTAATATTCATTGGGGAACTAAAGGTTTAGTCAGAATCCTCAAGAAGTCTTTGACGGGTAGTCACTGAGGTTGTAATCAAAGGTTATTTGATTAGTGGATTAAGTCATTGTTGATAAGGCAAAATCACCTGGGTATAGTGGACTGAAGGTAGCCTAGTTAATGGTGAACCACAATAAAATCTTATTTTCTTTATCCTTTTGTTATTTTTCAGTTTGTGTTTGGGTGTTTGAAAAATCTTTTAATCTTGAAATCCAACTCAATCCACCCCTTTCTTGTGTTTCAATGAACCTTCAATTGGCATCATAGCTCCAGTTCTAGTATTGATTATTTTAAAAACACTTAACCGTGTCGGATAAAGATCAAATACTTGAAACACAATGGCAGAAGTTCCACCAACAAATACCAACAATGACAAAAATCGTTTTACTGTTAAACCATCAGTCATCGATGGTGAAAGGTTTGAGTATTGGAAGGATAGAATTAAAAGTTTCTTCTTTTGATCTATGAATTCAAAATGTGCTTCAAAGAAGTATGAAACTTCTATTCAAAAATTTCAAGCCAAACACATAGACGGAAGCAAGATGGCTTCCATGATCTATGACATTAGTGGGAATGGAAGAAAAGGCATGGGGTATACTAAACCAAGAGGTGAAATGTATTACCCTAAAGATGTAGATGATACAGTGATTATTCCTACACCCATATACTCTTACCTCATCTATGGTCACACACATGACACAGATTATGCACAAAGACCCTCGGTTGATAAAACCTATGGGAAGACTAACCTTAAAGGACCCAAAAAATATGGGTACCTAAAGATTAAATGATTTTTGTTGTAGATATCCTTAGCATCCAAGTAATCACACCATTCATGGTACTTTGACTCTAGATGCTATCGACATATTACGGGAAGAAGGCATATGTTCCAAGACCCGGAACTTAAACTTAGAGGTTCTGTAGGTTTCAGAGGAGATCATAAAGGAAAAATTATTAGCTCCAAAACTATTGGTAACACTTCTCTACCTTCTATTTCTAATGTATTATTAGTTGAGGGATTAATGCATAACCTCTTGTCCATAAGTCAATTAAGAACAATGGTTATAATATAATCTTCAATCAAGAGTCCTGTAAAACTGCCAGTCAAAAAGATAGCTCTATACTATTCAGAGGCAAAAGGAAAAACAACATTTATAAAATCAATCTTTCAGATTTAAAAAGTCAAAATGTTAAATGTCTTCTGTTTGTAAATGAAGAGAAGTGGGCCTAGCATAAGAGATTAGGCCATGTTAGCATGTGAAGAATCTCAAAGATAAACAAGCTGAATCTTGTCAGAGGTCTTCCAAATCTGAAGTTTTCTTCAGATTCTCTTTGTGAAGAATTTCAGAAAGGCAAGTTTTTAAAAACTACTTTCAAAACAAAAAAAATGTTATTTCTACCTCTAGGCCTCTGAAGCTTTTACACATTGACCTTTTTGGGCCTGTGAAAACAACCTCTGTTAGTGGTAAGAAGTATAGATTAGTCATTGTTGATGACTGCAGTAGATGGGCATGAGTAAAATTCTTGAGACACAAAGATGATTCACATGTTGTATTTGTTACCTTTTGGTCCCAAGTGCAAAATGAAAAAGAATTTAAAATTATCAAAGTCAGAAGCGATCATGGTGGAGAATTTAAAAATAAAGATTTTGAAAAACTTTTTGATGAAAATAGACTTTCTCATGATTGCTGTTGACCCAAAACTCCTCAATAGAATAGTGTTGTAGAAAGGAAAAATTGTATTCTACAAGAAACGGCCTGAACCATGATCAACAAGACTAATATGGTAAAGCACTTTTGGGTAGAGGCAGTTAACACAACCTGTTGTATTTTGAACAGAATCTCAATTAGAACAATGTTGAATAAGACTCCTTATGAAATGTGATAAAATATATAGCCCAATATTTCTTATTTTCATCATTTTGGGTGCATCTGTTTTATGCTCAACACAAAAGAATCTCTTAACAAGTTTGATTTTAAGGCACAAAAATGCATCATGTTAGGATACTTTGAATGCTTTAAAGGTTATAGAGTATACAACACTGAAACATGAATTGTTGAAGAGTCAATTCATGTTAAGTTTGATGATAAGCTTGAGTTTGAAAAGTCAAAGTTAGATGAAAAATTTGCAGATCTTGAAATCTCATGTTCAGACTCTGACGATAAAGATTTTGTAGATAAAGACTCTGAGATCAAGAACTATTCACTCCCTTAACCAAAAGCAACCAACACTCCATCACCTATAAGAAAGCACATGCAACAAATTCCACATCCTGAGGAATTGATTCTAGGGGATAAAATTGAAGCTATCAGAACTAGATATTCATTTAGATAAGAAAAGAAACTTGTATGGGTCTAGTATTTACCATAGAACCAACATCTATCAATGAATTTCTTCTTGATTCTGAGTGAATTTTGGTTATGCAAGAAGAATGGGTCTAGTATTTACCATAAACGATGTATGGGATCTTGTACCAAGACCCAAAGGAAAACACATGATTGGAACTAAATGGGTATTCAGAAACAAGCAAAACAAGCAAATAGATGTGGTAAGAAACAAAGCTAGGCTGGCTGCACAGGGCTATAGTCAGGAAGAAGAAATTGACTATACTGAAACCTCTGCACTAGTGGCCAGGTTAGAATCTATCTGCCTTCTTATTTCATTTGGTGTTAATCATAATATCATTTTATATCAGATGGATGTCAAGAATGCATTTTTGAATGGTTGTATAACATAAAAAGTGTATGTTCGTAAACCTTCCGATTTTGAAAATAACAAAAATCTTAATTATGTTTACAAACTCAAGAAATCATTGCGTGATCTGAAACAAGTTCCCAGAGCATGGTGTGAAGAATAAATAATTTTCTTTTGAAAAATAATTTTACAAGAGGGATAGTTGACACAACTCTAACGCGTATTCTTGAGAAGGATGGAGCAGGGTAGAAGGTCGAACATAAGTTATACAGAGGGATGATTGGTTCTCTTCTGTATCTGATTGCTTCTAGACTTGACATTCTATATAGTGTATACTTATGTGCTAAATTCCAATCAAATACTAAAGAGTATCATTTAACAACTGTTAAAAGAATCTTTAGATATCTGAAAGGTACTACTAATCTTGGTTTGATATATAGAAAATCAAAAGTATACAGGTTAGTACGTTATTATGATGCTGACTATACTGGAGACCGACTTGAAAGGAAAAGCACTAGTGGAAGTTGTCAGTTTTTGGGTGAAAATCTAATATCATGGTCTAGTAACACCCCAATTTATATTATTTTATTTAGATTATTTATAAAGTTGGCATACTTATTTAATTATTATGTAGTGGTAATTTAATTAAATTTGGGTGATAAGAGTATGTGGCCTCATGGTGGAAGTGTGGAGAGTAAATAAAGGTTAATAGAATTATTAGTAATTGAATAATAATATTTTATTTTGATTTATTTATTTAAAATAAGAAGAATTGAGAAATTGAGTTAAAAAGTGAATAATAGAGAATTAAAGGGTTGGTAGAGAGAGAGACTTGTGTTTAGTTGGGCCAAAACTATAATTATAAGGAGATTTACCATAAATATAAGATGAAGAGACAAACCTATAATTAGGAGAACTTTCAGTACGTAGAAAGAAGAGATAAAGTGGCTAGAGGCTAAGGGAGACAAGAGGCCGGGAGGCTAAAGCTTGAAGAAAGAAAACTTAGACCAAGTTAGAGAATCAAATTGCTTGCTAGGAATTAGGGTAATGGGGGGAATAACCTTAATAAAGAGTATATGCATGAGGGGTAGGGTAGAGGAGTTCTTAATATCCTATAGGGTATTTTGTGTCGATCAATTTTGAGTTTTGTGTTGTTATAATGTTGGCTGAATTGACGATGAATTTTTGTGCATGATGAGGTGTAATTTTTCTGTTTTGGAATTGTTGATGTTTTCCTCCATTGATGAACTTTTGAGGGTTTTGGGATGAACATGATTTTAGGGGGAAAAGGGGTTTTAATGTATAAAAATTGATGAAATCGTGCACTATGAATATGTTATAATGTGTATGTTATATTGTGGGTCGATTTTGGGTGCTGGGATTGGAAAAATCGGAGTTCAGATCTGAACTCCTTAACATAATTTGTGTTATGTCCGTCGACCGTCGCATTACTCTCAACCCATAATGTTGTGCTCAACGCGTGTACGCTCAACGCAGGAAGGCGTGCTCAACGTCATTGTGCAGCAGCACCGTGCTCAGCGCCGTTGTGCCATAGCAACGTGCTTAGCACGAAAGTTGCTATTTTTTTCTGTTGATGCTTCAAGTCGTGCTCAGCCCAGAGTATAAATGCAGATTTTGATTATTTGACTTTTAAGTGATTGTTTGACCACTGTTGGGGCTGAGATGATGAAAACTAATAATTTAAAATTATTTAATCAAGTAAATGTCGATTCATGCCAATCTCGATGTTGTTTTGAGAGCGGTTTATAAGTTATGGTAGTATTATGATACATTTAGTATATGAATTGTTGTTGTTGTGTGATTGCATGTATGAGATGATAGGATGATTGAGTTACCCTGAATTATGTTGTGTTGTGCATATATGAATTGTTATTGTGTGGTAATTCGGAGAGTAGATTTACGAGAGTTGTCAGTGCATTATGTTAGGATCATAGAAGGGTCTTAACACATTGATATTGATAAGTATGATTCATAGGTTCAGAGAGGTGGCCCAAGCTTAGTGGCTTAGTGGCTTGTCCCAAGCTCAGAGAGAGGGCTTAGAGCTCAGAGAGGAGGTTCATGGATTCAGAGAGGTGACCCAGTTCCTAAGAGATCAAAATTTTGAGTCGGTACCACGTGCATATGCATCGAGTTGCATTACATAAATGAGTTGTACGTGTAATATTTGTCTGTGTGTGATTGTTGAGATTGGGTGTGAGAATGTATTGTACAATGTTTTACATAATTATTTATAGAATATGTATGTGTTAATACTCTACCTTGCAGTATGTACCGCTTGCGTTATTAATGTGATTTGTCACCCTTTTGTTGTTGTTGTGGTTTGTGCCTTTTTTGGAGTACATATAAGTAGGTAACTAAGTAGCTGCTTAGAGCAAAAGGATGAAGGGTTGTTCTTCTTTCCTTTTTGTTTATGTTGATTAAAGAATGGAATGTTATGCTCTCGTGTTTGATGCTTACTATGTTGCTTTGAGGAGTTTTTTTACTATATTTGTTGAGTTTTAATAAAGTATTTTTTTAAAGACTTGTGTGCTTTTTGCAAAGCATGTTTATCTTTATGATTCCACTACAATGACACTCTAAGTGAAGGTGAGCATGCGATGACAGGTGTTGAATGTTTTGTTAAGTAAATTATGTGTTACACAGTAGATGAGTTTGACGTCAAGTAACATCCTAAGTGTATATATATATATGTGTTCTTTGCATGCTTTATTTTATTATAAAAAATGTGAAGTTTTAGGGTGTTGCATTTTCATCGGCAGAAGTTGAATATACTGTAACCTATAGATGTAGCAAACAAGCACTCTAGATGAAAAGTCAGCTGGAAAACTATCAAATTAAAGAAGGTAACATATCTATTATGGGTGATAACACTTCAACTATTTGTTTATTCAAGTATCCTATATTACACTCAAGGGCAAAACATATTGAAATCAAACATCATTTTATAAGAGATTATGTTCAGAAGGATATTTTAAATCTAAAATTTATTGACACAGAGTATCAATAGGTTGATGTTTTTACAAAGCCCCTTGTTGAGGAAATTTTGGTTTTTATCTTGAAAAATATTAACATGGAATTGTGTCCAAAATGAGATTTTTTGCCTCTGATGATGTAATATAAGACTCTGGGAAATAAAATCTTAAGCGTTATCCTTCTGGAGACACTAGTTTCTATTTTGAAGTGATCTTAGTCAGATTCTAATTTGGTAAAATTTGATGACTAAAATCTGAGGAAAAACAAAAGTCACACTTAATTTGATTGAAACTCTGATGTTTGACAGCTGTCACACATGTAGATATTAAAATATTTTTAAAAGACTTTTGGGTTTCTATATGTCTTAGGAGCAGAAGAAGAAAATCATGATCCTTTATCTCTCTTAAGTTATTAATTGATAGCGTGTTACTGTTATTAATTTTCGAGGTTTTCAAAAGAGCGACTTAATTTCATTCGTTGGTTATTTGAACCAAATCTTTTTTATTGTCTTTCACTCTTCTCTTCTTTCCTATTTAAACTCTTATCTCGCCCTCTTAGTCTTTCAAGTTCACTTTATTTCACTCCTTTTTCTCATTGTTTCTCTCACTCTTTCAAAATGCATGTCCAAACCTTTTTGGGTGATGAAGAACTCCTCCTTTTTGTGATCTATGAAAAGGCTGTCAACTTCTCTGAGTTGAAAGAACTTGGATTTAATATGTTAAAACAGTTCTTAAACAAAAATGGATAAAATATTTTACTATGATGAATGGTCTCATCTACCCAAATCATGTAAAAGAATTATGGGTTTATGTATCCATTGAACGTAATGGAATGGAAATATGTTCTTTTGTTTATGGATTTCCTATAACGACCACTCCTACATCCATTGATGCTGCAATAGATTGCAAGGAGAGATGGTCAACTGTCGAACACTAAAGGTTCAACAATACCTTCTATAAATCTTTAATCTATGACATCTACGGCAATTTCGACATGCTCAACTGTCCAGGGGCTCTTCGTCTACAGGCTAGAGTTTGGCATCAAATTTTGATGGTCAATCTACATCCCAAAGAGCAAGGAGTGAGACTTTTGACCTATAAGGAAAAATATTTCCTATATTTCCTGCTGCATAATGTTTACATGGATATTCCTTTAATTATCTTTAACTATCTCAAGTAGGCATGGCAACAAAACCCGTACTCGCGGATACCCACCCGAACCCGCTCCAAAGTTGACGGGGAAAACCCGCTTTGAGTGGGTTTGGGTTTTCCCCGATTACAAAATATGGGGACGGGTTGGGTAATGGGGACACTAGTATCCACTCCGAACCCGTCCCCGAACCCGCCCTGATTATTTTATTGTGTATATTATTATATATTTTTGATAATTTAGAATATTAAATACGTGGCCAAAGTTTTGATATTTTGATTTGTATTTATTATTTAAAATATTTGAAATGTATGTATGAATTTTTTTGAAATTGTTTCGCTTTATTATTTATAAAGTAATTTAATTTTGGAAAAAATAAGTATTTCTATCAAAGAAATTTATTTCACTAAATAGATGGTGGCGGGGCGGGGATACCCGAACCCGTTTGGGTCGGGTTTGGATTTTAATTCTCCATCCCCGTTTGGGGCGGGGAACGTGGATTGTTTGGGGATTCAGGTTTGGGTTCAGGGGAGGTAATAACCGTCCCCGACCCGCCCCATTGCCATCCCTAATCTCAAGGAGAAAATTTCAGCCTCTAAAGGAGAAATTTCCTTTCTCGTTTCATATTGAAGGTGAGAAAAATACACAAGAAGGGGGATTGAATTGTGTTCTTGATAACTTATGCTCTTTTTAAAAACAACTTCAGAAATCTGACCAAGTTTAAATTCTAAGCTAGATTATGCAGTAGCGAAATATTTAAAGTACATAGCAATACATAAATCACACACAATAATCATCCTGGTTCCTCCCAAACGGATTTTAGTCCAGTCTTCTTGCCACGCAAGAGCTTTTTCACTGTAACCAGAACCTGATTATAATTTGCTTAAACACACCCGTCCAAGACTTCCTGCTCAATCTCACCAGAAAAAGACTTTTTGCCCAAACACACTTTCATGACTTCTTTATTCAATCTACCTGAAAGAAACTTCCTTATCTAAACTACTTGTTCAAGACTTTATTGCTCAATCACACCAAAAAGAGACTTCTTTGCTCAAGCACGCATGCGGGAGACTTCCTTGCCTAAATTACTTGTTCAGAACTTTTGTGCTCAAACACTAAGCCTGCAACTTTTTCCAAATTCTAAACAAAGTGTCTAAGATTACAACAAGATGTACGTGATATACAATCAGAGGTACATATAATACATCACATGTAAAGACCTTAGTTCTTGAAATTTCTAAGATATACAAATGTAAAAACCTTCTTAAGAATATGTGCTGACTCAACAACTATGTACAAAAATTACAGCACAGAACAATTTTTGTTCTTGTTGTGTCTTATTGTTGTATTATCTTTTTACTTCATCTTTGAATCTCCAACTCCTTATATAGAAGAAACAAAAGCGACGTTAGAAGTTGCTTGCACAAGTGTCTTTGCTGAAGAAGCAGTTTCCAAGAAAGAGACGTTGGAGTTGGTACAATGAGGATCTTCATCTTCTGAGTAATCTCTTTATTCTTTGTGTCTTTCTCGAGTGAGATTGTCCATAGGCATGGAGTGGCAGACTAAAGAAATCGTATCATTCAATCTTAAGCCTTGTGTTAAAACCTCTAGTTTACTTTCTCCATAATTCCAGCATTCTGATAAGATGGCACTACTTATGCACAGAGTACGGTTAGTGATCGTTTGTACATATGTTTTCCGTAAGGCGCTTGAAGCTCAATTTAAATATCAGATGATGCTGAGGTTTTATTTGAATTCCATATTCTGATCCTTTGGAGTATAAATTTCAAGCTTCTTATATACAAGCTAATTAATTGGGTCAGAATCAAGTTAATAACTAGCTCTAATGAACCTGTACACTTAATTAAATATTAGTATGCCCTTTTGTTCTTTAAGTACTCTTGTTATCATCAAAACCCAAGGAGTTTAAGCATGAACATATTTTGTTCCAACAATCTTCCCCTTTTTGATGATGACAAACGTAGGTATTTTAAGAACAATTGGTTGGTCAATTTCAATAACTTGACAATATCAGAGTCTAAGGTTTGTAAGATCTCCCTGAGTTTTATAGTCTATAGGTTGAGGTTTGTAAGCTCCACCTAGGTCCTATCCAAATTATTTAAACCAGTTTTAGTAACTTGACAACATCAGAGTCTAAAGTTTTGTAAGCTCTCTCTGAGTCTAACAGTTCATAGGTTGAGTTTTTTAATCTCCCCCTAAGTCCTATCCAAGTTATTAAACCTTTTATTTTTAAAATAATTAGCAAAGTAACTTTTGCAACCCCAGAGCCTGAGGTTTGTGAGCTCTCTTTGAGTCTAATAAAACATAGGTTGAGTTTTTTAAGCTCCCCCTTAGTCCTATCTGAGTTATTGAGCTTTTTATTTTAAAAAATTGCTAAGCACACGTTCAAAAGTTGATTAAGGTGGATTCAAAATGTAAATAAACTTTAGCACATAACATAAATTTATTCTTTAAGTACTTTCATATTTATGGGTTCAGGTTCTAAAGAAACATTATAAATGTTAAACACTATGAGTGTTTTTATTCTCTTTATAAAATGCTCTCTTATTTCTCCCCTTTTTGTCATCAACAAAAAAAAAAACTAAGAAAAAATGAAAGAAGGCAGGTGAGCAATTAGTAAACGTGTTGATTTATAAGCATACCGACTTTAAATTTCAAGAAGGTCATAATGAGATTCTGATAGAGTAGCATAGGTAACAAAGCTCGAGAAGTATGGCCATAAGATTCTTAAGATTCGTTTCCAAGAATTTTTTTTTATAAAAGTAGAGGCCATACATCTTAACCAACTCATCTTTCTCTTATAGGTTCATATCTTCCACTATCATGGATAGGCGAAAATCATCAAAGGTAGAGAGATGCTAAGAAGACTGTGAAACAAAAGAAGCTAGTCAAGGAGGAAAAGTATAAGACTAATAAGGCTTATCTGTCTCATGTTTACTTGATGTAGCTGGTACTTCTATTAGAGTTACTACCCGAAGCAGTAGCAGAGTTGTTGAAGGAATTCAAAGAATCATGAGGGAAGAATCTCCTCCTACTGAAGATGAGGTTGACCAAGACTACTTGGATTATCTGGATGAATTGATGAATCATCCAGAGAGCTCCATAGAAAGTTCTTAGATTTCCTTATCCTTGTTAATAGCCTTAAGATCTTCTTTGTACTAGTTTTCTTTTAATGAAATACAGTCTTTATGTTACACAGAATTTCTCATTTATTAACACTCCTATTAATTTTGTAGAAATTGCTCACACATCAATCAGTTAAAATTTTTAAAAGAACAAATAGTTTTCCAAGTCTTATAGGTTGGAAAAGAAGACAAGTACTAAATTCATAAGTTACGAGATAGATAAGATTAGATCTTAACATACACGGCTTCCCAATGCAATCTCTAGAGCATATTCGAATGAAACCCCTTATTTTCTTCTATAAATACAATAATCTTCTGTGAAAATTCTCATCCCATCCCATTTTAAAGGCAAGAATGGGAAAGACAGAGCAATTCAAGGCACAAAAGAGAGATTTTTAGAAGGAGATAAAAAATATGATTAAGAAGTAGGCAAGAGAACAGAAGCTCCAGGAGAAAGAAGCTTTAAGAGCTCTTGCCTTCTTAGCTGTAGGAGCATCCACATCTTCTGAATTTCTTCCTGCGAAAAGTACTTCAATGAGATTAATGAGGAAGCTTGAGAAAAAGAAGGAGAATGAGTTAACAAACACAAACGGAGAACTAAACATACGAGCTTCCATTTCAAGAGACCATCTTGATCTTAGCCTTCAGTTTTTCGCTCTAAGCTTTAGAATAGTTATCCTTAGAAGTTAGCGCTACTCCTTGTCGAATGAAAAGTTCAGAAAGAACTCGTCCACAAGGAATGAAGAAGGATTTTCCCTCATGGAAGGCCATAAGAGTATTCTTCAAGTAGTCAAACACGAGTTAAGGAAGACTGATATGAACATCTGAAGTGAGAAGTAGCAGAAGCTCTTTTTCATCAATGTCTAAAGAATCTAGATCTTCATTCCTTGGCAAAAAGTTTTGTTCAGAAGTTGATGCCGCACAGTTGCTTTGGAACAAAGATTAGAGACATCAGATGTGTTGGATGGATCAACAAAGATACGGTCAAAAGAAAAATATTATTCCCACAACATTACATCTAGAGGAACCCCAATGTCTTCACAATTTATAGCATCAACAATAGTTATTGTGGTGACAGTGATAGGAACACCAGATACATTAGAAAGAATGGTCGACTTCGTACATAACTGATGGATCGAAGCATTTACCCACAACTCTTTGACAATATGTGGATAAGTGAATCCAAGGAGCATGTCAAAGTAGCCATTCCATCTTTGTTCAGAGACTGTTGGTCCCTATAAAAAAATGACATGTGTTTGGTCTCTATAAAAAAATGACATGTGTTTGGTCTCTATAAAAAAATGACATGTGTTTGGTCCCTACCGAATTATTATGCACGAAGTTTTAGTCTCTGCTGTTAAACCAATGTGTATTTATGAATGATTATTTTGCAGACACGTTTAGTACGTTATAAAAGTTCCTTAAAAAAACTCGAAATTTATTTTCTAAGTCGAGATTTTCATTACTTTTATCATTATCTTTTGAAATTAAAAAATTTATATTTAATTTTTCTCATTTTAAAAAAATTCTAAAATTTGATAAATGAACATTTTACAGTATTCTAAACATGTATAAACAAAATTATTCAAAAATTTAAAAGTTAAAGAATGATTAAACAATTTTCAAAATTTTAAAAAATAGCACGAATTAAAACTGAATGCATAAAATTTTTATAAAGACCAAATTATGCCATTTATTTAATAGAAATTAAAAATAAAATTTAATATATTTATAAAGACCAAAAACATGTTTAACCTTATTTTCTATTTGAACTTAGACCCCCTTTTCTTAAAAAAAAGGTGTAATTATATTAATTTTAATAGTAAATATATTTTATTTATTAAATTATTTTGACTAATTATAGTAAAAAAATAAATGAAATAAAATAAAATAAATAAAAATATAAAAAGATTAAATAAAAATAAATAATTTAAAATAAATAAAAATAATAAATAAAACATCTAATTTGTGACGAGTAGATAGATATTTTTTTTTTCTTTCTAAAACATATGAAAATTTACTTATTTGTATGTTCATTTCCATAAAAAACACAACATTAAAAACACTTCAATAAAAAAAGACATTAAAAGTACACAAATTGTTTTTATCCTAAAAAAAAAAAAACAAAAAATCCACACACAGTTTGTTCTTGGATCGTTGAAGTTCCCAAAAGGCTACGAGGAAGAAGCCCCCAACTGCTCACACTCTTCTCTGAAATCAACCCACAGATCCGTCCTTAAACCACCACGAACCCAAACTATTGGTGAGTTTCAATTTCGATTCCCCCAATCTTGTGCTTTAAGGTATTCAAATGCCGCATATTTTCACGCTTCTGTCAAATCTCTCGCACCCCATTTCGGAACTCGATTTGGTGTTGTTGTTTCGCTTTCGTTTTCCAAATTTCTTTGTCGTCGCACTGTTTCTTTTTGTTGGGTAGTCAGTTTTTGGTCCCCGTCGTTTTCTACCTAACAATTAATTCCGCAACTTCACCTAGCTGTTGTGCTTTGTTTTGAGTATAAAGTTTCACTTCGTTCTGTGTTCATTTTTTATGATGGGTTTTGGTTATTTCAATTACTTCCTTCAGAAATTGAGTTGCTTTTGAATCGGGGTTGTGCAATTGTGTAAAAAGTTTGTTTTTTTTTTTTTAATTTATTTTTGTTGGGTTGCTTGCAAGTTTATTTTGAATGCAAATTTGTTTGGTGTTTCAGATGAATGACGTGGTAACGAGTTGCTGTTGAGAATTGAGAATGGAGGATCTTGCAGGTCTAGTTGAGGCAACAGGATCAAGATTCACTTCATTGGAGCTTATTGGACAGGGATCATTTGGCGATGTATATAAAGGGTAAGTGTTAGTTTTAGAACTGGTTTGATAATTTACCCTGCAAGATCAAACTACTGTTTGAGTGCTGACGAGTGCTGACGGTAAATATAAGAAGTAGTTCTAGATGCACATTGCTTATACAATTGGTTAGTTAGTAGGCCTTCATATAAGGCTTTCTTTGCTGTTGATTCTGCTGGTGTTCATATTTTAGTTAATAATACAACAATAACAACAACTAAACCTTATCCCACTAAGTGGGGTCGGCTACATGAATTAATTTTTTCCATAATGTTCTATCCAGGACTTTTGACACTGTACTCGAGCCATACATAATACAGTGCGTTGCTTACGGGCAACAACCTAGCATTCACATTATTTGTAGTTGATTCATGTCATAAAGATTCGGCAAAGTTTTACGTTGGTGTCGACTGCCTAACATAATCCTCTCCTTTTATTTAGGCTTGAGATCGACTTAAAGTTTCCCAATTTTAGTTAATAATAATTCTGATTAATAAACAAATTTATTATGAACATAACAAAGTAATTGTTGAAACTACGATTCATATGTCATGATAAATTTAAGTTCATATCATTGCGATAGGCAAATGAGTTGTTGAAATGCTTTAGGAATCTCTCAACGCAATGAATTATATGTCTCTGTGTGTCTAAACAAATGTATATGCATACAAGTCCTAGGACCTAGAAGAGACTTCGTGAGAATATCTTAAAGTTGATCATTAGAGCTGATAAACTCAATATCAATTTCCTTAGCAAGAACTTTTTCCTTGATAAGAAGGTGACTATTAATTGCTATATGCTTGGCTCTTTTATGAAAGATTGGGGTGCAATGTGGACAGTCGCTTGATTAGTACAAACCCATTTTCATTTCATCAACATTGCCAAATCTTAACTTATAAAGTAACTCTTTTACCCGTGTAAGCTCAAAAATTACCATTGTGATTATTCGATATTCAGGCTCAACATTAGATCGAGCAATCACATTTTTCTTTCATTGTTCCAGATGACTACCAACAAAGACACAACACCCCCCTAAACGCTAAGGCATGTCTGTATGCAACAACAATTCATTACATCCTCAATTAAGATGATGATTATGTGTGGATTGATGTAAGATGTTATGAGAGAACATAAATGACAAAAACTCATTTGCATTGTCACTCAAAATCTTAATTGATTTGAATTTTTTTTATTTTTTTTGGTTTTCACCACTAGTATCCGGCTCACTGGACCGCTTAATCTGGTTCGGGGGTCAGTTCTGACATCAAGTGGTTTCAACTCCCTTCCGATCGCAGTCGTGGGAGATTGAACCGCGGTCCTCCCCACCAAGTCCAGCGGCAATCACCCTGGAACAACTAACGATTGGTTAATTGATTTGAATTTTAATTTAGAAAGATTTGAATATAGAAAATAATTTATGGCAAATTATTTTTCATTAAAACTAACCAAGTACATTGAGAAAAGTCATCAATAAAATTAATAGGATACATGAGACCTAATAGTGTATATACACAACTTCGACCCATATATTAGAATGAATAACAAAAACATTTGACACTGTTTGGCTTTGAGCCTGACTAGAAAAGGAAGTATGAACATGTTTCCCTAATTGACATTCCTCACAACTCAAAGACTCTACTTTGTGAGACATCAGACATGTAAGCCATAACCATCGATAGACTGGGATGACCAATGCTTCTGCCGATGAGTAAGACATGGAGACTCTATAGCAATGGACTTTACAAGTAGTCTGAGATGGCAGTGTTAACAAGAACATTTTAAGAGCTTGTTACTTGAGGAGAGGGTTTGTCACACTCTGAACCATATGCACTATCTTTGGTTGAAGACAATTTGAACCCAATTTATATGCAGTTACTCAAGTTCTATTTAGTCTCCGTATCTGAGAACATAATTTTTCTTGTAAGGATGGCGGAAAATAATATTCTTTAGCAAATTCGAGGATATTGTTTCTAGAACTCTTTCAAGAAGAAAATAGTAATAAAAGAATACATTGGAGGAACTTCAAAAAGTTATTTGTTTTTGTTGTCGGTTGTCATAGTAATAACAAACATGGAATTATCTGATTTATGAAAATAATTTTTGCTCTCCAAACCTCTTTATTTACCTTAAGTTGGACATGGCAATGAGTTGTTTGTCACTTTGTTATACCATCTTCTTTTCAGGTTTGACAGGGAACTAAACAAAGAAGTTGCCATCAAAGTGATTGATTTGGAAGAATCGTAAGTTTGTTTCCCCCCATCTATTATTTTCAAGAACATTCCAATTCAAGGCACTGAAAATATTGGCCACATTAGGGACATCAATCAATTTTAAAATAATGAGAATCTTGAGATACATTGCAAAGCATCTTCCATTTTGTTATAAATGATTATGTGTCTGGCAGGATTTTGTGACATTCAACACTGAAAATTTAACCTGATTTCTCTGTTTTATTTATCCTTGTTGGGTCCTTTGTATGCGGAGGATGAATTCCTGAAGTCATGTTGATCCTTGTTAGGCCCATCCATAGGCAGAAGTTACAGGAGTATTTGATAAAATAATTTTGTCCCATCATATATCTGATTGTACATTGGTGCGGTAGTACTAAAAGCTGTAAAATTTCTTATGATTGTGTTCCAGCGATATGATCACGGGTCCTTGTTGATAGGATTCAATTTACACAATTTACTGAAGGGCACTCAACACCCCTTAAAAATAAATAAAAAATAAAATTAATAAAATCTACACAAGTTGTTTTTGTTATTTTTTTTATTGATGAGGGAGTTGTTCTCTTTCAAAAAGGAGTGCTGTTCATCCTCATTCTCCCTTCCATATTTAGTTGAAAATCAGATAGCGCTATTTAAAGGTTCTTTCATCTAAAATTTTCCCATATTATATGTAGTCTTACCCTCCTCTTCTAGGTTGAGGTTTGGTTAAGAAGTCTTTTGTGCCTTAACATGTGGTAATCATTGTCAGCAAGGTAAATTAGAAGCAATATTACCACCCGTACTGTGTTGGACTTAATTCATATACATGAAGTTAGAATTTGACGTAAGAGTTCTGCTGTAGATGAAAAGTATCTAATACGTGCAGATATCATCAATAGGCTCCAATATCTACATGAGTTATTGTCATCCCTAAAATAGGTGCTGTGATGTAGTAACAATTTTCTGATTGTTTTGCCTCCATTGAATTTATTGTCTCTCTGAAAGGCTGAACATTATTGATGGAACATAGAAGTCTTTTTATCTCAGTATACTATGTGCATTTCATGTTAAGTTATGAAGTTCTGAATGCAGCAAAGCTCGCAAGCCTAATTATGTAATGGGTTTCTAAGTTTGAGATTCTGCGTGTATAGTGTTGCAGTTAATATTATCCTCGTAGTTATGCTGTGTTGCACTAAGAATTTCTTGCTGACTTCTTCCTGACTTGTATTTCATTTCATTCCTTCCCTTTACAGAGAGGATGACATTGACGATATTCAGAAGGTATAATAATTGTATGGCATCACTTCCGGCTTCACATTTGATATACCTAACTGATTAAATTTTCATATCTGTTTTAATGTTTCAGGAAGTTTCTGTTCTGTCACAATGTCGATGTCCATATATTACCGAATATTATGGTTCTTTTCTCAACCAGACTAAACTATGGATAATAATGGAGTATATGGCTGGCGGCTCTGTTGCTGATCTAGTAGGTTACTTCTCTTTATTTCTTCTATATGTTCAGTGCATGAAAATTGAAGTTGATGTTTGTTAGGAGACCTCCAATTACTAGTGTATATGTTAGGCGTAATCCCAAGACCCAATAAATTAGACCTAAAGTATATAAATAGATGTGATGTATTTAAGTAGAATAAAGAATGGAAAGCCTCATTCGATTTTCTATTGGCTGGTTTTGTTTGGGAGAGACTAGGCTCTCTAATCCTAGTGGTTGTACTTAATTATACAGTTAATTGTGTAGTCTGTAACTGCTATTGCAGTTCGTAACTGCTACTGTAGGAAGTTATTCCCGGTATAATTGCAATAAAGTATTGTATTCATGTGTATTATTCTCCCCTTATCTATCATTACTATTCATAATCTATCATTGGCATAAAAGATAACGATCCTTGGCACTAGTTCAAGGTCCTCATGCGTCGCAAAATGGAAGCAATATTGGAAATTTTACAAAGGGCATATGAAGGTTTTGTCGCAACCAGAGAAGAGATTCATGAGATGCTCAATCTGATGGAAATTGAAAAATATGCATCGCAGCGCCGAATTGATGAACTGCTTGAAACTATCCCTAGTTTCACTATCCGAAATGATAACATAGGGTATGGTACCCCTGTATATGGATAGAATCTCCGCAAACATGATGAAAAATGGAGGAAACTTACAATTCCCATCTTCGAGGGTAAAGACACTTTTGGATGGATTAGTCATGTCAAATGCTACTTTGATTTAAGGGGTGTAACTGACGAGGAAAAGATACATGCTGCCATGATAGCCCCGGAAGGTAAAGCACTCACCTAGTATCAATAGTGGGCATCTTGTTCCCCCTCCATCTAGGAATGGTTTCAAGGCTAGTTTGATTAAACGCTTTCAACCGTCAATGCTTCAAATAGAATGAGGTGGAGTGCAGATGAGTATATATATATATATATATATATATATATATATATATATATATATATATATATATATATATATATATATATATATATATATATATATATATATATATATATATATATATATATATATATATATATATATATATATATATATATATATATATATATATATATATATATATATATATATATATATATATATATATATATATATATATATATATATATATATATATATATATATATATATATATATATATATATATATATATATATATATATATATAACCTAAACCCACTATTTGGGTAAACAAACACAACTCTCATAGTGCTCCATGACTTTCACTTCATGTTTGTTCATTCTTCTCCTTCACTTTGTTGTTCTTCCTTCATCTTTTATCACTAGTTAGACTTAGAAGAACAACTGATTATTAGTTAGACTTAGAAGAGCTACTGACTTAGAAGAACAACTGATTATTAGTTAGACTTAGAAGAGCTACTAATTATTAGTTGCTTTGAAGTGTGAACTACTTAACTTTAGAGTTTTGAGTCGTTTTTTTTTTTTTGTTTTTAGCTTTCTTCAGCAATGTTTAGTTGTTTGAACTTGAGATTTTCTTTGATGTCTATTAATTTTTTTAACTTGAGAGGGGGAGTGTTGAATATTTTCTATTTATTTATTAGATGAATATTCTATATATATTAGGATTGATATAGCTGAATATTCTCTATTTATTAGGATTGATATAGCTGAATATTCTCTATTTACTAGGATTGATATAATTGAATATTCTATTGGGTCTAATTCAAAATGATGGAGAAATAGAAGGGGATGTAAACCATCGAATTCAAGTTGAGTGACTGAAATGGAGGAGGGCTTCAGGGGTTCTATGTGATGCAAATGTACCTCTCAAGCTGAAAGGAAAATTTTATCGGACTACGGTAAGACCTGTGATGTTGTACGAGACAAGATGTTGGACGCTTAAGAATCAACATGAGAATAAAGTAAGTGTAGCAGAAATAAAGATGTTGCGTTGGATGTGTGGTAAGATTAGAAGTGGTTGGATTAGAAATGAAAATATTAGAGAGTGTTGGGGTAGCACCTACAGTAGAGAAGATGGTGGAAGATAGACTTAAGTGGTTTGGGCATGTACAGAGAATACCTGTAAATTTTGTGGTAAGGAAAGTAGATCGGATGGAGAAAAGTCAAACAACTAGAGAAAGAGGAAGACCTAGAAAGACTATAAGAGAAGTTATTAAGAAAGATTTCGAGTTTAACAATTTGGATAGAAACATGGTTTTGGATAAAACATTATGGCGAAAGTTCATCCATGTAGCCGACTCCACTTAGTGGGACAAGACTTGATTGTTGTTGTCGTTGTTGAGAGATTCTTTTGCCTAGAAATTGACACAACCTCATTGTATAATATATGAAAATCATTCTATGTTATTTAATAGGTACCATATATGTTTTAAGTATAACCTTATGGCAATAGAATTTATAGAAATGTTGGTTGATTTAGTTTCTATGACTTGTATATTTTGGAATTTTGCATTTTACCGTTGGTCTCTTTTCTTATATTTGTATTATTGGCTGTTTTGGGAAGATTTCTTGTTCTTTATATTTTGCTTATTAAATTTTCTTTAGTAGAAAACCAAGAAGCCAAAACACTAGGCTTGGATGTCTGATATAAATATTTTAGAATAAAATATTTAATTCATTTTTTCCTCTTTTTTCTCTTTCCTTTTCTGTACATATGTGCATGATGATAACCTATCTTTAATAGGACGAAATTTAATTTCTGTTCTCTTTTGTCTTCTGATTATCATTTATTAGTACTAGTCTCTATAATAGTATTAATGCTTGTACTTTCACATCATCATAAGTAATAGTATTAAGTTTTTCTCTTGTTAGGCTTCATGTTTTTTTGCGTGTCGCTATTAATATTTCTACACGTGTTATCATCAATTTTCAGTATGGCTGTATGGTGTTTGTTTGCTATTATTTGGAGTTAATACTGCTTTCGCTTCTGTAGCTCCAATCAGGTCCTCCCTTAGATGAAATGTCAATTGCTTACATTCTTCGTGACTTGTTGCATGCTGTCGATTACCTACATAGTGAAGGAAAAATCCATAGAGACATTAAAGGTATCAACAGCAATCCTTCACATTGGTTTTGCTGTACTTTTAAAGTTTCTTTTCTTTCTTCCATATATAGTGACAAAATTATAGGGGTTGGGCGGGATGGGGACAGGAATACTCTCTACAATCATAATAAGTTAATAACATATTTGGATCTGAGTTGTGCAATGTTTCCTCTCCGTCCAAAGGACGAGATATTATCGAAGCTATGGATTGTAAACTCAAGTAGATGTGCATTTTCACCATATTTAATAGTTTTCAAATACACATTAAAATTATCTGATATTTGTGTAAATGATAAGATTCAAAAGTCAAAGAACTGAGTTCTATTTGCCCTAATAAAAGACTAATGATAATCACAAAAGTATAAAAAGAAATATAGAAACTATTCGTAAGAGTCCTACTAAGTTACTTGCTACTATAAACTATTCAAAGGTATAAGTAGTTCTTAAAGCTTTGGCCGCACCCACTTTACGAGTTAATTTTGTGGGGTTGAGAGTTAGACCTATCGTCGAATTTCTAGAATTGTGTCTAAGCCTATATAAAGCTGTTAGTGGGCCAAGATCTATTTTATTCTACTCGTCCATGCTCCGAATATCATTAGCGTGAGAGTGGGTCAAGATCAGGTTATTCCACCTCTATTAGTATGATACTATAAAATATACTCCGGATACTTAATATGTAGTTCTGTAGTCATTGGAATTTTCTTTTTACATTTTTATATTAACTTTGTAATTGACAGCATTTACATATCTATTATGCAGCTGCAAACATTTTATTGTCAGAGAATGGTGACGTAAAGGTATGCTTTAGTCTGAAAGAGCTTATAAGTTATAATTCCTATTTGTGTGTTTCATGACTTACTTGAAAAATGATACACGTAATATTGGGAGATATGGGCTTAAATGCTTATGCATGTGAATTTTATGTAAAATGTTATCAGGTTGCAGATTTTGGTGTTTCTGCACAGTTGACAAGGACTATATCAAGGAGAAAGGTAAACATGTTTCGTCAAGGTTAAATCATTTATCAATTTAGTCTGAATGGGTTATTGATATAATACATTGTGCCTCTCAAGAGCACAAAATCACTCCTTTTTCAATTGGATAGTCAATTCAATTTATAGACTCACCAAGGGAAAGAAATGTGGTGCCAAGCATTTCCTGTCTTGGTGGGATATGGGTTCAGAAAACGGAATATCAAATTGCTGACTTTATTAATAGATTTATATTTTTTATGTTATTAGTAGAGTCACTGTATATAATGTTTTCTTGCAACAAAAAATAGGTGGAAAACTAAATCATTACTTTTCATCTTTGACTGGATATTCTAATATATTTGATAACAACAGACATTTGTAGGAACACCATTCTGGATGGCGCCCGAGGTTATTCAGAACACAGATGGATATAATGAGAAGGTTGTAATATAGTGTTCAACTATTAGTTTGTTATGTTATTCTTTCTTTCTTTGCTTCCATTTTTATTTTCTGTCACTGTTCCCTAATTTTATTTTTGACCCTTAGAATCATCTCTGTAATTCTGTCTATGCAGGCAGATATCTGGTCTCTGGGGATCACTGCAATTGAGATGGCAAAGGGGGAGCCTCCACTTGCTGATCTTCATCCCATGAGGGTGCTTTTCATCATACCCCGAGAAAATCCTCCGCAGGTTGTTTTCTTCAATCATAGACAAATCAATATTTTTAGTTTTGAACTATCTGAAATCTACAAAGTTTTCAAAGTTGAGATGTTTGGAAATGTTTCTGTTTTTATCTCAACTTTGAAAACTTTGTCTAAGAACAATCTTAGTGTGATTTGTTGTTTTCATCATTTCTTTAATAAATATTTGAAAAAACTAAACAAAATGATAACAAATGAAAAATCTTATTATTAGTGAATAAAAAAAACAATGTGTTCTCTCAAATCAAATAGATCTTTTTTTTTTCAAGTATAAAATGGTTGACATTTAATCTCCTTTTTTTTTGCAGCTAGATGAGCATTTTTCTCGCCCCATGAAAGAATTTGTTTCATCATGTTTGAAGAAGGTTCCGGCCGAGGCAAGTGTTTGTGCTTTCCATAATAAGATACAAAAGATAGAGTCTCTCCGTTCTCTCTGCAATCTTAATTTTCCCCTTGTAATGGTTTCAATTACAGAGGCTAAGTGCTAAGGAACTTCTCAAAGACCGTTTTATTCGGAATGCTAGGAAGAGTACAAAGCTTTTGGAAAGAATAAGGTGTGGATTATTGATAAATATCTTGCTATATTTAAGTTAAAAATTCTACCCGTTTTTGCTTTTGGCTATTTTTTTCTTTTTCTTTTTTTTATTCTGAAGTTGTGGATCTCAGATAAAAAAAATGCTGAGATCCTAAGGTAGCCTTGGAAATCCTTTTTCTGTGAATTGTTAGCAATTTTTTTTCGTTTGAAAGTTACAATATTAGTCCCCATCTTGTGGTTGTCAAGATCATGTCTTGTGGTTTCACAGTAGGGAGCGTCCAAAATTCCAACTTAAAGAAGACCTGGAGACACCTAGAAATGGCTCAAGAGGGATTGGTGAAGGATCTGATACTATGAAAGTGGCAAGAGATTCTAGAGTTGAAGAAAATAATCGACCTAGGTTAGCTGTGTGACTATTGGCTACTGGTTTTTTAATTTTAAAAATTGATTTTTTATTAACTGTTTGTAATTTGCAGCAGTCAGGGTAAAACCCTGAAAAGTTCTGAATGGGACTTCAGCATTGGTGAATCAGAGGGTACTGGAACCTTTCGAAATGTTTCACGGCCACCTCAGTCTAGAGATAAGAAAACAGATGTTTCATATAATCAGCTTACCCAAAAAAAAGCTCCAGACGCAGGCTATCAAGGGGGGTATGCCAATAGAATTGCGGCCAATCAATCACTTGATAATCAGCTTGAAGATGTAATTAATTCTTACTATGCGTATCGTCTATGTTACAGAAAGTTAAGTTAATCAAATGAGTAATATATTGAGCTGCCATATCTCTAAAGGGTAAACTCAAGGTGTTTTTGATATTTACAAAATATTGGATATATGATTAAGTCTTAAGCCTGAATTTTCGATAATTCAAGCTGAAACTGAATAATATATTTTTCCATCTTATGTTGCCACCCACTTTATCTGCATAAACAATACTTAAAATGTCTGTGGTAGTATAATCATTAAGGGAACTCACCTTGTCAAACCCTATGTGAATGCGTTGTGTCAATCATGAAGTAAAAACGGATTTCATATGACTTGATGATGTTTCATTTTGAACAACCAGGAAACTCTTTGATCTTCTGAAATATTAAATTTGCAGGATGAATTATCTGGATCAGGAACTGTTGTTATACGCTCTCCCAAAGGAATATCAAGGCCATCTGTGTTTCGTGACCATAGCTCCCAGGTAGTATTCAAGCTGAGTTTCTCTAAAAAGAAACTGGTTATTTCTTTGTGCAGTCAATAGGAATTTTCAAGCATTGATGTCTAGCAGCTTCAGTTTTTGTTCCATATTATTTTGTTGCCACCAGTTTATTATCATACACAAAAAATGATTAAATTGTCTAGTGATATTATCATATAGAGAGTTCTTCTTTTTAAATCTTAAGTAAATGAGTTGTGTCTGTCAATAAACTAAAGATGGTTTTCCAACAAACTCGATAAAGTTTCATTTTAAACAACCATTAAATGCATTGCTATTCTGAAATCTTTGATTTGTAGGATGAATTGTCTGAGAATGGATCAGGAACTGTTGTTATTCGATCTCCGAAGGGATCAAAGCCATCAGTGTTTCGTGATCAGAGCTCTCAGGTAGCATTCTAGCTGAGTTACTCTGATAAAAAAACTGGTTATTTAACTGTGCAGTCACTTATTGAGAGTTTTAATGCAATGTAGTCCAGCAGCAGCTATGCTTCTTTTGAAGATACTTCTACTAGTGGAACCGTTGTTGTACGTAGCCAGCATGATGATTCTGATTCTCCACGGACTCCAAGATCCCGACTAGGACTTCATGACAGAAGTTCAAATGCTTCACTTGAAGACAGTGCTGCAAACCTAGCCGAGGTTCTATTCTTGTGCATATTTAGTTGTCTAT
Source organism: Vicia villosa (assembly GCF_029867415.1). Taxonomy (NCBI): domain Eukaryota; kingdom Viridiplantae; phylum Streptophyta; class Magnoliopsida; order Fabales; family Fabaceae; genus Vicia; species Vicia villosa. Next base: position 196,572,413 of record NC_081181.1, read on the forward strand.
TATTATAAAAGAGACATGTTCATGATTAGTTCTTGGTCAGATTGGTATTGCGTATAAATAGCGTGTTCTTACCTCTTCCTCTCTACAGGCAAGGGCTGCTATCCAAGGAGGGTTAAGAAAAGTGAATGCTCGGGAGAGACATCCCCGAGGGAAAATCAATACCGATGTACAGGAAAGCAAAAGAGACCAAATGACCAGCAGCACTGATTCTTCCAGGTACTTCTAACAACAATGGTTAAAAGAAAAACCATTTGATGAAATAAAGTTTTGAATCTTTTGATTGTAAATTACTAAGATTTTTTATAGATCATATCGTGAATACATTGATGCACAAAGGGGCAATGTAAGATCGCATCATGCCAGTGATGATGAAGAGAGTGCTAGAACAATATCATCGTCAGCAACATTATCAAGTTTGCTTATTCCTTCATTAAAAGAGGTGAAACCATGCATATATTTAAACCATACATATCTTTTTAAACCTCTTATTGTTGTAGGGTGTTAGTGTTGGTTGTGTAGGCCATTGCTCATGTTTTTGTTTGCTCTACAGGCCGTTGCTGATGATCCAGAAGGGAAAATCGTGCGGGCAGTTATCAATTCTTTAGTAAACATGGAGGGAACAAAGCCTAGATCCTCTGACGTTCTTGTAAAACAATTGCTTCAGAGATTAGCAAGGTTCGCCTTCTACTAACGTTTGTTAGGCAAACCAATTTACAATAAACAAACGTATCTCTCTCATTCTTTTGTGTGTGCAGTTCGAACGAAGATTCATTGAAGGACCTGAAAGGACTGGCAAGCCAACTATTCAGCAAAGGCAAGACAACGGAAGAAACGCAAAATGCAGAGGCTGATAACCGAAGGAAACAGCATAACAAGGAACCTCATCCAAATAGCAACTTAAGCCCTCTTGCAAGATTTCTTCTATCAAGGTTGGTTCTTGAAGTTACCATTTTCTCTTTGAATAATTTTAAAATAAATAGTAAATTGGTTGCTTGCTAATAAAGCCATCTCTAATTCTTTGTTTCACAGATGGCAAGGCCAAACCTCACGGGATCTAAACCATTCTTGAGCCAAGTTAGAAGTTACTATTTTGTCATTTTTGTGTGTTGTTTCTGTTGAATAATTTATTTTGATTAAATGTACATATATATCATTGTAAGAAATTGCTTTTCAGTTTCCTATTAGTATCATTGTTAATCAATTTGTTTTTCTTTTAATTTAATTAAATTTTCTTTCATAGTGATAGGGACAATAGTGCTGTATAATTAAGATTTTATGAGTAACATCCATATTGTAACAGACTTCATTGATTCTTATTATTCAATAGTTATCTCTTTGGATATGGGAGAAGAAGTTAATGCATAAATCACCCTCTCCCCCCTATTATGCTTTATAAAAAAAAAACAGTAGACTGATAGGCTAGCAGATTGAATTCATAATATTTAGTAAGATTAGTTGATGAACTTTTCAGAGATCGTAGAAGTACTTATATTAGAGGTTTCTTTTGTAACTTTGGTTGAGCTACTTCTGTTTTAGCTGAACTTTGAGCACTGGTTCATGGCCTTAGACTGACTGGTAAACTGAGTCTGACTTCTATTTTTGCGGAAGCGTACTCTTAATGTGGTTCACTCTAGGAAAACGGGAAACCGTTATCTTTTTCCTCTTCTTAATGAAGCGCTGGCTCTTATGGATCGTGTGAATTGGAGATGTGAGATCAGTCACGTCTATCTAAAGCTAATCGTTGTGCAGACATTATCTAAAGCTAATCGTTGTGCAGACAAACAAGCTGATCAATTTTGGCTTGTTCTGAATAATATAACTCAACTTTAAATAAAGTGAACCTAACTTGATGGCTAGAGAAAGTTTTCCATTTGAGTGAACCTACCAAAAGTTCTAGGAGTCAAAATGCAACAACCCTCATCCTTTCAAATGAAAACAAAGGGTTAAGTAAATAATAGTAATTGTTTAAACAATGATTAATTGGTTCCTTCTGTCTACATAGGTTAAAACAAACATAAAAGATTCTTCTTGGGTGCTTGAAAAAGATTGGAACAGTTAAACGTTAACATACAAAATTTCATTTAAAACAACATGGAACAGTTCAAGGATTATTTGATATATAACTTTTGTGTAGGAGCAAATGTCTACTGCTTCACTTCAGGACTTGTTCAAACTTGAACTACAGAATGCAAATACAAACAGAAATCACATTGTAAATCAATACAACAAGGAACATAATAAGAACATGCATTCCCAAATGTTTTTGTATGTTTGTTCACTCAACATAAGGAACAAGTAGTCTCTGTGTGTCAGGGCCAGCTACCATATCATCCCATAGCAAATCTGAAACTAACATCGTTAATTCTCCAACCTTACCTGAAAAAACAAAACAATTGAACAATAAAAATTACAATGTGGAAAAGCGATCCAGATAGCGATCCAAATAATTCATAGTTCGAACGAAATATTAACTGATAATCATGTCAAACAAGGAAAGATAGACAGGTAACTTACCATCACCAATTGGCTGATCATCCCACATGATGATAGGCAGCACAGGAAGTGTGCTACCTACATACATCATTTCAGCAGCACCTTTAGCTTCTTCAACAGTCAGATTTTTAGTAGTTACACTTTTCAGAACACCTTGATCAACCAACTTTGGCGCGAGTTCAAGAAGCCTCTTAGCAGTGCAACCAGATAATATATTATCAAAACAAGGCATAACAAGTTCCTTTTCTCGAGTTACGAAAGCAACATTCACATTCGGTCCTTCAGCGATATAACCAACCTCATCAATCCATATAGAACTAAACGCTCCTTTCTCTTCAGCTTCCAATACTGAAAGCACATTAGGAAGATAGTTCACGTTTTTCATTGTGGCAAAGGATGGTGCCTTCATTGGCACATTGGAAGTAATCACTTTGACACCTTCTTTGCACTGAGAAAAATCATGGTCAATGACTACTGCATAGAATGCAGATTTTGGACACCCTGATGATGACAGCGAGAAATCACCAGGACCTGCACTTAACCAGTATCTTAATGTTCCTTTCTTGCATTTTGATACTGCCGTTAGTCGGATTAGAATGCTTCGAATAGTTGATCGCGAAAAGGGCGAGGATATCTTTGCTTTGGAAGCCGATCTCAAGAAACGATCAAGGTGAACATCCAACTCATAGAGATATCTTGAGAAAACAAACAATATAAACACCGAGATCAGAGAAGTAAGTAAAGTCTGACAAAAAAATGTTCAAAACAGAAGTCGAACTCGGGTGCTATCCGATCGATTTGTTTCAATACATGAATAACAAAAAAAAGAAATAGTATTACCCTTGTAAAATAATAGCAGTATCAAACACACCATGGCCTCTATGTACCATGTGATCATCTATGGGGATTACCATCATTGCTGGATCAAGTATGATACCTCCATATATACTAGAATACATAGCTGGATATGGTTGTTTCTCCACTGAACTCCATGTTTGATGAAGCTTTTCTAGTAACTGAACAATTCAAAGCCAATGAAAAGTGCAAAAATTTAACTTATTGATTGTATTAGGTAATCAAAGATGATAAAAAAAAAGTAAGGCTTAAAAATCTCACCTCAGATGATGAAGAGAACACATGAACTTCAAAATCACTATCAGTTTCAATCTCTGGTACAACCAAAACAGATACAATAAGAACACTATACATTCACGATGACTCAAGTTTCAACCAAAAAATGAACTTGTAAAAGAAAACCAATAAAGCTTCAAAATTTGAATAGGATAACAAAAACTGAAACAACCTAACTCACCAGAGGATGCAGTGGTACTACCCATGAAGTAAAGGAGAGAGTTAAAATTAGAAACTGTGTATACTGTGTAGAGCTACAATGCAAGAGAAGGAATGATTGTGGTGGTGATATAGTAATTAATAGGAGAGAAAGACAGAAGAACGTGACATGAGGGTTGTTATAATTATTGTATGGTTTGTTTGTTTGTTCGTTTGTTTGTTCAAGACGGATTGAACTCTTTGTTGTGTCTGCTTTCGTATATTTTGATTGATGTTGTTATCCAATTCATCACCACCGTCTCATCTCATGTCATTTAATTTATATGTATGAGTTAATATTAATTGAGTTTATAGGATAATTATTCATTTTATAATTAAACAAATTATTTTAAATTTATATGTATGTCAAATATGTGTCCACATAAATATGTTGCTAGTTTTGTGTTGAAAATTTAGGAGAGTTGAGAAAAAATCATTAACATATACTTAAGTTACATAAATTCAGTTGGTCTTATACTTTCTTATAAGTTCTGTTTCTTATAATAAATGTATTATTAATATATAGACTGGCACTCCTATTCTCCAAAATAAATCACCATACCATCTGTTTTATGAACTTATCCATAATCTTCATAGTTTTTAATTTTTTGATGTTTGTGTTAATAGAAAAAGATAAATGCAGGGAGAAAGAGAGAGATTGTTGTAAACTTGATAATGAAAACTCTAACTGAATTAGTTACACGTGTTGTTTATATATGTGACTGCAGTGACACCTGTCACTGCCAGCTCACTATTACACTATAGTACTTAATCTAATTCTGTATAATACTATATATTCTAATATCTAATTCTGTATAATACTATATACTCTAATATCTAATTTTGTATAATACTATATACTCTAATATTCCCCCTTCAAATGGTGCTGCCATTCTTGAGGAGTCTTTGGGAGAGAGATGCTTTGTCAAGAACTTTGAAATAATCTCTTAGAACTAAGAACCTTTGAGCAGACAAAAGTTTAGTTAGTATATCTGCACTTTGGAACTCAGCAGAAATATGCTTCACAGAGAATGTCTTATTTAAGACTTTTTCTCTAAGGAAAAAGATATCAAGTTCCATGTGCTTTGTCTTGGCATGAAGCACAGGATTGTGAGCCAAGGAAACTGTGCTGAGATTGTCACAATAGAGTAGAGGAGTAGCAGTAGGCACATGTAGTTCAGCTAAGAGGGATTGAATCCAAAGAACCTCAGAGGCAGTACTTGCTAAACTTCTGTACTCAGCCTCAGTGCTGGACTTGGCCACTAGGGTCTGCTTCTTAGACCACCAGGAAATTAGATTAGGCCCAAAAAAGATACAGGAACCTGATGTAGACTTCCTATCATCAGGGTCTGACCCCCAGTCAGCATCAGAAAAGGCAGTGATGGAGATAGGATGATGAGAAGCAGCTGGCATAAAGTGAAGACCATGGTGAAGGGTACCCCTGAGGTACCTCAAAATCCTCTTTACTGCCACCCAATGACTTTGCATAGGTTGAGATAGAAACTGGCAGGCTTTATTCACTACAAAGCTGATTTCAGGCCTAGTGATAGTGGCATATTGGAGAGCTCCTACTACAGATCTATAGTAAGTAGGATCTGGTAAATAATCAGTCCCCATTTTGGTCAGTTTCAGATTTGAAACCATAGGAGTAGGTAAGCTCTTAGCCTCACTCATATTGGTTTTGGCAAGGAGATCTTTGATGTATTTGGACTGAGAGAGGAAGAGAGATCCACCTGAGAGATGACCCACCTCAATGCCTAGAAAATAGTTCAAGAGACCCAATTGTTTGAGAGAAAATTGAGCATTAAGTTTGGTAACTAGCTGCTGAATGTGAGAAGGAGAGTCACCTGTCACTATTATATCATCTACATAGACCAGCATGTAGATAGAATAAGTGGAGGTTTTCAAGGTGAATAAGGATGGATCACACCTACTGGTGACAAACCCAAAGCTGTGCAAGGCAGCAGTGAGCCTTTCAAACCAGGCCCTAGGAGCCTGCTTTAAGCCATAGATGGCTTTATGAAGTCTGCAGACAAAAGTAGGATCAGAATTCTGAAAAACAGGAGGCTGCTGCATGTAAACTTCCTCTGTAAGGATGCCATTTTGGAAGGCATTGTTGACATCCAATTGAGTGAGTTGCCATTTTCTAGAGACAACCAATGTAAGAACAGTTCTCACTGTGACATGCTTCACTACAGGAGAAAAAGTCTCCTGAAAATCAAAGCCATGAACCTGGTGGAAGCCCTTGGCTACTAGTCTAGCCTTATACTTCTGAAGTGAGCCATCAGGATTTTGCTTGATTCTAAATACCCATTTACAACCAATTGCTCTTCTATTAAGAGGTAACCTAGTGAGGGTCCAGGTCCGATTTTTGAGTAAGGCATTGTGTTCATCCTGCATTGCTGCCAGCTAATGAGGATTTTTGAGGGCAGCTTTGTAAGATGACGGTTCCAGTTCATTGAGGAGAAGTGTAGGATGAAGTCTAGGTTGCACAATACCATCCTTAGCCCTAGTTACCATAGGGTGAGTATTAACATGAAGATTAGTAACCAAAGGTGAATTAGGAGCAGAGGGAGAAGGTGATGGAGAAGAAGAATGGAGAGGAGAAGATGCTGCAGTGGGAGAAGCATCAAAATGAGTAGGCATGGCAGAAGATTGAGATGAGGCAGAGGGAAGATGCTCAGGAACAAAGGCTGCCAGTGAAGAAGTAGAGGAAGAGACAGCAGCTGAAGTGATAGGAGAAGTACTGGCAGCTGTAGCCAACAAGGATGAATTTGAGAAACTGAGAGGAACAGGCACTTGGCAGTTGTAGGAAGAACTAGAGGCTGAAGGCTTATCTGAAAAACAGCTCAAGGTAAGGATACCTTGTTTCATTAAACAAGACATCTTTTGAAATAAAGAGTCTTCCATTTGCTGCAAGGCATTTGTACCCCTTGTGTTGGGTGGAGTAGCCTAAGAATAAGCATTCTCTAGTGTGATAAGAGAATTTGGATGAATTGTAGGGCCTAAGGTGTGGATAACAAGCACATCCAAATATTTTAAGAAACTTGTAATCAGGTTCAAATTTGAACAAGACCTTGAAAGGTGACTGGACCTAACACAGTAGTAGGCATCCTATTGATAAGGAAAGTGGCAGCCAAAAAAGCATGATCCCAATACTTGAAAGGTAGGGAAGCATGAGCTAGCAAAGTCAGTCCAGTTTCAACAGCATGCCTGTGCTTTCTCTCTACAGACCCATTTTGATGATGGGTGTGGGGACAGGTAAACCTGTGAATGGTTCCCTATTTGATCAGTAGAGGAGTGAGTGGTTGAAACTCACCTCCACCATCAGTTTGCACAATCTTGACTGTGCATTTGAACTGAGTTTGCACATATCCCAGAAAATTAGTGAAGATAGCAGTAACATCAGACTTTAGTTTGAGCAGAAAAATCCAAGTGAACTTTGTGTGTGCATCAACAAGTGTCAGCATATATTTAAATCCAGAAGTGGAAAGCATTGGAGCAGGACCCCACACATCAGCAAATATAAGGTCAAAAGGTGAATTATATAAAGTATTGGATGCAGTGGAGGGCAATCTATGAGCTTTACCCAAGCAACAAGCAACACAAAAATCCAAAGTAGATTGCTTGGGAATAGGAATATTACACTTGAGTAAGACAGACTTGAGAGCCTCATGATGAGGATGCCCAAGTCGTCTATGCCACTGCTCATACAATGAAGGTCCTAGGCTAGTGGCAGATTTATTTGCATGAGAATTCAAATGAGAAGTACCAGAATCACTGCTAGTGAGTGTGTGCACTACAGGTGTTTTATTCCTAGGAGAAGGTAAAGAAAGAGCCTGTAAAGATCCAAATGAGTAAAGTCCATCTTTGCTTAAAGCTCCTTGGAGAAGTACCTCAGAAGTAGCCTGGGATTTAACAATGCACACATCAGGATGGAACTCAAAAAACACCTTATTATCTCTTGCAAACTGACTGACAGATATTAGATTTTTGGTGATATTAGGAACAAGTAATAAATTCTCCAGTGTGAGTGTAATGTGTGGTTTGTGAGGTGAGTGAAATGAAGTAGTGCCAATAGAAGTGATAGGCAGACCTTGGCCATTTCCAAGAATTACTTGATCTGCTCCAGATGAGGGAATACTCTCAAGGAAGCTCTCTGCAGAGTGTGTGACATGATGAGTAGCACCTGAGTCAGGATGCCATGGAGAAGCACCAGATGGAGTGGCACCTGCATTTGAGCCAGTAACATATGCTTGTGCTTGCTTATCTGGCCTAATAGTAGCAGCTGGAGCACGCCACTGAACAAATTGAGGAGGATACCACTGACTAGCAGCCTGTTGTTGTTGAGCAGGAGCACTTTGATACCAAGGAGAAGGTGCACGCCATTGACCTCCAGAAGCAGGCTGAACAGCAAGTCTATAGTAGCACACTTTAGCATCATGACCAATCTTGGCATATACCTGACATTGCACACGATTACGTCCACCATTGCGACCACCTCCTTTGTTCTGAGCTAATCGGCCACCACGACCACCACGGGAATACTCCGACGGTGGTACTGACTCCAGTGTAGGAGCATCAGACGCAATAGAAACAATAGAATTAATAGTAGGAGTGGAGGTACCTTGAGTAAGATTCACAGAGAGAGAATCCTGAGAGACATTGCGAGGAGTACGATCAAGACGAGCTTCATGAGAGAGAAGCATCGTTTCTGCAACTTCTAGAGCACACGGTTCATTGCGATATTGGATGATTGACGCTAGGGCTTGGTATTCCGGTGGAAGACCTTCAACAATCGTCTCAAGTTGATCGCGATGAGAAACCGGATCTCCGATTGACTCCAGAATGTCACAGATCTATTGAATTCGACTTAGGTACTGTGCAATTGTGCGATCTCCCTTCTCCATGCTGCGAAGTTCATAGCGAAGTTGTCGCGATTTGGCGTAGACTTGTGTGCGTTGAAACTGATCAATAACAGACCAGATCTCGTGTGCGTGAACGCATTTGACAACGCGTGGAAGAACCACATCAGATAGCGTCGTCAAGAGCCACGTAAACAGAAGAGAATCTTCCTGAAGCCAGAGTTGATACGCCGGATTCTCAGAATCCGATTCACGATCTTCCGTCGTGAGAAATCGTGGAGGAACTTCAGGATTCACAAGGTGACGATGCAGCTTGTGAATGCGTATGATACCTTCCACCTGTTGCTTCCATGAGAGGAAGTTGTTGTTATCAAGCTTGATGCTAATTTGTTGAGCAAACGTCTTGAACGCGTTCTTCAGCGAACACTACAAGAAAAGGTAGATATTATATTTGGCCCGCTGGAAATTCGTAAGTATCTTATATATTAAATTTTTATTAAGTTTATATTTCCTTTTTTTAATATAAATTTATATTTAATGCATGCTAATTAACATAATTGTTGTTTAGGTTTGGGCCGAGTCGGACTGCTGCCAGGTGTGTGTACTATGTGATTCAGCAAATGTATAAAGAAGCTTGGACGACTTTTGGAGATGTTACAAATAAAAATGCTTGGTTTAATTGCTTTAAGGTATAATTAATATATTTTTTCGAGTCATTGTTTTTTTTTAAATTTTTTTACTATAGTTTTCTAACAGTTTATTTTAATGTATTCAGGAAAAGTGTACGTGGGATCCAATGAGCGAGAAACTTGTTAAAAAAAATTATTTCAGCAGAACATCAAAAAGACTTTCTGACACGTTGCGAAATGTTAGAAAGCGTTGGGAACGTGATGGTAGTCGTCCTGGGTGGTTGGGCCAAGAAGTTCTTGACAAACTTATTGCATATTGGAATTCAAAGGAATTTAAAGCTAAGTTTGAAAATGCTAAAAAAATAAGGGCATCTGAAAAAGGAGGTCACCTTAATGCAGTTGGAAGTATAAGCACTTACGAACATTCTCGACGCATGGTAATTATTGTCACTTTTTAAAGTTATGTTTTGATTAATTATTTGTTTTTTAATTAAAGTTAATTTTATTTTTTAGGCTAAAAGGTTGGGGAGACAAGCACTCATGATCGAGTTGGTTAAAGAAACTAGGACAAAAAAATCGGGTGATTTAGTTGACGAGCGTACTCGAAAAGCTTTGGTAAGTTATTCAATTATTATTATTTTTTTTATATTTAATGGCAATTTTGTGATGTTATTTTCACGTGGCAACTAAAAAGTTCCGGCGTGATTTTCATGTGGCAACTCTGATGTTGTGGCATGTAAATCACGTGGCAACTAATTTTCAATTTATTATTTAATATAATTTAATTTAAGTTATATATACATAATTTTTATTCTATTTTATGTGTAGGAGGATTATCAAACAAAGCTTGTGGATTTTTTGGTCGCTAATCCCAAATATACTCCTAGAGAAGGAGAGCCGCTTCATCCAGATGTTGATTTTTATATTTGGAGTGAAGTCATTGACGGAAAAGGGCCTAATGGATGTTTTTTTGGTGCGGGAAATTTGGCGGGAAGCATGAGAAGTGGAGATCGAAATTTATTTCAAAGAGTTAGAGATGGGGAAGGATCGTCACGTCCAACACAATTGGCACCACAAGTAATGGAAACAATAAGACAGTTGGCTCTAACTGAGGCGAGACGCGAGTTAGCGCAACGTGAGGCGGAGCTAAAGGCCCAAATGGATGAACGTGAGGCGGCGCTAAAAGCACAAGTGGAGGGGCAACAACGACAAATAGAGGCAATGGCGAAGATGCAAGCAGAGATGCAACAACAACAAATAGAGGCAATGGCGAAGATGCAAGCAGAGATGCAACAACAAATGCGGTTATTTATGCAGTCTCAACAAAGTGGTGGTCAACCGTCTAGAGGAAACGTGGGAGCAGCTGACACTGAGCAAGAGAATGATGATGATTTCAACCTTGATAATTATCCCGATCCCGATGATGATTTTTTAGGATAAATTTTATTTTTATTTTAATTTTAAATTGTATGAGATAACAAAATTTTATTTATTATATGTTAGTATTTTAGATATTATATTATAAATATAATATATTTTAGTAGTTTAATATATTTTTGTATTTAGTTATTATTATTATTAATTTAACTAAATAAATATTTTTATTAATATATATTTATTAATTTTCAACATATAATATTAATAATAATTTTTTTTATAATAATAAAAATCAGATTTTTTTTTAAAAACATTTTAAGTGTTTTCCATGTCACTGATTTGTGACATGTAAGACACGTCGCAACTTCCAAAATTAATTTCAAAATTAGCGACGTGTTTTACATGTCACAAATCAGTGACATGGAAAACACGCCACAACTTTCTTCGTGTACTGTGCCAGACTGCTTTTTGCAGACTTTGTCTGTCCCAGTTGCAGATGGAGGCTTGGTAATTGTGCAAGATTAGCGACGTGAATGCCATGTCACAGAGTTGTGACATGATAAACACAACACAAAAAGTTCCCACGCACTCCTAGGCGACGTATATGACCATGCGCTAATTTTACGTTCTGACGTGATTTTCCATGTTGTGTCATGGATTCCACGTTCTTGCGGAACTCGTAGCAAAAGCCATGATCGTAAGGATCAGAAGCTCATGATACCATAATAGAAAAAGATAAATGCAGAGAGAAAGAGAGAGAGAGAGAGAGTTTGTTGTAAACTTGATAATGAAAACTCTAACTGAATTAGTTACACGTGTTGTTTATATATGTGACTGCAGTGACACCTGTCACTGCCAGCTCACTATTACACTATAGTACTTAATCTAATTCTGTATGATACTATATACTCTAATATCTACAATCGCATAGAAATAAGCTTCAACCTAGAGCTAAAATAAAAATCCATTTTCCCTAAGATATAAAATAGATTTTAAAGGGTTTGTTATATTTAGTATGTATTCCAAAAAAATATTCATTTCTAGACATAGGACTTTCCATCATCTATGATTAATAAATGAGAAGCAATTCCTTTCTCATACCATTACCCCTATCTTGTTTCTATCTCAAATGATCCTACCAACTCTCAAATAATCTCATATGCTAATCAATTGCTTTGTCTCTTACTACATACATTGAACCTAAATTTGAATATTAGAATCAAACTATGCAAGTAATAATTGTGGGTGTGGAAAGTAGTAGCCATAAATGATTGTAACTTAGGACCCAATCAAACCCAACGTGACTTTCTCAAACCCAAGTTCAAGCCCACAAAAGCAATGACAACACTAGAATCACAAAGAGCTTTGCTTCTTACTATTTACACCCGACACCATGTTTTACTAGAGTACGCATGCAAGTATTTTTCGTTTATATTACTACTCTTCATTTTGACACTTTTTACATGAATGCATATGAAGTTCTGAACCAAACATTTAATAAAATACGAGACACACAACTAATAAACCTCAGAACCACTCAATACTTGTTGATGAAACTGTCAAGGAAAAATTTATGTCTCTGTCACTTCCTACTTTTTACAATGCAACTATTACTTTGGTTGTTGTGGTATTTCTCTTCATCGTGCATTATACATGTCACTGCCAATTGAAAATGTAGCATATATATATGATCAGTTATTAATTAGAGGTATTTAATCAAAATAAATATACATGTCTGGTTGGTGTAGTATTATAGTCAAATCCATATATAGGTGTTTCTCAATTTAATCATGAGCAAGTATCTTTTAAGGCTTCTGAATTTTTTTTATAACAAAACAGTCACTTATTAGGATTAGGAAACAATGGCTTCTCATTTTTCTGACTGATATTGTTATTGCAGTGGATTTTCAATTCTGGGTTCAGCATATTGCTCTGAAGGGTGAATGCTATTTATTGGTCCCTGCATAATTGGTAAATAATGATTATTAGTCAAATTCATATATAGGTGTTTCTTATTTTATTATAAGTTGCTGACGCTGTTTGGTTGCATAAGTGAATTGAAAGTAATTGCTTCTAATGTTTGGAATTTAAGACCATGTTGTAATAATTTATGACTACTTTTGTTGTAGCACACTAAAATAACTTCATTTTATTTCTTTGCAGAGAAAGAAGATCAAAATATAAGAATTACACCGATGAGATCGAAAATTTGGATAAAATCACTTACTACCTGTGGTTCGCATTTATTGTACGGAAAACATTGAATTGAAAATATGATAATAAAAGTAAAATATTAATTTAGATTTAACTAACTAAAACGTTATACTAAAATAGTAATTTTTTTCTTCTTTTTATGACATGGAACCGTATTTAGAAATTTCATCTTAAATTGACATGTTTTTTTTGGATTAAGTATGTTTTTGTTGCTTTCAAATATTTTAAATTTTATTTTTAGTTTTTACAAAAAATGATATATTTTAGTACTTACAAAAATTTTATGCATGAAGTTTTAGTACATGTTATTTTTTAAAATTTTGAAAGCTGTTTAATTATCCTTAAATTTTTAAATTTTTTAATAATTTTTTTCACACGTTTAGAATATTATAAAATATTTCTTTACCTAATTATAGATTTTTTTTTTAAATGAGAAGAATTTTTTAAATTTTTAAAGATAATGATAAAAGTATTGCAAATCTCGACTTAAAAATTAAAATTTGAGTTCTATTTTTTAGAGGAACTTTTTATAATGTTCTAAACATGTCTGTAAAATAATCATTCAAAAATACACATTGGTTTAACAATAATGACCAAAACTACGTGTATAATAATTTTGTGGGGATCAAAATATGCCATTTTTTTTAATAGGGACCAAAAACAAAATTTAAAAATTTTATAGGGACCAAAAAGATACTTAAACTTTTTTTAATTAAAATTGTTTAATTTCAATCCTCAATAATAATGTTACGATGATTAAGTTCCCTTGATATTCAAATTTGTTTAGTTTTTATTAATTTTAGGCTAAATACCATTTTTAGTCTCGTATCTTTAAGGTGGGGTTCATTTTGGTTCCTCAATTTTAAAAACGTCCATTTAGGTCCCTTATGTCTTCAAACAACGTCAGTTAGTCCTTTCCGTTCAAATTTTACTAACGACGACAATTTTTTTGCTGACGTGTAACTTAGCGACGAAAAAACGGACGCCATATTTTTTTCTGAGTTTTAATTTGATTCTTCATCTTCTTCCCAAAACTAAAACCCATTCTTTTCAAAACTGAATCAAAATCATATTTCATCTCTTTAATTTTCAATCTCTTTTCTATTCAAACCCTAATTAAAATCAAACACTTTAATACAGTAGATTTGTACGAAAAACCCATCAATTTCTCTTCATCCCAATACCAAACTCAGATAGTGAACTCACAACTAGCCATAACCTTGTAGACCTGTACAAAAAATCCATCAATTTGTCTTCATCCTGATGGCTCAACAATCGGGAGAGGGTCGAGTTCGGAAGCATTGTTAATTTCCGAGACATTCCACTTGAGCAACACACCTTTGTGGAAGACACACCACTTCTCCACCTAAAACCATAAGGTGATAGGTGAGTGGGTTCTCCCACTTATATATGCTCAAGTCACCACATGCATTTCCAATGTGGGACTATTATCCACACTCACACTTGTTATATTCTCAACACTCCCCCTCAAGTGTGAGTCCACAACGTCCCCCCTCAAATGGAAATTCCTCTTCCACTTATACTTGTACCGTTGTTGGCCACACTTCAACGGAACACTCTACTCACATGCCAACGACCATGTGGAGATACTTTCGATACAAGTAAGCCTGTCCCTTTCTCGAACCAAAGGCTCATGATACCATTTATTAGCGCAACAATCGGGGTACCGTTGTTGGCCACACTTCAACGGAACACTCTACTCACATGCCAACGACCATGTGGAGATACTTTCCGGGACATTCCACTTAAGCAACGACCATGTGGAGATACTTTCGATACAAGTAAGTCTGTCCCTTTCTCGAACCAAAGGCTCATGATACCATTTATTAGCGCAACAATCAGGGGAGGGTCGAGTTCGAGAGCATTGTTAATTTCCGGGACATTCCACTTAAGCAACACACCTTTGTGGGAGACACACCACTTATCCACCTAAAACCTTAAGGTGATAGGTGAGTGGGTTCTCCCACTTATATATGCTCAAGTCACCACATGCATTTCCAATATGGGACTATTATCTACACTCACACTTGTTATATTCTCAACACATCCCAATAGTAAGTGTAATATTATTATGAATAAACCATTTAGTTTTTCATTTCATTTTTACGCCTGCAAATTCAATACGAGATATTGTTCAATGGAAGTATAGAGAGTCCTAGGTTGCTTCCTAATATCATTGATATGACATCTATTTGGAATCTCTTCACAGCAGCTTCAGTGTTGTTTCATGTTATGCTGTGTGGAAGCATTTAAAATGAGTTTTGAAAAAGATGGGTTTTAATTTTGGGGAAGAAGATGAAGAATCAAATTAAAACTCTGGAAAAAATGTAGTATCTGTTTTTTCGGTTGATAAGTTACACGTCACCAAAGAATTGATGTCGGTAGTAAAATTTGAACAGAAAGGACTAACACGACACTGTTTGAAGACATAAGGGACCTAAATGGTCATTTTTTAAATTGAGGGACCAAAATGAACCCTAACCTAAAGATACAGGACTAAAAAGAGTATTTAGCCTTAATTTAAACATTCAAATCTATATAGTGTGTGATCATCTTTGTGTGATTTAGGAGGTTGTCTTTGATTTTTTGATCAAATAGATCGAATGAGTGAGTGGGTGGAGGGTGTCTGAATATGAGATTGCTAGTGGAGGTGTGACTTGTTTATTTGAGAGGAGGAGCTTTTTGCTAGCATTGCCATGCCTTTAATTGGTAAGGTGGAGTCTGTCTATGCAAGAGGATGAATGGGTGTGAAAGTTAGATGTACGTGATGGTTTCTTTGTGAAGTTGATCTTCGGTCTGATTACCAGGGTGTGTGAGAAGGAGGAGTATTAACAAAATTAGTTGGTTAGTTGCAACTAACTCTTAGAAGTCTTGACTTTGTATATATAAGATGTTGATCTCACATGTAATATCAGTTAGCTATTCACAATACAATGAAATCTTTTCTTTCTCCCCTAAACAACTAATTGTAATATAGTATATGAAGATATTTTGTGATCTCGCTTCCACATTTGCGCTTCCCTCTTCTTCTCATTCTTCTTCAACCTTCATCTATGGTGAATCATGATGATCCATATTACCTATATTCATAGGATCATCTTAGTGTTATTTTCGTTTCCCAACCTCTTAGTCGTTACAATTTCAACTCTTGGCATCGTGGCATGATGGAGGCACTCAATAGCACAATTTCTTATATTTTTTAGAAATCTTGGTATCCGGCCTTGCGACCGACAACACAGTTTCTTATTGGTTGTTGAATTCCATTTAAATTTTTTTAGCTTGTGTGATCTATGTTGAAAATGCTGCAGAGTCATGGAAGGAGCTCCATGATCGGTTTCAACAGAAGAATGGTCCTCATGTTTTCCAATTGAAGAAGAATCTTTAGAATTGTACTCAAGGTGCATATACTGTAAGCACCTATTTTACAACTTTCAAATTCTTTTAGGAATAATTGGGGGAATTTTGTCTCATTCAACGGTGTAATTGTGGGGGAGTTCAACTTGTCATTGATCATCTTCAAAATGAGTACATTTTAACTTTCCTCACGGACTTTAATGAAACTTTCAATTAGATTCGTGGACAAGTTCTATTAATGGATCCATTACCATCAATCAATGTTGTGTTGTTTATGGTTTCTCAAGATGAGAAACAAAGGGAGGTCATTACTACTTCAACCCCTATTGCATCCACAATTGCCTTTGCAGTTAAAGGTAGCACCAAGAATTTTAAGAAAGAACGCCCCATTTGTTCTCATTATGGTGTTATTGGCCATACAAAAGAAAAATGCTTTGCACAGTTTTCCTCGGATTTAAGAAGTCTTTAGGTCAAAAAGTTTATGCACAAGCCAATAATGTGTCTAGCTCTGCTATAAGTGGAGATACAATTTCAGATGTACATTCCATGTCTGCTCAACATTGTCAACAACTAATTCAATTCTTACAAGCTCAAATGAACAAGGCAGTTATACCTAAAGTTGGGGCTTTAGTAAATTCAGTCATTGTTATGAGTTTTTCTACTCTAGATACCCATATATCACATTTATCTAACACTTGGGTCATTGACTCAGAAGCTACATCACATATTTGTTGTCATTCTTCCTTTTTTCATAGCTATACACCTTTGTTCAATAAGTTTGTAATTCTTCCTAATCGTCATCAAATTAGTATTTCAGCCATAGGTAGTGCTATTTTGAATGATCTCCTCATTTTACATGATGTTTTACATATACCATCTTTCATTGTCAATCTTTTATCTATTGGAAAGCTGCTTTTAAATTCTCATTTTCAAATGATTTTTAACTAGATAGTTTCTTCAGTCCAGACACCATGCAATCCAAGATGATTTGTAAGGGTGAACTGTTTATATTTGTTTATTGTTACGTTTAATTTTAAATAAAAAAACGGTGTAATAATATTATACAAAAGAATCTTTTTATGATATTTTACATTTATCAACAACTGAACTCACTATTTTATTAAACACTTCAATTAATTTTTTTTTAATAAGCACTTCAATTAATTTATTAATTATTAGTCATTAGATATCAACTATTTGTCATCAACTATAAATTATTAGTTAGTCATCCACCATAAACTATCAACTAACTTATTAGCTACTATCAACTATTGTTACCAGTCCGAGCCAAAGAAGATAAAACTATGATAGCTTAAGATTTTTTCTTTAGCCACCTTCCTATGGGGGTGACCCCCAGCGAAAAACCAAAACTACCCCTGCTTCGGAAATGAACTTCCGAAGCGCTTTTTTTTTTTGAATTTTTTTTGTCTTCGGAAATGAACCTCCGAAGATGTCAAAACCGTTAATATTTCGGAAGTTCATTTCCGAAAATATTTCTGCATATACAAATTTCCCTCCTTCACTATTTCATCATTTTTCTCCAACACTTTTCCAAACCCTCCACAAAACCCAATCAATCTCCATCCATTTTTCGTCCTAAAATCAAGTTTCAAACCGTTGATCACGTTAAAGGGAGCATAAAAAGCTACAATTTCAGGTAAACATCACTTATTTCATTCCCTATTTCACTACATTGATTCAACAAAATTCTGCTGAACACTGATATAATTCGGAAGTTCATTTGCGAAATATGTTACCTAACATATTTCGGAAATGAACTTCCGAAAATAGGCATGGCAGTAAAAAAAACAGTTTTGGCCAACTTTTGATAATTTATTCATTTGTTAGGTATGGTGCATCCGGACAACATTGTGCAAGACGATGGAGTATTAGTTCCGGAAATTTTCAACGTTAATAACGATCCGGTTATTGACGTTACTCCTATGATCAATGCGGTCGATGTTCGACAACATTTTACAATTGATCGGAGCTTCGACGATCGCGAACAATTGCTTGATTGGGTTCGGAAGGAAGCTAACAAAAATGGATTTGCAATTGTTATTTTAAGGTCGGACAACGGAAATAGTAGGCGGAAAGCTTTCGTTGTTTTGAATTGCGAACGGGGTGGTAGTTATGTACAATCAAACCGGGTGCTAAAACATGAGGACACGGGGTCGAGAAAGTGCGGGTGTCCCTTTAAGTTGCGTGCCACTCGGAGGGTTGATGATTTGTGGCGGTTAACCATGATTTGTGGAATGCATAATCATGCCTTGGATGTCAAGTTACACAGGCATCCAATGGCGTGTCGTTTGTCCCGCGAAGAGAGGAATGTGATATCGGACCTAACGATAGTCAAAGTGGCGCCTCGCAACATACTTGCCGATTTGAAGCGTAAGAAACCGGATAGCGTTTCAAATATCAAGCAAGTTTACAATGAACGGCACAATCTCAAGGTTTTAAATATGGGCCCTCGGTCAGAAATGCAACAACTTTTGAAACTTCTAGGCGATAACAATTATGTTTCAAGCTTCCGAACCTCCGAGGACAAAGTTACCGTGCGTGATATTTTTTGGACTCATCCCGAAAGTATCAAATTATTCAACACATTTCCAACCGTTCTTGTGATGGATTCGACGTACAAGACCAACAAGTATAGGCTTCCGCTTTTAGAGATAGTCGGTGTTACCTCGACGGACAAGACTTATTCGGTGGGGTTTGCTTTTTTGGAGTGTGAAAAAGAAGACAACTTTACGTGGGCCTTGGGAATTTGCAAGTCTTTGTTAGTTGATCAAGCGGTTATGCCAAACGTCATTGTCACCGACCGGGACAATGCTTTGATGAATGCGGTCGATACCGTCTTTCCGACATCTACCGCTTTACTTTGTCGGTATCACATAACTTGCAACGTGAGAAGCAAGTTGAAACCCGCGGTTGGGACAAAAGATAGGCCGGATGAAAACGGTAAAATTGTTAAAGCCGGTGTTGTGGTTGATAGGATAATGGCAGCATGGAGGGAAATTTTGGATGCCTACTCCGAAGATGTGTATACCGAGAAATTGGTACACTTTAGGTCATTGTGTGGTTCCCTTAAGACTTTTTGTCATTATGTCGAATCCACCATTCTTGACAAAGTTAGAGAAAAATTCGTGTGCGCTTGGACAAATCGAGTTAGACATCTTGGTTGCACCACGACTAACCGAGTTGAATCCGCACATGCGGTCTTCAAGAGGTGGTTGGGTGATAGCAAGGGAGATTTGTGTCGGGGATGGGACACCGTGAACCAAATGCTTGAAAATCAACACAATGAAATTCAAACATCGTTCGGTCGGAGCAAGACGGTTATGGAACACCGGTTTAAAGGGCAAATTCTATTCTCCCAATTGATTTACAACATATCTCGAACGGGTTTGAATTTTTTGTTTCATGAAGCTAAGCGGTCGGAGACGACGGGGCCGGATAGTTCATTATGTGGGTGCACGATTAGAAAGACATACGGCCTACCATGTGCTTGTATACTTGCAAAAAAAAAGAATTTGAATTCACCCATACGCATGGATGAGGTAGCCGACCATTGGAAGAAACTTCGTTTTGATGATTTTGACCCGCCGAAAGAAAATGACTCCAAAATCACCATCTCCGACGAGTTGGAAGTGATAATGGAGAAGTTTGCTAAAGCGGACGACACAACAAAAATGCACATAAAAGAACAATTGCGAAAGATCGCATTTCCGGAGACCACCGATATGAAACCGCCATCTCAACCGGTTAAGACTAAAGGTGCACCGAAAAAGTCCAAAATTACACAAGATGACACATCAACAAAACGATCTCCTTCCTACTTTGAACATGTTGATGCATCGTTACCGGAAATTCATGAGACACCTAAGTCCAAGAGTAGTGGTAACAAAGGTGCCCGTATTTCGAAGCCACCTCGCACATCGCCGATAAAAAAATCACCCATTGTCTACATTGATGAGATGCCACTTTTTATGCACAAATATATCGATAACATCGTTGATATTGGAGGAGACGGCAATTGTGGATATTGGGCCGTTGCGGGTTTGCTCGGTAAAGGGGAAAATAATTACACTTTAGTCCGACGGGAACTTCTTGCGGAGTTGACTTCGTATCGGGACATCTACGGCTGACTATATGAAAATCAAGAAAAGTTTGCAAAAATTCATGATGCACTTGTTCCACCACTTACCGGTATCGCTCCGGTCTCGAAGTGGATGTCATTCCCCGATATGGGTCATCTCATAGCAAGTGCATATGATATTGTATGCGTCGATTTGACGAGGTTTGGACTAAGTGAGACTTTCTTTCCACTTCATAGTCGACCGCCATTGGACTCGTCGGGCCGAATCATATGCATCGGGTATCTACGATCGCGGCACTTCGTCCAAGTGTTTTTGAAACCGGGGTGTCCTATACCGGCTACTTGTTGTCAATGGACCGCACATCGTTCAAATAAGGCGGAAACTTGGCCGGATCCTTTTGTTTCAAGAATGGCGGAGTTTGAAGAAATGATGAGCCAAGAGCGCGAGCAAAATAGAGAGCGGTCGAAGAATGAGCCTATTTTGGACTTAGGATCCACCGATTGGTTCGGTGAATTTTAGTTTGTTCCGGATCGTTTTTTGTATGTATTGTTGTTTATCATGTAAAATCGGACCGATTCAATACATGTATAATATAATTATGTTTTATGACTTGCTTGTCTAATTTATGGTTAATGTCAATTCCATATGTTCAATTTAGACAACACACTAAGCAATCAACAAAATGCAAAATTTATGTCTGTTTCTGCATAATTCGGAAATGAACTTCCGAAATATACATGTCTGGAGTCTATTTTCGGAAGTTCATTTCCGAAATGTCCCCTGAGGCAGGATAAGGTTTGTTAGGCCATCAATGCTCCAATAAGTCTATAAATACACACTCTTCTTCATCCTCTCCACACCACAAAACACAAATGACACAAACCTACCCCCACCTAGCATTCGTCTACTTTGAAACCGGCTACCCGATGCCGTTCCAATTTCGCTTCTCGCGCGACACGCCGTTTGCGGAGTTGATACCGTCGCTCAACACGCTTTTACGCTATCCCGAGAATCGAAAGGTTGTCAAGCTCGAGTATCGCTCGCCATCGCTTAACGACGAGGGAGGCATTAAGTTCACACCTTTTGAGATCAAGAACGACGAAGATTTGACGGTTTTGTGGACAACGTTCGACCGATTTTCTTCGAAGGGCCCGATCGAGTTGGACGCGAAACTTCAAAGATCGGCGGACGATGTTATCAAAATGTTGACTCATCCCCACCTACCTGTGATCAACAATATGTAACTTTAATTATATGTAATATTATCGTTGTAATCTTCACCCGATTAAATAAAGCGAATTGTTGTTGTTTTTCATTTTCTTCTGTCCAGACATATTTTCGGAAGTTCATTTCCGAATTCCCCAAGGGGGGTGCGTCCGGAGATGAACTTCCGAAACACCACATTTTCTGAAAATGTAACTTTATTTCGGAGATGCATCTCCGAAATCAATATTTTATATTAAAAAAAAACACTTTTTCGGAGATGCATTTCCGAAAACACCTTTTTTAAAAAAAAAAGTACAGTTTCGGAAATGAACTTCCGAAACAAGGGGTATTGTGGTAAATTCATCATGGGTGGGCAAGAAGGTTGGGAGGTGGGTGAAGAAAAATTCTAGCTTAATTCGAAGAGTCGTAGGGGTGTGGATAATAAATAGGAACAATTTATTATAATAAGGAAAGTTTTTACTGATAAAAGTACATT
Organism: Vicia villosa; assembly: GCF_029867415.1. Lineage (NCBI taxonomy): Eukaryota > Viridiplantae > Streptophyta > Magnoliopsida > Fabales > Fabaceae > Vicia > Vicia villosa. The sequence goes on from NC_081181.1 coordinate 196,594,497, forward strand.
AGTAATTCGTGCGGGTATGGACAGTTGTAGTCATAAATAATTGCAACTTTAGACCAAACCAAACCCAACATGACCTTCTCAAACCCAAGTTCCAGCCCAAAAAGCCAAGGACAAACTCTAGTATCACAAAGAGCTTTGCTTCTTATTATTTGCACCCGATGGTTTGCTATTATATTGCCCCTCCTCATTTTGACACTTTTCACATGCATGCATCTGAAGTTCTGAACCAAACATTTAATAAAATATTGTAGGATCAAGCGCTTACCATTGCGCTAAAAGCAATTGCTGTTAGTGAGGGCGCAACTTTATTTCCTTATAGTATGAGCCCTCAGGGGCTACACCTAAAGCGAGGTTTGTAAGCTCTCTCTAGGCGCCATGGGTTAGGATGTTAAGCCCATTCGAATCCCTAAGGGCGACGCTGGATTTATTTATCCAACAAATATGAGACACACAACCAATAAACCTCAGAACCACTCAATACTTGTTGATGAAACTGCCAAAGAAGAATTTGTCTTCTGTCACTTCCTACTTTTACATCCAACTATAACTTTGGTTGTTGTGGTATTTCTCTTCATCATGCATTATATACATGTCACTGCCAATTGAAAATGTAGCATATAAAATATGATCGGTTATTAATTAAGGGTATTTTATCAATATGTCTGGTTGGTGTAGTATTATTGTCGAATCCATATATAGGTATTTCTCAATTTAATCATGAGCAAGTATCTTTTAAGGCTTCTGATTTTTTTTATAACAAAACACTCACTTATTAGGATTAGGAAACAATTGCTGCTCAATTTCTGACTGATATTGTTATTGCAGAGAATTTTCAATACTCAGTTCAACATATTGCTCTGAATAGTGAATGCTATTTATTTATTAGTCCCTATATAATTGGTGAATAATGTTTGGGAAGATGCTGCTTTTAAATTTTATGTGCAGGTAGTGATGATTATTAGTCAAATTCATATATAGTAGGTGCTTCTTATTTTAATTGTAAGTTATAATGCTGAGGCTGTTTGGTTGCATAAATGAATTGAAAGTAATTGCTTATAATGTTTGGAATTTAAGATCACGTTGTAATAATTTATGACCTCCTCTGTAGCACACCAAAATAACTTCATTTTATTTCCTTGCATAGAATTTATTGTACGGGGAACATTAAATTGAAAATATAATAAATAATAGTTTTCTTTTTATACATTTTATATTTGTTTTTCTTTCATTTTTTCTCAAAATATAATAATAAATATAAAATAATAATTTAAATTTAAGTAACAACTAAAATATTATACTTAATAGAATGGATCATTAGATAAAAATAATAGTTTTCTTTTAATGACATGGCACTATATTTAGACACTACATCTTAAATAGACATGTATATATTTGATTTTTTTTTTTTATAATTGTTTTCTCAAAATTGTTCAATTTCAATCTTCAACAATAACGTGATTGAGTTCTCTTGACATTTAAAATTGTTCAATTTTAATTAATTTAAACATTCAAAATTATGGGGTGTGATCAACTTTGGGTAATTTTAGGAGTTAGTTCTTGATCTCTCTAATCATTGCGTAAGGGAGAGTGGGTGGAAGGGTGTTTGGTGCAAGTATGATTATTAATGAACCGAATCAAATCGAAAATAGTTTGAAATTTGATATGACAATTAAATTGTTTAATTATATTCATGAATCAAATCAGCTAAATATGAGTTAAAAACGAAACTCGTTAATTAAATGAGTTGAACTTGAATTATACATAGGTCGACTCATTAAATTCATGAGTCAAGTCGATTATATATGAGAAGAATTATATTGTCTTTAAGAGTATATTTAAAGATTTGTTTTAAATCTTACCCCTATATTTTCTTTTAATCTAACGGTTTTAATTAATATTTTACATTCTCAAGTGAGCAAAAATAATTATACAAATAAAGTCAATCTAGGATAAATTCCAATCTTATAACTTTTATTTTATTTTTATATTTTTTATATAAAAAAGTATTAATTTAAAATGTCAAATATATATAAAAAATAGACATTAAAAAAAGACGTTTAAGTTCGTGAATCAAGCGAGTTGAACCTAACGAGATGAAACTAACGAGTTGAACCGAGTTGTCTTTGAACTTCTAACGAGTCGAGTTTTAGCAGAAAAAAAGTTCGTGATGAACTAAAACCGATATTTGAGCTGAACCAATTCTAAACGAGCCGAGCTGAGGCGAGTTCGATATGACTCGTTTCATTTCCATCTCTAGGTGTAAGAATTCAAGGGGATGCGTGACTTGTTTATTTTAGAGGATGGACTTTTCAATAGTATTCTTATGAAGTTGGTTGCTTACCAAGGAATCTGAAGAAGGAGTTAAGGTCGGTTAAAATGGTTCGAGTGTTAGCAACTAGTACGAAAAGTTGGGATCCCTCTATTTTGACGGTTCTATGTACCTGCTTGATGGAGTCTTATGTAACACCCGAGACCGAAGAGGGTATAGGGTGGTTGCACCGCATGTAACACTCGTGACTGAAGATGGTGAGGAGTGGTCACCACATCAGAATGAGAGGGATCTTGAGGCTGTGCATATATGAGACTACATGGTTGAAGGAAAACTTATAAGGATTGATGAGTACTACCTATACTAACAAGATGCATATTCTTTTTGGTAGCCTAACCATAAGAACTCCACAATAAAGTGTGCTTGACTAGAAGTAGGGATAGAAATAGGGTAGGCTAGGCTTTATAAGGCCTGGGTTTGGCCTACGATAAACTTGAAAGGCCTGAGCCTAGCTTGTGGCCTATAATAGGCTCTCTTTTTTGGCCTGGCCTGATCTTTTTAAAAGCCTGGTCTGGTCTGAAAGTCTATTTTTCATTATGGTTTTCGATTAATCCATATTATTTAAGAAACCTTAAAAGCTAGTCTAGAAGTAGTATTGGGATGGGTGACCTTCTGGGAAGTTTTTCGGAAAGCGTGTGTGTGAGTTCAAAGCATGCTAAAAAGACTCGTGTTGGTTTGTGGGGTCAGTCAATAATCCTGAAAGCAATCTGAGGCATTAGAAATGATATTAGAGCCAGATCTCTCCAGTACGATGTGGTTCAGGGATGAACCATGCAGAAGTTGGCGGACATGTAACATCCAAGGTCGAATAGGGCAGAGGGTGGTGGTATTGCATGTAATACTAGTAGGCGAAGATGACGAGGGGTGGTTGCTACATGGAAATGATAGAGATCTTGAGGGTGTGTAGATATGAGACTGCATGGTTGAAAGAAAGCTTATATGGATTGCTGGGTACTATTTATACTAACAAGATGCATCTTCTTTTCGATAGCTTAACCATAAGAACTCCACAGTTAAGCGTGCTTGACTAGGAGTAGTATTGGGATGGGTGACCTTTTAGGAAGTTTCCTAAAAAACGTGTGAGTGAGGTCAAAGCATCTTGAAAAGACCTATGTTAGTTTGTGGGATCAGTCGGTAATTCTAAAAACAATCGCGGGCGTTACATCTTACGCCTGTTCATATATGTGCAGAGTATTCTCAAATATCCACTCTTCTATATTGAGTCTATGAGTCGTGAGTATGTTGATTTAAACTATGTTGAGTATCTAAACTATACGTTCTTCACAGAGAACTAATATAGTTGTATTATGTACAATTGAAAGACTGAGAAAGAATGCAAAATGTGATTTTTTGAGATATCACATTCCTACCTAATTCTCACGACTGAACGAGAGTTGTTTGATTTCAACTAAAGATAAGTACTTGGAGAAGAAGTGCTTGAAGAGGAGGGCGCCAATGCATGGTTGAACTCAATAAAAATAATTTGTTTGACTCTTGCTTGCTAATATATGTTTAATTTAATTTTATGGAATGTTTATGTTCAATATGTTTATTTATTAGTTTACCAAGTTTGAATTTTAGAATTTGAACATTTTATAAATAGGTTGCAAATTTTAGAATTCATTTGATGGACACTTTTTTACAATTTAAAGAACAACCGAGAAGATTGGAGAATTTTTTTTTTCCAAAGACTAATCCTAATTTGACTCTTATGGGTGTTGTATGCAACTTGGCCCAAAACAAAACCCAAATATCAAATTAAAAAAAAAAAAACAATTGAAAAAGATCAAATAACAAATTTTAAATAAAATATAGCAAACTAGTTTTAAAGCTTTAAACACTATCCAAACAAATTTGTAGTCTCTTCTAACTAAATTTCATATTTTTGAAGAAAAAAAATATGTCAACAAAAAAATAAATAAAAACCGAACAAGTCCCTCCTAACTTTTTTTGTCCCATTTGCAAAACTCGTTTGGGAAAAAGTAGCAAGACATCATAAAGGCCAAGAGTACTACTATTCAAATCAAGTCCATAATTCACCACAAGGGGGAAAAAAGAGTTGGATGAAATGAAGAAAGAAAAAAGTGATTCAAACTTTTACTACATCAATGAAGCAAAAAGTTCAAAGAAAGTTTGTGGTTCCATAATGGCACCAAACATTATTTTTATAAAATAACCAAGCCTTAGTAAAAGTACAAATCCACCTCAACTTTGAATCTCATGATTCTCTTGTGTTTGTATAAGTTCCAAACACAAGCTTTTGGCGTTTGGCTTTTAGCACAAAGTTATTATTCCTTACCTTATATTTCAAACCTATCACAAAAACATTATAAAGAGTGTGACATTGAGACCTTAAATAATTATGAAAAAAGTCCAAAGTATTGTCTTGAATATGGTACACAGCGTGCCATACTATTTTCATGCAGACGCAGCTGGCTCTTTAGCTAGTTGTCCATATAAATATAACTCAAACCAAAATGGGTGCTATACTCATTGCTTATTCAATCATGCATGTATCACATATATCCAATTTCAACCTTAATGTACCTTAAATAAATGACACATACTGTCCAATTTCATCATCACTATCATTATGATTGTTTTTGCATCCAATCAAAATATGATGTTTGTTAGTGGACCTGCATTTTCAGTCTGGTGAATATTGTTAGAATTGGAAATGGTGTTTGTTTCATTGTTGGGAAATAAGAAGCTATTGTCTCTTGATTTAATAGCTAGCCAAGCACATATTGGGGGTACAATCATTTGTGATCTATTTTGGAGTTTTTTTTAGGTTACATAAAGATTTAAGTGAGCCAACATACCTCACATTAGAAGATGAACACAACATATCCATGTATGAATCAAATTCTTATTAACTGAATTAATCTTTGTTAACATTTTTAGAGGATATATTTTATTTAATATAACTATTTTATCAATTTTTTTAACGTTTGAGATTTGATGTCAAATTAAACTTTGATATTTTTGTGTAAGCCTAAAAGACTTACACCAAATTTTAATTGTTAAAAAAATTGATTAAACGGTCATATATATAAAAGGAGGGTTATATTTACTCCAAGAGTAACTCATTATAACTTACTCTACATCTTGACCCTTTATTCTTTTCAATCTGATGGTTAAAAATAATAAGTAATTAAATATGGAGAGAGAAAACTATTTCTTATTATGGTTAACCATCCGATTGAAAAGAATAAATGGTCAAAATATGGAGTAAGTTATAATGAGTTACTCTTGGAGTAAATATATATATATATATATATATATATATATATATATATATATATATATATATATATATATATATATATATATATATATATATATATATATATATATATATATATTAATATTAGACTATTATGTTAACAATTTTTAATTTTTTAATAAAATTTTATAATATATTTATTATTTTGTTAAAATCTACTAATGAGTCATTTTAATTGTAAAATTAACGAGAGTCAGATTTAGGTCAACTTATTACAATGCATTATTAGTATTACTCCAATTTAATGCATTAGCATTAATTATTTGTGGACATAGTAACCTAAGTTGTTTAATATAAGAATTTATGGAGAACAAGCTAAATAGTAGAATGGATGAGCTTGCATACTCAACTCTAATTAGAGACATTAATATCATATGGCAAGGACATTCATGCCATCTTTCCACACGAATGCCAAACAGCAACATTTTCAAACTGTCTTTAAATCCAACTTTCCATTTTCATGTTATTTATTAACATCATCAACATGATCACACACAATAATTTAACTGTTGCAATGTTTAGACAATAGGACACAATAGGGAGGGGGCCATCCAGGGTAAGGTTTGAAGACTTTCAAGTTTGAATAGATTGATGAATAGTTTGAAAAAAGGTTCTCTGCAACACTACTACCTGCTCTAAAGTTGTGAACCAAGCTAAGAAGTAGTAGTAGTAGAAGTAAGTAAAAAATAAAAGTAACAATGTTAATAGGAAATGCATTAAATTTGTCCCTTCCACAAGTAGATAGGTAGCTAGCTATAGTACTCACTCATCAAGTAAGTCTAAAACTATAGCTCTCAGAATCCCCACGTGAAATATCAACCGAGGCCATCCCCTGGCTACCTCACTCACCCTCTTCAACTACTTATTAAATGTAACAAAATCATGTGTCCTTAAAGTAAGATATGTTTGATATTCTTATATATCCAAGTGTCAATGTGTATTTCAATTATAAATAAAATCATCTTTAAGATGATTACCAATATAAGTGGTCTATAATAGGAGTAGCAAAATTTATTTTCATTTTTAACCGTTAGATCTCACAATTCTATCAAATTAGATGGCCAATTGCGAGTATAGATAATTAGACACTACTATTATTTTTGCATGTATTAATTAATTAATCCTAAATGAGAATAATCATCACCAAATGAGTGTTGTCCCATAAGTCTTCCAAAGAAAAAGAAAGATCCTCGAGTCAATAAGCTTCACGTCAATAAGGAAAGACGTGTTTTATAGAAGAGTTTGATTATGAGATATTAGGAGTTATTATTGCATAAGTTCTTTTCAACACCATCAAGATAGAAAGAACAACTCACACGCTAAGTAACAATACACTGTCAACCGTAATTATAAGTCTTTCACAACCGATGTTATATGTGTTTTTTTGTAGTACTGTTTGCCCCCTTAATGGGGTGGTACATACAAATACTTCTACATCCAAAAAAGTTTATATCGAATGTGAAAGATATTCTATGTGTATCTTAATTTGACGTTTTACAGCTCTTTTTATAAAAGTTTATTAGGGTTTGGGGAAGGAGCTAGAATCTTCCAATGTTAGCCCATTGTCTAAATAGACATCTGTCAAGCTAAATTTTATTCGATCATTTGTCGATCCTCCTTCAATTATTTATTCGGATAAAGTGTTTTCTTATGGCAGTAGGTCAATGTTTATTTCTATGGTTCTTGAACCTTCCTTGAGTTTATAGTTGAAGGTAGAATATCTCTTACATTATCTCAAGATCTGAAATCATAATGGTGTATTATAACGACCTCTTAGTTTTAATGGCTCGATATTAGGTCATGCATGACCGAACTATATGTGTTATGAAATCATGTTTTAGGGTAGAAGTATAGTCTCAGTCTAGGCTGGACATTTATCAATGTCTTTTTAAATTTATAAATTACATCAATGTTTCAAGTATTATTTTAATAAAAAAATTATAATTCATATATTAACACTTCTTATTTTTCTTTAAAGAAATATTAGATAAATGTTAAACTTATCTAATTAATTTATGATAAGGTATTAGTCTCTTGGATGAATTGTCTATTCCAATAGCTTCATACTTATTTTAGGGTAAAATAATAGTTAGTGTGATATTATTGTTCTCATTTTTATGTTAATAATATTAAAAAATATTATTTATTATAATGATGAATACTTGTCATGTATGACTCTTCTATATTAGTTAATATAAGTATTATTTTTATTTTACGTTTTTTGACTAGTAGAGAAAGTGACAATAATCACCAAAATTTCACATGATTATGAGATTTAGATTTTAATTTAGGATTAGGTGCAAATGGATATTTTTGGAAATAAATCATATTTAGCATTTTTTATAGACACAAAAAGTTATTATCACATAACACCCTTACAATTCGCTCTCAATTATACAACTAAATTTCATTACATTAATTTCCTTCTTTTTCACCAAAATATAATAGCATGCAAACATAATAGTCATACATTTTATTTTTTAACCAAAATAAGTAAAAGATGTTGTGATTGTGAGTTATGGTGGAAGAACGAATGCCGGAGATGTGTGAAGGAAGTAGGGCTGGAAATGAGTCGAGTTGAGTCGAACTCGCCTCAGCTCAGTTTGACTCGTTAAGAATTGGCTGAGTTCGAGTTCGAGTTCGAGTTCATGACGAACTTTTTTTTCAGCTCAAATTCGACTCGTTAAAAATTGGCTGAGTTTGAGTTTGAATTCGAGTTCGAGTTTATCTCGAACTTTTTTTCAAGTCAAACTCGACTTGTTAGAAGTTCACGAACATCTCGATTCAACTCGTTAGGTTTATCTTGTTAGGTTCAACTCGCTTATTTCACGGACTTAAAAGTAATTTTTTAATCTCTTTCTCTCTCTCTCTCTCTCTATATATATATATATATATATATATATATATATATATATATATATATATATATATATATATATATATATATATATATATATATATATATATATATATATATATATGACATTTTAAATTAATATTTCTTAAATAAAAAATATAGAAATAAAATTAAAGTTATAAGATTGAAATTCATACAATGTTAATTTTATTTGTATAATTATTGGTAGAAATATTTTTCTCATTAGAGAATATAAATAATCAATTAAAATCATTAGATTAAAATAAAATATGATACTAAGATTTAGAGTAAATATTTAAACATACTCTTAAAGACAATATAATCTATCTCACATATAATCGAGTTGACTCATGAACCTAACGAGTCGAACTATGTATAGTTCAAGTTCAGCTCATTTAGTTAACGAACTAAGTTTTTAGCTCATACTCAGCTCATTTGGTTCATGAACCTAGTTCAACGATTTAATTTTCGAATCGAGTTTCGAACTATTATCGAGTTAGTTTGGTTCATTGCCAGCCCTAGAAGGAAGGCCCTAGTTGGACAGAGGAAGGACAATAATGATTGATTGGACGGTGGAATTGTTCAAGTGAGGTATGGAATATTGAAGAAATTTAAATATGAAATTGCCAAATAGAATTTATATGAAAGGTTTTCTTCAAATAAAATTTCAAAAAAAAAATATGACGATTAATTTTTTATAAAGATAAAAAGTCAGAGTAATAAACTAATAATGTTTAAATAATTTTATAATTTATTCAGGGGTACGGATATCTACGGAACATCGGTATCTATTAAAAACGGATATTTAAATATTCATTTATTTTATATATGGATATCCATTAAACTACCCGTCTCATATTCGTGACGAATTTTATCCGCAGGTATAATTTTTTTTGCCCATCCTATTTAAAATAGGTATTCGTTTATTAATATTGACATTTTGAAGTTGATCTAAGCCATACATATTATCTTTTTATATGGAAAATATTTTTAAAAATAACTAAATTTAACTAATTAAGGGTTTTGTTAACGAGTGCCCCCGAGGTATATCTTACAACTCGGGCTACCCGACCCGTGACAGGCTCGGGCTTTTGGCGGGTCGAGTTTAAAAGCCCAAAATTTAATTGGGCCAAAATTAAGTTGTTCAAGTCCTGTCTATCACGAGTTACGGTTATTCGGGCCAATCTAAATTATATTTAATATTTTTTAAAAAATTAAAAACTTAATATACTATATGATTTTAAATTTTTAACACAATCAAAAAACACTTTTTAAAATCAATTTAAAAACAGAAACAAAGGTATGTGTCTATCAGAAAGAAACAAAGGTATGTTCATGTATTGTAACAAGCACATTGGATTGTATGATCCATTATATATTATAACAAGCACAGTTTGCTACTTTACATGTCATGATATATAAAATATTTTTTCTAACAAGTAGAGTGAATATACTCATAATATAGCAAGTATAGTAGTCACTATATATTAATAGTGGGAAAAACTTCCAAATATACTAGTCATTTATATATTAACAGTAGGGAAAAAATTTCAAGTATACTAGTAACATATAAGATCTAAGAATACATTATATATCTTTACAAAATGTACAGTATATATTATAACATCTCTATGTAATGTATATGAATTCACATCTCTAAAAATTAACATCTTTATATAATGTGTATGTATTTTTAAATTTATTTATTAGTATGTTTTAGAATTTCATTTTAAATTACTTTTATAAATTATTAAAAAAAATTAATCGGACTATCCGCAACTCAGTCGGGCTAGCACGGTTAGACATCAGGCTTTAAATGGAACAGGCTAAAAAGCCCGGATAATAATCGGACCATAATTTTCTTGTTCAAATTCTTTATTTTGGCGGACTTTTCAGCCCGACCTGACAGGCCCAGCCCATTTTGTCAGCTCTACCTCAGGACACTCTTTAAACATACTAAATAACAAAAATATTTTTTATAAAAATCAATATTTTAATTTCCAATGCATTTAAAAAAAAAAACTTACCACTTTAATCAGTTAAAAAATTCTAAAGACACTTGTTAGCATATCCTTATGATTATAAGTATTCTTAATTTAATATTAAAAAATATTTAAAAGATACTGAATTTAATGAACTAATTAGTAACATAACATTTGTTCAGTGTATGAACTCTAAGTTTGTAAGTTTCATTGTCTTCTTGAGAGACTATCGAAACTAACTTTAAAAAAAATATAATTAATGTAATAAAATTATTTTCATTGTTGTTGTTGATGATATTATAAAAATATTAATTTTAATTAATTATTTATTGACTAATACCTCGTGCACTTTAGTATGCTCCAACGATTTTTTTCGAAATAAAATGAATAGGATATAATGATAATTTTGGTAGCAAGTCTATCTTTGGTTTTGGTTTTAGTTTTAGGAGAGCAAAGTAGAATTGATTTTGCAATGATCTTAGTGGAAGTTTGGATTGGTTTTTACAAGCCCCAAAAACACTTTTAGTCTACTTTAACTTGAAAATTGATTTTTTTTTGTTTGAATATTTTTCCAAAATCAATTCTCCTCCTCCAAAAACAATTCTAATAGAAGCTTTAATTCCTAACTTTTGAGTTTAGTAGAATCATTTCTAAATTTATTATATATTATTTATTACAACTCTTTTAAACTTTTATTCTTTACCCTCTTTAATTTTCATCAATTACTTCTTTTCTTTTTGATTTATATTATAATTTATTACCATTTTAGTAATTATACAATATAAAATCAATTTTATTAAAATTATCCAAACAACATTAATTGATAACAATTACTTTTATATCATTGTATTCAAATATAAATCAATTTTTTTAAACTATGTTGAAATCAATTCTACCAAACTCAATTCTCTCAGTATCAATTCTATCTACCACCAATTCAAACATGCGCTTAATATGTTTGGTTCTGTTAAAGTAGAATTGATTCTATTTTCAAAATTAATTTTATTTTAAGTTAAAATTTGTAGTTTCTGCTTCCAGCATTGATTCTGAATAATTGTTACACTGAAATTTATTGTGTAACTCAGTTTCACTTAAACATATCTAAACATAAATTAACTCTGCTAAACTCAATAATATTAAAATCAATTTTACAAAACTCAATTTTATTAAAATTAATTTTGTCTACCGTCAATTCAAACATATCCTAAATTATTTTCTCTAATTCTATAATTGATAATTGACTTACAAAAAGAATATTATTCTTATACACTTTTGAAATAACCTTTTATAAAATTTCAGAAAGAGTAACAGATCTCAGTTAACATAGTTTTCTTCAACCAAAAGAGGTTCAAGATCTTTTTGCAGCTGCTTATTACACTTTCCATTCCATGCGTTTCCTAATTCATGCATGATGTAAAAAACCACCTTCAAATTCACCCAAACACAAAGAAGGTAAATTTGTGAAGACATGAGAGAGATGTTAAAATATTTTCAAATAGATGATATACTTTGATGTCTCAAATTTAATGATGTATTTCCTACCTGCCTCCACAAACCGTTAGCCAAATTTATGCAAAACAATTAATAGTCTAGTAGTCTTATAAATACTATTAACTCATTTCTCTAGTTGGTGTAGATAGTACTTTTTTAGTAAGACTTTGTAATAAAAATTAATAGGGTCATAAATTTTTTGGATAATTATTAAACCAACAACCTAATTATTTGGGTAATATTTACTCTGAGTGAATAACCTTTTGAAAACAAATAATATTAACTGCATTTGTACGAATGAAAATCAACTCAATTTCTTTAAGTCAAGCTTTGAATTCGAATTTTGTTAAATAAAAAAAATTATTGAGTGAAGAGATTTTATCAAATATTCCTAATTTTAGAGATTAATATGAAAAATAAAGTTGGTGACTTTTTTGCATCAATAATTTTTTTTTTAAAGTTTTACATCAAACTTGGTTTTAAATTGAAAACATCTTAACACAACTGATGTACGTGAAACAAACTTAATATAACGAAAGTTTGGTTTACCTCATTGTGAAACAATTAAACCTTAGACAATAGTTATTAGTTATATATGTGACAGTATTTATTTTTTCGTTAATCTACCACTTTAATTAAGGATTTAATGGAAATGCACCGACAGTGTAAAGCAGTTTTACACTGTCAATGAAATCTAAACCGGTAAATTTTATAAAAAATTATTTTTTTCTTTAAATTAAATATAAAATATTTAATTTTAAAGGTTGTGATGCACTAACCGTGTAAAAAAATTTACACTGACAGTGCACTACCTTTAAACTCTTTAATTAAAGTTCAACATCTTTCATTACATATATTTATTTTATTTATTTATTTCATAATTAAGTTAATTTGATGTAAAATTATTTCTTACAAGTTTTTTTTAGTCGAAATCATTGTTGAACATTAATTCAAGTTAATTGACATTGTTAGTTTATAACTATAGTTTGTTAATACTTTGTTAGCAAACTAACCAATATGACACTATACTTGTATAAATTCTATTTACTATGAATAAGAGACATAGCCCTTACACTTTATTTTTAATCCATTTTTGCACTAAACTCTAACAAATTGGTATCATAGGCTAATTCGATTTTGGGAGCAAAATAGTTATTGAAGTTATGATGGGAAACAACAATTTTATGACAAAACTATCTATTTTTTATGGCAAGAACTAGGATAGATGGTGCAAACAAATAAGAGTCATATTCGATGTTCATGATGTGAGTGAATTTGTAAATGATGGTTTCACATATTGGTTGAAACAAAAGGTTTTTATTCACATCCACCAATGTATTGAAGTAAAGGTGTTTGATAAAATTGTAAAGGCAACCACGCATACGAAATAATATGGTGGCAATGCAAAGACAAAAAAGGTTTGTCTTCAATCTTTGAGGAGGTTGTATGGAAAATTAAAGGTGAAAGATAATGAAGTAATGTCAGATTATTTTTAAAGATTGTTGACATTGATCACTCAGATGAAGAATTATTATTCCTCGATATGCAGTTTCTCAATTCAGATGCAAAAATATACAATTTCATATACATGTTTCTCATAGGAGATAACAAAAACAAGAGGATTTGTCAAATAACTTTTAATTCATCAAAAACTCGTTGATGCTCTGGTTTTCATTTGAAACCTTCTTCTTTTTTTAAGTGTAGTACTGGCAACAAAAAAAAAACTTTTTTTCTGCCACATAGGTTTGAAATAAATCTCCTCAGAAAATTAATTTTACCTAGTAAAGATTGAAGTTGTTTCTTCTCTGACGGAGCGCTTATATTGAGTATAACCTTTGTCTTGTTTTGAATTATTTCTATGATTTTTTATGAACCACAAAGCCTAAAAATTTGTCTGTATGGACACTAAAAGCACAAATTAATGGACTCATTTTCAATCCATATTTCCTGATCCTTTCGAATGACTGACGAACGTGGTCTACATGACCATTTTTCGACGAGGATTTTAAACTATAACATTGATATAAACCTGCATAAAGGTTTCAACTAAGTCATGAAACATAGTATTCATTACCCTTTGGTATGTTTCACTGACATTATTTAGGCCAAAAGGCATTACTACCTATTTATAGGTTCCCAAGACCCCAGGACATTGAAATTCCATTTTCGACACATCTTCTTCTTCAATGAAGATTTGGTTATATCTTGGGTAACCATCTAAAAGACTTAAATATTCAACCTTGCCGCTGAATCGACCCGTATTTCTGCAATATGCATTGGATATTCGTCTTTTGGGGTTCCATTATTTTTAATAACAGGGAATACATTTGCTAACAAATCAACATACTTGGAAGTTCATATGAATTTGTTTCTCAAAAGCCTTTCAATATCTTTTTTGATTTTCGACATCATCTATGTTGCAAATTTCTTTGGCATATGCTTCATTAGTTTCTTATCAGGTTGAATTGGCAGCTTTAACTCCACAAAATCTCTACCGAGTCTTGGTATTTTATCGTTGCCCCAAGCAAAGCAATATTTGAATTCTTTCAGTAACTCAATCATCTAGACATTCAGGCTTGGATCAATCTTTGTACTTATGCATGTTGATTTTCTTTATTGCTCTATCTCCCAGGTCGACTTCCTCTAGAGGGTCTTAGCTCGGGGAAGAAACTAACAGATATTTTACAAATCCCATAGGCTCGTCGTCATAAATACAACCGTGCCTCCGACCTTCTGACTTGTCTTTATATATCTCATCCAATGTTGGACGTTCTTTGTCTATTAACTTAGAAACGGGACTTTTTTCAACCTCTTTTGTTTGATTAAGTTCAATTGAGTTGGTTTCAATCACCATTTTTTGTTGAAATCGGCTTCTAAGGTCGCCTTTATGCAATTTTTGGCCATATAGAGCGCAATTTAGGCTAATGTTCTTGACTCAGTCATCACTATTATCTGTCGACCACCCAGTAGCAACGGTGGTACCTTTGTCAGGCCCATGTCCCATGACCTCGTGTTCCCACATGAAACCATGAGTGGGATGTAGCTTCATTGAATAGAAAATATATCATTTTTAGAGAAACCCGTTCCAACATTCAAACAGGGAGAAATGTTAGTTAACATTTTGTCAATTGTTTTATTATCGATATGGCTACCTTCAGCCATAGAGTAACTTTGATCGACTTTGACATTTTCCACGATGATTTCAGGTCTCCAAATTGAAATTTTATGGTGTAAAGTTGATGGGATTGCCCTTATGCCGTGAATCCATTCTCGACCTAGCAATAAATTATAATTTCCTTTGGACGAAATGACCACAAATAACGTTGGTCTTACAATTGTGCCTACAACAATGTCAAATTAAGTAACTCCCAAAGCCTTGCTCGTTTTGCCTTCATAGTCGGACAAAACCATATTGTGAGGCCTCAAATATGTATATTTCTTACCAATCCTCCTTAATAGGAATTTGACACCTACACCATCAACCTCTTCCCATATTAGGAGGGCCTTAAGGTGTTGTTTCATTCCTAAATCAAGCCTGTTGAAGAACACATTTTCTTCCTCTACACAACCATTATTAGTGACATAATAATATTGAGGTTTATGATTGGCTATCTCCTCATAAAGACCATCATCTTCTTCTTCTATCACCTAAGTAATTGGGTTAAATTTTATAGGTAGAACATAAATAATGTTGTATACTATGTCTAACTCATCTTTTGGCTTAATAAAAAAATTATAAGTAAGCATATCATCATCTTCATATGTCATGGAATCATTACCCTAGGGCTTAGCCATTTGTGGCAAAGAAGGAAAAACTATTTCCTTCATGGGTCTCTTCGCCATTTAGTCACCTATCATTGTTGAAGATTCTCCATTGTTAGTTAACTATTTAGCCTCGAAAGCAGCTTTCTTTTTCCGTTGGTGTCTTCTCCAGTACTGTGTTTTGTTCATGGGCTTTTTACCCATGTAATTCCTAGAAGCATAAGAGTGATTCTTCAACACATGGGAATTGTCCTGGTGGGATGAACTTGCACCAAATTCGATCACCTTCAAAACTTGTTGATCAATATTAGGTTTTCCATTAGGTCGGATCCATTTACAAAGAAGCGCATTGGTAACTGGAACATATGTCTTATTCTGATTTCTCGACTGGCGTGAAGCCCTTTGGTATTTGTTGTAAGGAACCCCCTTTTGTCAAAGAAAAATTAGGGCCTTCTGTCATCTAGAATACGCCTCCTTGGTTGCGGAGGCATAATATTTTTTAGGCTTTTCATAGCCTTTGTCAAATAATGCACTGTAGCAAGGACATAGCATTACCTTAGAACCCTTTATTTTGCACCGGTTCAAGAAGTCAGTTAACTCCTCCTAAGCTTTTGGGTATACCATTTTGATTTTATTATTGTAATTCATCATGCACACCTCTTCGACATTTATGTTGAGAACTTTAGTAGTCTCGACCATCATGATTTCCACAGGCTCAACAAGATGCGCCTCCTGGACATCTAATGGGGTCCGTGTCAATTTGCATTGATGGCTTAAGTTTGTCCTCAAACTTCAGCCTCCCATCCTTTAAAGTGTCTTGCACCAAATCTCTGAAAATAATATATTGAGAAGTTCTATAAACAAGGAAAGTATGACATTTACAAAAACGTTTCTTCTTCCTCTGTTCCAATGGGGGTGTCTTTAGGCCTTTTGGCACTATAATTTTACCATCGAAAACTGGAAAATCAAAGTTTTCATCACATTTGGTTACATTGAAAGTATAATTTTTTGTGATAAAATTCTCATTTCAACTTGGTTCAACATGGTTTCCCATTTAAAGATCTAAAGACCTTACAAACATACGAAGGTTTTGGCTGCAATTCCGCCTGATTAATCTCATTTTCTTCGACATATGCAAAAGCTGCATCGAGTTCTCGATTATTATCATCTGCCTCTATATAAGCAATATTTTCTTTCATATGGTGTCAATTTATTTTAGCCTTTTCTAATTTAGTCTTCTCATCCTTCAGGTGTTCGACTTGTCTAACCATATATGCTAAGTGGTCATATCCATTAGGTATTAAGTATCTAACTTCTTCCTAATGGAATAATCTAAGTCATCTACAACCATTTCGGCTAACTCATGTTTAGGCACTTGAGTAAAGCACCTCAGCTTTATTAATCTGAATTTATTGAGATAATCATCTATTGGTTCGAACTATTTTCATTTCATATTGGTTAATTCTTTCAAGCTAATTTTCGACCGTCCCGTATAAAACTGATCGTGGAATACTATCTCTAGTTGACTCCAATTATGGGTGAAGTTTTAAGGAAGATTAGTAAACTACGTAAAAGCATTCTTGGTAAGAAAATTAGGGAAATAATTCATCTTGAGATTTTTATTATTAGCCATATCACCAGTTTCTATCTGGTACCAAGCAATGTGCTCGATAGTAGATTTGCTAGTGCCACCTGAAAATTTAGTGAACTTAGGGATTTTCCAATCCATGAGGAGTTAAGTTTGGCAGACATACTTAGATAACACATCAACGAAGTTTGGCCTATGAAGAACATTGAGACCATTTTGAGTTAGGATTTGAACAACCATATTGGTTATGTTATTTTTCCCCCCAAAATTGCTTTGTTGGACTCTTCTAACTACGTTATATGCATCTTTGTTCTTGTTTATCAACACCACATCTTCAATTATCCTAGGTCTAGGTTGTTTGACTGGTTAGGGCGCAACTTGTTGTTGCACTAGGTTATTAGGAATTGGTTGAATGGGTTTTTAGGAGCACCAAAGAAGTCAACAATTTGAATCATTTGATGAGCTAACTATATGTAACTATGATTGTTATTTTGGATCAAAGAATTGGACATTGTATCAATTTGTTGATTAAGCATATTAACCTTATCATGGTTACTATCATTCATTTGCTGTATTATAACCAAAAGAGAACTATTAGTTAAAGGTGGCATAGCCCAAGGGATGTATCCCAATCCTCATTGGAGTCACCTCATTCGAACATGAATGTTTATAGCAGATCTTTATGCCATGTATGTATGAAAGGGAGAGGAAACAACCATTGCATTATTTGTGTACATCGACGCGTTAGTTTGTAGCCATGTCATCATTGCAGTTGGCATGTCATGTGGATACTCCCTACCACTAGGAAGAAGTGTAAAATTCGGAAGGAATGAAGGCCTAGTACCTCATACAGTGGCTCATGTAACCATTGTATTAACAGGAAAACTAGTTGGTAGTGGTATCACCATTTCTGGTGTTGTACACGAAACTTCCATCTTATTCACAATAAGAGCACTTACCCCAACGGTTGTTGAAGTTCTTGTACCACCAGCCCTCCTTTTGATCGGTTGTTCTTCTACATTTGGAACGTTGTTATGGAGAGGATGAGCTCCTTGAGGGGATGAATTTTCTGATAATATAGACATACTACCAAATTTACCACTCTTCATACGCATAAACACTCAAAAATTGGCAACATACGGAGAACAAAAACAAACGTAAAAGCGCATACACAATTTGCAAAAAGTTTAAATTTCGCAAAAAAATGTCCCACCAGATGTGTCAATTCGTTTACGGGTGTTTTTAGTAAACAAATTACGAGTTTTAGTTCACTTGCAGAAACAAGCCGAAAAAATTCGATTGGATACTTTGTGTGAAAAGTTTGAGAAAGTGTGTTAGTGCTTAAATGCTTAATGTTAGAATTTAGAACAATTGGATGCAAATTCAAAGAAGTAAAATGCAATTGCTTGAAAGGATAAAGTAAAGGAAGAAATACAATAAAAACAATTGGATAAAGATGCTTAAATTAAAAGTGGGACACAAGTTCATACATTTCTCACAAATTCTTTATTTTATGACTCTGATGTGTGAATTCTAAAGAGAACGTTATGGAAATCCAAACCTTTCTTCCATAAATCAAGTCTCTTTATATACTTAATGCATTGTTAACTACCAATAACAATTACTTATTCATAATCCTACACGTACACTATAACGTGAGCTTTTATCCTCTACTTCGTTTTCTCATGTCTTCAGTTCTTGAATTGTTGCAAAAGCGCTACTACACTCAAAAATAACTTCAAACCATCCAACTACCTTTGTCGAAAAGTCCATCTATCAAATCTTATGATTTTGATATAAAAACATGATTTAGCTATATACACTTAACCCGGATATTTATCTCATATCCACATTCCTATCAAACATGTTGAGTCAAAAATCTCATCCAAATATTAACATAACTCATAACCTTCATTTTTTAATCTCAATTCCCCACTAACCTCTTAACACTCGAAAGTTTAACCGTTAAAAGACTAAAACATGATTTTCTCGTTACTCTTCAAAAAGTATGCTACCGTTTTTGTTCTTATGAAATACTAGTACTACTAGTAGTCTAGTACTACTAATATAATTATTTTTAAAATATACCAGTAAACTTTAAACTAATCAGCCATTGGAAAATTGATTTGTCTCATTAAGGCAAATCATTGATCAAAGAAATCACTTGACCCTAGTCACATCCCATCCAACAACAAACTTAATATAATATTGTCACCATATCAAACAACATTGATTCAACATTCTCAATACTTAAGTCAAATATAAAAACATACTTAGAATTCAAACAACATATTACAATATTAAATTATAAATATCTACCAAAGGTACCCCAATGGTATGGCTCCCTAAAACATTAACAAAACACATAATTCCAAAAATAACCTTACACAAACCATAACCTAGTAGTAGGACTAACAACAATCTAGTACATTCCCAACATGTCAATATTGGGAAAGTTAATCCTAATAACGCAAATAATTAAGTTAACTAATCATTATAATCCTTAATTAATCTAAAACCCTTAATTAATAGTTCCACATGCAATCAAGCTCAGATGAACCTAACCCTCCCATGTTATGACCACCACCGTCAACCACCGCTCTTTGCTCCTCCTGCGGCATACCCCACCCCCCAAGAACATCACCACCGTGAAAAGGCTGCGCCGCCGCACTGGAGAAAAAGAAAGGCAGCTGAAGATTATCTTGCAGTGATCTCAAGCTTGGAAAAGCAGAAACACCGACATTTCTCTGAAACCTTGCAAATGGATCCATTGTTGCTGCATTCATAGAAGGAGAAACAAGATCAAAACTTCCGATGTTGTTTATGTTAAAGCTGTTGTTGTCACCAGAGACAACATTTGATGTTGTAGATGATGTGGAGAAACAGGACACGTGCTCCTTTTGATCAGTGTTGTTGGAGCTGTTGTTGTAAGAACACATTTGACCGCCGTTGAATGCGGTGGTGCTAGCAGCGGCGTTGTTGGAGTATGGAGATGAATCAAGTAGAGGCGGAAGATAAACTGAAGAAGGTGAACTTGGTTCAGCGCAAAGACTCATATTGTTGTTACTTGCAGAAGTTGTTGGGGCCATTTTGGTCTTCTTTGAACCACTTGTGGTGGCTGTCACAGTGGTGCTTCCATTTCCAGTGTTGCTCTTTTGAAACACACGCGATATCACCCATTCATCCTTTCATTTATTAAAATATATAAAAAAAATCAATAAAATTAGTTAGTGAAAACAAAAAAATGCTGTTAATATTTTACTGTTAATTAATGTAACTGTTTTAAAGTGAGATTTTAGTAGAAAAAGCTGAACATGGAAAAAAATTGTTGATACTGTAATAAATAATGATGATAAGCCCTATGCAAAATGAAACTCTGATGAGAATGGCAGTGATACATAGTACTTTCTCTACTGCACTGGTTTTAATTTTTGGATTATAATGAAAACTTGTTTAAAATAATATAAACAGTTGAAGTTAATGAATGTGATTGGTTATGGTTCCCATGCAAACACATGTATTCACAAAAGTGTGATAAGAAACTCTAGCATGCACCATAGGGTATTAACCAAGATTGATTAATTCTCTGGTGTAATCATAACCCCAAAAGTACATAAAAGCCTAATAGAGAAAAATCATCAACATAGATAAATGAAACCGATGCATATAGAAAGCTAATAGGAAACAAGATTCCACCTATCTCTATAATGTAGTCTCTTGAAACAATCAAAATGCGGCTCATATAATCACTTGAACTGTGTCAGTGATTTTATTTTGATGAAAAATGAATTAGTACCTTGGAGTTTCTAGAGAGGAAATGGTAAGCAAATTTGCCTTCAAGACGATACTCATGCATAACCCAGTTACTCTTTTCACCTTTCGGCGCTCTTCCTCTGTAGAAAACAAGAGTTTTCTTCATACCAACAAGAGAGTAGGTTTTGGAACTGTAAATCTCTCTGTCTTTCCCTGTTGCTTTCCAATAACCAGCTTCTGTAGCTCGATTTGTACGTAACCCAGTTGGGTACTTCCTGTCACGTAAACTGAAGAAGTACCATTCTTTCTCACCCATCTTAGCTTTCTCTGTTCAAAACCAAAAGGTTGAACTTAACAAACATGGATTCATTCATAGAGAAAGAAAATGATTAGTATAGTTATTTAGAGTTACCTGGTAGCTCCCATGGTTCACATTTGTTGAGATCAACTTCAGCTATGGCTCTTGCAGTGAAAGTGTTGTCAAGAACTTTCTTGAGAAGGTAGAATGTAATGAGCTCTTCATCAGTAGGATGGAAACGAAAACCAGGTGGTAAATGAGCATCACTGCTATTGTTCATGTTGTTCATGTGGGAGAGGCTATGGTTGTAGAAGCTTTCCATTTGAGAAAATGAAAAGCTCTCAGGAATAGAGAAATGAGAGAGAGTGGTTAGTTAAAAAGCTCTTAATGGCTTTTCATTATATAGTGAAAGGAGATAATGAGAAAGGGTTCCACTTTTTCTTCTTTAGTTGGAATAGTGTTAAAGTGTTTATTTATAAAGAGTTTTGTTTTTGAATTGTTGTATCAAGTGGCACAGAGAAAAAGGTAAAATAGTAAAATATATAATAAATAAATAAAAATCAAATGTGTTGTTTTTCTTTTTTTTCTTTTGTCTGCAGTGTCCTGTTCTGTCCTGCTTGTTGATTGATTCGGGCTGGATCTCGAAGAGGATGGTTGATGCGTGGCGTAAAGAATTTGTGTTAATTTTTGGTTAATATTTGATCTCAGAGAGAGAGAGTGGTAGCTAGGTTTGGACTTTGGAGTATGCGTGCGTGCGTGAAGAAATATTGTGCAGGTATTCCTCTGTCAGTAAAGAAATTGTAACAGAGAGGTAACAGAAAGTAACTAGTTTAACAAAATACAAAAGAGATAAAAGCTTTTTCTTTTTCTTAAACACAACACAAACAAACACTCTCTTCACTCTCTCTCTCTCTCTTTCTCTCCTCTATCACCCTTTACTTCAAATCAAATCAAATCGTCTCTTAAATCTGCATCACATCAAATCATCTCTTCAATCTGCATGCTGAAGTCATCTCCCCCATCCCACCATTGGGTCATTCCTATATTGCCCAATTCCCCAAACCCTCACATTGTCAATTACAACTATGTTCATTTTTTCTTTTACACTTTCATGATTTTCAATGCATTTTCTGATCCAATTACTTCTCAAAAAAAGCAAAAAATTTCCCCCACCAATTACTCTTTTCATCAAAAGAGATACTAAAAGCTAGTACTATAAAAATAAAAAGATGAGTGATTTTCAATATCTTGTGTGAAGCACAGTAGTGCATAATATTAGTTATATTTAATTTTATAATGAAACGCCAACTATTTTTATTACACCTGCTTTCTTCATTTTTATTTATGTGAAATATCTTTTGCTTCAACTTGATCATTCTAATCTCAACTACTCTTTAAATTAGTTACTTTTTTTTTACAAGAACAAACTTATTATCAAATGAAAGTCAATACAAGAAAAAATAACATTAACTATGTTTAGACAAAAATATTTAATTCATTTTAATTTTTTTAATCGATCATTACACATTTTCTCTATCTTAATTAAAATTTTAAATTTCTCTCACATTTTTTCACACTTTCTTACTTTCATTTTAATTTTTTTCTCTATTTATTTATTTATTTATTATCTCACGGGTCACTATCAACATAATGTCTATTTTATTTTCATCAATCATTATCTTTATTTGAGAGGTAATATCTTTATTTTTATTTTTTTCTCCATCTCACAATTTTTTATCATTATTTAATACAATTAAATTTCCATGATTATTTTTTATTTTACATTTGTTTTTAAATATATTTTATATCGCATCAAATTATTTTTTTATTTCACGGGTCATTATCAACATAGTAGCTATTTTATTTTAATTAACAATTACTATTAATTGAGAAATAGTTTTTATTTTTAAATGTTAATATTTCATTTTTATTATCTCCATCTTATAGTATTTTTTTATATGATTATTTAATATAATTGAATTTATATGATCATTTTTCATTTATAATTAAACCATAGTGATCTATATCATTTTCTTTTAATCGTTGTTGGACCGTCAATTATTAAATTACCTAACCCAATTTTGCTATTGTGTTCTTAACCTATCTTAAACATTTTTTTGTGGATCATTGTTTTCTATATAATTATTGTTAAATTTACAATTAAGTAAATTATTTCATATTTTTCATTTATATTTAAAATTTTACATTTGCATTTGTTAAAATTTTATTTTTTTCTCCAACTCACATGTCCTTTTTTATATGGTTCTTTATTACACACAAAATTAGCACATGAATACGATAATAATGTTTAATCTTAAAGGCCACTTTCAATACAATGCCTATTTTATTTTAAACAATAATGTCTTTTATTTGAAAACTAAAGTATTTATTTTCAAATTTCAAAACGATTCCTATGGATATTCAGTTTTCAAAGAATTGGGAGTATAACAGAACAATCAATAAAACTCTAACTCTATTCAAGTAAAACAATTCCTTTTAATTATGCATATTGCTTATAATTCCTTTTATTTATATTATTCATATCATTAAAAAAATACTACACCAGAAAAAAATCACCCGTGCGGAAGCACGGGTCTCTGACTAGTTTAATTTTATAATGAAACGCCAACTATTTTTATTACACCTGCTTTCTTCATTTTTATTTATGTGAAATATCTTTTGCTTCAACTTGATCATTCTAATCTCAACTACTCTTTAAATTATTGCACTTCTGTCATTCTATATATAACTACCTTTTTGTTAATTTAATGTTACTTTTTTTTTACAAGAACAAACTTATTGTGAGATATTGGATCGAACTCTAGTATTGTCGAAGGGTAGCTTCTTGGTTCGACAGTTTGACAGAGTTAAGCATGAAGTCGAAGGATTGTTCACATGCTGGTGTCGAAGTGTGCATGCTGTAGTCGAAGATGGGTCTAGCATGCAGGTGTCGAAGATGCTAGGGTTGTTAGCATGTTAAATTAGGTTTTAGTGTTTAAACCCTAATTTGTTAAGTTAGCTTGTTTATTAAGTTGGCTTGTGTAATGGGCCTTGTGGAAAAAGCCCATTAGTTAGTATGTTAGGTTTTATTATAAATAGCATACTAGTCTCTCATCATTGCTAAGCTGCAAATCCTAATTTAGGGTGAGAGAGGTTATTTGTTATTCTTGTAAACTTGTAATCTTGTTTTAAGAGAAAGTGAAAGAATAGCAGTTATAACCAATTCTTGTGTTCTTATTCTCTTCCCTAATTCCCTATTATACTTTGTTATTGGTATCGTTTTTCACAACAAATTGGTGCGGTGAGCGTGGAGAAGATGCCTTCAACAAAGTATGAGATTGAAAAGTTCACCGGAGTGAATGATTTCGGTCTGTGGCGCTTGAAGATGAAAGCCCTACTGGTTCAGCAGGGTTGTTTGGAAGCGTTGAAGGGAGAGGCAGCCATGAATGTTGCATTAACGGCAGCGGAGAAGACAACTATGATCGAGAAAGCACACAGCGCAATTCTGTTGAGCCTTGGTGATAAGGTTCTCCGGCAGGTATCAAAGGAGACGACGGCATCAGGGTTATGGGTGAAACTTGAAAGTTTGTATATGACCAAATCGCTGGTAAATCGACTCTACCTGAAGCAAGCTTTGTATTCATTCAAGATGATTGAAGACAAAGTATTGGCTGAGCAGTTGGATATGTTCAACAAGCTGATTCTTGATCTTGAAAATATTGATGTGAAGATCGATGATGAAGATCAAGCGCTGTTACTATTGTGTTCTTTGCCTCGATGACATGCTCACTTCAAAGAAACTCTCTTGTATGGAAGGGAGTCCCTGACGTTTGAAGAAGTTCAATCAGCCTTGTACTCTAAGGACTTGAATGAACGAAAGGAGCATAAACCTTCGACTGTTGGCGAAGGTTTGGCCGTTAAAGGAAAACTCTTACGAATGGATGGTAAGTTCGACAAGAAGAAAGGCAAAAGCCAGTCGAAGACTTACAGTGGCGAAGCATCTGGCATTCGATGCTACCATTGTAAGAAGGAGGGTCACACAAGAAAGGTGTGCCCTGAACGCCTGAAATATCATGGAGGTAAGGATAATGGCAACGCTGCCATTGTTCAAGATGATTTCGAATCATCTGATGTTCTTGTGGTTTCAAGCAGTGACTCTAAGAAGGAGTGGATTATGGATTCAGGTTGCACTTGGCACATGACTCCAAACAAAGACTTGTTCGAGGAATTATGTGATCAAGATGGTGGATCAGTATTGCTGGGAAACAACAAGGCTTGCAAGATTGCAGGTGTTGGATCTGTGAGATTCAAGCTCCATGATGAGTCAATAAGGTTGTTGACTGAAGTCAGGTATGTTCCTGATTTGAAGAGAAATTTGCTTTCTCTTGGTGAATTCGACAAGAAAGGATATGTTTTCCAAGGAGAGAAAAGTATCCTAAGAGTCATGAAGGGGTCGAAGGAAATCTTGAGAGGCGTGAAGAAACAAGGCTTGTATACCCTTGAGGCTGAAGTTGTAAGTGGTTCGACAAATGTTGTATCCACGAAACCGTTGTCGAAGACAGAAATCTGGCACATGAGATTGGGCCATGTCAGTGAAAGGGGTCTGGTCGAATTAGGGAAACAAAATCTTCTTGGTGGAGACAAAGTCGAAAAGCTGAAGTTTTGTGAACCCTGTGTACTTGGAAAATCTTGCAGAGTAAAGTTCAACAAAGGCAAACAAAGAACACATGGATCCCTTGATTACATCCATGCTGATCTTTGGGGGCCTGCAAGGTGTCCATCACATTCAGGAGCAAGGTATTTTCTATCCATAGTAGATGATTATTCCAGAAAATTATGGGTATTCATCCAGAAGACTAAGGATGAAACTTTTGAGAATTTTAAAAGTTGGAAGACTCTGGTTGAAAATCAGACTGGCAGAAAGGTCAAGAGGTTGAGAACCGACAATGGCCTTGAATTTTGTAATGAGGCATTCGACAGTTTTTGTGCTGCCTCTGGTATTGCAAGGCATAGAACTACTGCAGGTACTCCACAGCAAAATGGTTTGGCTGAAAGGTTTAATCGAACTATTTTGGAGAGAGTCAGATGCATGTTGACTAGTGCGGGGTTAACAAAGGTGTTCTGGGCTGAGGCTGTTTCGACAGCAACATATCTGATAAACAGATGTCCTTCGACAGCGTTAGATCTGAAGACACCTGAAGAAGTTTGGTCGGGACATCCACCAGATCTCGACAAACTGAGAGTATTTGGCTGCGTAGCCTATGCTCACATTAGGCAAGACAAGGTCGAACCTAGAGCTCTGAAATGCATGTTCATGGGATACCCTGAAGGAGTCAAAGCTTATAGGCTATGGTGCCTAGAGCCAGGTCACAGGAGGTGTATCACCAGTCGAGATGTAGTTTTTAATGAAGCTAAAATGGCTTTTAAGAAAACTGATGATGTTGGTCGAAGTACAGAAACATCTGACAAAGAGCTGGAACAGGTAGAGATTCCTGTTGAGGTGGAGCATGTTGATGCTGAATTGCATATCCCAGATGAAGTCGAAGAAGAAGCAGAAGATGCTGAAGTTGAGGAAACTGACGATGACTACCTATTGTCGAGAGATAGGTCGAGAAGAGTCATCAAGCCACCTCAAAGACTTGGATATGCAGATCTTATAGCTTATGCCTTAATCTCTGCAAGTGAGGTTCTAGACGAAGAACCTAGAGACTATAAGGAAGTTATGAGGAGTCGAAATAAGACTGAATGGCTGAAGGCCATGGATGATGAGATGAAATCTCTTCATGATAATCATACTTGGGAACTGATCAAGAAACCTGTTGGGGCAAGGTTAGTCAGCTGTAAATGGATTTTCAAAGTTAAGGAAGGAATTGAAGGAGTGACGTCGAAAAGATACAAGGCAAGGTTAGTTGCAAGGGGTTTCACTCAGAAAGAAGGTGTCGACTTCAATGATGTGTTTTCTCCTGTTGTGAAGCATAGGTCCATTCGAATGTTGCTTGCCATGGTGGCACAGTTCGATCTTGAACTGGAACAGATGGATGTGAAGACTGCGTTCTTGTATGGTGATCTTGATGAAACGATCCTGATGAGGCAACCTGAAGGGTATGTCGAAAAGGGGAAGGAAGATTATGTGTGCAAGTTAAAGAGATCTTTGTATGGGCTGAAACAATCTCCTTGACAGTGGAATAGGAGATTCGACAAGTTCATGGCACGCATAAGTTTCATTAGAAGTCAGTTCGACCATTGCGTTTACTTCAGATTTCGACCTGGTAATTCATTTGTTATTTTGTTACTTTATGTGGATGATATTCTCATAGCAAGCAACAATGTTGAAGATGTGATGAGGGTGAAGGCTGAACTCAATAAGGAGTTCGATATGAAGGATCTGGGAGCTGCTTCCAGGATTCTTGGAATTGACATTCGGAGAGATAGAAAGAAGTCGAAGTTATGTCTATCTCAAGAGGCATATCTACGGAAGATTCTTGAAAAGTTTGGTATGTCGAATTCGAAGCCAGTTGTGACTCCAACAAACCCTCAATTCAAGCTGAGTATTGATCAGTGTCCCAGTACTGATGTGGAAAGAGCCTATATGAATAGCATTCCGTATGCTAATATAGTTGGTTCTTTGATGTATGCTATGGTTTGTACTAGACCCGACATAGCATACGCAGTAAGTCTTGTAAGCAGGTACATGGCGAATCCTGGAAAGGCTCACTGGCAAGCATTGAAGTGGATTTTAAGGTACATAAATGGATCTCTGAACAGAGTTCTAATTTATGGTGGAGCCTTGGGTGAAGATAGTAAAGCAGTAATAGAAGGATATGTCGACTCTGATTATGCAGGTTGTATGGATTCCAGGAAATCTATTTCTGGATATGTTTTCACTATGTTTGGCACAGCAATTAGTTGGAAAGCAACACTTCAGAAGGTTGTTGCTCTATCAACCACTGAAGCGGAGTACATTGCATTAACTGAAGCTGTGAAAGAAGCATTGTGGCTTGAAGGTTTTGCGAAGGAGCTGAAACTTCAAGGTCGAGGTATCACTGTTAAATGTGATAGTCAAAGTGCAATACACCTGTCGAAGAATTCAGCCTATCATGAGCGAACTAAGCACATTGATGTGAGGCTGCATTTCGTCAGAGGAGTAATCGAGCGTGGAGAAGTCCAAGTGCTGAAGGTTTCGACTGAAGACAATGTTGCTGATATGATCACCAAGACATTGCCGAGTTGCAAGTTTTTCCACTGTATGCAGTTGATAAAGCTGCATGAAGAAAGCTAGTTTCTTCCCTTGATGTTGTAGAGTTAGATCCAAGGTGGAGATTTGTGAGATATTGGATCGAACTCTAGTATTGTCGAAGGGTAGCTTCTTGGTTCGACAGTTCGACAGAGTTAAGCATGAAGTCGAAGGATTGTTCACATGCTGGTGTCGAAGTGTGCATGTTGTAGTCGAAGATGGGTCTAGCATGCAGGTGTCGAAGATGCTAGGGTTGTTAGCATGTTAAATTAGGTTTTAGTGTTTAAACCCTAATTTGTTAAGTTAGCTTGTTTATTAAGTTGGCTTGTGTAATGGGCCTTGTGGAAAAAGCCCATTAGTTAGTATGTTAGGTTTTATTATAAATAGCATACTAGTCTCTCATCATTGCTAAGCTGCAAATCCTAATTTAGGGTGAGAGAGGTTATTTGTTATTCTTGTAAACTTGTAATTTTGTTTTAAGAGAAAGTGAAAGAATAGCAGTTATAACCAATTCTTGTGTTCTTATTCTCTTCCCTAATTCCCTATTATACTTTGTTATTGGTATCGTTTTTCACAACACTTATTATCAAATGAAAGTCAATACAAGAAAAAATAACATTAACTATGTTTAGACAAAAAATTGACCGCCTTAATTAACGAGTCGGCAATTATATTCACTTGACATTTAATGTTACTTATATCTCAATATTTTAATAAAAATTGATTTTTTTTATATGTAACTAGAGTTGTCAAATGAACATGTCTATTCAATTTGATCTCATTTTATAAAAGTCTGCAAAATAATAGAGCAAAACGAGCATTTCAAAGGCACGCGCCTAAAATTTTGATGTGTCTCGGCAAAATAATATGGATAGAATAGGATGAACTTGCGGCCATTACACCTTTATAATTTTAAAATTGCAAAAGAATGTTAAAATGACCGCGCCTACAAAAACATACAAAAAATAGAATGTGAATGACACAGACATATTAAAGTGTCAGTCTGAAATTTTGTTCCTACTTAAAAAAATGTGAGAAAATCATGTATGTTGAGAATTTGGCTCATTTTGTCACTTTTACGTAAACTGTAGAGATTAATTTCTCGACTTAAGAAGGATTACAATATATATAACAAAATTCTCATTTAAAAAATTAATATTGTTACGTGTTTAGAATGGCGGGACATGGGATTAACCTGAATTCATTTTTTCTTTTGAATTAATTGATTTTATAAGATTTAAATTTAAAACCATTGAATAAATTTTAAATAATATATGTATATATTTATTTTGTGTCCAAAGTATAAACTAGTAATTTTGAGCATGATTATTGTAATATGTTAAATTAACTAAGAGTGACAAACTAAAAAGTTTATACGAAGAGTTGCAGCCGGATGAAGCAGTACTATACCAGCTGGTACTATATATAAGACAAATAAATGTAATGAAAGCTAGGTGAAAAATCTTGGACTTTTGTAAAGAGTGTCACTAATTTTATTTTTTTTCACTTCCTTTTCCCATTAAATTATGGGGCATGTCCATTTCTTTATTGATATCCGTTGTGAAAAAAAAAACAATTTAAGGTAATATGAAAAATTGTTTTTCCTTTTCACTTTTTCTTATCACAATTCTTTCTACAAAGAGGAAAAATAAAAAAACAATGAGTAGTAACTCTGAATTACCATGATAGTGAGTAGGATTTACATGACATGTCAATAGGGTTGATTGATACATTTAACTGTTCTTTCATAATCATAACTAGTGAAAAATTCATTTAATAATTACCATCATTTTAATATATAGTACTAGTAAATAAGAAACATTAGTGAAAAATTAATGAGCGAACATATAGTATATAATTGTAGAAATTGTAAATACTAGTACAAACAAAACTAGAGAATTATTACTACTGTGCGTGGTATCATGACATGTCTCAAACTAGAGCCTTTTTATGAGTACCATAACAAATTGTAGTGACCAATATGACTATTGACATAACAAAACAAATGTTGCTGAAAGTGGGTATTTTGCATCTGGGAGTTAAAAAGTGAAACAGAAAGATAACGCATATAGGTGAGAGAGATTGATTCAATATTGATTTTACACCAATATACTAGGCCCAGATTAAATAAACAAACATACTGGATATATAATGTTTATAAACATGTCTCTCTTTTTCAAACGATGCTTTCAATTTAAGCGTTGTTGAAACAAAATATGTTTATGTATCTTTCCGACGTATCTATAATTATATCAGGATGTATTATTTGGAGATTTATCTTATTTTAAATAAAATATGGTTCAAATATGTATCTATGTACTTATTTGAGTATCCGAATGTGCATTTTCAAAAAGTCCCATGACTGATTTTAGAATAACCATTTTCCCACCATTGTAATTTTTTGAAGCAAAGTTATATTCAAGTAAATTCAAATAATATTAAAGTCAAATGAAATTCATTTAAAAATCATTCATTAATTAAAGTAAAACAAAAAAGTCAAAACTATACTTTACATTTGTTCGAAAATACAAAAAAAATACATCGAATCATAACCTACTGGATATGTACCTAACTCTCTGCCTTCTCCGCCGCTTGTATTGCACGATATTTTGTAACTCGGCAATCGTGTTCTCCACGAGGGCCAACTGGGAATTGTCATTCTTAAAGAGCCTTGCCTTTGTCTGTTATACACATCTTCACAATATGCTGACAAACCGCTAACACGCTCTCGGTGTGGTCATCCCTAGCCTTAAGTACCTTTTAATTAGTTGATCTAGGTGGTCTTTCAAGAGTGTTTAGTGTCATGATAGGGTGTGACCTCCTATAGTACCATGTCACGTAACCGTCATATACAATCCATTGAAAAAGAGTCGGCGCCCTGCGATACTCCTCTGGTACCAACTGACACTCTAAATCATCCAATAACACACCAAAATCTCTATAGGCGGACGCGGGAAGGAGCAGAATCATAGGGAGGTCTCGGAATAATATGCAAATAGCCAAATTGGTGCATCACTCGCTCGGGCTAATAAGGATGCATAAGAGAATACCCATGTGCCAGTCATTCGGAGTATAAAAAAATAACGTCAAACTGACGTGTCTTGCGGTTAGAGTTGTCAAATGGGTCAGCCCGGCCCAGCCCGCTTTGCCCCGGTGGGCCAACGTGTTTTAATGGGTTGGCCCAGCCCAATTGCTAATTGGGCCACATAAAATGAGTCCGGCCCATTTTTCAAAGGCCCGTGCGGCCCGATGGGCTAGCCTGGCCCGTATTTCAATATTATAATTTTAATTTTATAAAAATGATGTAATGGATAAATGCAATACAACATAAGTAAAAAGTCATCATAAACATATATAAGTGATGTTTAAAATCCACAAATATATATATATATATATATATATATATATATATATATATATATATATATGAATACCACAAAATCATCCATGTAAAAGTATAATGTAACTTAATATTATCACCAATACTTATCAAATTTATCAAATTTTTTCTACATCTCACAACCATTTTCTTGATCACATCATTTTGAAAATATATCTTGATCCTCTTTAACTTTTCTTTATGACTTGAAAATGAATTTATAAAATCATATCTTATCTCAATCTTTTTTCTCCAAAATTTACCAGAAACTTTTTTTAATGGGCCAGCCCGAAGTCCGCTTGGTCCGACCCGACCCAGCTCATAAAAAACATAGGCCCGGTGGGCTGGCCCAAAAAGACAGGGTCGTCTTTTTTAAGGTATTTTGCGGCCCCGCCCGCGCTAAATTGTAGGGTGTAATCGGTTACGCTATTCTTGTAACCGGTTACACTGAAGCTTTCAAAAAATATTCTGTTTAAAATTTTAAAAATTCATATCTTTCAAACCATATGTTCGTTTTAGTCGCCGTTTTAGGTGTTGGAAAGAAAATTGGGTACTCTATCTAATGAATTGGTTTAACGTACAGTAGTCCGATTTTATTTTAAAAATATCGATTTAATTTATTATGGTGAGTTTTACATTGTGTGCATAAAAATTGATAAATGTGACAATGTGGTGATGTTGTGGCAACATGATTGTTATATTGATGTTGTATTCAGGTGAATTATGTATGATGTGAATGTTTGATGGTGTTGAAGCATGAACACATCAAATTCGGTGTTATCTTCAGTGAGTTATGCGGTGATGATATTGCTTATCATAATTGGTGTTGATGATTAGTATGCTAGACGTGTGCATGCATTCATAATTATATTGTGGTTGTATCCCGGTGGTGTTTGGATCAACGATAGCTAATTCTCATTGTGTGGAATTGGTGAGTTGGCGGTGGTCGTATCCCGGTTGTGTTTGGATCGGTGAGATGGGTTAATCCCATGATTTGGTACCACATGCATAGTGTCTCATTGCATTATTGTGTATGAATATTATAACATGAGAGGATGAATTCCAGTGTTAAAATATGGTGAATGTGACTTGTGTTATTTGTAATTGTGAATGGTTGATTGAACTTTCTAAAATCTTGTGTTATTTGTAATTGTGAATGGTTGATTGAACTTTCTAAAATCTAGAATATGTTGCAATAGGGTGAATAATTTATTTATGATGTTTTGTTGTTTATGAACTCATAATGTATGCTAATTGTGAATATGTCTCACCCTTACTGTTGATCATTTTCAAATTAAGGAGTAGCAGAGTTATGCTTTGTGAGGATAGCTCGTAAAGCTAATCCATTTAGTTCAGTCGTGTCGGGGTCATGCTCTGGTCTTGTAACAATGGGGAACATTTTGTTTTAAAGTTATTTTAATAAACTCTGGTTTTATTTATTTGGATAATTTTAGTTGGATTGAAACAGTGATGTCTTTGGTGTTGAATATTTGATGTTTTACATTATCCAATTATGAAATTTTATCCCGCTGTGTTAAACATGTTTGGTTAAATAATGTGATTTATGTTCCTCGGAAAAGCATGGCAGATGGTTTTTTTTTATCAAGGAGTTGCAGCATCATTTTATATGTTTTACTCTGAATTTAATTTGTATTTCGCGGGAATTTAGAAGGGTGTTACAATTCATCTCTGAAAATTGTTCGGATACAATAATAATAACAAGTATAAAAAATGAATTATGAAAACATTAGTAACAACAAATTACCATAAGCAGCGTGCAACTCCCTGTGACTTACTTTGTCTTCCATAGACAACTCTCGCTAAACTTCGGACATAGGTTGCCATCAAGTCGCCATCAAGTCGGTGAAGTACTTAAGGTAACCCAAATCGACATAGGTTGCACTTTTAGTATAATTAAGGTAACCCCTAATTATACTCGCTCAACTTCGAGTATAGGTAGACCATATAAGTGGACCCCTAATTGTACTCATGAATCGCCATCAAGTCGGTGAAGTACTTAAGGTAACCCAAATCGACATAGGTTGCACTTTTATCCACAAACATGGACGTCCTAACTAGGAACACGAGGTAACTCCTCAATGCATATTTTCGCTGATACTCAATTCAAATTTTTGACGTTAGCCAACAAGTTCCTCAACCCTCGTAGTGCTGATGTCATTAGTTTTTATTTAATATATATATATATATATATATATATATATATATATATATATATATATATATATATATATATATATATATTAAATAAAAACTAATTAAACTCTAATTTTTTTTTTTGGATTTTGTAATTAAATATTTTTTTTGTGAACAAAACTAAATATTCTAATAATCAAATAGAGTAAAGTTACTATTTTTTTTATATTTTTTATAATAATTAAACTAAATTAAATGGTCCACTAATATAAAACTTAGAGATGATGAGATAATTGGAGTATAGGATAAAGTTTTCTAGATAATTCTCTTTGAAAGTCCACATATCATTTATTTTTGGTTTTACATATTTTTTAATAGTTAAAATTAATTTTTTAAAATTAGTATAATAATATAATAATGTTTATAATAATAATTTTTTAACTTTATTTTTTTATATATAATTATTCTAATAATTTATTTTAATGTATTTAAAATAAATAATATTAATTTAATTTTTAAAAAATTTAAATATAAATATAAATAAAAACACTTATATAATCTCTATTCGTGACCATATTAAAAAAAGAAAGTTTAATTGAATATATTAGCTTGGGCGTCCTGAATGGCAAATTAAATAAACAGATTTTCTCAATTTTGCAACTCCTATTTGTGAGCATGACTCATATAATCAACATGATCATATAATTAGGGGTGGCAAAAAGGGCCGCCCGCCTCGCACGCCGTCCGCCCCGCCTTATGCCCGCCAAAAAATGAGCGGGGCGGGCATGTCCGCCAAATAAAATGGGCATCAAAATCATGCCCGCCCTGCCAAGATGGCGGGTTGGCGGGCGGCGGGCTTACCTGCTTATTTTTATTTATATTTTTTAATAGATTAATATGCTTTTTTTTACCTTTTAATTAAACTTTTCACATATTTTTTAAAACAATTTTTTATAAAGGTAATTTTTTAATAAATTTACTCTAAAAAATATTACATATATTTATAAATAAATGTATAAAATAAACCATCATGAATTGCAATTACTAGAATTAACAAAAAAAAATGAATTTTCGAGGAGGAGCGGGTTTTGGCGAGCGGCGGGCTTTGGCGGGGCGGGTATG
The DNA here is from genome assembly GCF_029867415.1 of Vicia villosa. Lineage (NCBI taxonomy): Eukaryota > Viridiplantae > Streptophyta > Magnoliopsida > Fabales > Fabaceae > Vicia > Vicia villosa. Next base: position 196,629,753 of record NC_081181.1, read on the forward strand.
GCGGGCGGCGGGTTTTGGCGGGGCGGACTTTAGCGAGCGGCGAGCCTAAAATCCGAACTCAACCTGCCAAATTTTGGCGGGTGCGCGGGCGGCCCGGCGGGCCCCCGCCCGTTTTGCCACCCCTACATATAATCAATCTTCCATCATTTGTTATAAGTACAAAGATATTTAAATTTAGTAAGTAACTAATGTAATTGATTTAATAAATTTGTTACATTCATTATTCCATATATTTGTATTTATAATAATGTCAATTTTGTATTTATAATAATGTCAATTTAAATAGATTTGAAATACTTTTTTTCTCTTTCAAGTAGTCTATTCTTTTAAAAATAAATAAAATAATTATCAACTGAGTTGTTTTAACGGTTATTTCAAATATATGTGTTTAATTTCTCCAATTTTTATATAGTAATTATGCAATAATGAAATAGAGTAATTGATTTGAATTAAGCAAAAACATATTAAGGGTATAGTTGTTGACCGATAAGCTACTGATAACTTGTATCTTATGGTTGATGACTAATAATTATAGTTGATGGTTGAAACTGATAGCTAATAAGTTAATTAAAGTGTTTGATAAAATTAGCGGTTCAATTAACTTATAAATTTAAAATGAGATGAAAAAATATTTAATACATAATTATTTGATTTTAAATTAAAAATGATAAGGATAAAAGTGGATTTTTGTTAAAATAATTAGGATAAAAAGGAAGAAAAGAATGATAAGCTATAAACTATAAGCTATAAGTTAAAAAAACAATTTGAAATAGCATATGGAAAATAAGCTATAAGCTAGAAAAATAAGCTATAAACTTGTGATAAAACGATTGTTATCAAACAGGTCTAAATTGTCATATGAGAATATAAGTTATAAGCTTAAAAATATGTCTTACTAAACAGAGCTCAATTAAACATGAATGGAGTAACCTCACTAAGCCATCAAATTTATCCATCAAATCTTATACATCACTATCAAGCAACAACGAAGAGAAAGATAGAAGGTGATGTGTGTAAACATGGTCAAAAGTACAAGTAAGGCAACAACAACTGCTATCTTTATTTTAGACAACAATTTTTCACGGTTGCCTAAAATCATTTTGTTTTAATCCTTGGATAACTTACCTATAAGTATGGGTGGAAATAGGTCTTGCCGATAACAGGGGCTTACAGGCTAGCCTATATAGGCTCTGGCCAGATCAAACATTATTTTTAAATAAAAAAGGCTTAGGCTTCTTTATAAGCCTATTTAGTTAAAAACGCTAGGCCTCAGACCCTAAAAAAAAACTTTTTAAACCTATCAGGCCGACCTATTTAAATAAATATGAATACTTTTGTATGATCATTATGTTATATTTTGTACTTTGAATTAAAATACATAAATAAAACTTGGTTATCTTAAAGAACTTGTGAAAATAAGATGAAAACACCACATGAATATTGTTTTCATAAGATTTCTTAAATAAATAGTCTCCTAGAACTTATGCTAATAGGTAAGTTAAAATAAGTTAGTCTATTTAAACATTATTTTAATTGCTTATTTACAAATGTTTAAAACAAATAGCCTTTTATGTAGGCTAACAGGCTAGCCAGGCCTTCGAAAAGGCCAGGCTCGGGCCTAAAACATAAGCCTACGACAAGCTACAGGCCAGGCTTAGGCTTCAATTATTTTGACAGGTCAGGCTTAGGCTTGGTAAAACCTAGCTCGGCCCAACCTATTTCCACTCCTACCTGTTAGAACAAGATTTGTTCTTATCAATTATCTTAGTTTTGATGATAACAATAATATGAATTTTGCTTAAGATAATATGGTACTCTAATCCAATGCAATTTCCCTTTCAGGAAATATATAAAGAGTACGCATAATTCAGCGCTCAGAAGATGTGTCTCAAATGGTTCAGCATGCAACATCAGAACATGGTCTGGCAAGACATCAGAAGATGGTCGAAGCAGAATCAGAACATGGGTCTATGGAAGCATCAGAAGAACATGAGATCAGAAGCACTGAAGATCAGAAGATGGTATCACGCTCAGAAGCACTTCAAGGTCAGAAGATCAGAAGATGCTTTGCACCAAGCTGTTTGACTCTGATGATATTCAAACGTCGTATTCACAAACATCAGATCAGAAGGAAGTACACGTGGCAGACTACGCTGACTGACAAAAGGAACGTTAAAGCTACTAAAGGCTACGTCAGTAGACACAGCGTGAACAAGGCTCGAGGTAGTTGACAAAAGCGTATAACATTAAATGCAAAGCTGTACGGAACACGCAAAGCATTAAATGCATTCAACGGTCATCTTCTCAACGCCTATAAATATGAAGTTCTGATGAGAAGCAAGGTTAACGATTTCGCACCAATACAATTCAAATTAACTTGCTGAAACTCTGTTCAATTCCAAACTCAGAATCTTCATCTTCATCAAAGCTCACTACATTGCTGTTGTAATATCTTAGTGAGATTAAGCTTAAATTGTAAGAGAAATATCACAGTTGTGATTATCGCTTTTAAGAAGCATTTGTAAACTCTTGAATAGATTACATTAAGTTGTAAGGAACTAGAGTGATCAGTTGATCAGTATACTCTAGGAAGTCTTAGCAGTTGGCTGAGCAGGAAGTCTTGGCAGTTGGCTGAGCAGGAAGTCTTGGCAGTTGGCTGAGCAGAAAGTCTTAGGAGTGAACTAAGCCTAGAGTGATCGTGTTGATCAGTAGACTCTAGAAAAAGTCTTAGGAGTGAACTAAGCAGTTGTTCCTGGAGTGATCAGGTTGTGATCAGAAGACTCTGGAAGACTTAGTTGCGGCTAAGTGGAAAACCATTGTAATCCGTGCGATTAGTGGATTAAATCCTCAGTTGAGGTAAATCATCTCTGCGGGGGTGGACTGGAGTAGCTTCGTTAACAGCGAACCAGGATAAAAATATTTGTGCATTTATTTTTATCGTCCAAGATTTAAAGTCACACTTATTCAATCCCCCCCTTTCTAAGTGTTTTTCTATCCTTCAATTGGCATCAGAGCGCCGGTTCTAAGGTGCAAGCACTTAACCGTGTTTAGAAAAGATTCAGGAAGAGAAAAACGCTTCATTTAAAAGATGGTTGATGAAAGTGAAAGGACTATACCTACACCTGCATCTACATCTGGCTCTGCTGAGCAATACAACGGTAACAATGGTTATACTAGACCGCCGGTATTTGATGGTGAAAACTTTGAATACTGGAAAGATAAACTGGAAAGTTACTTTCTGGGTCTAGATGGTGATCTATGGGATCTTCTGATGGATGGTTACAAACATCCTGTAAATGCCAGAGGCGTAAAGCTGTCAAGGCAAGAAATGAATGATGATCAAAAGAAGCTTTTCAGGAATCATCATAAATGTAGAACTGTTTTGCTGAATGCTATCTCTCATGCTGAGTATGAGAAGATATCTAACAGGGAAACGGCCTATGACATATATGAGTCCTTGAAAATGACTCATGAAGGAAATGCTCAAGTCAAGGAGACAAAAGCTCTTGCCTTAATCCAGAAGTATGAAGCCTTCAAGATGGAGGATGATGAAGACATTGAAAAGATGTTTTCGAGATTTCAAACTCTTACTGCTGGATTGAGAGTTCTTGACAAAGGATACACCAAGGCTGATCATGTGAAGAAGATCATCAGAAGCTTACCCAGAAGATGGGGTCCTATGGTGACTGCATTCAAGATTGCAAAGAATCTGAATGAAGTTTCTCTGGAAGAGCTTATTAGCGCCTTGAGAAGTCATGAAATAGAGCTGGACGCAAATGAGCCTCAAAAGAAAGGTAAGTCTATTGCATTAAAATCAAATATCAAGAAATGCACTAACGCTTTTCAGGCCAGAGAAGAAGATCCTGAAGAATCAGAATCTGAAGAAGAAGATGAACTGTCCATGATTTCCAGAAGGCTAAATCAACTCTGGAAGACCAAGCAAAGGAAGTTCAGAGGCTTCAGAAGTTCAAGGAAATTTGAACGTGGAGAATCTTCTGATGAAAGAAGATTTGACAAGAAGAAGGTCATGTGCTATGAATGCAATGAGCCTGGACACTACAAGAATGAATGTCCAAATCTTCAAAAGGAAAGTCCCAAGAAAAAGTTTCATAAGAAGAAAGGTCTTATGGCAACCTGGGATGAATCAGAAGATGATTCAGAAGATGAGCAGGCCAACTGTGCGCTGATGGCGACAGAAGATGACGGATCAGAATCTACATCAGAATCAGATTCTGAAGAGGTATTTTCTGAACTTACTAGAGATGAGTTAGTTTCCGGTCTAACTGAACTTCTGGAACTCAAGTCTCAGATTAGTCTCAAATACAAAAAGCTGAAAAAGCAATTTGAATTTGAAACAAAGAAGCTTGAGTTGGAGAATTCTGAATTAAAAGAAAAACTTTTAAAATTATCCAATAATGTTGGATCTCCTTCTGATTCAGAAAAATCCACTCCTAGTCTGAACCATATTCTGAAAGAATATGATTTAAGTTTCAGAAAGTTCTTATCTAGAAGTATTGGCAGAAGTCAGCTAGCTTCTATGATATATGCTGTGTCTGGAAACAAAAGAGTTGGCATTGGTTATGAGGGTGAAACCCCATACAAACTTGAACCTGTTGATGAAATGAAAATTACATACAAGCCATTGTATGATCAGTTCAAGTATGGCCACTCTCATGATATTAGGCACACCTCACATGCACAAAGTTTTCACATAACACACACTAAGAAGCATGTGACACAACCTAGGAAATATCATGAAACTCACATTAAGAATTATCATGCTGTTCCTCCTATTGCTTACAATGTTAAACCCAAGTTCAATCAGAACTTGAGAAAATCTAACAAGAAAGGACCCAAAAAGATGTGGGTACCTAAGGATAAGATTATTCCTATTGCAGATATCCTTGGCTGCAAGAAGGACAAAGCACAACATGTCATGGTACCTGGACTCTGGATGCTCGCGACACATGACAGGAAGAAGGTCTATGTTCCAAGACCTGGTGCTTAAGTCTGGAGGAGAAGTCAAGTTCGGAGGAGATCAGAAGGGCAAGATAACTGGCTCTGGAACTATAAAGTCTGGTAACTCTCCTTCCATCTCTAATGTACTTCTTGTAGAAGGATTAACACATAACCTTTTATCTATCAGTCAATTAAGTGACAATGGTTATGATATAATCTTTAATCAAGAGTCTTGCAAGGCTGTAAATCAGAAGGATGGCTCAATCCTATTTACAGGCAAGAGGAAGAACAACATTTATAAGACAGATCTGCAAGATCTTATGAGTCAGAAGGTGACTTGTCTTATGTCTGTTTCTGAAGAGCAGTGGGTCTGGCACAGGAGATTAGGTCATGCTAGTTTGAGAAAGATCTCTCAGATTAACAAACTGAATCTTGTCAGAGGACTTCCTAATCTGAAATTCCAATCAGATGCTCTTTGTGAAGCATGTCAGAAGGGCAAGTTCTCCAAACCTGCATTCAAGTCTAAGAATGTTGTTTCTACCTCAAGGCCATTAGAACTCTTGCACATTGATCTGTTTGGACCAGTCAAAACAGCATCTGTCAGAGGAAAGAAATATGGATTAGTCATTGTAGATGATTATAGCCGCTGGACATGGGTAAAATTCTTGAAACACAAGGATGAGACTCATTCAGTGTTCTTTGATTTCTGCATTCAGATTCAATCTGAAAAAGAGTGTAAAATCATAAAGGTCAGAAGTGATCATGGTGGTGAATTTGAGAACAGATCCTTTGAAGAATTCTTCAAAGAAAATGGTATTGCCCATGATTTCTCTTGTCCTAGAACTCCACAGCAAAATGGGGTTGTAGAACGAAAGAATAGGACTCTGCAAGAAATGGCCAGAACCATGATCAATGAAACCAATATGGCTAAGCATTTCTGGGCAGAAGCAATAAACACTGCATGTTATATTCAGAATAGAATCTCTATCAGACCTATTCTTAATAAGACTCCCTATGAATTGTGGAAGAATAAAAAGCCCAACATTTCATATTTCCATCCTTTTGGATGTGTGTGCTTTATTCTGAACACTAAAGATCATCTTGGTAAGTTTGATTCCAAAGCTCAAAAGTGTTTCCTTCTTGGATATTCTGAACGCTCAAAAGGCTACAGAGTATACAATACTGAAACATTGGTTGTAGAAGAATCAATCAATATCAGGTTTGATGATAAGCTTGGTTCTGAAAAACCAAAGCAAGTTGATAATTTTGCAGGTTGTGATATTGACATGTCAGAAGTTGTTGAGCCAAGAAGCAACGCATCAGAAGCAGAGCTTCTCAGAAGCAAAGAGTCTGAAGATCAAGTATCAGCTTCTCTGGAGGATCTAAGTATTTCTGAAGAACCATCCGTCAGAAGATCATCCAGACTCATCTCTGGTCATTTAGAAGATGTCATTCTTGGAAAGAAGGATGATCCAATCAGAACAAGAGCATTCCTTAGAAACAATGCAGACTGTCAATTAGGTCTTGTATCTTTGATCGAGCCAACTTCTGTTGATCATGCTCTAGAAGATCCAGACTGGATAATTGCTATGCAAGAAGAACTAAATCAGTTTACAAGGAATGATGTTTGGGATCTTGTTCCTAGACCAGATGGATTCAATATAATCGGTACAAAATGGGTCTTCAGAAACAAGCTCAGTGAGAAAGGCGAAGTGGTAAGGAACAAAGCCAGACTGGTGGCTCAGGGTTATAGTCAGCAAGAAGGGATTGACTACACAGAAACCTTTGCACCAGTGGCCAAGTTAGAATCTATTCGTCTATTAATTTCTTTTGCCACTCAACATAACATCACTCTCTATCAGATGGATGTTAAGAGTGCCTTCTTAAATGGTTATATAGATGAAGAAGTTTATGTCCATCAACCTCCTGGTTTTGAAGACTCTATGTCTCCTAATCATGTTTTTAAACTTAAGAAATCATTGTATGGATTGAAACAGGCTCCCAGAGCTTGGTACGAACGCTTAAGTTCTTTCCTTCTGGATAATGGTTTCACTAGAGGAAAAGTGGACACTACTCTCTTTTGTAAAACCTTTGAAAAGGATATTTTAATTTGTCAAATATATGTAGATGATATTATTTTTGGAACATCTAATGCTACACTTCGAAAGGAGTTTGCTAAGTCTATGCAGGCTGAGTTTGAAATGAGCATGATGGGAGAACTCAAGTATTTCCTTGGAATACAAATAAATCAAACATCAGAAGGAACGTATGTTCACCAAACCAAGTATGTGAAGGAACTTCTGAAGAAGTTTAATCTTCTGGACTGCAAAGAAGCCAAAACTCCTATGCATCCAACATGCATCCTAGGTAAGGATGAGGTAAGTAAGAAGGTAGATCAGAAGTTATACAGAGGTATGATTGGATCTCTTCTATATCTGACTGCTTCTAGACCTGACATTCTGTTCAGTGTTTGTTTGTGTGCTAGATTCCAATCAGATCCTAGAGAATCTCATTTAACTGCTGTTAAGAGAATTCTAAGGTATCTGAAAGGTACTACTAATGTTGGTTTAGTTTACAGAAAATCTAAAGAATACAACTTAGTAGGATTCTGCGATGCTGATTATGCTGGAGACAGAATTGAAAGAAAAAGTACTTCAGGAAGTTGCCAATTTCTTGGAAGTCACTTAATCTCCTGGTACAGCAAGAAGCAAGCAACCATTGCTCTATCAACCACAGAAGCAGAATATGTCGCAGCTGCTGGTTGTAGTACACAGATGCTCTGGATGAAGAGTCAGTTAGAAGATTATCAGATATTTGAGAGTAACATTCCTATATTCTGTGATAATACTTCTGCTATATGTTTATCTAAGAATCCTATTCTTCATTCAAAAGCTAAACATATTGAGATAAAACATCATTTCATAAGGGACTATGTTCAGAAGGGTGTTATTTCTTTAAACTTTGTTGATACAGACCATCAATGGGCTGATATCTTTACAAAACCCCTGGCTGAAGATAGGTTTAAGTTCATTCTGAAGAACATCAGTATGGATTTATGCCCAGAATGAGAAGATGAGAAGTTCTCATGTATGAGTATCTTCTGAAATGAATGTGGAACAATTTTTTTTTCAGAAGTTCTGATTGAAATCTTTTAGAAATTATGATTCGGTTATTACTAACGTTTCATTGTCTAAGTTGATTCAGAACCTCTTTTAAAGCAAAACAGCTGTTACGCTTTATCTCGGGATGGTAAACCTGTCGTTACTATTCATGGATAAGCGCGCGTACAGTTGAAGGGACGCCGACCATAGGTAACTGTGCTAGTCACCTCATTTGTCTTTATTATATCTCTCCTCACGTCACGAAACATTAAATGCTAGTCATCATTCGTTTCATTTTTTTTCCTTTAAATACTCTTCAAAATGGTTTTTTTTGGTTTCCTATCTTTTTGTTTTCCTCTTAAAAGTTTTCTCTCTCTCTCTCTCTCTCTCGGTTTTCATTTCTTCTCTCAAAACCTAGCGTTCACCCTAAGCCTGTTGAAGCTCCATGACTCAAAGGCGACAGATCTCTGTGCATCTCGGGATGGCTCTTCTAATACCTCTCAAGTCAGATCCTTCTTTGATGTTGTTATCAACTTTCATCCAAAGACAGAAGACTTTCTTGAGTTGTGGGAAGATATACTCAACTTCTATGTTGAGTTTCTTGACCGAATGTTGTATTTTTTAATTTTTTGTAGTCATTTCCTCTTTGGAAATTCTACTTTGTAGTTTTCTTTTCCTTGCTGCTTCTGCTTGTTTTGTATTTGCTAGGAATGTTTTTCATCTTGTTAAACATAGGAACTTCTTGTAATATCTTTTGATTATCAATGAAAAAGTTTCTTTGTGTTTTACATTCCAGTAAATGTTTTCTTTTGTCGTTTTATACATCTGAATCTTTTTATATATTCTTTTTGATGTTATGACAAAAAGGGGGAGAAAGATAAATGATAAATGATTTGATTAAATCTATCTGTTGCTGGGTAAAGGCTCCCACACATTCACTAACAAGAACTGCAAGTTCTATATGGTTTAAGTGTTTTGCAGGTACAGAGAAGTGAAGTGAATCTTCAAAGCAAACACTAGAAGCAAAACCATGGAAACTGAAGCAAGCTGAGTGCTGTCAAGCTTCAGAGATCAGAAGCAAGAAAGAAGAATGAATCAGAAGCACTGATAATAGAATTTGAATATGATTGTCTATCTTGTTATGACAAAATTCTATTTGCCCTGATACATATAATGTTATGGCTCTGATACATTATTTGCTCTGATACATGTTTTTAGCCTAAATGCTCTGATACATGTGGCTCTGATACATATCATGTATTTGAATATACATTTTATGTTCTAACTCGTTCATGCTGACTTTTGTCGTTTAGTTTTTGTTCTGTAACATTTCAGGATGTAGAGATGCTCAGATGATGCTCTGGTACATTCAACAATGTTCTGATACAAATCTAGCATGAAGTGATGTTGGTAGACATTCAAAGTTCTGAAGCTATCCGAGGGAAGCAAAAATCAGAAGATGTGAATGTTCTAAAAGATCCAGTAATTCAAGTTCTGAAGCTGTCCTGAATGGAAGCAGAAGTCAGAAGCTGTGAATGTTCTGAAGATCAAAGAAATTCAAGTTCTGAAGCTGTCCAATGGAAGCAGAAGTCAGAAGCTATGAATTCTCTGAAGGCAGAAGCTTATATGATCGTCTCTACCGAAATAATCAGGGAAGTCTTTTATTAAAGTTCTTCGAGTATTTATTTCAGGGGGAGATTATTTATCTCAGGGGGAGATTGTTAATCTCAGGGGGAGACATATTCATATGCTTATGCTATAGCTGTGTAATTTGTCTTTTGCCGTCTACTCTTTCTGATCGCAAATTCATATCATTTATATATGTTTTTGTCATCATCAAAAAGGGGGAGATTGTTAGAACAAGATTTGTTCTTATCAATTATCTTAGTTTTGATGATAACAATAATATGAATTTTGCTTAAGATAATATGGTACTCTAATCCAATGCAATTTCCCTTTCAGGAAATATATAAAGAGTACGCATAATTCAGCGCTCAGAAGATGTGTCTCAAATGGTTCAGCATGCAACATCAGAACATGGTCTGGCAAGACATCAGAAGATGGTCGAAGCAGAATCAGAACATGGGTCTATGGAAGCATCAGAAGAACATGAGATCAGAAGCACTGAAGATCAGAAGATGGTATCACGCTCAGAAGCACTTCAAGGTCAGAAGATCAGAAGATGCTTTGCACCAAGCTGTTTGACTCTGATGATATTCAAACGTCGTATTCACAAACATCAGATCAGAAGGAAGTACACGTGGCAGACTACGCTGACTGACAAAAGGAACGTTAAAGCTACTAAAGGCTACGTCAGTAGACACAGCGTGAACAAGGCTCGAGGTAGTTGACAAAAGCGTATAACATTAAATGCAAAGCTGTACGGAACACGCAAAGCATTAAATGCATTCAACGGTCATCTTCTCAACGCCTATAAATATGAAGTTCTGATGAGAAGCAAGGTTAACGATTTCGCACCAATACAATTCAAATTAACTTGCTGAAACTCTGTTCAATTCCAAACTCAGAATCTTCATCTTCATCAAAGCTCACTACATTGCTGTTGTAATATCTTAGTGAGATTAAGCTTAAATTGTAAGAGAAATATCACAGTTGTGATTATCGCTTTTAAGAAGCATTTGTAAACTCTTGAATAGATTACATTAAGTTGTAAGGAACTAGAGTGATCAGTTGATCAGTATACTCTAGGAAGTCTTAGCAGTTGGCTGAGCAGGAAGTCTTGGCAGTTGGCTGAGCAGGAAGTCTTGGCAGTTGGCTGAGCAGAAAGTCTTAGGAGTGAACTAAGCCTAGAGTGATCGTGTTGATCAGTAGACTCTAGAAAAAGTCTTAGGAGTGAACTAAGCAGTTGTTCCTGGAGTGATCAGGTTGTGATCAGAAGACTCTGGAAGACTTAGTTGCGGCTAAGTGGAAAACCATTGTAATCCGTGCGATTAGTGGATTAAATCCTCAGTTGAGGTAAATCATCTCTGCGGGGGTGGACTGGAGTAGCTTCGTTAACAGCGAACCAGGATAAAAATATTTGTGCATTTATTTTTATCGTCCAAGATTTAAAGTCACACTTATTCAATCCCCCCCTTTCTAAGTGTTTTTCTATCCTTCACTACCTATAAGTGATCTGAATGCAATTTATGGATCATATAACTTAGTAGAAGACTTAAAAAAACTTAATTGAATAGGAAACCATTTTATTTACTTTTGGCTTTTGTTTTTCACTAATGTCTAAACTCATTTTTTTTGTACTAACCAATAACTTACTTATAAGTCATCCAAAATGTTTTTTTTTTTGGATTTTTTCCAAGTAAAATACAAGGTTGTTTTTTGTTAAAGTAAATGAATTGTAAGGATGAGGAGATAATTATTAGTGTACGGGGTAAAATTTTAAATGATCTAATTTCAAAGACAACCTTCTCTCATTATATGTAATTGAATATTTTAAAATTGAGCATTTGAGATTTTTTTTCCAAACTAAAGCAATATTGGGACTTTTTATTTTAAATCTAGGGTAGTGCGGTAAACTAGTCTTTTTTTTTGTTGGACTGGGCCATTATTTTCAATCCACCTTGTTTTTTTTGTGGACTGAGCCAACATTTTCGATCTGCGTATCTACTTTACTTGTTACACTATATTCAACTTTTTTATGAGACGTATTTATACGAGATAACTTACATTTCCGTTTGCCACCCTTATTCACAAGTGTCTTAGAAACAAGCGGTGACAGGTTTTTACAATTTAGTTGCTGAAGCTCTTACCCGTATTTTGAAAAGGTCTAAATTTAAATTATGTTGTTTATGCGAGCATATTCGTTGTGTATTGTTAGAAGTTGTAATTTGATGTTTTGTATAAAACCTAGTATTCGACTGTGTCAAAGTAGCTAGTCGAAGTAGAAGGTATCAGTTGTATTCGACAAAGTTGAATGCATCATTTAGCTATTGTGTCGAAAACAAAATATAACTTTTTTTTGGGCTTCGACTGTAATTGGGCTTGCGTTGTAAGTTTGGGTCTTGACATTGATAGCCTATAACATATTTTTAAATTCTCAAATACAATTTTCTCTCTTATTCTTCTTCTTCCTCCTCTTCTTCTTCTTCTCTCATATTTCTTGAAACCCTTTTGTCCCAACGAATTGGTATACGAATTCGTGTTGCAATTCAGAGAGAATATGTAATGACAAGGGAAATAACAACATCAATGCAATTTCCAATGAATTTACTAGTTTTCAAAGGTGATAACTATGAGAGGTGGGTTGAACAGATGAAAGTCATCTTCATATGTCAAGATGTGTCTAATATCGTGAACAATGGAGTACCGACATTGGAAGTGAATGCGGGTGATGAACAGAAAGCTGTGCACAAGGATAAAATGAAGAAAGGTGGAAAAACCTAATTATTGATTCACTAGTGTGTGTGTGGATCCTAACGTGTTTGAGAAGATTATTGAAGAAGAAACGACTAAATGAGCACAAGATAAGTTAAATAACTTGTATAGTGGAGATGAGAAACTAAAAAAGGTGAAGTCTCAAACTTTGAAAAAGAAATTTGAGATGACTCAGATGAATCAGTCTCAGAATATTTATCATGTATAGTGCTGTTGATGAACCATATGAAGGTGTGTGGTGAATCAATCAAAGATTTACAAAAATATTGAGAAAATATTGAGATCTCTAATTTCAAATTTTGATTACATTGTCATGTCCATTGAAGAGTGCAAGAACCTAGCTAAGATGAAATTGGAGGAACTTCAAGCTTCATTGGAGGCATAAGATGAGTCTGAAGTAGAGAAACTCGGAAAGGGAGAAGGTGGATAAACAAGCACTACAAGCACGACTTACCAATAAATATGGAAAATATAAGGCAAAATAGGGGAATAATCTTGCAAAAGTCAATCAAGAATCAAATAATCACCCTGATTCATCCAAGGAATATATGTGCTGAAGGTGTGAAGAAAACACAAGAAAGGGGGGTTTGAGTTGGGGTTTTCACTCTTTGATACTTTCTCGCTACTTAACAATATTTTGTTAAGTGATGCTCTCAGAATATTACGAAAACGTAAATAATTAAGTAAAGCATAAGAGTAAACAACACACGATATATCTTGGTTCACTTGAGAAATTGTCAAGCTAATCCAGTCCACCCTTCCGAGGTGATTTCTCCTTGAAATCAAGGTCTTAATCCACTATAACCAAACTGATTACAATTTCACGGGCAACCGCTGGTGACTGACAACCTTGCACGGGCAACCGCCAGTGACTAACAACATTGCATGCGCGACCGCCGGTGACTGACAATATTGCACGGGCAACCACTGGTGACTAATAACCACTAAGAATACCATCTTAGTCTTCCCAAATATTCTAACCAACCCGGTCCTTTGAGGAACACAAAACCTTCCTAAAACTTCTGACCTAACTGGTCCTTTAGAAGGAACAAACATCTGTTTGTTTTTACAAGGTTTGTTTACAATTAAAAGCTTCTACACAAGCATATGTAAACTTAATTAAGTACATCAGAAGATCCTAATACACACTAATAATATTACATTGTATTGTAGCTTTTGATGTGTGATCTTTTTTTTCTTCAAGTAGCTTATTCATAGACAACAATCCAAAGCACTTGAACTTCTTATGTCTTCTTCTTCATAAGCTTCTGAACGCTTGATTGATCTTGACATAGAAGAGAGAGAAGAACTTCCTCATCTTGATTCCTCTTAGAACATTCTGGATAACAACCCTTGTTCCATGTACTTCAATAATCACTTCAGAGCACAACATTCATGTTGCGAATTTGTAGTTGAAGCCTTCATGATTATCTTCATTACCAACAACATAATTAAATTAACATTTTAAAATCTGTTGTTGTTGTTATACTGGTTGATGGTTTGGTTATGTTCTGATAATGACAGAACCAACAACAATAAAGTATGTGATCTTCTTCTTTTATAGCCAAAGAAAAATAGAGTCGTTGAAAAACAACTGGCTATTGAAAAGAGTCGTTACACAGTGATTTGGAATAGTACCACCACATCTTTCTTTTCCATGAATCAATCTGGTTGAGAGATAGTGTAATAGAGCTTATACGTACTATGTACTTATCAGTGCTAACGGTAACATTTGCCTTCTCAACTTCAGAAGCTTCTGATGGTAGATGGTTGAAGCATGAATAGAGTTGTTACACTTGAGTCTTCTCATAATGAAGTCTTCATTCTACAAAATTTGTTCACTCGGAACCTTGTCTTCGAAACTTCAGCACTTTTTCTTGAGATCTTATTCTTCAAAAATTCAAGTTTTCAGAGTCTTCAGAACTTCGTCTTCAGAGTCTTCAGCACTTGGTCTTCAGAATCCTTTGTGTCAGAAATATAAGGCTTCAGAACAGAATTTTTTTAGAACTTCAATTTTTCAGAACCTTCAGTCTTCATAATCTTCAGCACTTGGTTCTTTATAAGATTATACATTCAGAATCTTCACTGGCTTTAGAATCATAACCACCTCTCAAAACAGAATCCATGAGATCATTGCAACAACAAAATTAGACATCCTTGGAACTTTCCGATTGTGATCAGATATAGAACCATACTTGCTTCTTCAATATGATTGCGACTCTGTGTTACACATAGTAATTCACATAGGATATTCCGTGCATATCTTGATAATAATTGTTTGATCTGATAACTCCGATAAACATAGTCTTGCACAGAAACAAACATCAAAACACAAAATAGCCCTTTCATAAATACTCCATTGTTATCATCAAAACTCAGAGATATATTGCAGAACCAAATTTTGTTCTTACAAGTGCAACAAGTATTTTAGGAAGAAAGATGATATGAATGAGGTGCAATGATACAATTGTCAAGGATTTGGCCATTATGTTCGAGACTGTTGAAGAAAGAAGTAAGCACGAGCGAAAGAGAGCGATGAGGCGCAGTATTCACATGCTGGAGATAATGATTCTAATGATGAGCTTGAAGGTTGAGAAAAACACAAGAAATGAGGTTTTAAAAAAATATATTTTAGAAATACTATCCAATCAATCAAGATAGATAAGATAAGATAAAAGGGAAGAATGACACTTTCAGTTTATACAAGTTCACCTTAAACAAGGCTAATCTTTTCTATCCGCCAAGTTGATTTCTCCTTATAAAAAGACTTAATCCACTAACTTGAAAGATTTTAAATAAACGTCTAAGAGTCTAAAAAGACACCTTAGCCCTCTCAAATATATAGACTAACAACCCTGTCAATTGAGGAAAACAAATCTCAAAATATTTATAATAGAAAGTGTTTACAAATAGTGCTTCTAGATAAGCAAATGAAACAAAGTCTAAGAACAAATGTTTACACAAATAATGAGCAACAACTCTTTGTGTTTAAGATTCTTCTTTGAAATGAATATTTCTCTTTGTGATAATTTTGCAGAGTAACTCTCAAGTTTTCTTTCTCTTGGTTTTTATTTCACGTTATTGTATATTCAATGTCAGTAGTTAAGCAATTCCTTAAATGGAGCAGTGCGTCTATATATAGCCTCAAGAAATAGACCTTAGAGAAGGAAAAAACATCGTCTTCCATGCCAGATGAGATAACAGCTTCTATGAGATCGTGGGAGACAATGAGCAAACAAATTTCTTTGATCGTACATAAGTCCTCACAGTAGTGGATAAGGTATTGTACTATTGTACCATTTATCTTCTTGTGCAAGTTTTTGATATTTTCTTCTTAATGATATACTTCTGAAGTTCTGATATGAAGTAGTGAGAGTATTCCAAGAGTATCATACTCTTCAGAGTAAAATCTTGTCTTCAGAGTTGAACGCAAAAGTTTATCTAAGGAACAAGTCTTGATTTCTAAGTTGGAAGCAAAAACTTATCTGTGATGGAAATCTTGACTTTTGATCTGGAAGAGTAGCTTATCCAAGAAAGACATGGAGATCCCATTCTAATGAACATTCAACATTCTTCATGAAATTTCTGGTACAGGTACAACACATGCTAACACAATTGTCTCACTAGATGTCAAGACAAATGTTACGACATCTAGAAACAGACTAGACACAACAGACTGAAATTGATACTGAAATAAAAATTGCAGAATGATAAATAACACAAAAATTGTTAATCCAGTTTGGTTCAACATCACCTACTATGGGGGCTACCAAGCCAGGAAGTAAATCCACTATTAATAGTATTAGTTCAAAGTCTAAACAGTCCCAATTTACAACTTTTCGCCTAATCACTACTCAGTGCAACTTCTACCTAGAAATCAACATCTAGATATTGGAAGTCGCCATCCCGCTTCCTAAAGCACCTCTATGATATCTAACTGTCCCAATCCCAATGATTACATAAAAAATAATCCAATTTAGAAGATTACATTTCAAATACAAAATACTTGGTTTTGCTTAAAAGATTCAACCAAGAATAATACTCTACTCCATGTTTAAAAACTTTGAAGAGTGAGAACAACAACTTGACTAACAGTCAAGTAACAAACAGCCTACCACAACGTGTAAAAAGATGCATGGGTGACTGAAAATCACAAGATACTCTCAAAACCTAAGACTTCTAACTTTCCCCTAATTTTACAATTGTGAAAAACTTAGTTACAATAGGTCTAGGGATCTTTTTAAATAGTCTTAAGCAGCAGATGGGCTTCGAAACAATTTACTTGATCCACTAGTTGAGAGTTGCAACAAATTTGTAGAGAAATCTTTTTGAATCTTGAAACAAATATTGTCTCAGATATTAGAAATATTGTCTCTGACAAATATTGAAATCTTTTAGAAACTTTAATTTTGGTGGAGATTTGATTCTCTTGTTCTAGATTAAATCTTCTTGACCTGCGTAAATCACTGAGATATATCCAAAACAATATCACAGATTTAATTAAAAAAACAAATCAAATATGTCAATATTCCAGACAACCTGTGCTGATTGTTTTAGTTCATAATGTCACGACATCAGTCAGAACATTTGATTTTCAATGTATGCTCATACTCAACTGTATAAAGAGATCAAAATGTTATGACATCTTGCTTAACATTTTAATTAAAATATAGCTTGTGTTTGTGTAACTACATTTTAATTAACATGTATTAACATGTATATGCCAATTGTGAAAAACTTAGTTACAATAGGTCTAGGGATCTTTTTAAATAGTCTTAAGCAGCAGATGGGCTTCGAAATAATTTACTTGATCCACTAGTTGAGAGTTGCGACAAATTTGCAGAGAAATCTTTTTGAATCTTGAAACAAATATTGTCTCAGATATTAGAAATATTGTCTCTGACAAATATTGAAATCTTTTAGAAACTTTAATTTTGGTGGAGATTTGATTCTCTTGTTCTAGATTAAATCTTCTTGACCTGCGTAAATCACTGAGATATATCCAAGACAATATCACAGATTTAATTAAAAAACAAATCAAATATGTCAATATTCCAAACAATTTGTGCTGATTGTTTTGGTTCATAATGTCACGACATCAGTCAGAACATTTGATTTTCAATTTAAGCTCATACTCAACTGTATAAAGAGATCAAAATGTTATGACATTTTGCTTAACATTTTAATTAAAATATAACTTGTGTTTGTGTAACTACATTTTAATTAACATGTATTAACATGTATATGCCAATTTTGTTGTAGGAATAAAAAGTAAAGTGTCTATCTATTAGATGAGAACTTAAGAGAAATTAGTGTATGTTTTAAAACAATATGAAACATCAGTGTCATATGTAATATGCTATTGCGATGTGCGTGCAATTTTCCTTAGCTTTTTTATAAAAAAAAAACAATATATCTAAGTTTATTTTTTATTTATATATTTTAAAAATGATACTTTTATTAATACTAGTTTTATCTTCTCAAATAAAAAAAATAGCACTATTTTTTTTATCAAAACTTAGTAAGAAAAGTAAAAACAAAATAAAAAAAAAAATATGATGTATAATCATTCTTTCAATGTACTTTGGATATTCCTAATACACCCTCTCACGTCCAGTACTCTTTTTGGACTTGGTGCGTGGAAATTAACGGTGGACGGCCCATGGTTCGATTGATAAACTCTGATACCATATTAGAGTTTGACCTAACTCATCCTTATAAAATTGGTTGGTAACGTGGGGAGTGTCCCTCTATATATATTCTTTCAATGCTCTATCTCCAACCAATGTGGGATTTTAGAATCTTCCTAATATTGGAAAATGAATACTAGGTATTAGAATTATTGTACGCTGTCAAATATGATTTTTGTGTTTTTT
Source organism: Vicia villosa (assembly GCF_029867415.1). Lineage (NCBI taxonomy): Eukaryota > Viridiplantae > Streptophyta > Magnoliopsida > Fabales > Fabaceae > Vicia > Vicia villosa. The sequence continues at coordinate 196,648,084 of NC_081181.1, forward strand.
TCCTCAAATTTTCTCCTATAACAATAAATATTCTTCAAAACAATAATAACATGACACGTTCTAGTGGTTGTTTTTTTAATTATACATTCAATCAAATATTGGTGACTAAAATCAATACTGCGACCATCTTCCCCTTGTTGGTGGACCTTGTTGAGCATAATGTTTGTTCCAACATTTGTTTCTTATTTTGGCTAATATTAATTGAGGCAATAAATTAAAGGATCGTTTGAAAAAGAGAGACATAAACATTATACTATCCAATATGTTTGTTTATTTAATTTGGGCCTAGCATATTGGTGTAAAATCAATATTGAATCAATCTCTCTCACCTACATATGTTATCTTTCTGTTTCACTTTTTAACTCCCAGATGCAAAATACCCACTTTCAGTAACATTTGTTTTGTTATGTCAATAGTCTTGTTTGTCACCACATTTTGTTATGGTACTCACAAAAAGGTTCTAGTTTGAGACAAGTCATGATACCACACACAGTAGTAATAATTCTCTAGTTTTGTTTGTATTTTACAATTTCTATAATTATATATATGTTCCAACATCAAATTTTCACTAATGTTTCTTATTTACTATTTTTGATTTGTCATAAGAAAATGATGGTTATTGAAATTAATTTTTCACTAGTTATGATTATGATAGAATAGTTAAATGTATCAATCAACGATATTGACATGTCATGTCATGTAAATCCTAACTATCATGGTAATTCAGAGTTACTACTCATTGTTTTATTTATTTATTTTGAATGTGAATCTTCAAACCCACATGATTCTAGAATTGTGATAAGAAAAAGTGAAAAGGAAAAACAAAATTTCATATTACCTAAAATTGTTTTTTTTACAACGGATACCTATAAAGGCATGGACATGCCCATAATTTAATGGGAAAAGGAAGTGAAAAAATAAAATCAATGACAATCTTTACAAAAGTTCAAGATTTTTCACCTTGCTTTCAATACATTTATTTGTCTTATATATAGTCACCAACTGGTATAGTACTGCATCATCCACAAAGGGGGCTGCAACTTTTCATATAAACTGTTTAGTTTGTTACTTATAATTAGTTAGCATATTACAATAATTCTGCTCAAAATCAGTTTGGAAACACAATAAATATATAATATTTTTTAAAATTTAATGAATGGTCTTAAATTTAAATATAATTAAAAATCAATTAACCCAAGAAAAAGAATTGAATTTTAAATAAGCAGCAATATTAAACTATTTTGAAAGAAAACTTTACTACCTATTATAATCTTTTTAGACTTGAGAGATTAATTATGCAATTAGGCGTAATGGTGGGAAAATAGAATCAATCTATTAGACATGTTTCGTTTAATCGTACTTTCGTAAGCTTTGGCAGACGTGTACATCTACATTAAGTTATCCTAATTATTTTTAGAGTATAAAGATGAGGCGCCCGTAAATCTGTGTCGTCCCGTTCCGTCCTCTTTATTTTGTAAGGCAGATCAATATTTTAAATCTGCCCTTTCAACAATGTCTGTCTTACATATTTTTAAAAGATAAAATTTAATTGGTCGGACATGTCCATTTTCCACTTCTAATTTGGTAAAAAAATCAATTTTAATTAAAAAAATTGAGTTATAAGTAACATTAAATTAACAAAAACGTTCCTTATATATAGAATGACAGAAGTGCAATAATTTAAAGAGTAGTTGAGATTAGAATGATGAAGTTGAAGCAAAAGATATTCCACATAAATAAAAATGAAGAAAGCAGGTGCAATAAAAATAGTTGGTGTTTCATTATAAAATTTAATATAACTAATATGTACTACTGTGCTGACACACAAGATATGTATCAGCTTTATCAACTTATATATATTTACATGGTAAAAATCTCTCGTTATTATTTTTTATGCTTAAGAAAAAGCTTTTATCTCTTTTATCTTGTTAAACTAGTTACTTTCTGTTCCCTCTCTGTTACAATTTCTCTACTGACAGAGGAATACCTGCACAATATTTCTTCACGCACGCACGCATACTCCAAACCTAGCTGCTACCCCACTCCCTCGTACATCACTTTCTCTCTCTACGTGGATCGTTTATTATCTATGATAACCCTTCTTGTCAGAGAGAAAGAGAGAGAAACACAACACAATAGGACACTGCTGAAAAAAAAATTGATTTTCATTTTTCCAGCTTTATTATTAATTATATATTCGACTATTTTACCTTTTTCTCTCTGCCACTTGATTCATCAATTCAAAAACAAAACTCTTTATAAATAAAGGCTTTAACACTATTCCAACTAAAGAAGAAAAAGTGGAACCCTTTCTCATAATTTCTTTTCACTATTTTGCTTCAATCTCTTCCTATATAATGAAAAGCCATTAAGATTTGTATTTCTTCTTTATAACCACTCTTTCTCATTTCTCTCTTCTTGAGAGCTTTTCATTTTCTCAAATGGAAAGCTTCTACCACCATAGTTTCTCCCACATCAACAACATGAACAATAACAGTGATGCTCATTTACCACCTGGTTTTCGTTTCCATCCTACTGATGAAGAACTCATCACGTTCTACCTTCTGAAGAAAGTTCTTGACAACACTTTCACTGCAAGAGCCATAGCTGAAGTTGATCTCAACAAATGTGAACCATGGGAGCTACCAGGTAACTCTAACTATACTATTACTAATCATTTTCTTTCTCTATGAATGAATCCATGTTTGTTAACTTCAACCTTTTGGTTTTGAACAGAGAAAGCTAAGATGGGTGAGAAAGAATGGTACTTCTTCAGTTTACGTGACAGGAAGTACCCAACTGGGTTACGTACTAATCGAGCTACAGAAGCTGGTTATTGGAAAGCAACAGGGAAAGACAGAGAGATTTACAGTTCCAAAACCTACTCTCTTGTTGGTATGAAGAAAACCCTTGTTTTCTACAGAGGAAGAGCACCAAAAGGTGAAAAGAGTAACTGGGTTATGCATGAGTATCGTCTTGAAGGCAAATTTGCTTACCATTTCCTCTCTAGAAACTCCAAGGTACTAATTCATTTTTCATAAAAATAAATCACTGACACAGTTCAAGTGATTATATGAGCCGCATTTTGATTGTTTCAAGAGACTACATTATAGAGATAGGTGGAATCTTGTTTCCTATTAGCTTTCTATATGCATCGGTTTCATTTATCTATGTTGATGATTTTTCTCGATTAGGCGCTTTTTTGTACTTTTGGGGATATGATTACACCACAGAACTAATCAATCTTGGTTAATACCCTATGGTGCATGTTAGAGTTTCTTATCACACTTTTGTGAATACATGTGTTTGCATGGGAACCATAACCAATCACATTCATTAACTTCAACTGTTTATATTATTTTAAACAAGTTTTCATTATAATCCAAAAATTAAAACCAGTGCAGTAGAAGTACTATGTATCACTGCCATTTTCTTCACAGTTTCATTTTGCATAGAGCTTATCATCATCATCATTTACTACCAACAATACTATTTTTTTTTCATGTTCTGATTTTCCACTAAAATCTCACTTTTAAACAGTTGCATTAATTAACAATAAGATCCTTTTTTTTTTGTTCTTACTCACTAATTTTTTAATGATTTTTTTAAAAATTTTAATTCATGAAGGATGAATGGGTGATATCACGTGTTTTCCAAAAGAGCAACACCGGAAACGGAAGCACCACCGTGACAGCCACCACAAGTGGTTCAAAAAAGACCAAAATAGCCTCAACAGCTTCTGCAAGTAACAACAATATGAGTCTTTGCGCTGAACCAAGTTCACCTTCTTCAGTTTATCTACCACCACTACTTGATTCATCTCCATACTCCAACAACGCTGCCGCTAGCACCGCCGCATTCAACGGCGGTCAAATGTGTTCTTACAACAACAGCTCCAACAACACTGATCTAAAGGAGCACGTGTCCTGTTTCTCCACATCATCTACAACATCAAATGTTGTATCTGGTCTCAACAACAGCTTTAACAACAACAACAACAATGGAAGTTTTGATCTTATTTCTCCTTCTATGAATGCAACAACAATGGATCCATTTGCAAGGTTTCAGAGAAATGTCGGTGTTTCTGCTTTTCCAAGCTTGAGATCACTGCAAGATAATCTTCAGCTGCCTTTCTTTTTTTCCTCTGCGGCGGCGCAACCTTTAAGCGGTGGTGATGTTCTTGGGGGGTGGGGTATGCCGCAGGAGGAGCAAAGAACGGTGGTTGACGGTGGTGGTCATAACATGGGAGGGTTAGGTTCATCTGAGCTTGATTGCATGTGGAACTATTAATTAAGGGTTTGAGGTTAATTAAGCATTATAATGATTAGTAAACTTAATTATTTGCATTATTAGGATTAACTTTTCCAATATTGAGATGTTTGGAATGTACTAGAGTGTTGTTAGTACTATTAGGTTATGGTTTGTGTAAGGGTATTTTTGGAAGTAAATGTTTTGTTAATGTTTTAGGGAGATGGCCATTGGGGTACCTTTGGTATTTATAATTTAATATTGTAATATGTTGTTTGAATTCTAAGTATGTTTTTAAATTTGACTTAAGTATGAGAATGTTGAAGCAATGTTGAATGATATGTCCGCAATATTAGTTTAGATTGTTGTTGGTTGGGATGGGATGTGACTAATAAGGTCAAGGGGTTACTTTGATCAATGATTTGTTTTAATGAGACAAATGTCAGTTATCCTATGGGAAGATTAGCATAAAAATTACGTGATACATTGTCTATATTTATGAAATAATGATATGAATAATACTACATAAGAATAAGAATTTTTTTTTAATAACCATGTTTTTTAAAAAAATTCTAAAATAATCATGTTTTAAAATAAATTAAAGAGAAAAGGGGTGATGCACTGACAGTGTAAAATATTTTTACACTGTCAACCAATCACCACCCATGTATCCAATTAAACCATTTTTTTATTTAAAAAAAACTTAATGACATGGCACATTTATGATTTTCTATTGGATGACAGTGTAAAATTATTTTACACTGTCAGTGCACTACCTTTTAACTCATTATATAAATGACCAAAAATTGCTAAAAAGTACACAATGTTGTCATGGGTGGCGAACACACTATATGGGCTTGGCGAACACACACAATTTTTGGCCCAAGTCACCAGGGGCGTGGCCACAACACTCATTTTATTTTTTTAGTTAAATTATTTTAACTATTAAATTTAAAAGAAACTACTAGTTTCTTCATGTGTGGGTCCACTTGTTTTTGGACCATGTCGCCAATGGGCCTGGCGAATTATCTTCATGTCTGGGTCCAAGTCGTCACCTTGGGTGGCGACAACAATGATTTGAGAATTTTTATTTGCCTATAAATAGCAGCCCATTCCTCCATGAAAATGCAATCAATTCTCCACTAATTTTCTCATTTTTCTGCACATTATTGTTTATGTCTCGCATTAGGCCAGATGGATGTCATCGAACATCAATGAAGCATCTCGATCCTGAACCAAAATACCGCATAAGGGATGGCCGATTCTGTACTGAATCGGATTTTTCAACTTTTCTCCACTTTTTGGCTTTTTATGGTTTTCACCCGAAAAACACATATTATCAAGAATTTGTCTAAATGAGGCACAACCACATATTATCAAACAACAGCAGTTCATCAAAGATTTAAATAACAATAACACATTCATTGGAATAAGGGAAATCTATCAATAAACACCTCAAAGGATTTTGCCCAAACCCTTTTATGCCACAAAAACAACAACCACAAATACAAAAGTAGAAGAAGAAGAAGACATGAGGGTAAGGATCCCTCACTATTGGACTATCTAAACACCCACGATAATTGTAGATTGATAAACCCTTGGCCTCTTGGGATCTACCACTTCCTTCCTTCCTAAGCTCTTCCTCTTTTTTAAACTTTTTTCAATTTCAAGATTTGACAACACTTTCTCTCATATTATCTATTTATTTAACCTAAAACTCTTAGTTACTTCTCTCGCCTCTCAACTCTTCTCACACCCTTAATAAACCTTTATTTCTCTTATTTTATTTTAATTCAAATAATACTCTAAATCAATTAAAATAATAGCTATCTATTTTATCCTAATAACTCAATTATATCAATTAAAATAATAATTTTATTATTCTCACTAAATCTCACCACACCCTCCGCTCTTTACTCAAAACACTTATTTCTCTCTAATTTTTGAATAAAATTCTATTTTCTCCCGACTCTAAAATATATCTATTTTTTTATTATTTCTAATATTTAATTGAATAAAATAAAATGAACTAATATAAATTAAATTAAAATTAAATAACTAAAATTGGGGTGTTACCATTGTTGTTATCATCAATAGAATAAGATCAAAATATGAATCTTCTTATGCAATTTTTGCTTTTTCTTTGATCTTTGGTTGTCTTCCCTTCCAATTTAACATTCAGCTGCATAATGTCCATATTTTTCACAACTTAAACAACAAATTTTTTAGTTTTTCTTTGTCTCACACTCACTTATGGATGACAATTTGGCCCATACCCTATAGGTACCCATGGAAAATGTCCACAACAATAGGATAAAACTCATAAAATGGATACAGGTATGGGCATGAGTAATTATCCATTAAAATAAGCCAGTATGAGTGGACTCGAGTATCTTACTACCCACCCCGTCCCATACCCGCACTAAATATTTATAAAATGTCATTTATATTTTTATATAAAAATTCAGATTTATCAATTTTTTAAAAATATATCGCTACTAAACTATTACACATTCTAATAAAAATGTTTATTTATTTCTTAACTCAACAATAACATCCATAATTTTTTTAATATTGTTAAAAAACTTAAAACCCTATGATATGTTGTAATTAATTGATTTAATTTTACTACAAACTCGGATAAACAGGTACAAGTATTGAGGTACCCATAGGGTACGAGTATGGTATTAACAATGGTGTCCGCGCGAATATGGGTTCGCGTACGGGGATTTTTTCAAACTGCGGATATATGGGGACATGTACTATAGTACATTGCCAAAATCCCGCCCATTGCCGTCCCTACGCTCAATTCACAAGCCTCGCATGTTTCTCGCAACTTTTATATTGTCAAACTGTTCAAATATTTTGTATCCTCAATTGTCACTACAATTAAGTCATATTAATAGTTAGAATTCTTCGTATATGTGATCACTGCACTACTACAGGAAACACCTTTCGTGAAACAATATTACAACGATCTTACATTAACCGTGGTAGAATCTCGCTTTTGGTCATTTTTTTTTTGTTTTTACTAAAAGATATTTCACTACGGTGAAAGTTAAAATCCATTGTAAAATGTACCAGGAGTTACAGGATTCGAATCCCAACTCCATCAATATCCCATTTTATCGTCACAAAAAGGTAATGTCCTTATATATCACCATGATTAATTTAGTCATCCGTGGTGTAAAGTCCAATCATTTCATCTTGTCAACCGTGATGAAAAGTGATATGTTTAGTATATAAGCAAAAGTATCTCTCGCTCACTAAATAACAACTGTTTCTCTCAAAATAAAACCTTAACACATTTCACTCTTCTTTTTCTAAAGAAAACCCTAACATCCATATCACTCATCACACATACTGCAACCTTCAGATTCGTTTTCACCTATTGCTACCTTCAGGTTCGTTCATTAAACTTATGCTCTGATTTTGTTTACGTATTTGATAAAAATGGTTTCTGGTTTTTTCATTTGGTCAATGTTCCATGTAATGTTGTTAATTTCATGGGTTTTTTTACTTATAGGGAAAGTGAATAAAGAAAACCACCTTAATAAAGCGCATACTTTTGCTATGGTTATTTTTATATACTTTTTTCTTTGAAAAACAATACAAGAAGTATGAAGCTATTGTGTAAACTTCATCCACCTTGTATTTCTTTTTCATTGCATCATAAACTAGATGAACTTCATCATTGATTCCACTTCCACAATTATTTTCAATAAAAGGCGTGTTCTTGAAACATACACACACACACACACAACGAGAATGTTATTTATATGTGAGAAGATGAGAATGAATTTAAACAATTAAATTTTAAAATAAATTGTGGAAATAATGTATCATTTTTTTTGGCTTTCACACCGGTTTCCGACCTACATAGTAAATCGACTAATCTGCCTCGTGCTACGGAGGCATGTGCACTGGCCAAGCATTGTGTCTGCCAGGAATCAAACTCGGTATTCTCCGAATATCGTCATTTGCAGAGACTCGTTTGGCACTCGAGCCCAAACGCTTGATTATAATGTGTCATTTTTTCTCTCTTCTCCATCATTTATTTTAATAATGGAGAGAGAAAAAAAGAATGACACATAATCTCCATCATTTCTTTTAAAATAATGGTTCAGATTCATTCTCATAGTATATATATATATATATATATATATATATATATATATATATATATATATATATATATATATATATATATATATATATATATATATATATATATATATATATATATATATATATATATATATATATATATATATATATATATATATATATATATATAATCACTCCATCACAAAGGTTGATCAGGCGTTATAGTGTCCCGTTTCTAATTATTGTGGTATGACTTTTCTATAGTAGTGATACCAACAATCTTGAAAAATAATATGATACACTTTCATTATCCTTCATTTGCAACTTTTCTTACTGCCTTCTCAAAGATTGAAAATAGACCTTCTTGGCCTTGCATTACCACCATAGTATTTCGCAAGCATAATTGCCTCTAAAATTTTATCAAAATTCTTTACATCAACACATTGGTGGATGTCAAACAACACCTTTTGATCCTCCTTCTACGATCTCTTGAATGTTGCTCACAAAACTTTTAAGAGATTTGAAACCAATAGTTGAAAAGCATCAGTTACAAATTCACTCACATCTTGAACATTGAAGATGACTCTCATTTATATGCCACCATCTATTCTAGTTCTTTCCATCAAGAATTGTTGTTTCCCACCATATCATCAATCACTATATTGCTTCCAAAATCGAACCAGATACTAATTTATTAGAGTTTAGTGCCTACATGAGATTCTAAATGAAGTGTAAAAGTTATGTTTCTTATTTTATACAAGTATATATAGTCCCATGTTGGTTAGCTTGCTAACAAAATATTAACAAACTAATTAACTATCAACTAATTCTTAACCGAAGTAATTAATTTCAATTAAAGTTCAACCTTGACTACGAAATGATTTTGCATCAAATTAACTTAACTATGAAATAAATAAAAAAGTAATTATATGTAATAAATTTTTTTAAACATTAATTAAAGTTGGAGATTTACGTAAAAATAAATATTGTCACCTACATAACTAATAAGTACTGTCTTAGTATAATTGTTTCACAATGTGGTAAACCAAATATTGGTCATATTAAGTTTGTTCTATGTACATCAGTTGTGTTGAGATATTTTCAATTTAAAACCAAGTTTGATGTAAAACTTTAAAATATAACAGGGTTAAATATGTTATTGGTTTTCGTAGATATGTCAACCTTCAATTTTATTTCCTTTCAAATTTATGGTTCTTATAAAATATTTTATCCACATTTTTGGTCTCTCCTCCTACTGTCCGTTAACATAGCTAACGTAGCATTGACACGTGGCAATGCCAGCGTGGCAAAGTTGCTGACATGGTTGCACATGGCATTTTGTCCCATTTTAATATTTTTTTATAGAAAATATATTTATAGCGATAGATATTTCGTCGCTAACATGAACATCATACAAAAACTCAGGATCGTAGCTAATCCGGAACTAATTTTTAACTAATTCAAACACATCATTCTTTTGACCTAGACTTTTTTTTTAATTATTTTTTTCAACAAAGTTTATGACATTGTAAGGATCTCTCTCACAAATTTTAATTTTTTTTGACTTGAGATGAATCAAATATAAATTTTTTACTGGTCGATTTTCATTAAAATGAAAATAAATAAAACATTATTATATGATTGAGTTTTAAGCTATTATATTGCATGAAGTTATATCATAACACATAAAAAGGATCTAAAAAAATTTCATGGCATTTTGAATAAGTCTCAATTTATTTTGATTTTTTGATCCAAACACATATAAATGTGTTTTTTTTTCAAGTGACGAAATGAGAAATTTAACCATAATAATTGTAAAGCGGACTGAAATGTTTTTGTTTACATTAGTGTATCAAATTATAAGGATTTCTCTCTTGAAATTGAATTTTTTAGGCCTGAGGTTAATTAAATAAGAATTCTTTAAGCGTCAATTTTCCATGAAACATAAAAAACCCAACATTGGAAAGTGATTGAGTTTTGACCTAATATTTTGCAAGGAATTAGATAATAATACATAAAAATTATCTGCAAGGTTTCAAAGCATTTAGAACAAGTCTTGATTTATTTTAATTTTTCGATCGAAACACATTTATTTGTGTTTCGATCAAAAAATAAAAAATAAATTGAGACTTAATTGTATGTGTTATGAATAAACTTTTTATGTGTAGATCCTTTTTATGTATTATGAATAAACTTCCTGCACAATAATAGGTTAAAATCCAATTGTATGCTCCTTGTTTTTATTTTACAGAAAATCGACCCTTAAAAAATTCATATTTAATTTACCTCTAATTTACCTCAAGTTAAAAAAAAATTAAAATTTTTCATATTTAATTTACCTCTAATTTACCTCAAGTTAAAAAAAAATTAAAATTTTGGGAGAGAGGTCCTTATAATGTGATAAAATTTATTGAAAAAAATAATTAAAAAAAATAAAGTCTAGATCATAAGAATGGTGTGTTTGAATTAGCTAGGAATTAACTACGGATTAGCTGCAGATTAGCTACAAATTAGCTACGATTTCTGGATTTTTTATGATATTCATGTTAGCGACGGATTTTGCGACGGAATATATGTCTCTATAAATAAAATTTACATAAAAAATATAAAATGAGGATAAAATACCACATGATATCCATGTCAACAACTCTGTCACGCTGACATTGCCACATGCTAGTGACACGTCATCTATGTAAACGAACGTTAGCAAGACGGATCAAAAGTGTGGATGAAAAATTTTTGAGAGACTATTTTAAAAAATAATTAGAAGGACTAAAATTGAAAGTTGACATATTTACGAGGATCAATAACATATTTAATCAAATATTATATTATTGATGCAAAATTGTCACTAACTTTGTTTTTATTAATTTCTAAAATTGAGAATAATAAAATCTCTTCTCTCAATCATATTTTGTTTACTTACAAAAATAAGAACTCATTGCTCGGCTTAAATAAATTTAGTTCACTTTCCATTTCTTAACATTCCATTCCAACTAATGTGTACTTGTTTCCAAAAATTTATTCACTTAGAGTAAAAATTATCAAAATAATTAGGTTTTGTGTTTAATAATTCCAACAAATTGATGTCCCTATTAATTTTTATTAGAAAGTCTTACTAAAAAAAGTACTATATACACCAACTAGAGAAATAAGTTAATCGTATTTATAAGACTACTAGACTATTAAATGTTTTGCATATATTTGGCTAACGGTTTGCGGAGGCAGGTAGGAAATACATCATTAAATTTGAAGCATCAAAGTATATCATCTATTTGAAAATATTTTAACATCTCTCTCATGACTTCACAAATATTTACCATTTTTGTGTTTGAGTGAATTTGAAGGTGGTTTTTTACATCATGCATGAATGAGGAAACGCATGGAATGGAAAATGTAATAGGCAGCTGCAAAAAGATCTTGAACCTCTTTTGGTTGAAGAAAACTATGTTAACTGAGATATGTGATGGTTACTATGTGTTGACAACTACACTTGATGTAATCCATTTAGAAATTGAATAACATAATTATGGTTGGTATATGTTGACAATTACACTTGATGTTACATATGCATGTTGGAAGAGGTATGGATTTTTCAACTTATTGTCCCTTTTTTTTTAGGATGTTGAAGTATTGTATGATGCTGTTTTATGTTTTAGTTATTTTCTTTCCTTCGTTTTTTTATCTGATTCAGTATTTTAACACTTATTTTATTTTTATTGTTTGTTTTATAATGTTTTTAAACTCTCTTTTTATCAAAGATTTTGATTTTAATCGATATTTTTTTATACCAATACAATTTACTCCTCTATTGTGTTTGAAATAACATGTCTAACACGAGTCGCCTCCGAGTTAGCCGTAGAACTCTTCACCTCTTCAAGAGTATTCTCCTTCTTAACTAAATACGCCTTTAAGGAAGTCACAATTTGGGCCAACTTAGAGGGAACACCATGGGTCTTTACCTCCTTTAGGAGGTTATATAGCTCCTCCATGTCCTTTTGGAGGATAGACAACTTCTCTTAAAGTTGAGTTCACTCGTAGGAAAGGAGGTCTTGTTTAGCCTTCTAGTGATATTCCAGGAGCGAGAACCTCTCCACGACCATGTGTTACCAAAAACAAGAAGGAGACACCCCAATACATGTGAAAAGACGTTTGTGCAATCAACTCTAACGTAGTTGTGTCAAAGAGGCTCTGAATATAAGCATAATTTTAATCGAGAAAGCGTGTATATACTTATCTACTAATACAAAAGGAAGGTAGGGAAGTCGATAAGAACAGGGTGTCATTGTCACTCTGAACAATTCCCTCATAAGTGGGTCTTAATGGTTTGGATTTTATGACAAGACCACCATCTTCGGCTTGATCCCTTTTGTTGTTCTCCCTAGAAGGGGTTTTTGAAAAGTGTGAATATTTTTCCTTTCTTGATTAAGATTGTGTTAGTAATGTTTTGGAGTAGTAAAGCGTAGCGGAAGTAAAGTAAGTAAAATATATTGCAGAAAATTAAAGAGAATAAGGATAAAAAGATTGCACTAGAGAGTTATCCAGGTTTGGTCGAACGTTGGCCTAGTCCTGTCCCTAAGAGTTCTTCTTGAAATTTTTCACTATAGACTTGTGAGCTTTTATCAGTTATGCCCATGAACTTAAATATAATCTAGCCTTTTGAATTTGAACAAGCTTATTCTCAACCTATTGATGAATTTTACCCAACTTATTTGAATGAAACTATTTAGGATTTATGGCTGATATTTTAGACTAAAACCAAAGCTTTTTACCGGCTAAACTTAATAAACCAATAACAGAGATTTATGGTTGATCTCAAGAACCAAAACTCAATCCCTTAAAGGTATCACACCATTAAGACTATCAACAAATAGCACGACTACTTAGAAAATGATATTCTCCTCACAAATAAAATTTCACTCCAAAGCACTAAGGCAACCAAAAAGTGAAGAAAGTTTCTAGACAAAGAGAAGGAGACAAGAGTGATAAATTCCAAACAAATATGAAAACGTTGGAAAATGGCGTGATTTCAAAGGAGGTAGTCACCCTTTATATAGTAGTTGAAATCACTCAATAAGGAAATAATCCATGGGCCTCATTAAATATTTAATCGATTGATTTAATCAATTAGTTTAAATAAATGGAAGATTGTGATATAGATTTGTTACCAATTGCTCAGGAGTTGTAGAAATGTATTGGGGAGTAAGTTTGATCTTTTCTAATATATTAGACTAAAGTTTTAATCGATTAAATTAATTTTCCCTCTGATCATTTCTAGGGCTCCCAAGTTTCTTGGCACAACTTCCAAGTCATTTTTAAATGTTTTTCTTTTTGGAAAAACTTTTTAGTCTGTGTGAGAGTTGCCTTAGTATTTTTAAGCTACTATTTTATTTCTACAGTACTTGGTTCACTCAAACAGAATGACAAGACTTTGCAAGCTTCTATATTTTTCCTTTGAGGTGGCTTTTAGAACTCCTATTGTGTTTGTCTTTGAGTACTTCATGTTGATGTTAATGTTGGTGTTGATTGATTTGCATACTTCATGTTTGTATATGTGTTGTTGTCATCAAAACTTGGTTGTTTACCTGCAAGCACATAGATCCACAATAATGCCTCGTACGATGCCATTTTAATACTAGAATGAAAATTGTTGTTGTAGGTAAACTCAATCAATGGCAAGTAGCTATCCCAAGCACCTCCTTGTTCTAGCACACAAGCCCTCAACAAATCTTCTAAAGACTGGATGATCCTCAACAAATCTTCTAGCACACCTCCTTGTTTTAGTACCAAAAGCTTTCTGCACAATCTCTCAGAACCTTTAGGTAAATCTTTGATTTCTATTCGATACAATACTCGTAGGGATACCACGTAGTTTCATAATCTTCTCAATATATAATTCAGCTAACTTCTGCAAGGAATAATTGATCCTTATAAGTATAAAATGAGCCGATTTGGACAATTTATTTACAATCACCCAAATGGAACCACATTTCTTCGAAGTCCTCGATAAACCTGTTACAAAATCCATGGAAATGCTATCATGTTCCTACTCTGGAACATTCAATGGTTGCATTAGATCCAACGAATTCTGATGTTCAATCTTTGACTTTTGGATAGTCAAACAAGCATATACAAATTCACCAACCTCTATCTTCATTCATGGCCACCAAAATATTTTCTTCAAGTCTTGATACATTTTTTTGTTGCACTAGGGTGTTGTTACCCTGGATTTTCGATCAAAACTTTAGGACTATGATACTAAAGAAATGACTTCCTAATGATCTCTATAAAAGGAAAAGAGTCTTCGACGATTAGGTCGAGGCCTCAAGTCGAAGCATAGCCCTATCAAGTGGGATAAAGAAAGTTTATTTATTAACTTAGTCAACTCCTCCTACTAGGAGTACTATAAGCATACAGTGTTCAAAAGGACTTAGCAAAAATTGTGTTGTTTCTGATTGCTTAAAGCCTAGTCGATCGAAGCTTCCAAATGGATAGGGACAAACGATTTTCTTCGGCTGTAAGAAATAGTTATTTTAGGATTTCTATATAAACATCATTTGTTTTTTAGTTTTAGAGGTCCGCATTTGTTACATTGAAATACAAACTCAATGTATCCGTGTGAAAGTGAGAAAAGAGTGTTTTCTGGAAAATGTATGTATGTGTTTCAGTTTATCAATTCCAAATTATTTATTTTTTATTCAATTCAAAGTCCTTTATTTAAACTTTTACCTTATCAATATTTCTTTTCCTTTCTTTGCATTTTAAGTCTTTCGACGTTTCCTTTGCATAATAGTCTTCGACCTCTTCTTCCAGCATATGAGTACCAAACTGCACCTTTTGAACCTCAGTGCACGCCATCACTCAAAAAATCTTCTCGATCCCCCTGAGCCATACATGTGCATTATCTCTGTTAAGTCTTCTCTTGAATGTTAGCAGGTTGTTCCTCTGAAACTTTTCCAAAGCATGGAACTCACCATTCTCTACAGCATTCTGATTCTGCGGACACTGTTGGTTCTGTAGAGCTCGAGCCATTGCTTCCAATTCCTGAGCAATAACACGGTCGTTTCTTCCTCCAACCATTCTACACATCAACAAAGAACCATTAGAAAGGATAAAACATCGACAATATTCACAAACTAATCGAGTACCAGGGAACATACAACACATAAAACCTGGTCGGACGGACCCACCAGGCTCTGATACCACTATGTAACACACTAAACCACGCACATATTTATCAAATAATTTAATTAACAAAACACAACCACTTAGGGTGTCACACACAACAAAACATGGTATGCTTTGTAACATGGGTTACAATAAAATATTTTAATGCATACATTTGCACTTAGGATGTTCACACAACATCAATTCATCTGATTTGTACTTGGGATGTTTACACAACATCCAACTTATCTGGTATCATCACAGCGGAATCATAATTAAAGCAATTAAAAACCATATAACACTCATAGCACTTAGTCTCATAAACTTCAACTTTCATAACATAAGCAAAAGGAGTTGTATTATCTAACTCTCTACAAAGTATACACAGTAAACTTCAACAAAACAAAGCCAAGAAAATGAAATTAAATATCCTTAGTCCGATGTTTCATTAATGGAAGTCACTTCAAGAGCTATCTTTCACTTACTTCATCCAATGCTACTCTTGAGTACGTGCAAGTTGTCCATGGTAGGCAACAATAAAGTAAAAGGGTAAAAATACACTTCGATAAATTAGTGGTGAAAAACAAGCAAAGTAGATTAACACATAACAACAACATAAGTGTTATTCAAATTAACACCAACATATTAAGTGTTCTCATCCAAATAACACACCAACAAGGATCAACATAAATGCAACACTTATTCAACGCACTCAACACCGACTCAACATGTATGTGGTACCAAATATAAACACTTGGGTTCATCTCGCTCCCCGATCCTCCACCATAGGACCAAATTCCCTCTTGGAACCGGAGCACACCAAAATCGCTACCACCACCATAGGTAACACTTCAGTGATTCGTATTGGAACTAGATACTCTTACCCGAACCACCACCATAGGACCGAGGCTCACTAAAAAGTACTGAAGTTCAGACAACATGAATGTAGAGACTCTCAACATGCAACAACAACAACAACGCATACACATTGGCCTCTCTTCTAACTGTGTATGCCACCAACAACATAATCCACATAAACAACAACATGCATAAATATAAAAAACAAGCAACATCATTTGCAACAACACCACAACCTTAATCTTGCTTAGTAAATCATTTAAGAACATCATAATACCACAACCATGTAATTAAATACTCAGGTTATCACAATACATTAAGCCCCTAAAACAATTCCATTTGATAGAATTTCACGGTAGCTTTCCAACACTTTGAACGACACTTGATTTGGACTTACTAATAAAAAATTATGACCGAAACCAAGTCAGAACCAAAATTCGCCTTATCGTGAATACCTCAGTGACGCCCGTCACCACCATGCCATGGCGGCCGCCATGGACCTAAAAACTAGAAAAATGCGTTTTTTTTTACCAGTGAAGCCCTTTCGGAGTTCTAATTTTGATTCCGTAAAAACCCAGACGCTTAAAAAATTACAACTTAAGCAGTACTCTTATTATCTCAAGTTAATTCACAATTTTAACACAATTAAGTTATCAAATTTTTAGTTTAAGATTATGCCTAAAACCTTCGAAATTGCAAAAATGGTGGATATAGGTTCAATCATAAAAATAGAAAAATACACAGATATAAGGCACACAAGATTCATCATATAATCATCACATAACAACCATCATAGCATCATAATTATGAATCAAAACACTCAATTCTAAGAAGGTTAAGGGTCCCTCCATCTATCCCACATGATTTAACATCCATTAGAGAAACACATATCTCCCCTTATTTTAATTCCTGGCAGCACTTTGATAAAATTCAAGTTTTATTGATCATTCTTTCTCAACTTCTAGCCTTCTCTCTAGTCTCCCTTGCCTCTTGTTTTCACGTACTGTCAAATGGTTTCTCTAAAAATCTATTTTTCCAACTTTTAAAATATATAGTAACCTCATTGCATTTTCCTAATTATTATTATTGCCCAATTAATTCTAGCTTCTCTCCTCTTACCACGAACTTTCCTCAATTCACACAATTGACCTAATTCTTATTTTTATCAATTTCTCTATTTATTTATAATAATAATTAAAATGCTAATTATTCTAATTATTTTTAAATTATTTTACCAAGCTACTACATTCTCACCACACCTTTCTATTACCTACATCCCAACAACATATATTTTTTAAAGGCACACCAAACACCAAATAATTAAATAAAAATCTAAATTATTCAATTAAATAATTTAATCGAATTTGGGGTGTTATAGACTAGATTAATTCTAGTTTGGAAGAAACCAAAATAACTATGTGTCTTTCTTTATTTATGTCCTGCTTCTGAACTTTTATATCCCGCTGCTAACATCACTAAGATCAGAATCTGAACTTGTTCAGATTCTGAAGTTAGTTTTTCACAAAAGTTGAAATAATTATTCATACACAATTCAACTCTCCATTCTTGTGTATTTTTCTCACCTTCATAGAAGACCCATTGAATAGTCAATGGTAACTTGAACCACACAACCCTTACTTCAACAAGTAGTAACAAGGGCTTAGGGCAATTTTTCTTGGTCGTTCGCAAGGACCGTGTATAAAGATCCAATCACGAGGCCTCATACGGAAGACACAAGTAACAAGCAAGAACATGTGAGATCCCAATCAAGCGTAAAACATGAGATCCTGACATCCGGCCTATATCCCATTGTCATATTCAATCGAACGACAATCAACACAATGTGTCGGGTTAAATAGGACTAATTCAACTGCCCGCTCTATATAAGTTCCACAAACGCTAGTTTTAAGTATTTTTTTATTTTAACTCTTAATTACTTCTAAAATGCTTCACTGACTTGGACGTTATAAAGACTTGGACGTTATAGTGATAATTTTGTAGCCCATCCTACTTTGTCGTATCAAAATCAATCACTAATGTACCAAAAGATCTCGTTACAATCTCTTTCCTGGTTCAACCACACCACATGTAACAATATTCCATTTCTCTTTCTTAGCAAATTTGACAATGAATATAACAACTACCAGAACAAAAAAGGTGTCATGCTTGAGATTGTGAAGAATATTAGAGTTTGACCTAATTCATCCTTACAAAACTGGTTGGTAAGGTGAGAAGTGTTCCTCTATATATACTCTTTTAATGCTCTATCTCCAACCAATGTGGGACTTTAGAATCTTCCTAGTACACCCCCTCACGCCCAGCACTCTTTTTGGGCTTGGTGCGTGGATATTAATGGTGGGCGGCCCATAGTCCAATCGATAGGCTCTGATACCATATTAGAGTTTGATCTAAGTCATCCTTACAAAACCGATTGGTAAGGTGAGGAGTGTCCCTCTATATATACTCTTTCAATGTTCTATCTCCAACCAACGTGAGACTTTAGAATCTTCCTAATATGAGTTTAATTAAAAAAAAAGGAAGGTGAATTAGATCTCACAATGATTCATGAGATTAGGGATGGCAAGCAAACTCTAACCCACAGGGCCCACCCGCATCCGAACCCGAGTCAACGGATGAAAGTCCAAGTTAATTGGGTTTGAGTTCGGTTTGGGTGTCACCCGATATTCCGGATGCGGATTTGGATAGTGTGTAACCCACACCCGAAACCCGAAATCACACCCGCTTATATATATATATTTGCTGTGGGTTTGGGTTCGAATTTGGGTGTCGATTTCGGGTGCGGGTTTGGGTAGTGTGAAATCCGCACCCAAACCCCCTCACTTCATCTTCATCTTCTTTATTAGAGTTTGACCTAACTCATCCTTACAAAATCGGTTGGTAAGGTGAGGAGTGTCCCTCTATATATACTCTTTCAATGCTCTATCTCTAATCAATGTGGGGCTTTAGAATCTTCCTAATACACCCCCTCACGTCCAGCACTCTTTTTGGACTTGGTGCGTGGATATTAACGGTGGGCGGCCCTTGGTCCGATCGATAGACTCTGATATCATATTAGAGTTTGACCTAACTTATCCTTACAAAATCGGTTGATAAGATGAGGAGTATCCCTCTATGTATACTCTTTCAATTCTCTATCTTCAAATGTGATACTTTAGAATCTTTCTAATAACCCAAAATATAGTTTTTCTAAAAAGAAAACCACACAAAAAGTGCTAAAACTCTAAGAAAATTGAATTTTCATTTAAGCTTATTATTTCTACTGATCGTTAAATCCATCCAAAATTTTTCAGAGAATGCATCCTTAGTCAATAAATCATTCAAACCGATTAACAGCAACAAGCATATCAATCAACATGCGAGCAATAAGAACACTCTCCTGCGAACACAACCAACGCATTCTCGCAACCTTATTCAACAATCTCCAAACCCCACAGAACACAAATCCCAAAACCTTAATCCCTCTTCGTTCCCTCAGAACCTTCGAACCCCATCGTCGATTCCTTCATTCGCATCACGACTCAGCACAAGCTTCATTCATCCAGAACCTTCTCAAATTTCGTAGAGACAAACCCACAGAACAAATCGAACGAGCTCTCAACCTCACCGGAATCCACCCCAACGATGAACTCGTCCTCGAAGTCTTGCAACGACACCGTTCCGATTGGAAACCAGCTCTCGTTTTCTTCAAATGGGCCTCCAAAACAAACATCTACACACCCAGCTGTCATGTATACAACGAGATTATCAACATCCTCGGCAAAATGAACCGTTTCGAAGAGGTACACCAAGTGCTCGATGAAATGTCACAAAGAAAAGAACTCATTAATGAAGAAACATTTTCCACTTTAATTCGTAGGTTTGTAGCTGCACATAAAGTGGAGGAAGCGATTAACATTTTCCATAGAAGGGAAGAGTTTGGTTTGGAGAATGAACTTGATTCCGAAGCTTTTCGTACTCTTTTGATGTGGCTGTGTAGGTACAAGCATGTTGAAGAAGCTGAAACTTTGTTTCATAGGAATTTGAATAGGTTTCAGTTTTGTCATGATATAAAGACGTGGAACGTGATTCTCAATGGTTGGTGTGTTTTAGGGAATACACATGAAGCAAAAAGGTTATGGAAAGACATCTTAGCGTCTAAATGTAAACCTGATATTTTCACCTATTCAACTTTCATCAAGGCAATGACAAAGAAAGGGAAACTGGGAACTGCTTTGAAGTTGTTCGATGGAATGTGGAAAGATGAGAGGTGTAAACCTGATGTTGTGATATGCAATTGTGTGATTGATGCTCTTTGTTTCAAGAAGAGAGTTCCTGAGGCGTTGCAGGTTTTTCATGGCATGAAGGAACGGGGTTGTCTTCCAAATGTAGCTACTTATAATTCATTGATTAAGCATCTTTGTAAGATAAGGAGAATGGAGAAGGTTTATGAATTGATAGAGGATATGGAGAGGACGGGTGGAGATTGTTTGCCTAATGCTGTTACTTATAGTTATTTGCTAAAGTCGGTGAAGGCGCCGGAGGAAGTTCTTGGGATTTTGGAGAGGATGGAGAGAAATGGATGTGCAATGAGTGATGATGTCTACAATTTGGTCTTGAGGCTGTATATGAAATGGGGTGACCTTGATGGATTACGAAAAGTATGGGATGAAATGGAGAAAAATGGATTGGGACCGGACCAACGATCATATACAATCATGATTCACGGACACTTTGAAAATGGGAGGATAAAGGATGCCATGCGATATTTTAGGGAAATGACATCTAAGGGGATGGTGCTGGAACCTAGAACGGAAAAATTAGTTATTTCCATGAACGGTCAGTTGATGGAGAGAACAGAAAAACAAGAAGGAACTGTTGATGCATCTAATGTTTGAAGTATTTGATTGTTGATCCAATTGAAAGGATTGTTGGTTCAGTTGAAAGGATTGTTAAATTTTTTATGCATATATGTAGTCGGTGGCGGAGCCAGCACCCGGCCAGAAAGGGCAGCTGCCCAGGCTCCGTCCGGCAACGAAGCAGCTTTTTGAACGAAGTTCTGCGGACAAAACGACTTATTCCGAACGCGGCTTTTTGATGGAGCAGTTCGTATACCCAACTCTCGATTCAGAGAATGACAAGGTTTCTAACTTCCGGTTCGTATACCCAACTCTCGATTCAGAAAATGACACGGTTTCTAACTTCCGGCGAGAATTCGGTTTGATTTTGGTTACAATCTTCTTTGTCTCTCTTCTTTGATTGTTGCTGTGTGATTGTTATTCAATTCTGCTTTGCTGTTTCGTACTTGCATGCCAAGTGTTCGATGGAGTGACTGAACTAAGTTATTTTTTATCTGTCTTGAAATCTTTTTCGAGTTTCTTGATGCGTGGCAGCTTGGTGATTACCGCTGATTCTTTGAAACTGTATACTGCTCCAATACCCTTATTGGATATGTCTCGCTTGATTTGAATCATCCTGAGTATAAGAGGATGTAACTTTCAAGCAATGGGAATGATACTAAGGTGATGCAGAAACCATTTGTGCCGCTAACAAGTGATCCTATTGATGAAACAGTGGTGTGAAGGAGGAGAAGAACCTGAGCCAAGGTGAAACAGCAGTGTCAAGAGTTGTTCAAAATATAGATTTGAACGAGTTCCCGACGATTTGAATGAGCTCCCAACTAATGATGTTGTCGATGAATGATATTCTTCTCTTTTATTTTATGTTTATGTTGCAACAGAATGACTGATATACTGTTTGCTATTTATTTAGGTTTAAGTTCAAACATAAACAGGTTATTTGCACTAAATTAGTATGACAATATGATGGAGACGAGAGTATGAAATTGGTGGCAGAATATCTGATAATGGCGAGTTTACTGTCAAAGAGTGCCCTTTTTCTTTATGTGTTATTACTTGAGAGTTAAGTTACCTATCCTATTTAGCTATTATGTAATTGAATTGAATGAATGTATATGCTTTTATGTTATATTATCTAGTTTTCTTTGGAATTTTCAGTTCAATATATGCTCCACTTGCTACTTCTGTTTTCAATTCAATTCCAACCGTGTGCTATTGAGTGGGTGGTCACTGGTCAGCGGTCTTAAAGACTAATAACATGAACTTCTTAAGAAAAAGTAATTACTTGATGCGAACACATTAGTCATTTATATAATGAACAACTGAACCAATGTGATTGTTTTGTAAATAATCAATTCATCAATTACTCATGACAAAGGCAAAACAAAGTTAACATTATTTCAAATAATTAATTTGTGTCATGTTTTCATATAAAGCTTCTGCTGATAAAGTATCATCAAATTTTGTAAATTTAGTGAAAACTTATCCGTGCATCCTAATTTTTCTGACTACGCCCATGTATGTAATTCAATGTAATTCATATTGACAAGTAAAGTTTTGTTTAAACTACATATACACGATTTAGAATTTACTTTGGATTTGAAAAATGAGTAGAGCATCAAAAAAGAAATAATTGTAGCCCCCAGTGTATATATATATATATATATATATATATATATATATATATATATATATATATATATATATATATATATATATATATATATATATATATATATATATATATATATATATATATATATATATATATATATCCTTAAATAACTTTTATTTATATTTGTTAAAAATGAATTGAATGCAAAGGGATTCGTGTTTCGTTTTATTTTTAGGGAATTCTTAAATGAATTTATGAAAACCCCAAAAAATACTCTTTCGATATGCATATTTTAATGCATTATTTTTACATTTTAAAAATATTTCAAATATGCATATCTGAAAATATTTTTTTCAAATGTTTTTTTATTTAAACATTGAATTTAAAATGTCAGAGGTTTTTTCGGATATGCATATCCGAAAAAACCTCAAACCCCAAAGAAATTGAAAATTTTAGAATATGGGTTAATTCGTATATGCATCTCCGAATTAACCAATATTTTTAAAAAAATATTTATTTTATTTTAAGAAGATATTTATTTATAATATAGTTATAATATAATTAAATTGAGTTATTATTAATAAATAATAACTTAAAATATAAATTGTTATAAATAAAGAATAAAGAGATTAAATAAAATTTTAATTTTATAATAATTTATTTCTCACAAATTTTTTTAAATTATAAAAATAATTATTTTTTAAATGACTACAACATTATGCATTATAATTAATGAAATTATCATGTTAAAAGTATCCTCCTATTAACATTATAATTTTTAGTTTATATTAATTTTTTTCCTTTATTTAATTTTATATAAAAATAATGTGTTGATTTAAATATTTAATAGTTTGATATTATTATTATATCTTGATTATAATGATATATATTTAATTATATATTTTGATTAATATAATTAATTATAGTATTAATTGTATTGATTCACATTGATTTTAATTTTTTTAATAAATATTGAGTTATTTCGGAGATAGATCTTTGAATTCTGGAGAGAGAGAAATTTCGCCAGAGGTTCCTAAGAAAGTATGTGGATCTATAGAGAAATTCTCTCATTTTTTATGTGAAAACAATTTCATTAAGAAACGAAAACATGAGGAACATAGCTACGGGGTGCACAGAAGGGAAATCTCCTATCTAAGTTATTTAAGACATGCTCAGCCACATATTCTCTACTCACTATCCATGCTCAGTTAGGTCATCCAATTTTTCATTAACTACAGAAGTTGGTGTCATGTTTATCAAAGTTATTTAATTTACATTGTGAGTTATGTTAGTTAGGGAAATACACTGTAGCCACTTTCCCAATCGAGTCAATAAACAAGCATCGTCCTTTTTTGCTTTAGTTCATTGTGATGTTTAGGGTCTTTCGCATACTATCTTTACTTTTAGGTATAGGTATTTTGTTACCTTTATTGATGATTTTTTTCATGTTTCACGTGGTTATTTTTAATGAACAAATATGAATTATTTTTCATTTTTGAACAATTTTATCAACAAATAAACATTTAATTTGGTGTGTTTATCCGTAGCTTAAGAAATGTTAATGCCTCTGGATACTTATCCCAACAATTTCAAAATATTATGTCCAACAATGATAAACTCCACCAAACATCTTGCCATTATACACCTCAATAAAAGGGGGTAGCCAAACGCAAAAATATGCATCTCCTAGAAACCACTCGTACCTTACTTCTCCAAGGTAAAGTTCAACTCCAGTTTTTGAAGGATGTTTTCTAACGACATGTTACTTCATAAACATGTTGTACCCTAAATTTTGCTACCGTGTTTTTTACTATCTTATTCTTAGGAGAATTTCAAAAGAAAGAAAATCAAAAAATATATATGTATCCCAGGTTCATAGACTCTGAGTAAGTTAGCTCAGTTGGTAGCTACGTAAGGACATCACGTGCGGGGACGCAGGTTCTAACCCTATTTTTGATTTATTTTTGTATTATCTTAAATAGGTATTTTTAAATATTATTTTTTTAATTTAATCATAATGTAAAAAATTAGAATGTACATAATCTTTCCCGATTTGTCATTAGAGGTGGGAAAAGGCTAGGCCGGCCTACAGGGGCCTATGGCCTAGCCTATATAAGGCCAGACTTATTTAACAAAAAGGCGAGGCTTAGGCTTTTTTAAAAGTTTATTTAACAAAATAGGTCACGTTTAGGCTATTAAAAAAACCTATGAAGTTTTATACACTGGCCTATATTTTCATGTATATTAAAAAAAGGCTAAATAGATCAGTCTATATTTGCGTATATATTAGAAAAGGAGAAATTTTGACATTTGAAAATAAAAATTTTTTTTCACAAATAAAAAGAATTGTAAATTAAAAAAATAGGTATTTTACTAATACTGACACGTAAGAAATAAAAAATTTTGACATTTAAAAATAAGAACTTTGTGTCTCAAATAAAGATAAATGTTAATTAAAATAAAATAAGCATTCTTGTCGATAGTGATATGTGGAAAAAAAAGAAATTTTTACATTTGAAAAATAAAAATTTTGTATCACAAATAATGAAAATTATTAGTTAAAATAGAATAAATATTTGTTTTGATGATCTATTAGATGGGAAGTTAATTATGTGTATGGCACTATGGCTATTATGTATTATCTAATTTTATAAAATAAATTTTTAATTTTTAAAATTTAAAAATTAATTAATTAATATTTCTACTAATAATAAATAAATAAATTAAATTTATCGTAAAAATAAAATAAAACATTGTATACCTTCATACACCAATAAATATTTAGTATGATAATCATATATTATAATTAAGCATTTTAATATATTAAAAATAATTAGAGAAAGATAAAATAATTAGGTATAAAAGATAAAATAATAAAATAAAAAGAGAAAGAAGAATGAGATGGTGAGAGAGAAGTTTAGGAAAACGTGAAGTAATGTGAATTAATTTGGAGATTAGCTTTTTACAATTTAAACCTTTTGCAAGTGTAAAATAATTTATAGTAAATTGTATTATTGGTAGTTTGTATGCATGTTCTTTTGATAGATAGATAATTGATTGTTAGTTTGCATGCATGTTCTTTTAATAGATAGATACTCTCTCTGGTCATATTTATAAGAAAAAAAATCTTTTTAGATACATTGAGTAATTACTATATCTAGACAATATATAGACAATATATAGATCAGATACATTATTTTTTCAATGAACTTAAAAAATAATATTTTTCTTATAAATAAGACCAAAGGGAACCGTTGACAAGCATCATAAGCAAATAGAACCAAAGGGATTCTTCAAAAATTGTTACAGTAAAATCCAAATTATTTATTTTTTAAATGATGTTAATCAAATCATCAAAAGTAAAATTAAATGGTGGATATTGCACATTCCTGCCTTTAGAGAAAATTCATGTCCACGACAATTTATTGTAATTTATTTCAAATTTCGCATCTCAATTTTTTTTAAACAACAAAAAGTATTTGCATTAAAATATTTAGAAATAAGAGATGCCATTTAATAAAAGTACAACAAAGGCTGGCAATAATAAATCTTGTATACACTGATACAAATAATGTAGCAACACAATCTTAAACCACACACCAGGTAAAATCATATAAATCAATGCAAACATATATTTAATCTCATTGGTCTTCTAATGTGTTAGTCTATTAAACATTAGTTGAATTGTGATCAGACAATGAAAGAGGTTTGCTTCTTGATCATTCCCCATCCCTGGATTATGCTGCATGGTAGAAAATTCACTTGGTTCTGATCAAGAAGCTCAATTATAAGTCATTTATATAAGTTCCTTATCACATACTCGTGGTGTCTATCATGGCCTATTTACAGTCAATGGTGATTAAACAAAGAATTATTATATCACTAAATGATTCAGCTGAGCGACTCAAATTTAAATTGGGGACAAAAGCTTTTAGATACTAAATTGTTGGAAGAAAATATAAGTTGATAATAAATTTGTTAGAGATCAATGGCAAGATATAAATGTGGAGTGATGGGGAATGAATGTTCTAAAAGAAAACTTTAAGAGGATAAAACAAGGTTTCAAGGAATGATACAAAAATCATTCTCAAATTTTGGAAGGAAGAATAAATAAGGAAAAATAAAATATCAACAAACTTGAAATCAAAGGAGAATCAGAGGGCCTATCAGAAGAAGAAATATTAGTAAAGAGGGAGAAAGTTGCTCATATCTATAAACCATCAAAGTTCAACAGTAGCATTCAGTGGCAAACATCCAAAGCTAAATGTTTGAAAGACGGGGACGCAAACATAAAATACTTTCATAACTACATAAACAAGAGAAGGAGAATAAATTAAATTCTCAGTCTGGAAGTAAATGAAAGAAGGGTCATAGGGGAATAGGGTATAAAGAGAGCAACCTTTTAACACTTTAAGAGTTAATTTTTTACAAAGGGATGCAGCCCGAGACCATCAAGCATGAACTTTGAAATATTAGAGGAAACGGCTAGAGAATAAATAATCCGAGAATTTTCAGAAAAAATAAGTAAGGACAGTAGTTTGGGAATGTGAAAGTAGTAAAATCTCAAGACCTGGAAAAATAAACTTTGAGTTTATCAAAGACTTTTGAGACATTATTAAGCTTGATTTTATGCGTGCGATGACTGAATTTCATGCCAATGGAAAGGTGGTAAAAGCACGGAATTCATTTTTCATACTGTTGATTCCAAAGAAGAAGAATCTGGTAAAAATATTAGAATTTAGGCTCATTTCCCTGGTTGGATGCATTTACAAGATGCTGGAAAAAATATTGGCTAATCCATTGAAAATAATAATCGGAAAAACTATACATGAAAAACAGACAGCTTTCATTTCGAGAAGGTAGACGAAATTTTGATCCCAAACGAAATTGTTGAGGTTGCTAAGAGGAAGGGAAAAGAAGTAGTGTTAATCAAGGTGTATTTCGAAAAAAGCGTACGATTTGGTCAATTGGGATTATTTGGACAACATAACACAGAACACGTGGTTTCTTAATTAGTGGAGAGATTGGACAAAGGTATGCTTAAAATTAACATATGTTTCGGTGTTATTAAACGGGGGACCAATGAACGAATTTAGCATGGGGTACGGGTTGAGACAAGGTGACCCATTACTAACTTTTTAATTTCTTATGCAGTTGAAGGTCTCAACGTGCTAATGAAAAAATCGGTGGAGACAAATAATTTGTTGGGTACAATTTCAACAAAGATAGAGAATAAAAGTTGCATCTTCAATACATTGACGACACACTAATCATTAGAACAAAGAGTTGGGAAAATATCCAAAATATGAAGGAAATTCTTTTGCTGATTGAAGTTATGTCAGGATTAAAAGTGAACTATAATAAGAGCTTACTGATTGGAATAAATACATCGGATAGATTTAGGAGGCTGCCAAGATTATGCATTGTAGAGTTGGTGTTGCACCGCTCAAATATCTTAGGCTACCTATTAGCACAAACCCGAGAAGAAGAGAAACCTGGAAATTGGTGTTAGAGGCAATAAAACCCAGGTTAAAGTAGGGGTGTTCATGAACTGCATTTAACTAAACTACATAAATAGATCAAATCAGTTTTTAGTAACCACATAAATAAAAGTTCAGTTAATTGTAAAAATAGTTTTAATTCATTTATAAACTGGTTTAAACCGGTTTGTATATATAAACTAATTTTAAATCAATTTTATAGTGTTAATTGGTTCAAAAAAAACTTTGAAAAATTCATTAGTCGATATCTGTGTTCAAAGTGACAAGTGATTAAAGTCAATATTCTATTTCTTTAGGTACGTGTTGTGAGCATTTAGATTACCAAAACTTTGAAAAATTTATTAATCCAAATATATGGAATCTAAAATGTTTTGAAAATATTATATTTACATATCTACTGATTAATATAATGTTGATAGTTTATAGCATATGTATATACTCACACTCGGTAAGTAAGCTTTATCTGTTATGACTTATGAGACACTAGATTTTCTTGCAGAAACAAACTTTACAGATGACTTAATAATAAGAGATTATGAAATCATTTGCAATCGGATTATTCACAATAAAAAGTGAAAATAAATATTTTTATTACATTCAGTAATATAAACTATTATTTTAAATAAGCATAGAGCTTAAATTAAAACCAGAAATTTGCAATTTGAAAAGCGAAAACTGACGGTATACAATATATATAATTGGTTAATCTTCAATGATATTTGGTGGAGATACTTATAGCAATTAAAGGCATCAGCAGACTTGGTTGGTCGAGCTATATCAATATGGAGTGAAACTAAACCAGCAATTTGGTCTGTTGTGGAGATTCCTAGTGAGCCTGTGTTTCTGGGCTGTGCGATTTAGAAGCATGTTGGTAGCGAAATTTAGAAGTCAAGCTGGGTTTGTCAATGCTAATTATCATCATATCATAGAGAATTTAAAGATTTTGCATTGCCTGTTTTAAATGTAAACATACTGTGTTGGTTTGATTTATTTGATCAGGGACCGTGATTTGTTGTAGCATTGCTTACTGAATTGGTGGATGTTATGTTAGTTGAGTTAAAAAATAATACGTATCTACTGTGTTAGTGTAGTCTTTACCTATCATGACATACCTTATGGTTTGATGTGGGCTATTTTTTAATGTTATTTCTCCACATAATTGAACCGTGCTTGCCAAACACCCTTACTCGTCATGGGTACTTCAATGGACACATCGCCTGACCACTACCATGTCAAGAAGACTTTCATTACAAGAAGCCAGTTCCTTACTCGAACTAGGATCAGATACCACAGTTGGGTCATCATTAAGGGGTAGCATTCATATTGGGTCAAACACTCACGTAAAGGTCAAAGACCCACCCAAACAAGTGAGAGAGACGCCATATATTCACCCAAAATCTTAAGATGATAGGTGTCTGAGGTCTCTCACTTATAAAGTACTTAACTTCCATTTTTTCAAGCAAAATGTAACTTAGAACTCACGCTTGTTTCTCAATTAAAAGGACCACATTGACAAACTTAGATGTATTAAAAGAACTACTAATAACATTTATTAAATAAGAGATTATAAAAAAATAATTTAGTTAATGAACTAATAATCTAACAAAGCCATAAAAAATCATAAATAACAATTGTTTTAAACTATCGCGGAATCAAACTTTTGATTGAAACAATAGCTTTCTAAATTATCGTAAATCAAACTCGCGACATAGGACCGAATATGCAACTGACTCGGTGGAAATCGGTGTGATCCGACTGGTTAGGTGTCAAATCAGTGAGCCGGTGAATTTGTTTGAACATATGAGTTGCACTTTTTTTACTAATACATGTTTTTTTTTCACTGTCAGTATTCGGTCTATTGAATCGCCTAATCTGATTTGAAGGTTCGTTCTTACATCAAGTGATTCTAAAACTGGAACAACGTCTTCTCTCTCGTGTCTCAACTCAAAATATGAAACTTTCAAAATCTTAAGAATATATCTCTCATCCATTAATTTCCCTCAAATTTTTCACTCTCATGATAAATCTCCTTTCTTACTATTATAGGATTAGATTTTGTTATTTAATTTTTTTTATTATTGTTAAATTTGCTACTTTCATTTGCATTTTTTTACGGGAAAAGTTTAACTCATATTATTAATAATAATATTCTGAATAAATGTTGGAGCAACAGTGAAATTGTGAAAACTATCTAGAGATGGAGCCGTCCTTGCTAAGGCATGAGCAACCTCATTGGCTTGTCTCCTAACGAACTTAACTAGAGAGTTCCTAAAAAAGAGTGACAACAAACGATTACATTCTCCAGTAACAGCGCCAAAGTCCGAATCGTTTTGTTTTGGTGAGATCACACTATCCACCACACATTTGGCATCTAACTCAAAATCTATGTTATCATAACCAAGACCATGAACGTATTTGATAGATGCCAAAAGACCTAAAGCTTCTCTAATAACAACTTTAGTACAAGGCGAAAACCATTATGTGTGTGCTGTAACAAAATGAACTTCATTTATATTATTATTATTGTTATTTAATTATAATGTTATATTTTCACTTTACATTTAATATTTGTCATTTGATTTAAGTGATGTTCT
This sequence comes from Vicia villosa, assembly GCF_029867415.1. Taxonomy (NCBI): domain Eukaryota; kingdom Viridiplantae; phylum Streptophyta; class Magnoliopsida; order Fabales; family Fabaceae; genus Vicia; species Vicia villosa. Next base: position 196,679,030 of record NC_081181.1, read on the forward strand.
TAAAGGTTTATGACTATATTTTTTATTTTTGTTTGATATTAAGACATATACTTAAAATAGTTTTGAATGTGAAACAATGACTATATAATTATAGTTTTGTTTCCCGATTAAAAAAGAATTTATCTTTATTTTATATGAATCTGGTTATTGAATTTTTCGAATAAAATTTGTTTAGATTTTAAAAAAGTTTAGGGTCCCCCTTATAAAACACATATACTATTTCCGCACCGAATTTATCTTTATTTTATATGAATCTGGTTATTGAATTTTTCGAATAAAATTTGTTTAGATTTTAAAAAAGTTTAGGGTCCCCCTTATAAAACACATATACTGTTTCCGCACCCCCCTATCCCTTGTTTGGGTGACTCCCTATTAGTTACCCCCTATTACATCCCTTGTTTAAGAATCTTGGCTGACTGGGCATATGAATCTCTTGTAAAATGGTTTCCATAGGGATTGAACCCAAGACCATTACTATAGCCATCCAATACCCAACCACTAAACCAACTCATTTCATTTGTTTTAGTCTTGCTCATTAAATAATATATTATATATTAACGTTTTTTATTTTATTTTATATGTTATGTAATATATATATATATATATATATATATATATATATATATATATATATATATATATATATATATATATATATATATATATATATATATATATATATATATATATATTAACACCTTGGTTTATAATGGGGGAATCTAACAAAAAAAATAAGGGATAGGGGGTTCTGAAAACAAAATCTGTGTTTTATAAGGGGAGAATCTAACAAAATAAACTAATAGAGGGAAAAACCGAATCTTGCCCTAATAACAGGGGGTGAATATGTATTATCTGACCATTGACCCAAGGATCTAATATTTCTACATAATATTTCTGTGGTGTTTCATGCAATGGTTGCAAGTGGGTAGTATCTAAATAGATAACTTTTGATTATTTTTTGTGTTTTAAATATATTAGTAACAACCACGTGCATATACGTGAGTTCTGTTCGGTTAAGCGAATTTGGATATATTATTTATTTTAAATAAAAATATTAAAAAGGAAAAAAATTAAATAAATAATTGATTATTTCGTATATAAAAATATTTAGATTAATAATAAATTATTTCCCGTATATCATTTTTGGATTAAAAATATTTAATCATAAATACCTATTCTCATATATAAAAATATTTAGATCAATAATAGATTTTTTTCGTATACAGACTTCATTTTTGTTTAGGTATCATTTACAAAAATATTTGGATTAATAGTAAATTTCGTATATAAAAATATTTAGATCAATAATAAATTTTTTCCCGTATACCATTTTTGAATAAAAAATATTCGGGTCATAAATACCATTTTTCGTAAATAATAAATTTTTTTCCGTATACAAATATTATATTTGTTTAGGTGTCATTTACAAAAATATTTGGATCAATATCAAATTTTCGTATAAAAAAATATTTAGATCAATAATAAATTTTTTGGCCTATTCCATTTTTGAATAAAAAATATTTGGATCATAAATAACATTTTGCGTATATAACAATATTTAGATCAATAATAATTTTTTTCCCGTATACAGACTTCATTTTTGTTTCGGTATCATTTACAAAAATATTTGGATCAATAGTAAATTTCGTATATAAACTTTTTTAGATCAATAGTAGATTTTTTCCCGTATATTATTTTTGAATAAAAAATATTTGGATCATAAATAGCATTTTTCGTATACAAATATTATTTTTATCTAGGTATCATTTACAAAAATATTTGGATCAATATTAAATTTTCGTATATAAAAATATTTAGATCAATAATAGATTTTCTTTTGTAGATAAAATAAGTGAGAAAGTAATGAAAGAGAAAAAAAATAGAGAAAGGAGAGACATTTGATAAGTTTGATAAAATATAAGAGTTATATTATTTTAATAATAAAATTAAGAACTTTATTGTGTAAAGACCAAAAAACCACAATTGTAATGTGGTGGCAAAAAATTAATTAAGGATACTTTTGACTTTTCTACAATCATTAATTTTCTTATATTATAGATTTTTTTTCATATCAAGTATATTCATTGTGAGACAAAATATAAAAGTTGTTTAATCTTTTAACATTTCTCCTTTTTATAATATTAATGAAATATAATTTAATAAATTAACATATTTTTTTATACAAAATCAATAATATTTTTATATGTATTAATCATCAAAAAGACATATATATTTTTAGAAGAATTGAGTAACTTGTAATCAGTTTTTGATCATCCACTTAATTATTTATCTTTGCCTCTTATTTGACTTGATTGTTAGATATATATTGTACAAAAATGTAACGATGATTAATTAATATATCAACTAACATTATGATTAATCAATAAAAGGTAAAATCGTGCGAACGTATATTAACGGAGCACACACAATTTATGACAAAGTGATTTCATATTTTGAAAATGACTACTATCTTGAAGACAAATTACAATAAATTCATGATAATAATCTATGTCCTAATAATATCTAAAAATAGAATTTATGTTATAGTCACGCCTCCACAATTTTTCATTTAATTCTCTATCAATTATGCATTAATATGGGAAACGTCTTAATTCAGGAGTTTCTTTGTCACACCGACAATTGAAATTTAATTTGAAAACTAACGAATATAATTATATGAAATTCTAATGACGCATATTTCCATTAATAATATTTGTTTTCTTATGATTCTCTTGCTTCTAAATTCAGCAAAAAATAATCGGTTACAAAATTTTAGTGGTTGATGTATATGTATTTGATTCCGTATAGTTTGTGACTTTGCATCAACCTCTTAAATTAATATAAGTTATAATTAATTAAAACTATACATGTAAGAAATAGACAAGAGAAAATCTCACTATAAGGAAGAATAAGACAAAATCAGGAAAATGTTTGTGACAGGTGAGTTATGTTAGCTAGGCAATCCATTTATGTTTCTACACATGGAATTGAGTGGATACTATCGACTTACAATAGTTGTTATAGGCTTATTCAACAAAAAAAGTTGTAGGCTTATTCAATAGTAATTGCTTCTTTATGGATTGTCTATTCAAGATTTCTTACTATAATTAATGTGTTTCATATACATGGTAAAAATTTATATAGATCGATTTGATATATAAAATTTAGGGTTAAATAAGTTTTTAGTCCCTATAAATATTCGACCCTCCAATTTTAATTTTATAAAATTTTTCTTCAATGAATGGTCCTTATAAAATTATTATGCACCTAGTTTCAGTCCCTACTATCAAGTCAATGTGTATTTTAAAATGATCATTTTGCAGACATGTTTATAATGTTTTAAAAAGTTCTTGAAAAAAAAACTCAAAATTTAATTTCTAAGTTGAGATTTTCATTACTTTTATCATTATTTTTGAAATTTGAAAAATTCATATTTAATTTTTCTCGTTAGTAAATAAATATTTTACAGTATTCTAAATATATATAAAAAAAATATTCAAAAATTTAAAAATTAAAGGGTAATTAAACAGCTTTTAAAATCTTATAAAATAGCAGGGATTGAAATTGCATACATAAAAATTTTAAAAGGACCATTTATTAAAGGAAAATTTTATAGGGACTAAAAATGTAGAGTCACATATTTATAAGGACTAAAAACGTATTTAACCCTAAAATTTATATGTGTAATAATTGATGCTTTATTTTAGAGGATTGTTTCTCCTTGTTTCTTCTTCTTTAAGGGTGTGTTTGATTTAGGAAAGAAATTGTGAAGAGAGACGTATGTGAAAGAAAATGAGAAAAGAGAGAAAAATGTGAGAAATAAAGTAGTTTTTTTATGGGAAACTCATTGAATTAAGAAGAAAGGTCCCTTGAGGACAAAACAGAGGAAACATCATGAGGCTCTACCAACCAAGATCTATCACTAAGCAACTTGCCCAAACTAACAAGGTTATGGGCCTCAATATTGTTCTGCCTACATAAATACATAACAGACCCTAAAGAAAAACTATCAAGCAAACTTCTAACATCAGTAGCAATAAAATCAATAGCTGCAACCGATCCAACACGATTAATACAATCAACAACAGTTAAGACATCTGATTGAACCAACATTTTCTCAAGGTCTAGCTCTTTAGCCAACTCCAAACTCCATCTAATAGCCAAAATTTCTGCCGTAGCAGGGTCTACTGTCATAGCTTCCTTCTTGCAGGCTGCATAGAAACATTTCGATTCCCAAGACTTAATCATACAACCAAAAGCAACAGTATTGTCAACGAAGCATCCGACATCAGTTTGAATAATAAACACCTATCTATCAAGGCTTGCAAAATCAGTGTGAGTCATAGGGCGCGACTTTTTGGCCACGGGAACCTGCAAGTTGAATTCTGCAACACTATCCCATGTTTCCAGCGCAATCATATGCGGTTCCTTGATTTGCTGCGGAAAATGCTTCAAATTCCTTGCATTCCACAGTTTCCACAACAGCGTGCACATTAATTGAACTTTCAGAGTATCAGGCCATCTAAGCAAGCAAGCAGCCAATCGATGATATCAATCTCAGGGGAAATTCTGAAACCAAGGGGAGGGGAGAAGCAAGTTGACTTGGAAAACTCACATTCTAAGAAAAGGTGTTTGGCAGACTCCTCACCCTCACCACAAAAAGAACAAGTTGTATCAATTCTAATTCCCTTCTTATGGAGATTTGTTTTTGTGGGAAGAATATCCTTTCCCAGCCTCCAAAGAAAGCTCCTAACTCGTGGATGAAAATTGACATGCCACACCTTCTTCCACAATTGATGTAAAGGAGCATTTGAAGGTCTCGGTTTCTTGCTCATCAAATCATTTTGGAGCCTATGGTATGCAGAGCGCACATAGTAGCATCCATCTTTCTCACTATGCCAAATCAGCTCATCACTTGGACTGCGGAAAGACAATGGGATACTGAGAATTTGGTGCGACTCCATAGGGTCGAAACAATTGTTAACCACCTCATGGTTCCAGCAGCACAACTCTTGGTCAATCAACTCACTTACAGCAGCATTAGAAATAAAGTAGATTTAAGTTATTGTTTGACATAATAGAAGAGAGAGAAGTAGAATAATTTTTTAAATTGACAATATTGACCTTGGTCAAAAAATTAATTTAAATTATTTTTATTTTAATTATATAAATCAAATAATTAATTTCATTAAATTACCTAACTTTTTTAATACACATTATACTATTTTAATATCTATTTAATATTAAATTAAATATTGTTATATTAATTAATTGATTAATTACTAAATAACTTAATTAAGAAACTATTCATATTAATATTGTTCTCCTATCCTTGTGATTCCAGATTGCGTTTCAGATTCCACTGAACTATTTTCCAGCCAATTATCCATGTCGCCAAAGCATATAACCATATTGAGAAAACAAGGGTATTGATGGAAATAATAAAAAAACATGTTTTTTTCTCGCTTTCTTCACTGGTTTGTAAAGAAATAAAAAAAGTGGTGGGACCCACCAGAATTTAGAGCTCGTTTGGCCCGACTTTTTTAAGTCTTAAAAGTTACTTTAAAGTTAAAGTTAAAAATAAGAGCTTTTAAAATTAAGTTAAAGTCGTTTGGTTATGATTATTTTTTAAACTTTAGAGTTATTTTTAATTTTATTTTTTTCACTAAAGTGTTATATATATATATATATATATATATATATATATATATATATATATATATATATATATATATATATATATATATATATATATATATATATATATATATATATATATATATATAATGCGTATTGATTAATTGTTGTATTAACATCTATAATATAGTGTATAGTTTAATAATATTATTATTGAAAATCATTATACAATAAAATAAGATATAATATACAAAATGAATAAAAAGTTGGACAAAACTAGTATCTACAAAAATGATGATGTAAACCGAAGAAGAAAAAAATAAAATAAAACATAACTCTAGATGTTATGAACCGTAGAAAAAATTGAAAAATTGCCGTTTACTGCACTAGCGCAAATTTTTTAAAGAAAATGCTTTCGTTGGGATTCGAACCGCGGCCACATGTTTTAAGCTCTGAAAAAGTTGGTTTCAACGTCTTTTTTACAAGCTCCTTTTATTTAACTTTTTGCCTTGAAAAAAAAGTTACTTTTTTTCATAAGAGCTTTATAAAAAATGTGTTTGGCCCTCCATCTCCTTATAAGGAGAAGAAAAGTAGATAAAAAGTTGGGCCAAACGAGCTCTTAATCTCTTTTCCCTACTTCTCTTGTGTTCCAAACAAAAAAATAGATACTTACTAGTATCTTGCATGTCCCTCTCTCCTCTTTTTTCTCATTGTTTTCTCTCTTGTATCAAATACACTATAAGAGTATATTTGGCATAAAAGAGAAGTTGTGAAGAGAGAAATACAAGCGCAGTTATTTGAATCAAACGTTGAATTAAATCGATTCATTTTTAGATATAAAAATAAAAATTGGATAGGATAGATCTAACTTGTTGCTTCTAAAGGTTGCCCTCTCTCGGCTGTCACGATCTAATAAAGTAAAGTCTTTGATATTGGTTCGAATCCAATTCGTGAGATGACAGGAGGGGAGAACCCCGGTATCTATCTACTGGTCACCCAAATGAAAGCTCCAACCCTAAAATGCTTCCCAACGCCTAAAATCATCCCAAGCGCTGCTAATGTCTAAGCTGGAGCTCCAGTCTCCTCACTTAGAGAGCGTATTAATGCATATAATTAAAGCAAAACTTTACGGGCTATTGATTGGATTTAGAAAAGAGAGTAGGTCCCCTTTTTTAGGCAATAAATGGGATAAGAGATCCCCGGGATCCTCTTGAAAATGGGAAGATCGAGGATAGGCGGCCAACCTCCTGGAGAGAGCAATGTGCATGGACCAGGTAAGAGAGAGTGTAAGAAGAAAAAAAAAGATGAGAAATAAAATAGATTTGAGGTATCGTTTATTCTAAGAGAATGAGAGAAGAAATAGAGAAGAGAGAAGTGTTGCATATTTTTAAAGTACTATAATACTCTTATGATCAATAACATTTTATTAAACAAAATAGTCATTTCCTTCTATTAATTAGTCTTACTTTCTTTTCATTTCTTTTCATATTTGAAGAGAATTGCAAAAGTTGTGGGACTCACTCTTTTTTAATCTCTCTTTTTAATTTCTCTTCTTTTCAAACAAGAGAAACTACCACTCTCTCTCATCTATTTCTCTCTTTCCTACTTCAACCGTACCTAATACACCCTAAGTAATGAAAAAACACTACAGAAATTTAAAGATACTTCTACAAAATTGAAAAGTGTGTTTTTGCACGTATCTATTTAACACCAAAATATGTCGTGAAACACAATTTTTATTTTTCCCGAATTTAGTCTGAAAATGTATCACTAGACACACTCCCATCCAATAATTTGCCTATTTAACAACTCAAAAATAAATTCGAAAATATACTTCCAGATTTTTGAAGTAGGAATTTAAAAAAATGTCACATTAGCGTTTCTTCGACAAATCCAAAGGTGCATTTTTGAATTTGTTAAGTGAGAAATTTAATGAAATAACACCTTGCATGTTTGTCTCACTATGATAAAAAATATCATTTTTGTTCAAATCCTATCAAAACATTCTCCCGCGCACAATCAATTTTTCTACTTTAAAACAATATTTTCTATTTTGTTCACATCAAAAGGAGCAAAAAAACGAATTTTAAGATAATGTACATGTATTTCCTTCCTCATTATTTTTATTAATCTAATTTCTGAGCTGCAAAAATGAACATTGCGTCCGAAAATACATTTTCAAATTCAAGTTAATGGTCGTACGAAAGTTTTCCGGATTAGTTCAGAGTTTAATTTGAAAAAAAAAATTGAATATTTTTTATTATTGTTTGTTTTAGATATGGTGCACTCTAATATTGTCTCCAAATTTATTGTGTATATGGATGTCAGACCTGTTGATGTCAAGGTATATGTTGGTAATCAATTAACAAATGACCAATAGCTTGTTGTTCATGATCATATGATTTGGTGTTGTAATTGAAAGATCATATAATAGTTAAAATAGAAGACTTAAATTTTTGACACTGATATGCGCAAGAAGCGACAAGTACATAACTCTCATGATTGTCAAACTCACGGGTAGACTCGTAAACTCATGAGTTTACAATTTTAGGAAGCAGACACGAGTTGAATCACATAGAATTATTTTTTGATAGACAGTAGACTCTGATAGACTTACATAAACTCGTATAAACTCACGAGTCAATAGGGAGTTTATGAGTGCATATGTTTTTAATTGTAGATATGGATTCAGCCAATGAGAAAATAAAAAACAATTTCAAGAATATTAAGAAAAGGTAAACCTTCTTAATTTAAATTTCTTTAATGTTTTAATTAATTTTGTGTTGTTTTTAACATATGATGCTTCGTATTTGTCGATATGAACCTATTTTGAAAATCATCGATGAAGGTTGGAATAACCAACTCCATATACCTTTACATGTCACAACATATTATCTTAATTCTTAGTTCCACTGTGAAGATAATTTTAAAAATGAGGATACCGAAATTAAAAACGGGTTGTTCAGTTGTTTACATAAGATGGTAAATGATGTTGTTGAGCAAAACAAAATTCTTAAGCAAATGTTTGACTTTCATTATGTTAGAAGCATGTTTGGTCGTAAAATTGCAAAGAACTCCAGGAAGTATATGTTATATGTGGAATGGTGGGATTTCTATGAAGATACGACTCTAGAAGTTAAATAGGCTTATAATTCGTGTTCTAAGCGTAGCTTTAAACTCCTCTAGTTGTGAATGAAATTAGAATTCCTTTGAAATGGTAATTAAATTATTATTTGTTTGTTTACGGATTTAATTTTTATTTGCTTAGAAATATTGAAATGAATTACTATTTACTTTTTAGGTTCATATAAAGAGAAGAAATAGATTGCAAAAAAAAAAAAAGATGAATAATTTAGTTTATGTCATGTACAATTTAAAGTTGAAATGTAGAAAAGGAAAAGCAAAAAGTGTTTTTCTTTCATTTGAATATATTCATTTAGATGATGAATGGATAACTGAAGATCCTAATGAAGGAAATATGCAAAATAAAGTTAATGTTGAACAAGATGGTGTTATTGTTAACAATGTTGTGGAAGTTGATGTTGTTGTTACTAATGTTGTGTAAAATGGAGGGGTTGCAATATTGAATTATGTGGAAATAGAATTTCAAGATATCCAAATTTGGTTAATGATGAAGATGGTCTTTCATATGGGTAAAGTTTGATGATGATAGTCAAGATACCGATGAAGATGATGATTATGATACTTTGATGATTACAAGTTTATAAATATATATATATATATATATATATATATATATATATATATATATATATATATATATATATATATATATATATATGTATATATGTATATATATATATATATATATATATATATATATATATATATGTGTGTGTGTGTGTGTGTGTGTGTCATATATGTGTCACTTACACGTTTTTAAATGATAATCTCAGTTTTCCATAGACTCGAACGAGTATGTGAGTCAAATTTACCTACCCTTTACGAGTCTGAGTAAATTCACGAGTCTGACAACCTTGACAACTTGTATCCTAAATTTAAAAGAGATGATATTCGTTCGAGAAAATGTGAGTTTTTTTCTCGACCTCAATGGCTAGGCTACACCACACTCAAGGGTTTTTGGAGGCTGCCGACATATCCAGTTTAGGTGGTTTCTCACATATAGCGCCAAATGATTTAGAATGATAGTTTGTCAAATACTTGTGATAATGGTAAACCATGAGAGGACGGACTTTTATATGCTATACAAGATAGTATTGGATGTGCCTTCAAACACTTTGTCAAACGAATTAATGACAACCGTAAATGTGAGTTTAATATTTAGAGTTGTGTATAGATTCAGAACATTTGTTAAACTTTATGTTGTAATTTTAGGATTTATAAACCATAAAACCGTTCTTGATAACAACTATCGAGAGAAAAATATCAAAGAACATTGGTATTTACATCTTTAAATAATTCTCAAATATTAATCAAGTTTGACGAGATTTTACTAGGATGTGAACACTTTATAATTCAATTTTTTTTAATATTTTATGTGAACAATTATCTTAAGGGACACATGTCTTATAATTTTACTAACTACTCCCTCTAGTTTTATTTATTAGCAAAGATTCTATTTTTAGCTCGATTCATTGAATAATGAATGTATCTTGTCTTTTATGTAGACTAGACACATTCATTATTCAATGTACCTAAAAAAAACTTTTGCTTATAAATTAGACCGGAGTAATACAACATATTATCTAGGGGTCACATGTAGTGGTGGCAAACGGGCATGCCCGCCCCGTTTAGGTCCGCCCCGCAAAAGCCCGCAAAAAACGGGGCGGGGCGGAGCGGGCTTTTTTAGGAGTGCGGGTCTAAAACCTTGCCCGCCCCACAAAAAAGTGAGGGCGGGGCGGAGAAAGCCCGTGGGCATTCGGCTTTTTAGGCCTAAAATAGTAAAATTTTATGAAAAAACAAATGTCCGCAAAAGCCCACAAAAAAACGGGACGGGGCGGGGCGGATACATTATAGAGTGCGGGCCTAAAACCTTGCCTCACCCCGCAAAAAAGTGCGGATAAAACGGGCTTTCCCCGCGGGCCGGGCCCGTTTTGCCACGCCTAGTCACATGTATTCGTAAGCCCAAATCAAATATTTAAAATAGGTAAATAGGTTTATATAAAAGAAAATATATAAAGTAGTCTTAGATTTAAAAAAGGATTTGATTGTTGAAATTTTTTTATAAAAAAGTAAATAATATAAGTATTTATTTATTAAATACAAATATTATTATATTAATTTTATTTTTATTTATCTATTTTCATTTATTTATTGTGATTTCAACAATTTATAAATATTCACTAGTTATCTGATTTATTTTTTATTTACTACCTCTGGTCTTTTTTATAAGAAAAGATTTTCCTTGTTTTACATAAATTGAATAAATAATGTATTTAGATAATATATTGTCCAAATACATTATTTATTAATATATTTAAAAAAAATATTTTCTTATAAACGAGACTAAAAGAAATATTTATTTAAATAAAAATATCAAAAGAGGTTAGTGTGAGAGTTATAAATATATTTAGCTTCTTCAAAAAAAAAATATATCAAAAGAGGTTATTGCGTGAAGAAGAAAAAAAAGGACGGCAGTAATACATAATGACATTTCTGGCTAAAGATGGTGCCATATTCCTGTGCGTGTCTCCCGCCAGGGATCCAAGCACACGTGTCACCCTCTAAATCCATCTCCATTATCAACCGTCCGATCCATTTCTCATGATTTTAATCCATCTCATGCGGCGAAGAGGCGGAGAATACCAACAAATGTCTCCGCAAAAATCATCATCAAACGCCGTCAACACATTCTCATCCAAAAAGTAACGGTGTAGTTAACTACCATTAAATATGAAACGCCGCCTCCTCGACAAACGATGATTTATAACACGTGTTCTGTTTTTAAGGAAGCAGCGTGGATAGGGGCGGCCCTGTCTTACGCAATTATTAATGTTTGGTGGGACCCACTGTCACGCTCTCTCGGCGTTGGGGCGGCGCGGTGATTCATTATAGAGGAGTGTAAACACACAAGCAAGGAAACAATGTGTGTGCATTAAAACACTGTAGTCAACTAACGTTGTTGACCGTGTCGTATTCATGAGTGTGTGGTTATGAAGCGCGTCTGAGTACGCGCTCGTTTTGTTGAGCACTTGAGCGTGTGACCACTTTTTGCTACACGTGTAACCGTTTAGTTTCTTTTGTCTCTTTCTTTTGGAGATGCTTGTTTCTTTTTCTCATTGCAATGCGATAAGATGAGTGTTCTTTTTTTTTTCTTTCTTGTATTGGCTTATTCATTTGAAATTAAAGTCAAAAATAATTTTTAAACGATGAAGTACAGCAGTATGTATATTCATTGATGAAAATTGTTTTTGACTGAATGTTTTGACCGAATGATTTTAATTTTTTTTCGTATTAATATTAAGTTAAAGCTCATCATAATGAAGATTGTCCAGTGAAAAAATTCAAACAATGCTCGTTATACTATAATAACTAGTGAGGAGAAAAATTAAACCAACTGCAAAAATATGTTTTAAATGTTCACTAAATTAAAAAAGATTAAAGATATTCGTACAAATTTTTGAAAATTTAACGTAAAAAAAATTTTACAGTATACAAATTAGAAAAATTTAAGAAGTCAAAACTAGGAGTTGTTTTGCAAAGTTACGATGGGTACCACAGGAACGACAACCCATGTTTTAGCAACACCGGAAGAGTAAGAGTTTTATTAAGGATAAAAGTGAATTGGAAGTTGAGAATGCCGACTAATGGCGTAAGTTGCCATTTTCTTATTGGAAATGCCACCTAAATTTCGGCTATTACATTTTGACGTTAAACATGGTTTTACAGGAGAGGATTACACAATTAATGGAGGAAAAAAAACCTGCCTCAACAAACCATGTACTCCATTCTAACATACTAGTACTATATTATTATTATTTTTTTAATATTCAACTTTATAAATTAGTAAAAAGCTTAAATACATTTTTAATTTTTATTATATTTTAAAATAAAGTTGTAATAATTCTATTTTAAAAATCAATTTATAAACTTTTTTGGGGGGTCATTATAACTTTTTATTTAAGTTTAAGTTTGGGTCTCTTGTTTCATTTTAGAGTTAATTTTGTTTAAGTTTAATATTTATGTCATAAATTAATCAATAAGATAGTACTTCAATGTTATCAAAATTAAATTCTGATTAAAACGCCAAACAAAAAAAAATAGATCATTATAATTAACTTTAATTGAAAAAAAAATGTCTAAATTTTTATTTTAATTTATATTCTACTATGAAATTAGATCATTGTTGGAGGGGTTGAACTCATTGTATACTATGATGGTTCAAGGTTCTGATGTCGTGGATATATATGAGACAAACTTGTAATGTCAACACTCAAACACTTAAGTCAGTAAGAACGTAAGAAGTGAAGTTTGGATGAATAAGAGATTCAATAGTTGAGAAATGGCGTGATCATCTCTTTAAATATAAAGGTTAGTTAGCAACTTAATGTGTGTGGGGGCGTGAAATGCAGTCGATCACCAGATGGATCTGGACAGTGAGGATAGGTTTTACGAGTAAGTTCATCTGCGTGGTTTGGAAAATGAAATTCACATATCCATTGCCTTGTTGTTTTGCGCTTTATCAGTATTGGGCTTCCGTGTTTTTTGGGCCTTATAGGCGGCCCAATATAGTTGTCCCCCAAACCCTTGTTTTCGCTCTGTAGGGCAAGGGTTTGTAATGAGTGGTCTTATTCGTCCACTTTTGTCATAAAAAAGAAATCTTCGATGGAACGTCATCGTCTTTAAGACTAAGAAAATTAGACACTATCCTCGCCTGGTACTACCTGACACTCACGTATCCTTGCTCTGGTAAGTAATCATACTTTTCCCTTATTTATTATACTTGAGTGTCTTTCAAGTTATTTTGGGTGAATCTCTACTATTGATAGTGCAAGGTGATCAAATGATCTTCAATTTTCCAAGGGAGTATATAAGACTCTCGAAGTGTTATATGTGCCCCTTTTAACTACCATCAACTTTGCGCATGAAAGAACTCTGTTCCTTTCATTTCTTTTTGGAGATATTATAATACGAGCGTTGATTATGTATAGGAGATTTTGCCCGTCAGTTTTATACTTGTGTGTCTGATTTATCGTTGAGCTCATGCGTTTTAATATATATAAGCTTTGTATTTTGCCTTTTCTACTTATTTTTAGGGTTTCCAGAACGGGAGCGTTTGAGCTTGATTTCAATCTCCATTGAACTTGCGTTATTTCTTAACATATTTAATCATGCTTATCAATTTTGACCAAGAAGGCTGACGAATACATTTCAAGAGTTTGGGTAAATTCAGAGATATTAGAGGTTGCTTCTGTCTTTTCTCGTGGCGACACTGCTCAAACGACAATTGACGTTGATCTATAAAAAGATTAAGTCATATTTCCCAAATATCAAGATCAAAAGATTTGTGATTAGTATGGTGGGTTTGCGATTCCCTTCCATGAGTGCCTATTCTCTCTCATTGGTTATCATTTCCCTTTCAACGAGTTTAAAGTTGGTGTCATGAACCACTTGTTCATTGCCGCCTCGTAGTTCCGCGTGTAAGTTGGGCGTTCGTTTAATTTACCAGTATTAGTGTGAATACAAGGGGAGAAAACTGACTATGACATTGTTTTTTCACCTCTTTAAGGTATAAAGTGATGCTAAATTTGCAAATGGTTTTGATTTGATTTCTTTGAGGCAAAGTGTTAAATACTTTGAGAATTACTCTAATAGTGTGAAACATTTTAAAGACTTCTTCTTCCTTGTCGCTCCTCTTAACGAGAAAGTTCATGCAAAGGTCTTCCGTCTAGAGTCTGGCACCTCTTTTACGTGCGCAGACATCTTTCACAAGTATTGGACTCGAAGTCATTTCTTAATTGGAGCCAGGAAGTATGTCTATCAGGAGGAAGATTTGTTTGAGGAATAACTATACTTTAAAACTCAGTTGGCCGCCTTTTATCAATAACTTATTTACGTAGGCGGAGTTGTGCTATCTGATTTGGCGTCCAGAACACGGTTAAAAAAGTGCATCCAAATCTGCTGACTGGTGGATGCTGATGGGAAAGGAAAAAATATTCGGTAGGTGATTTTGAGATTTTGTATCCCAACTTCTCTCTTGGGTTCTTCTTCTGACATCTCTTTTATTTTTGCAATTGCCATGATAAGTGGAGACACCATGTGATGGTTAAGGAATAAGATTTTGGAAGTCGTCACATTGGTTGAAATTCCAAATACGCCTTTCATTGGGAGAGCTTCTATTTTTGGTACGCCTGCCGAAACCCCCTTTGCCCCGGTCATTAAACAAACTATGCAGTTTACCTCCCCTTGGGTGAACGACGATGTCCTAGTTTCTCACATCCATGTCGTAGTAGATGAAACTTTGTCATATCATTTTTGGGGAAGGGAGGAAAATGTAACCTCTATTAATGAGTTAGAAGAGATTCCAGATGTGGTTCCTCTTCATAAGTATCTCTGGTCGAGGCCCACATATGGGCGCTCCAATGTTCAGGTGGATTCAAACCACATACTGCTGACACGTCCATGTCCGAGGATGAATATAGAGTTTCATTCTTCAATTTTTGATGAAGATTATTCTTAATTCTTGAGGCTCTCTAAAGAAGTTCGTCAAAAGTAATTGGCTGAGCTGGCTTATCATGCCCGTCGGGTATCGGCTTCTCTGGCCTTTGGAGTCGTTGGCTAGGGAGAAGTTTTCTTACCAGGTCATTTTTGTCAAGCAAGGGAGAAGTTCAAGAAGTAGGTTGATGACCTCATTGTTGAGCTTGATAGGTACTTGGAAGAGATACATAGTGCTTCTAACTCATTTCTAGCTTTAGAGGCTGCTTTGAAACCTTTTGGGTATGCTGGCCCTCGGGTCAAAAAAGTAAAGTAACTTGTTCATGAAGCCTCTAAGAAGGGTGAGGATTTTGAAGAAGTGAATAGATCCTTAGATCTTTCCCTGAAAAGGACATGGAGAAGGCTTTAATTGATTCTAAATAAAATCGAGGTTGATCTTACTCTGATGCACAAAGAGAATCTTTCCCTTTGTAAAGAGTTTCTTAAGTCGTTGTAAGAAGGCTTTCGATGGGTGATGATACCTTCACTGGGCCTCAATGTATAAGGAATACCCATATCTGACTGTGCCCATTTCATTAGGGATTCCCTTAATCTTTTCATTGTCTTGAAATTCAAGAATTAGCCTTTTCGGACTCGTAGTCGAAGTGCTTCATTTATTTTGCTGACAACCATTATCTCATCGTTTGATAGTTCTTTGTAACCAAAATGATTGTAAACAAACTTATTAAAATAGTAGAAGATCGTGATGATTTTATAATGGTTTTCAACACCGTTGAAGAGTAAAGTAAACAAAGCAAGGACGAACGCCAAACCACTATATATCTATGTGTATCTTTTCTTCTTCCCTTATCCTCTTTTCATTTTCTAGTATTCATTATTTTGCTATTGCATTAGTGAATCATTGCATTAATTGCATGCCATATGACATAGAATTTTCTTATATAAAATTAACGTATAAGCTTAGGTATGTGGTATATCAGTCTTACTCAATATCATAATACAATTATCTCTTGATAGAATACCTATGTAAAGAGTTTCTAAATAGCGTGTTTAAAGCAACTTTGGTTGTCTTGTGATTGGATTTATTTCAAAGCAATCAAATAATTAGTAACATTGTTTATTATTTCATTTGGTTTAATTTATTGACATTCTTCCAAGCTCTCTTGTTTTTGTGTTTTGCTTTCTCACTTCTTAAAATCTCTTATTTCGTACATGGAACCTAAAATGTTTTTCAACCCAACCCCTTATAGACTTTTTCGTGTCCATATTCTCACCTAACAATTGGTATTAGAGTGGGGCTTTTGATCAAAGTCTTGATACTCCAAAAGTTGAGGATATGCTTCCTTTAATCCTAGACGAGTCTTTCTAATCATTTCGAAGCTTATGCAATTCAATGAATTCCAATGAAAATACATTGATTTACTAATGTCGGGTTGATCATTGCAATGCATTACATAGATTAATTCAAAGTAAAACCTTACTAGTATGTTCTTTAAATATTAATTTTATTTAAGATAGTCTCTAAGTTTTGATTCATCCAAGATTGAACTAACGAAATTTGGAGGTACGTGTTATACATATTTGGCATCACGTTTTAAAGGTTATTCCGGATTGATCATGAGTGAAGGTGGACATAAATTCACACTACAATATGTTGGAAGTCGTATGAGATAAAATAAGGAAACAAACACATCTTCTAAGTGACCCATTCTTCCAAGGTTATCGTGAAAAGAAGGTGAAGGTAACTTCGTGGCTATTGGAAATGATTCTCAAAAATTTCAACAATTACAAAAGATTCAAGGAGAAAGTATGCTCCTCAAAGTATCATAAATTTTTAAAGAGTTGAATCAGTTATTTGGGATTGACAAGTTGTGTCAATAAGTGATAATCAAACTATTAATGTTCTAAGTTCATTAGAAATCTTATGAAGAAGAGTCTGATAGTATTCTTCAGACTTGTAAAAGTAGATAATATCCAATTAGTATATGATTGCTCTTATTTTAAAGCTTATGATATAATTTTTATTGAATGCTAATCGTTCTCATCTATAGAAAGTTAAGCCTAGATCGTCTAAATTGGTATGATCGTTCTAACTCTACTTTATTTCTTTTGTGTATGTGTAGCAACCTGCCCTAAAAATTATAACTTTTAGAGTCGCCACCTATTCTACCAAGGCGAATAGGAAACCTTACGTAGTTGAGAGATCGGGGTAAGATACTATATTCAGGTCGAGGGAAGGTGTTAGGCACCCTCAACCCTTTCCTAAAGGCTAACATTTAAAGATAAAGGTTTATGGCTAACTGTTAAGGTTTTATAGCTAAAGAATCGAACAGGGGGGAAATTGAGATTTTGAGGAGGGGGACTCGCCTTGTTGCCAAGTGCCTACGTACCTCCTTAGGGAGGATCAGAGTCTACGTAGTTCGGGGCACAGGATTATACGCCTTAGAATTTGATTTGAATGGTTTGAAGTTGATTTGAAATTGTTTTGAAATGCGAAGTTCGAAGGTATTTTGAATTACCTTATCGCAGTTGTGAACATCGCGGAATTGAAGAGATGAAATTTGATGTGTTTTAAGTGTTTTGGGCGTACCACCCTGATTTGATATGGCACTATTAACCGCAATGATCAATAGATTCGATCACCATAGTTAACAGATTAATAAAGGATTGCTGGCAATTATAATCGATTAATTCGATTATCACTTTTAGCAAATTGATGTATTTTAATTATTAATTTATTAATTTATCGTTACCCCTCATAATCGATAGATTCGATTACAAATAATAACGAATTGATAAGGTATGCTAATCATCATAACCAATAAGATGGTTAAAACCATTTAGCAAAATAATGAGTATTTTAATTTATAGGATTTGATTAATTAAATTAATCGATTATTAACCATCGCGACCAATAGATTTGGTCGGAACGAATAATAAATTGAATCCTAATATCTTTGGCCAAATGGCTAATGGGATTGAGCAAACCCTAACCCTGATGCCTTGGCCAATGGGATGGGGCGGGGTAAACCCTAATACATAATAACATTTCCCGGGTTTTTTATGACTTAAATAATTAACCAATTAAATAAATTATTTGAAGTAATCGGATACTCGGAAGATACTTCTCATATTAATTATATTATTGGCCTAATCCTAATTCTATTTAAATAAATTACTAAGCAAGTTAAACATGATTAATGAAAATCAATTTAAATAATCTTAATAATTAAATAATAAAATAGACAAAAGATAGGAGAACCTGGCTCCGATCTGGTGGTGCACGCCTGGGAAGGTCTATCATGTGCCCTCAACTTCTTATGCGTGGGATTTGTTGTCTGATGGATCCAAGGGTCGCTAGCTGATGGCGCATGGTATGCTCGTATGAAGGAGACACACCAGATCAATGACTTGTGTCTCGTGAAAAAATAACGTTGGGAGTGGGGATCGAACCCGCACACCCTTACTCACGCTATAACCTTGCCAACCCAACCACGCTCATCAACTGTTAGTAATATGCATCAGAATCAAATAAAGGAAACAAAGGCCTGAACGGAACCTAAACGCGCGCGCGACCCCAAAATTTGAAATCAACCAATTGCACGACGCCACGTTATCTTCTTCTTCGTGGGAACCTGAATATTTCTTTCACACCGCTTTTTATAAGTTAGGTATAAAACATAGAGATACTACACCTGCGATTTACACAAGGGCCTCAAACGAGCATGAAAATAAAAAGTGAATCCATGGCTAGATTCGTATCGCCCTCGCGACTCAAACCATGCCCACAATTTGGACTAATTTATCCTGTATCAGAAAACCCCAAAACAAAACCCTAAAACTCAATAATGGTGGATCGTCGTATACGTGCGTAAACAACGAATTAACAACCCAGAAACGATCTAAACACCTTACCAATCAATAATATGAAATCAAAAAGCATTTATTCATGATGAATCTAAGCAAACGAGTATGGTTTTTGTTTAAGAAAACCGTGGTCAATTCGGTGCGATTCTGGACGCTTTTGCTTTGGAGAACGAACCAGAATTCTTCTATTATGCACCAGAGATGTATTTGGATTGCTAAGGCTCCTTGAATCGACTCCAAATCTCCAATTCGATTTTCTTTTCTCCTTGAGTTTATGAATTCGGTTTTGGTCCCTTTTTGCTCCGATTTTCCGTCCTCCCCCCTCTTTGATCATTAGGATTCCCATATATATGTGATAACAACATTAGGTCAAACAAATTCCATCAAATCTTCATATTTTTGGAGATTATGATTTAATTGAATCATGATTATGAAACTTTCCAAAATAAGCCAATTCCAATCTTTTTTTCACTCCCAATCTTTGCACGAATTTGTACTATATATGAGGTATCAATGGCAATTGGTTATGATTGGAATTTATTTTTAAATCATATCTTTTGTTTTTCCCTTGATTTACTTGATTTTTATTATGTTTTAAATGAATGAAAATTCAAAAAAATTATAATAAAATCAACTAAATTGTGGGATTCGTTTTGGGGCTTCTTGAATACTTGAGGAACAAGTTTGGGTTATTGCAAGATAGGCCCATTTGCAAAAATATTCATTTTGAACCACTTTTGTTTCATATTTTCCATTCAAAATCGAGCAACTTTGACAAGGCATATCTCCCTCAATTTTTATGATATCGAAGAGTTCTAGGACTTTTTGGAAACCTCAAGATGTCCTCTATAAGCCCCTTTGGAACAGATTCTTTATTTGGAGACTTTATCTTGATGATATGGCCTTTGACAAAAACCGCTTTCGGTTGACTTTTCGGAGGACCTGTAATGTTTTTGTCCATATCTCCTGAATGGTGCATTTCTTGACTTCGGGCCCAACATCAAAGTTGTAGAGGATGAAATTTCCTTGAGAATAGGCTTTGGTTGGGGAACTTTTGATGCTCCGTGTGAAAATTATGACCAGTAAAAGTTGCGTTGACTTTCTCCTAAAGAAACCCTAATTTGAACCTTTTGCATTTGTTCATTTCTGAGTTTCTACTGATGGATCATGATCAACCTTTGATCAAATGATGGATATAACCTCACATACTCAATGTTGACCAAAAATCTTGAAGTTTGACTGTAATTTGACTATAGTTGACTTTTAGGTCAACACAGTCGATTATTGGTCACCTGAGCCATTGAGCGGGAAATCCTTGGGATTAAAGCTTAATAATTGACATGGAGATGCTTTGTTACATATGAGACGCCTTGAGATCTATTTGAGGCCTTAGAAATTCAAAATCCTCTGATAAAGTACAAACCCTAGCTTTAAGAGCCCCTTGATTAGGAGAGTGTTGTTTGAGAAGAACCCCCGAGCCTTGAATTATTGGAGATGAAAAGAGGAACCTTTGATTGAATATAGGAGGGAAAATTTTGGGGTATGACAGTATGCATGGTTGTATTTATTCAAATTGCCTAAGTGTATTGTGTGATTAAAAAATGGTTTTGTATGTGTTATGGTTGTGAATTTCATGCCCTAATCATTACATCATTCAATGCATCCGTTTAATTCTTATTTCGTTTATTCATTACATTCATCTGCATGATTCATGTATTCAAGCACCATCATTCAATTTTGCGCATTAAATTTGTTTTTGCATTTATGTCAATGCATCTTGAGACCTAAATCCATTTGGGGATGTTCGATTTGATTCGGATCAGATATTACATTTGATTCGAATCAAAGTGCTTTTTGTTTAAAAATTATAGCCCGTGATTTGAAGCAAGTTTTGCACATGATTCAAATCATAACTGAAGGGTCACGCATATTTTGAAAAATTGTTCATTTTTCTTTTCATTTTCTCGTCATCTCTACAAAACCCTCTCGAGCGAAAATTATTTCTTCATCACTCAATCTTCATATCATCTCAAATCTTCATAAATTATCATCAACAATCATTAATCATCACTTCATTACCCAAATCCATTATCCAATCATCATCAATGATATCTTTCAACCCTCAGAAAAGTTTCACTAACAAGAAACAGGGAAAGATACCCATGGCATCATCTTCTCCTCCACTAGTTCCTAAGAAATAAAGGACCGAGATTCAAGCGAGCAAGGCAACACCTAATGCAAAGACCGAGAAAATTTTCTGAATAAACCGACTCATCCTAAGTATTACATTGATGCCTCTATTGAAGTTGAACTGAAAACAAATTTTTTGAAACCTTATGTTCTTCATCATATGTTGAAATTTGTTGGGCTTAACAAGTAATATAATTCCGATAATGTTAAAGCTTTCTACTTCAATCTTGTGCAAACTCCCACTGGCCTTGTGTTAGGAGTGAATTAGTAGTATTTTCATTTGTCAAATTAACTACCTTTTGAGCTAGAAGTGAACATATTTTGTGTTTTTTAAGGATTTTATAGTTGGAATTGAACTTTAGTGGTTCGATGCTAATTGTAGAACAACTTGCGTCACTTTGGGTGTTATTTGTGCAGATATTGAAGTTAAGAAGCAAAGACGAAGAAACACACAAGCGTAGAAGCTCTGAAGAAGAGAAATCACAAAGAAGTGGGATAAAGCAAAGGCCGAGCCGCGCCAATCATGGGCGAGACGCGCCAAACCCTCTGACTTGGGTTCGCGCCGCGCCAGTACGTGCCGAGCCGCGACAGCTGCATTACAAGGACGAATTATTATAAATAGAAGCCCTAATCCTCATAAGAGAGAGAGAGATCTTTTGGTGAACGAATTTCAGAGAGCAATCCTATTCCAGAGCATAAAGCAATTTCCGACGGAGAATTCAACATCAATTGAAGACATTCCTTTGATAAAGATGAATCCTTCCATGAAACCTTGTGTGTTCTTCATGACTATGGAGAGCTAAACCCCATTGTGTTGAGTTTAAGGTAGTAGTTAACCTATGAAGATGCAATTACTTTGATTAATTCCTGTGAACAATTGTTTAAGCTTTATTATCAATGAAAAACCTTGCTTTTATTTTATATCATTGTTGAACTATCAATCGAGAGATAGGGTTTATACTTTCGCCCTAGGTTTTTACATTGACTTGTTGATTAATACTCATAGATGAGATTTTGAAGAAGTTTTCATAAATCATCGTGGTTAATTCCCTTTATCCTTATAGTTATTCTGAGAGATTGAACATCATATCGGTAGAGGTGGTTCTAGATTGATCATTAGACATAATATCAATTTTGAGGATGAATGAAGATAATAACTTAAATAATGTTCACTCGTGAATTAATTGATTATTGTATGTGAATAGGTTGATGAACCCTAGAACTCAACATATTCAATCACCATTGTTATTCGTTTTAAGCTTTTTATCATTCAATTATTATTCGGTTATATGAAATTTAAGAACAAACAATCAAAACCAATACTTTTCCATAACTCATTATAATTCGACTATAGAACGACAACAATATTACTCAGTCTCTATGGATACGATATATTAGAAAATATTTACCCAAAATACTTTCAACACCTTGAAAGTAGGTACAGGAACAAAGTTATTAGCTTTAGTTACACTAGTTTTAGCTAAGTATCTTATATTAACTTATTATGATTTTATATGGTTGTTTCAAGATAATCTAAGTATGATAGAATTTATTTTGTTTTTTCCGTCTCAAAATTTGTTTGTGAAAGTTCTGCCATGTCAAACTTTAGCATCAATCAAGTCAAGTTTGATATGCACATATTGCACTGGATTATTGTTAAGATTCTTTATAGGAAATCAAGAAATTGGGTCAGAGCTGATGACAATGATTTGTACTTAATATATACTCTCATTACTAACAGTGGACTCAATTTGGTGAAGTTCATTGTGGACAAGATGATCCATTGCATGGATAATCCAAAGAGACATTTCTTTTTTTCTTTTTTTGTGCAATTGATCCTCGAGGTCAACATGATTGTTTCCAAAGAATACAATTTAATTGAGGAAACAAAGATTTTGTATTACAGTGGTGTTTGAAAAATGAGGTATTACATGGATTCAGATAGGGATTACTACTGTCTTGAGAAGTCTGGGCGGATTGTTTACGATGACAAGGTCGTGGAGCCTCCTAAAGATCAATCTATTGAGGCTACTGTTTCTTCTTCCTCTTGTTCGCTTTCTTCTGATTTGAAGGCTTAACTTGATGAGTTGGTTGGAAAGCTCTTGGCTAACAACCAGATTATAGAAGAGAGGGTCATGGCACATAATGATTTTGTGGCTTGGAAAAGTGAAGGAAGATGACTGAAGATTGATTTCAGGGGTGAGCTAAAGGCAGATATTCAAGCTTCAGAAGGGTGAGTGATTGCTAAAGTGGAGTCTGTTAGAGCTGATGTTGAGCACTGGGGTAGAACTAACGTTATGTTTAATATTGGTCCTTCTGATACTGACATTGATCCCTCTATTCCAATTCTAGTTGACACCACTACTACTGATGCACCACCATCTAATGCTGATGCATTTCCATGATTTTTTTCCTTTACTTATCATGCATAGCATAAAGTTATCATTTAGCATTTCTTTTGGATATTTATGCCATTTTGTATGACTAATTGACTTTTTTTTATTATCTGTGACTATTTTGGATTATGTATCTGGTGACCAGTTTTAGTAACGTATGTATGATATCTTTATGATTCTCTATATTTTATATGTTTTTGGATATTCTTTCTTGAATTGCGTATTTGCGAAAGTTAATTTCATGTGTGATTTAATTGGTGTTTCTTTACTCACTGAGTATTACATTCTATTTTTAGCTTTTGTTCTACCTTGGATTCAGCTGGTTGTGTTCTCTCTCTCCCTCTCTCTTATACATTCTATATATATATATATATATATATATCTTTTCTCTCTTTTTGATATTTTTAAATGGCGGAGAATGTTTTGAGATACTATCAATATTCATGTGCATTAAGTGTTTGGTGCAAGGGGAGCTTTATAGCTTTTACAACTCAAGCGAAGAAATGTACACTAGTTCACCAGATTCATTTCATCCATCAAATTTCAAATAACGTCTTGAATAATTGATCAATGTAACACCCCATTTTTAATTATTTAATCGTCGTGTGTTATTTTAATTGTTTGGCCTTGTTAAGGGTGTATGGTTGAGCGTGTAGGTGTGGAGTCCATAGTGGGACGGGTAGACTGGAAATGTCGGTAGTAATTATGTGATATAAGCAGGGGCGGATCTATGTAGTGGGAGTTGGGGGCTCTTGCCCCCACAAGAATCATAACCATGAATACTAGATCATTATATTGATTCAATGTTTAATTATTATTTTTGTCAATTTCAAAATAAATACTTGCTCTTACTAATTAAAAAAAACAATCTGTTACTTACTGTTTTAATTATGTTTTATCATATTCTTCTATAATGTTATGGTCATTTTTAAAAAAGTCTTTTAATATAAGTTTTAAAACCAATGCATTCGATTATTTATTCTATCTTAATTTAATAAATATATAGTTGCAAAATTTGTTAGGTGTTAAATATTTTATTAATTTTATATTTTTTAATAACTCATAAGTTTAAAAATATTTTGTTATGAACTTTGTATCAAATGGAAAAATTGATTAACATTATAGTTAACATCATTAAAAAAAATATTATTGAAGTTTTATTTAAAAAAATTTCTATTAACATCATAAATAAAAATAAAATATCATGCTATCATCCTAAAATTAAGAACATCCGAATATTTTATTTGCAAAAAATTCTATTATCAATTAAGAGAATGAAATTTTCTTCAACAAATAGTAGAATAAATTTCAAACTTTAATTACTTTATAAAAGTCAGCGGTTAATTGAATTTCAAATATTAAAGAAAATTCATATTTTGTTTCGTATGTTTATTTTTTTAAACATTGATAATATAATATAATTCATTCACAAAATAAAATATACATAAAAAAAAATTATAATTTGTTAAAATTTGAATTATTTTATGAATATTTATTTTTTATCTATAAAAGTTTTCTTGCCCCCACCTACAAAATGTTCTGGATCCGCCACTGGATATAAGTAATAATAGTTTTATTTTTATTATTATAATTACTACCATTATTATTATGATTATTATTATTATTATTGTTATTATTATTTTTATGCTTATTATTATTAATATTATTATTATTATTAATGTTGTTATTTTTATTAATAGAATAATAGAATGAATATTATTTAGTGATTTATTAAATAATTATTTAATTAGGGAAGGGTAAGGTTGGAATTAGGTATTAGAGGTCTAAGGGTTAGTATTGGAATAAAAGAGAATTAGAAGTTGAGAAAAGAGAGAGTTACGTAGAAAAGTGAAAACATCGTAGAAGTGAGAAGAGGAAGAAGAACAAGCTAGAGAGGAACATCAAGGGAGAACTAGGGCAATTTCAAGAATCAATCTCCGCAGGATTTTCTGAGCAATTTCGAGGTAAGGGGGGTTTCCATGCTATTATTCTTGATATGGGTTTAGGTATAATGATATGATTTGGGGTTTTGGGGATTTGTCATAAATGATTGTTGTTGGAATGATAATTGGTTGGAATTGTTGTTATGAGATTGTATGATTATGAAGTGTATAATGTAAATGTGTTGTTGTTGCGTGTTCGCGTGTCAGAGTCGGAATGAAGTTACGGACAATTTTGAAAAGGGATTTTGTTCTTGAAATTGCTAGAATTGAAATGTTAGGGTTTGGATTTGGATTCAAAACTTTTGTGCTAGAAATCGTGTTTTAAGGTTCCTAATTGTTGATACATGATAGATATAGGTTGATATGTATTTAATTTGTATTATAGTGATGTTTAGATGAGATTTTGAGGGGATTTGAGTGGGAACCCGAGAGCTGTTCGCAGGAAAAATGCAGGATTTTTATAAAACTTCAAAAATTCATAACTTGAGTTTCGGGTGTCCGTTTGACTCACCGTTCGAACCTGGAGAAACCTAATACAGTGTACTTTATTGTAAAAATGGTTTCAAGTCCTAGAATTAAAATTAAATAAGGTCTAATGTGCTTTTAAGGTGTCAGTGTAAAATGTCGGTGTCGGGTTTGTTGAAATACTTTGAAAAATCATAACTTTTGTTCCGTGTGTCCAACTCGTGCGCCGTTCGAATCGTTGGAAAGCTGGTTTCGTGTACTTTCTGTTAAAATTATTTTCAATACCAGAATTCTAATAATTCGATGCGTTATATGTGTTTCCGTATATGTTACGATGTGTTGAACTGTGAAATGTTGAGTTTGGCTGTGCGAATGTGTGTTGTAGCTGTGGATTGTGATTGCTGCAGGTTTTGACATGTATATGTGATGTGTTGGACAATTGTGGTATGGTGTAGTGACTGTATGATAGTCATATGAATTGGTAGTTGTTGTTGAATGCATATTATCTATTATGAATGTGCATATTGTGTTGTGGTAATTCTTTGTGAATTACGGTAAGTGTGTGGCTTACGTGTGATCAGGAGGATCGTGTGATATGCATATTATCTATTATGAATGTGCATATTGTGTTGTGGTAATTCTTTGTGAATTGCGGTTAGTGTGTGGCTTACGTGTGATCAAGAGGATCGTGTGATATGCATGTTGTTATTTGTGATTATGCATATTGTGTTGATTGTGCATTGCATAACATAGCATTGAGACTGCTAGGTGAAAATCTATGGTAGATTCCTAGTAGGTCCGGACTCAATTGTGGAGTCGTGGTGGAGATAATTCGTTGCTCAGTGGAGTGTATGCGAATTATCTGGATTCTTTTAGGAATCGGGTTCGATTGAATGAACCATGAATTGGTGCGGTCATGAAATAGGGATCGTACTTGACCATGAAACAGGGGTCGTGGGTGTGATCATGAAATAGGGGTCACACTGGACCATGAAAAAGGGGTCGAGAGTTCCGACGGGAACTGTGGTCATGAACCACGATGTTTTGGTACCACGTGCATTGTGTCAAATCATTGAGTCACATTGCATTGTCATTATTATTATTATATGTTTGTTGAGTTGTGATTGGGAGGGACATGTGTGTCGTGATATGTGCATTGTGGAGTTGCATAAATGAATGGATCTGTGATGACTTATTTATGATATTGTGAATGATGCGTTAATTTATACTGTGATGAATGTTTGAATAAATGAAGTTTGTATATGCAGTGTGATGTTATGTGAACATGAACCACGACCTGTGAATTATGTTATTATATCTGTTCCTATATCTTTTGTAATGGTATGTGAGTACTCACCCTTTCTGCTGATATTTCCCCTACCATGGGAAATGGGCAGGTACTCAAGAATAGCAGTGGAAGTCCAGGATAGCATTATGGAAGTCTTCTGTGTTGTTAGTTTGAGTCGCTCTGATACGTAACACAAGATGTTTTTGGGGATTATTTTATTTGTTATTTTTGATTGAATTTTGTTACGTATCTGTTTTTGATTCAAATATTTGAGGACCACGATTTTGTGTGGAGTTTTGGAATAAGTTGGCAATTGTGCCGTGATTATTTTCAAATAAAATAATATTTCCGCTGTTTTTATTGATTAAAGATAAATGAATAGATGAAGTAATTGAGACTTCATATTCTGTTTGGCTTGAAATGACGTGACATTCCACTTTTATTTGTGAGCTTTGATAAATTTTTATTATTTTACCGTATTTTTATAAAATGGGAAAGTGGGGTGTTACAATCAACAATAATATCTTAAATTTGACAAACATAAATAATGGGGAGATTGAAAGTTCATTCACGGCATCGTATGGTATCACTTATTTATTTTGATGTTATTGTCAGTTTGATATAGTAATTTTAGCTCTTGCGATTTGTAATTTGATTTTATAATCACGTGCTTGCATTCTATTTTGCATTTCATTTGTAAACACATTAGCTATTGTGTTGTTGTATCACTAAGAATCCTCCTTACTAATTCAATAAGAGTGTTTGATCATTAATATTATTTCTTTTTTAGCCTAGCTAGTTACTACTTTTTTCGTTTCATCAAGCGTAGCTTGAGTCACAAGTTAGAGCACTTAAATTTGGATTTTCAGTTATTTGTTCGAATGAAGTGTAATATATAATTCAAATAAGAAGTTGTGTAAAAAAAGGATTTACATCTAGACCATTTGATTCGAATCACAAAATAGACATAATTCGAATCATAAACTCATATGATCTGAATCAAGTGTAAAAATTGATTTGAATAAAATGATTCCATGAATCTATATTTGGGCTTCTCTCAAATTGATTTGAATCACAATTTTCACTTGATCTGGATCAAAGTTTCAAGACCCATTTTTCATCTTTGATTTAAATAGTTGTTTATTTGGTGAAAGCAACAAGTGAGTGAAATATATGGGAAAACCCCATTGAGACAAATAGTGGTTTTGTCTTTTCTTCTCAATGTGTATGTACCAATCACCATGATTCTTTCTATTCTTCTTTTGAACAACTTCTTGATTATAAATTCATGTCAAATACATTCTCTTTTTTGTTGCATCTTATTCTTGAGCAATTTGTTGTTGTGTTGAGTGAATTAGAGAAAGGGAGTTGATTAATCTTGTTATGTTTATTACGATTAATTAAGTTCTTGATAATAATTAAAGCCAATACCCATCTACCCAGAAATTTGTGAAGTCTGTTGTATGTTATAGGTGCATATATCATTTCTTGAATGCAATTTGATATTTGTTGTTATGCACCAAGAAGAGAGTTTCTTTATACTCCAAGGAAGACTTTGGCAAGATTATGTATCATTTGTTCGTAAGGAAGAGATGGAAGTTGTCTATCTTTGGTGGGATTGGAGAAAGATTGCTTGCAGACAAAATTAGGAGTTTTCAAATCAACGCTTAGCTAATGGTAATCGATCAGACAAGATATCATTAGGATCAAGTAGATTACCCCAGACGAATACTTGGAGCAGGATTATTGTGGATAGCAAGGTTATTGGTTCAAGAGAGATATTGTTTCTATTAATAGTTTAGGGTTTGCATCAAATGAGGAAATTTTCGTTTGATAGTTCGTTGTAACCAAAATGTTTGTAAACAAACTTATCAAAAAATAGTGGAAGATCGTGATTATTTTCCAATAGTTTTCAACACCATTGAAGAGTGGTGTAGGTAAAGCGAGGACGAACGCCAAACTACTATATATTTCTGTGTATCTTTTCTTCTTTCCTTATCCTCTTTAAATTTTCTAGCATTCATTATTTTTCTATTGCATTAATTGTATGCCATACAAGATAGACTTTGCTTATAAAGATTTAATGTATAAGCTTAGGTCACAGGAGTATCAATCTTATTTAAGTATCTTGAATCCAACTATGTCTTGTTAGAATACCTATGTAAAAAGTTTTGAAATAACTTTTTTAAAGAAGCTTTGGTTGTCTTGTAATTGACTTTCTTTATAATCAAATACTTAGTAACATTGAGTATTATTTTATTTGGTTTAATTTATTTAGATGCTTCAAAGCTCTCTTGTTTTAGTGTTTTGCTTTTGCACTTCTTAAAATCTCTGATTTCGTACAATAGACCTAAAATGTTTTTGAAATTATCTTAAAGGGAAAGATTCTATTCAACACCCCTTTC
This sequence comes from Vicia villosa, assembly GCF_029867415.1. Classification (NCBI taxonomy): domain Eukaryota; kingdom Viridiplantae; phylum Streptophyta; class Magnoliopsida; order Fabales; family Fabaceae; genus Vicia; species Vicia villosa. Next base: position 196,708,857 of record NC_081181.1, read on the forward strand.
TAGACCTATTTGTGTCCATATTTTTACCCAACAGGGGGGCTTATTCTGGAAGCGACAGACTGACGCTTCCTTGTGTGCCTTTTATCTTCCTCATTGCTCGTTTCTTTACCTTTGTCCACGACCACATCTTCCACAATCTTCTTTGGAGATTGTTTCTTCTTCTTCTTTTTTGTATAATCATCTCGGTCTATCTTATCATCCTTTGTGTTCTCGGATAATCACCCCTTCTTGATCAATCCGTCAATCGCGACCTTAAGTTGGATGTAATCATTTTTTTATGGACTAGACTCTTATGGAAACATGAGTATTTTGATTTGTAAGTCCGAGCAGATTCTTTGATCGGATATGGGTTTCTTACCACTACCTTATTGAATTCCTTATTAGCACACTTCGTCGAAATCATCTCTCGTGAGGTGTTCAAAGGAGTGCAGGAACCAATCATTGAACGAGGCCTTCAATCATGTTCCCTTAGGCTTTCCAAAATATTTTTTTGATATTCGAATAGATCCAGAGTTCCCTAACCCCTAATCACCTCCATCAGCCAACAACTTTTATCCTTAGTTAATGTAAGGTTGCGTCCTACTCAACAAATCCTTAAGGTCGTGGGCTTCCCAGTGCCTTAATTTTTCTCAGAAGGCAAAATATGTTCTAAGGATTTTCTCAAAGATCGAACATCTTAAGCTCTAGTTCTTGGAGATGTAGATCACCACCTCAATCGAAAGAGATCTTGATATGGTTTAGTCAAATTGAGAAGTTATGGATTGTGAAAATCGTAGGAATCAAATGTTGATTCCCATAGACGATGTTAATATTGTGCTCTCTGGATCTAAATAATGATCAGAGGGGTTGAAATTATGGTATACTACAATGGTTAAAGGTTTCGATATGGTGGAGAAGGGGCTTTCTTATAAGATTTGCACTCCAACGCTCAAGTCAATTAAGGAGCAAGAATTGAAGTTTGAATGGAGAATAGATTCAATGCTTGAGAATTAGTGTGATCATCTTTTTAAATAAAAGAGTTATTAAGCAATAGAATGTGCGTGGGGCGTGATATATGGTCTATCGTTAGATGGATCTAGACAATACTGAGCATAGATTTTGCTAGTAAGTTCATTTGAGTGGTATGGAAAATGAAATCTACATGTACCTCTACTTGTTGTTTTGAACTTTACAAGTATTAGGCTTTCGTGCTTTTTTACGCCTTATATATAAAGTATGAATTATTTTTATATAATCACTCTTGTAATTAATTATATAATAAGTTTTTTTTAAATATTATTTTATGTATTTTATTTATTGAGAAATATACTTTTGTAAATATGTTAATAATATATATACGAAAATTCAAAGAGTACTGTATATTCCATCCATTCATTTTTATACTTTTTCTTTTAAATTTTTTACACATGCTAAGTAAGATTGTTAAAAAAGATTAGCTTTTAAATTGACCCTTATGGTACAGCGTGTTTAAGTCTAATGACTGAATCTCTTGCCCCGTCACCTACCTCCATAAAATAAACTCATGAGCGATACACAGGAAAAATCAACATAGTTGGAAATTCGGTGATCAATAAACGCGTCTTTATATACCGCTTCTTTTGTTTTTTAGACCATGTCCCAAATGGTGTGACGCCATCAACAAAGCCCTAGCTTGTCTAGAAGGCCGCAAATATTTTTTTCATGAAGGTCTCTTCTTAAGACAAGTCATCATAAAGATACGCATAAGATAGTCTCAGCTAATAAATTACTATGTGTTGAAATAGTATTGTGGTGTACTTTTCGTTTATATCGTATCCACAGGGATTATTGCGATATCACCGCCGTTTTATAGCCTATTTTGTCGTGAGTTAATGTTACTTTAAGTTTGGGTTTGCAAAAGATCATTCAACACTTTTAGTAGCAAAGAGTAAAGTAATGAAAGTTCTAAGTTAAAGAAAATGTATCAAGATTCGAATTCATCGACCTAAATTTGTATGTTTCCTTATAAATATACGTATATGAACTTGGTAACGATCAACATAATTACGTATCGGCGCCTATATCATCCGTGTCCGCAATGATATAGTTAGATTTACCGTATTGTTTAACCGACGATTTCTCCATCTTTTAAACAATACAAATAACATTTTAAAACCGATACTAAGTAAACATCAAACGCTAAATCCATGTCTGCAATTTATAGTTTGATAGATGATTAAGTTAGATCTAGATACAAATATTGATGTCTCAAACACTTATACCAAAGAAAATCTTTACTTAACAAACTAAACCATCTATATTGATCATCACATGTTCATACATAATATATTCACAAGAAAACATACAAAAAGCTAGGAAGATTACATCTTATCTTGATACAAAAGAGATTTAGCTATCCATGAGAATGGTAGCTTGCTCAAGAAGTAAAGGATGAAGATCAACAAGCATCAAAGGCGATTAATCGACGATCAAGGCTTCTAATCTTCAACTCTTAGTTTGCTACAGTGTTTAGGGTTTATGAGCTCTTAAGAATGTCAAGTCCCTTTCCAAAAATCAGAATTACTCTTTATATAGTAAAACAGTTTTCTGTCCAGGGCGCGTCGCGCCCTCCAGCGCGCTTCGCGCCATTACACTTAAGAAATATAAACCGCCAATGCGCGCGACGCGCGCAACTCTCTGCTTTGAAGCTCCAAAATATCTTGCCCAGGGCGCGACGCGCCCACATCTCCGCGCGACGCGTGCATACTTCTGCCCAGCACTCTCTTATCAAGGTCAAAACAAGCTCCAAACTTCCCAAAAATGGCTAAAACCTACAAAATCACAACTAAAACACATATTATCATTAAAAGAAAGCTTAAAATTATAAACTATAAATAATTATCTAAAACTTCAGGGAATTGTACGAATATACGATAAAAAACGGTCGAAAGGTGCCATTAATTAAACTAAATATTAACACAATTTGGCACCTAACAAGTCTCCCCAACTTAAACTCTTGTTTGTCCTCAAACAAAACAATGATAAATTACCGGGAACACAAAATTTCACAAATGAAACAACCAGGCAGAAACAAGAACAATTGAGTGGTTCAAATTCCCACAGTACACAAAGATCAATCCTTACCAGTTTCCATCAAAGCACCATGATAACAATGCTAATCCTGGTATACAAATTTTATGTCAAAAATTCCACAAGCAAAAGAAGTTCAAGAATGAATCACACCTACGCACTTCTCTATTGAGAGAACAAAAATGGAGGATCCTAACACTCACCAGTCAATGACGCAAACCTACCGAATTAATTATGAACTCATCTAAGCACAGAATAAATAAAAAGTATATAAGCATGAATCACTAAGGACTTTCGAGTTGTAGCTTGGCTTGGTTAACAACGAAATGTCATATCTCACGGCCATTGAATCGAAAGGGTCAATACCTAAGAGAGCATTTAAATACACTTACATCCACACCTCTTTATCAACAGATCATACAACATTATTGCTCAAGAGTTCACCTTTTTATTTTAAAGGAACTAGCTATATACAAAGCCCTTTTTTTTCTCTTGAGCAATCAGTTATTTACTTCTCATTACCAATACAACCAAAATTTTTTATTCTCCCCAACTTGAATATTACCACCACATAATCACGAATGCTCTCTATTCTAAGGCGAAAAGGAATCATTCCTAACCACAATTAATGGTGCTCTTCAAAGTTTAAAGAAAATCATCAAGATTCAGATCAAAAATCGGCAAATATAGACAAGGAATTGATACCGATTGAATCTTGGCAAAAACGGCTCAAAATGGTTATCAAATGCACACACACTCACCGGGTAGGTTATATATGGTAGAGAAGTTATACTCGTAGTGCAGAACAAAACGCCTTGATCACTTTCATGCTTAACACAATTTAATAATAAATGCAAGATTAATCATAATAAAAACGAGTTAAAACGCACATTGCTGGTATTGAACACAATTATTATATATCTACAAGTGGAAAGTCTCCTCACAACTACAGCTAGGCTAAAGTGATTCACAATTGAACTAATTTTATCAACAGAAATTAATGACAAATAATTTGTACAAATAAAAGCATCAAAATCAACTGTACTTGATAAACAAAACGATAAAGGATGTACCTTGCATGTACAGTTTTCAACTTATATCATCACCACTCAAAATGCGTTGCATCACCCAAATTCATCGTGACACAAAAATTCGTGTTCCAACTAATTAATCATCAGGACACTTATCAAAATTAATTATATCTTAAATATAAATACTAAAAAAAATAAATGCGATAAATAAAGTAAACTGAACTTATATAAATAATAAAAAAAAACACACCACCCGGTGTTAACTATCCAAAGGCGTAAACTTAGCCTTTCAAAGTACCTCATCCAAAGGATGGAACAAAATTAAAACAACTAACTAACAAGTTCTAACATAAACTAAAAAACAATAAAACCTAAAAACAAGAAAGCATAAAAATCTACTCCTCATCAGAAGTATCCTCATCATCATTAGCCATCCCCTCCTCAGGATCTGGCCTGCTCTCAGGCCATGAAGCATAAGCAGATAAATCATCCCTGGAACCAACAGGCTGCTGCAGAGAAAGCTGCCGGATAGAATCCTGCAAAAACATAAACGCTCTCTGATGCGCCATATGCATCTGATAGTTCCAATCACTTGCATCACCATACTGAGGACCAGCAGGCGGTGCAGCAGCAACCGGAACAGCTTGAGAAGCATCGGGAAGGTCAGGTGCATTAGCAGCAGCACCAAAAGGACGACCTCCAGGCAAATAGTACCTATTAGCAAAAATATCATCTATAACACCATCCATGGGAATCATACCACCAGATGGAAACCGGACACCAGCCTTCCTGCATAAACCCATAATTAATCCAGGAAAAATCAACCTACATTTGACCCCATCACCATGAAGAGTCCCATTCAGGGCGACTCTTTTCAGCTCATTCGCCACAATCCTAGACACATCAATGTTATCACCATTCAAAATACCCTGAACCAACCCTGCAGTATCAATGGTGAGGGAGGAAGTGTGACTCCGTGGCCTAATGTTGTAAAGGACCACCGAAGTCACCAACTGAGCCTCCTCCGTCAACTGACTACGAGTAAAAGTCTTTGGCAGCCCAGCTTTAGTCAGAGTATAGGTGAAACCAGCCCTGCAAATCCTCTCCCTAATACTCTCCACGTCCCAGTTTCCTCTATTCAACCTGGGATGGTACTCACACTCTTCTACCAAAGCAAGAGGGTTATCCAGAAAATCAAAAATTGCTTCTTTGCTAAAGTCAATGGTCTTACCTCTCACCCACGTTCTAAACGGGTAAGCTTCAGTACCTACCCAACTGTTCGGAGGCAAGGCATTTGCATAGAATTCTCTGACAATCTCCACCTGATAGAATTTTGGTGGAGTGAACAACTTGTCCCAGCATGTTTCAGACAAAGCAGTCCACGCCCTTTGGAAGTGGTCGTGGTCAATAGGAACCACAGTGCGTTCACTCCACACAACTCGGCTTTCGAGCTCATGGTACCTCGCCTCTTGCTCCGGACCTTGAAACTTCGTCCGATCAAACCTGCCAGATTGTGAGGAAGATCCCTCACCAGAACCAGTCTTCTTTCTCTTTAAAAAGGGTGCCATTCCTGCACAATTTCAAATCAAACAAAACACACACAAATTGAAACAAAGTTAGCATAACCTCTATTTTAATAGCCTACATCAATCCACATTCATCATCAATCACAAAACAGACCCTATACAACTTCACAGAATGCATAAAAAAAATTCAAAGTTTAACCCAGGGCGCGACGCGCGCTGAACAGGGCGCGACGCGCGCTCTGCGAAACCCAGAAAATTTCTTCAGAAATCTGCAAAACAGAAGAGGAGAACAAGTTTCTCCTCCCTTCTAAAGGTTCCAGCACACAATATATACATCAATAACATGTTTTCTACCCTAGTTTTTCAAAATCTAAAAAAAAATCCTAAATCTAAAAACCTAAACATCTAAAACTATATTAATGGAAATAGAAGAGAAGAACAAGCATACCTTTGATGATGATGACAATGGAGCAACGAAAACAGTGAGGAAATGCACAAGAAGTTAAGAGCAAGTGTGTGTTTGTTCTTTTTCTTTTCTTGGAACAAAGAGGAGAAAGGGCAAGAATGGAGGCAAAACCTCCAAAAACCCTAAATCTCAATTCTGAAAACGAACCGGGTCGGGCCCAGCATGGGTGGGCCCAAATTAAAATTATTATTTTTTTTTCAAAAATATACACAGTGCGCGACGCGCGAAGAATCGGCGCGACGCGCCCTCATCTCTGCCTGGAAGGGGTCCTTGAGTTCACATAGCGCGCGACGCGCGCATATGGGTGCGACGCGCGCTACACCAGAAACAGCAGAAAAACTGCATTGTTTCAGCACGCCCAAAAATACCGGTAGATCGTTTCTGGCTCGACGACAACTCAAAAATCCCACCTGCACAAATAACACAAATACAAGTGAATATATACAACTTGGGGTGCCTCCCAAGAGCGCTTTGTTTAACGTCGGTCAGCTCGACGGTCAAAGGCAATCAAGGATCGCCAAACGATAAAACACAAGTTTCACGATTAAAATCGCTTCCTCGATAAACCTTCAACCTCTGACCATTAACTACCCATTCTTGGTTTGATTTTTGGTCCTCTATCACAATAGCCCCTTGGCTTCTCACTTCTTTGACCAAAAACGGTCCGGACCACTTCGACTTCAACTTTCCCGGAAAAAGTCTTAACCGGGAATTGAAGAGTAAAACTAATTGCCCTACCTTAAAGTCCTTCATTCTAACCTTACTATCATGATAGAATTTGGTCTTTTCCTTGTAAATTGAATTAGACTTATAGGCATGCAATCTCATCTCTTCCAACTCATTTAATTGGATTTTTCTTCTCTCTCCATACAACTTGTGGTCAAAATTCAAAAGCTTCAAGGCCCAATATGCCTTATGTTCTAATTCTACGGGAAGGTGGCAACTTTTACCATACACCATTTGGAATGGTGTAAGACCGATCGGTGCTTTGAAAGCGGTCCGATACGCCCACAAGGTTTCATCTAATTTCATTGACCAATCCTTCCTAGAGCTAGACACAGTTTTCTCAAGAATCCTCTTAATCTCTCTATTGGTCCTCTCAACTTGCCCATTAGTTTGTGGGTGATATGGAGTAGCTACCTTGTGCTTTACTCCATATTGCTCCAACACTTTTTCAAGCGGGGCATTACAGAAATGAGATCCACCATCACTAATTATCACTCTTGGCGAGCCAAACCGCGAAAATATATTTTTCTTCAGAAATTTGATCACGGTCTTACCATCCGCTTTGGGTGAAGCAATCGCTTCCACCCATTTAGACACATAATCCACAGCTACCAAGATGTATTCATTTGACATTGAGGAAGGGAATGGTCCAACAAAGTCAATGCCCCAACAATCAAATACCTCTACTTCTACAATACTTTGGAGGGGCATTTCCTCTCTTTTCCCAATTCCACCAGTTCTTTGAAACCTGTCGCATGAGGCAACATGGTGGTGAGCATCTTTGAACAAAGTAGGCCACCAAAATCCCGATTGAAGGACTTTTGTGGCCGTACGCAAACCATTGAAATGACCACCATAAGGCGAATTGTGGCAATGCCACAAAATGCTTTTTGTTTCCTCATCCGCGACACATCTTCTCAAAAGATTGTCACTACTCAACTTAAACAAGTGAGGCTCATCCCAAACATAAAAATTTGCATCGTTCAAAAACTTTTTTCTTTGATTCCTGTTTACGGTGATTTCCGGTAAACAACCGCTAGTCTTCCAAACTATAATAAATATGATTTGGTTACTCGCAGGATCGACTAGATTGATCCTAGGACACATAGTCAAAAAGATTGTTATCAATGGTCATTCGAACCATAGTCATGATTCGTCTTCGTTAATAAGAATTGTTTCGAATAAAACGAGTAATCTTGACAATCACTTGGTTATACGTAAGTATAATTTCAGTGAAAGGATAAGTAAAATAACATATGAAACGAAAGTATTGTTAAAGCGTAAAGAATCTTAAAATGCAGGAATGTTAAATACTTCAAAAGTAAATGACATGAAAGTAAAAATACAGAAATGTAAATGGCAAGAAGTAAATGAAATGCAATAATACTGAAAGATATTTGAAAACGAAAGAGAATACACATGTATTAAAATGGTGGTGTCATACGTACATTTTCTCAGCGAACTCTTTCTCTTAACACTTGATACTTGAGTAATATGTGAGTGATTTGTACAAAATGAACACACAGAATCCTAACATTAAGACTCCTATTTATACTAATTTCGACCTTAACAGCCCTACGCTAATCTAATGCCACGTTTCTCATAAGAACTCCAGGGACGCCATCTGTTATTTAGACAGTTACGAAACCGTCTTCGAATTTCAAATCTTCCCGCCTGAGTCCTTCTTCGACGTGTGGCAGTGTATTACGAAAACACGCTAAGTAGTAATACTTGAACATACTTCATAAATTTTGTCTAAGTCCTCGAAGACATACACTTCTACTAGCTTCAGTATTCATTATCTTCATAACGAACTTAGAAGTCTTCATTCTCGAAGCATGGCCATCAGAAGCCATTCTTTTATTTTTAAGGGATGGTCATCAGTAACCATCTTTCCTTCGAATTTTTACTTCTTCGAAGAACCAAATTTGTAAAACGAAATCTTCAGCTAACAAATTGCCCCCAATAAATGCCTGTTTCGAAAATCAAGAGAAATAGGCGTTTCTTGCCATCATAAGATTTCGTCTCTTGTTGATCTTTGAAAGTTCCAAGATTGCTGACTAACGTCATAATCATTGCTGACCCTGTTTCCAAAACGTCTTGTCATTTTCAAAGATGTCTTCTCATAACTTACATTCCCACGTTTTTGACCTTACTTCTTGATCATTACTCCTACATACTAGGAATAAAGCTAATTTATTCGACCGCCGTTGGATTAAATCACTAGCCGCCACGTGTCCCTTGGTTTTTACCCAAAAAGATTTAAAAAGGGTTTCCGTTAAACCTTTAAATACTTGGTTTTGCACTTTTGTACAACTTTTCATTCCTACTTCTTCATCCTCTTCAAAAGAAAAAGAAAAACACTCTCACCCCTTTCAAAAAGCTTACTTTTCCAATCAAAACCTCTCCATGGCTTCATCTTCAAATGTTCTTCAACCTGTTCTGAAGCTCCAAACAACAACGCGGTCTGGGGAACAAGAACACATTCCAAACCCTAATACCGCAGAAGTGCGCGCTATTTACGCTTCCCAGGTAATCATTCCCTTTGAACTTTCTGGAAAACCTCTTGCTTTTATGGGTCCGTTACCAGATGAAAACAATTCATCTATGAACAGATTCTTCCCCGCTTATTACAAAACTAGACCCTTAGTTAGTAAGATTAAGATAGATGAAGATGGTCGTTCCCCCTTAGGAGAATCTTCTAATACTGAAGAAACTTCAACTGTGACCCCTTTGGCTTTGGCGAAAATTAGGTTAAACTATATGACCAACTTTGTAAAAGTGTTTAGGTCAATCCCTTTAGCCAAAGATCCTGATTTGTACTATGCCTGGTTAGAAAAAGTAGAGAGAACGAAAGGATCTTTCTGGAAATCGTTAGGCATATATGATTTGATTCAACTGTCAAAAACAGGCTTAGAATATAACCAACCCATGTTAGTAGCAGCGGTTCACTTTTGGGATGCTTCTCACAACACTTTCCATCTCCCATGTAGGATGGTTACCCCCACTCTCTTTGATATAGCTGCTATTACAGGACTTCGACCAACCGGGGAAACCTTCGATCCCAATGAGATGGATACTGATACTATTGGTTTTAATGAATCAACAGTTACTTACACTGCATTCATCCAGAAGCACCATGACAAAACGCAAGAAGAAGTTTCTGATGAAGAACATATTGCTTTCTTGGCATTATGGCTCTCACGATGTGCCTTCTGCTCAAGATCCATACAGGTCGCAAAGAGATACCTTTGCATGGCTAATCAGCTACATGCTGGAAAAAAGCTCAACCTAAGCCAGTTACTTTTAGGATCTCTTTATGAAAATCTTAGCGAAGCCTCGAACCTTACCAAAAACTACAAAACTGGCACTCTGCTTTTTGCTGGTCCTTTCTGGCTACTGCAACTGTGGCTTAATGCTACGTTCGAAACTCATCTTCCTTTCCGAGGCAATGTCAACGAAGAAGATAACAAAATTAAGAATCGAACTATAGAAGGAACCAGGTTGGCTTACCTAACTCCAAAAGAAGAAACTGGGAAGCTTCGTGAACATTTTCTAGCATATACAATGATGTTCGCCCAGCGCAATCAGTTCGATCCTTCTATGGCTCCGTTCGTACACAGAACAATTGGTCCTGAATGGTTTACTCGAAGGTTCCCATCAACATCTCAGGATCAAGTAAAACCCAAGTGTTTATATGAGAAAAGGAACCATATGTGTTTCCATACCTTGTACCTGACCGAAGAAGAATGTGAATCAAAAATCAACAAATACGTTGGCGTCACCAATCTTTCTCCTATTCCTTTCGAACCTGCTTTTTATTCTACACCAGACTTTCACCAGTGGTGGACGGATTACTATACTTCTCAAATCTTTGATGCCGATAGTCTTACTCAAGAACTAACTGCAGCTTTTGCTGATGTGCAGGAGAATTTTCACAAAGGTACTTCGACTCACATTAAAGAAATCCAAGCTTTTCAAAAATTCTTTGAAACTATCTACAGGCCTGATGATCTTAGTCGGACCGTTCGTGAGGCTGCAGTCATTTTGCGCGAAAAGTTTTCCGCTAAACTGGATAAGTTGAAATTGCCCTCGTATGTTCGACCAGAACTACGTTATGAAGTGGCTTTCAAACTTAATCCTCCAAAATTCCCTCCACTACCAAGTGCGGATTTTGGTGTGGCTCTGAGCCCCCCTTTTCCAAATTGGTTTGTGTGTGGCAACGTTCTAAAAGATCTTCAAGAAAGTACTAAAAAACGTGCTGAACGAGTGGTTTCGACTAAGCATACCTTGGATACTTTCAAAGGACATCTTCATATAGATCTTGAACATGTTCGTGTCTTGACTCCAATACCTGAAGGTTTGGATTCAGACAATTTTTCGACTGACTTTTCTTTTCTTTGCTGATATACTGATTTCAGTTTCAACTACAGCTGTTGCTCGAAGGAGAAAGATTAAAGAAGCTCCTACCCAAAAGGATTCTGGGGCATCTAAAAGCAACAAACCAAGTGAGAGTGACTCCATTGTTACTGACAAGAAGCCCACGGTACATACCCACTTTATATTCTTAATCTTGTATAATTTGTGAGCAGTACTCATTTTGCTTAATATATATATTTTCCAGAGCTCGAAACCCCCAACAGGTTCGAAACGGAAAGTCTCTTCAACAGTTGTCTCAGATGACGAAGATAAATCTCCTCCTTGTACCAGACAAGGACATAGAAAGAGACAAAAAGCTGTTACCCCTTCAGGAAAAGAGAAAGGGGTAAGTTCCTCCAAAGTTGCTTCTCCTAGCGACAAGGCATCTTCTGAAGAATCTCCTCTGAAAACCGCCAGTAATGCTTTCGTTGTCGAAAGCCATAATTCAAGTCCAGACAATATCCCAACCAAGATATTTGGGTTTCAACCCACATACTATCTTGTAATTTTAACTAAATGATTAAACCGACATCTTACCTTGTTATTGCAGGATGATGCTGGCACTGCCACTTCAGGTCTTAAGGCTTATGACCTCACTATTAATGTTGATAAACTTCACGGTAATCGTAACTCTTTCACTTCCGTCGATAAACTCCTCAAAGCCTTATTCTTACGACTAATTCTGGTTTGTTTAACACAGATATTTCTCAAAACAAAACTCATGTTCTCTCACCAGTCTTCGAAGATGCTAGGCCACTCACCACCATATTGCCTAATGAACCAGTCGAAGAAAGCCAATCTACTGACGAATCCCCACCTACTCATCAAGACAAAAATTTGGAAGAAGATCATCCATTCTCAGGCAGCGACAATGTGAATCCACAACCACATGACAACGAAGACACTGCATCGGAACAAGATGCTATGGAGGAAACTTCTAAACCAGAAAAACACAATCCTCAAGAAACTTCAGCCCTAGACACAGAAACCACTCCTGGGACAACTTCGAAGCCTGCCCCTGCGAAGCCTACTCCTTTGGAACTGGAACAGCTTAAGCAAACTGATCCTCTTAGTTTTCTAAAGGCTATTATGAATGTGAATACTTCTTCGCCTTCAGAACTTGATGTCTCTCCAGCTGTCGTTATAGAATCTGGTGACAAGGAAGACATTCCCAACCTCCTTCGACAGATAAAAGAAAAGTTCTTTGGGGTCAATCTCGTGGATGTTCTTAGCCGGGAACCTATAGGTTACTAGAATCTGGTGACAAGGAAGACATTCACAACTTAAATCAACTGTTAAAGAAAGTGGATTTGTTTCAAGTCTCAACAGACGTTTCAGAGACAATTGTTTTGCTAGGTTCTCTAGTTGAACAACTCCAGGCCAACATTCTTCGAAAGCAAAATGTCGAAAAGGAACTATCTGAGAAAATGGCCTCTCATGACTCTTCATGGAATTCTGCTGTGGATGCAACGAAACAAGGTGAGGCCCTCAAGCTTAAACATTCAGAAAATCAGAAGGCTTTTGATGATTACGAGAAGAACATCAACTCCTGGAATCAAGAGATAAAGGCCCTCGAAGAAAAGATAAAGGAAGCTGAACATTGTCAGGCAGCCATACAAAAAGCCAATCAACAGGATTTGCTCGAAGTGGTGCAATCGGGGATTAAACATTTCGAAACTGCGCAGAAATTAGTGCCAGAGATTGAAAGATTGAAGAAACACCGGGCGTTACTTGAGCTTCGTATGTCTTCGTGGGAAACTCAATATTTGAAGATCAAAAATAGCCTCCCTGAGGATTTTAACTAGCTGTTTCTAATCCTGTATTTTGTTGCATTTTCGTTTTGTAATCGAATCTTTTGTAGAAACATCTATCTGTATGCTTGACTTCTATTTTCATTCCGTCTATGTTTCTAATATTAGCAAGCACTCTCTTTTAACAAACCTTTCAAGTTCTGCCAGAATATATCTTCAGATTTTCCACAGTGATTTTATTTAATGCAACATGTAGACCCTGACCATCCTTCGCAGCATCCTTGCCTTTAGACTTGACGTTTCCACTTCTCTAGCCATAATCATTATTAAACAGTGACGTCACTCTCTTCAAAACGTCTATTTGAGACGTGCGTGCGTCAGTTTCATGATTACTCAAGGGCGGGAAACGGCGGAAGCCTTAACTCCCTTTTTTGGAAAACCAAATGCAGTCTAATCAATCATCAACATTTTAAACCAACCTTCCGTATCCCAGGTCTATATAAGGGGTCTAATATTACTTACATTTCTTCATTCCTGTGCTTTCTCACATACTAACAACAGAAAAGAAAAACCAACTTCTTCCTCCAAACCCTTTTTCTGAAATGGCTGCACCTCTTTCTTTCAACAACATGAAAGCTCTTATCAAGAAAGAATTCAAACTTTCTGAAGATGAACTTGATAACAACTTCATCAGCCTCGAAAACCTCTTTGTCAACCAAGACCTGGACTTCTACTTTGAAGAAATCCTGGAGGGTCCTGTCTACCCCAACATGTTGGCATATTTCTGGATGTTTGCGTCTCTACGCATAGATCCTGAAGGTAGGACCACCATTGTTTCTGAGGTTCGACATGCTCATATCAGCATCACTCCCACCACCGTTGCCAACCTAATGAGATGCAATAATTCTGGGGAAACTTTTGATGATAACAGCTTCAACATGACTACTCGTCTCATGTTGAGGACTCTCATGGACAACGACCCCTTCAGTGCCAAGGTTATCAGGATCTGGCATCAAATGCTGGTGGGTAACTTCCATCCTCGGAGGCTTGATGAAAACAGCATCATGGTTGAAGATTTGGAATTTATTCTCTGTGGTCTTCGAGGGAAGAAGATTAACTTACCTTTGATGATTTTCAAAGGACTTGTTAAGGCTGTTTCCATAGGTGTCACACGTCAAGGGACTGTGACCTGTCTTCCCTATGGGAGACTCCTCTCTTACATTTTCCTTAAGAAAGGTGTAGTGAGGAGGATGCGCAATTCTGGATCCATAGACATGTTCGAAGCCGAAAGCTTGCCTGTGCTGTCCTTGGAGGGTTTAGACCAAAGGATTAATTAACAAGTGTTTGCCTTAGGTTTTTATGCTTTCTTTTTGTAATCTCAGAAGTTTCTAGATCATGTTCTTTGGATCCTTTTTGTAATGCATGTACTTCCGTGTTTGAATGAAAATATTTTGGTGTTTTCTTTGACTCTTTTCCTTTAATTTATCAACCCATTCTGATTGTAGAGCCATTTTGATCAATGCAACGCATATGTTTTGATACATGCCTGACCATTTTGGCTTTCGTAGTACCCTGAATGTCTATGTTTTTGCAATCTTTACTTCGTACATGCTTGGTTTATATCTCTTCAAATATTTCCCGTTTACTCTCAAGATCCTACGATCTTCTGCCAACTCTTCAATTTCGTAAGCATTGTTCGAAAATACCTTTAAGATTCGAAAGGGTCCTTCCCAGTGTGGGGACCATTTACCAAGTGCCTGATTCTTTCGATCTATAGGTAAAATAACTTTCCAGACTAGGTCATTATTAATAAATGTTTTACCTTTCACCTTTTTGTTGTATGCTCTGGACACTCTTTCCTTCTGTCTTTTTATCATTTCCAGCGCTCGAAGTCTGTCCTCATCCAAATCTACCAATTCATTCATCATTAACTCCCAGTATACGTTGGGAGGAATATCTGCTTGTCTTTGTATCCTTACTGATTGCAAATATATCTCGATTGGAAGTACTGCATCATGTCCAAACGTCAACTGGAAAGGAGTTGTGTTTGTAGCTTCTTTTGGAGATGTTCGACAAGCCCAAAGTGCTTGGTCCAAAGTCTTATGCCAATTCTTGGGTTTCTTTCCCACATGTTTTTTAATAAGGCCAATTATTATTTTGTTTGCTGCTTCAACTTGTCCATTTGCTTGAGCATAGTAAGGTGTAGAAGTAAATAACTTGAAACCTATTTCTTTGGCAAAGTCTTGCATTTTTCGTCCAATAAAGACTGATCCTTAATCAGTTGTTATACTTTCTGGGATTCCAAACCTATACATAATATGTTTCTGAATAAACTCAATCACGGCCTCTTGATCCATATTCGCCAGTGGTATTGCTTCGACCCATTTCGTGAAATAGTCTATTCCTACTAATATGTACCTTTGACCTTTAGACGACTTGGGGTGAATTTCTCCAATCAAATCTAATGCCCATCCCCTAAAAGGCCAAGGTTTCACTATTGTACTTAATTCATTTGCTGGAGCGTGTTGGATACCTGCATGTTCTTGGCACTCTTGACACCCTTTCGCAAACTCTATGCAATCTTTTAACATCGAAGGCCAGTACATCCCATAACGAAACAAAAGCCATTTCATTTTGTGCCCTGCTTGATGTGCACCACATGCTCCACTGTGTACGTTCGACAGGGCCAGATATGCTTCTGCTTCACCCAAGCATTTCAATAATACTCCTTCAGGAGTTTTCTTGAACAATTCATTTCCCATCAGGAAATATGACAGGGCTCTATACTTGATTTTCCTGTCTGTATCCGTCGAAGGATTTTTTAGATATTTTATTATTGGACTCCTCCAATCTGTATCTGCCAATGAGTCTATGTTTAATACTTCGAATTCTTCTTTGTTGGCATAACCCAATTGTGAATTCTCTAGGTCACTTGGGGAAAGTTTAGTAGACATTGCTTTCCCTCTTACATCAATCAATTCCTCTAACTTCTCTTTTGATACTTTGTATCCTGAAGCTAATTGTGCCAAGTCGTTTGCTTCTTGGTTATTTATCCTTGATATGTGTTTTAATTCCACATATTCGAATTTCTTGAGTAGCCTATTTGCTATGACAAAATACATGATCAAATTTTCTTTGATGCACTTGTATTCCTTTGTCAATTGTTTAATGACCAATTCGGAGTCTCCTTTAATTTCGACTCTGGTTGCCCCCAATTCTAACAAAGCTTCAAGTCCAGCAATTAATGCTTCGTATTTAGCTTCGTTGTTGGAGCATAATGGACCTTCGATTTTATACTTGAGCTTTGTTGGAATTCCATCAGGAGAAATTATCAACATTCCAACTCCAGTTCCTTCTCTATGCATTGAACCATCGAAGTATAACTTCCAGGGTTTTAAACCCACATACTGTTGATGACTCTCAACTACTGCATGGTCGACAATGAAGTCTGACACAATTTGACCTTTCATTGCCTTGAGAGGCTGAAATATTAATGAATATTCAGTAAGGGCTAAAGCCCACTTACCAATTCGACTATGTAGTATTGGCTTGGATAACATATGTTTAATAACATCACAATGAGATGAAACATAGACATCATCTGGCTTTATATAATACTTAAGTTTGATACAAGAGAAATACAAGCAAAGGCAGAGTTTTTCTATAGCAGTATATCTAGTCTCTGCATCATTGAGTACTCTACTTAAGTAATAAATGGCTCTTTCGATGCCATTCTCATCTTCTTGCGCCAGCATGCTGCCTATTGTTTTATCCGACGCTGAAATGTATAGGCGCATGTGCTTCTTCCCATTCGGGGGAGATAAGATTGGTGGACAAGTCAAGTATTGCTTGATCTGATCGAAAGCTTCTTGATGTTCAGCACGCCATTCAAACTTTCCTTGCTTAAGCCGTAGTAGAGGTGAGAAAGCTTGCGTGCGTCCACTCAAATTAGAGATAAATCTCCTTAAGAAATTTATCTTTCCCAATAATGATTGTAGTTCTTTCTTTGTGGATGGAGACTTGGTTTCCATTATGGCTTTTGTCTTGTTCTGGTTAATTTCTATTCCTTTTTTGTGGACTACGAAACCCAAGAAATTACCTGCCTGCACAAAGAAAGCACATTTGAGGGGGTTCATCTTCAAGCCATGTTTCCTCATTCTTTCGAATGATTGGCTCAAATGATCGAGATGACTCATACCCGAGGTAGATTTTACCACAATGTCATCTATATATACTTGCATGAATGTTTCTATAAAGTCATGGAATATAGAATTCATTGCTCTTTGATAAGTTGCCCCAGCATTTTTTAAACCAAAAGGCATTACAACCCATTCGTAAGTGCCTATTGCCCCTGGGCAACGAAATGCTGTTTTGGATACATCATCCTCTGCAATAAAGATCTGATTGTATCCAGAATATCCATCCAACATGCTCAAATACTCGAAGCCTGCGGCTGAGTCTATTAGCATTTCTGCTACAGGCATGGGATATTCGTCTTTAGGAGTGGCTGCATTAAGATCACGAAAGTCTTTGCATACTCTTAATGAACCATTCTTTTTAATTACAGGTACTATATTAGCAATCCATTCAACATACCTTGTAGTTTGGATAAACTTGCAACGTAGAAGCCTTTCGACCTCTGCTTTAATCTTCGAATGAATCTCTGGTGCGAATCTCCTGGGAGTTTGCTTTACAGGCTTCTTCCCTTCTTTTATTGGTAGTTTCAATTCGACCAAGTCTCTTCCTAGACCAGGCATCTCATCATAATCCCATGCAAAACAATCTCTGTTTTCTTTCAACATTTCGATGACCGTTGCTTTTAGTTCTGGTTCTAGTTTCGCGCTGATGTATGTTATTCTTTTTTAATCCTTGTCTCCAAGATTTACTTCTTCAAGTGGATCTTGAGCCAACATCTTTATGTTCGATGCCATTGGGTCTTTTTCAAATCCCAAAGGTTCTTCGTCGTAAATTGCATCTAACCTTTGACTCGCTTCTTCTCTCACGATCTTTTTGACTTGAACCGGGTCTTCAGAGAATTCGAAACTCGTATGTATCTCTAACTCTGTTACTCCTTTTTTGGTTAGAACTGCGTCCATCTTTGCATTTGATAGTTCGGCTTCGAGAGCCGCCTTCCTTTTGTTCTCGGCCACGTAAGCCGAAATCTTTTCGAAGAACGAAGACTCAGACATTATTAATGTCATCGTCCCAGCCTGTTGGCCGTACTGCTGGATAATTCTCCAATGGTGCTGTATCTGCTGGACCATCCATGATCTCTCTATCCCACTGGAATCCATTTGGGTGTAAAGTTAAATAGTACAATGCATTCTTATTTGGGGTATACATCTCTTCTGCAGCATGACAAGGACTTATGTTTGCCAGGTTCCTATCGAAGTTGGTTTTATTCACGTGGTTAACTTCAGCCATATAGTAACTCTGATCTCCTTCGATATTCTCCACTATACCATCTTCCCTCCAAATTGTCACCCTTTGATGCATTGTCGAGGGCACAGCTGCCACCCTATGAATCCATTCCCTACCAAGCAAAAGGTTGTAATTTGCTTTTGCTGGTATAACCATGAACATAGTTGGCCTTGTGACTGAGCCCACTGTCAAATTGACCTGAACGACTCCCAATGTTTGTCCTATCTTGCCTTCGTAGTTAGATAAGACCATGTTATGTGGCCTTATATCAGTATCGAACATACCAATTCTCTTTAGCATGTATTGAGGCATTAGGTTCACCGCTGCTCCCCCATCGACTAAGACTTTATTAATGCCAACATTCTCAATTTTAGCCCTGATATAGAGTGGCTTCAAATGATTTCGCATACCCTCATCAGGCCTTTCGAAGAAAGCGTTCTGTTCTTCAACTGCACCATTATTCAGCACATAATAACACACAGGCCTGTGCTTCGCCATTTCCTTGATATCAGCCTCTTCGCAGTCTTCAACTTCAGTCTCCTGATTAAACTCATGAGGGAGTACGGATACAACATTGCAATTGAGGTTTATAGACGACACTCCATCAGAATCGAAATCATTTGTCATTCTATCCTCTTCTTTCCAGGAATTGGAGCGCATCTTTTCTTCTTCTTCTAAAATGTTTTCAGCTTCGAAGAGCCTGCGTTCCACCGGAGGTTTGTTTGACTTTGCCCCCTGGTGTGGGACTTGGTTGCTACTAGACTCTCCAATCTCCCTTGGTTTGTATTCCTTTTGAGCCTTTTTTATTCTCTGATGCCTTCTCCACTGGGATCGGGACATAGGATTTTTTCCTTTGTAATTCTCCAATCGATACGCCTCTCGATTTGGTTTTTGAAATTGCTTCCTATATGCCATTGCAGTTCTTCCTCCTTGGTCCCAACTTCGCCATTTGTTGTTTCTTGCATTAGCTTGCACCCATCTATCCCTGGGTGCATCTGCAGGGACTTTGAATGTTACCCTTCGAGCTCTGGGGTGTGGGCTATCAGGCCTCTTCGTTGGAGTCCATATGTCGAAACCGTATAGGTTAGGACGCAACCCCTGAGTTTCTCGACCCATGTAGCAGTACACATGTTCGAATGATCTTGCCAGCATTTCATCATAGACTGCCCCACATCTGGGGCATAGTGCAACTTCAGTGTTCCCTTTGTGGCATCTGACCAAAAATCTTACTAAGCTTTCCTCCATCCTTGGGTACACTTGTAGTAGGGGACTTGGTTCTCTCCCTGGGTGTTCCCATCTTTCGCGTCGAGCCCTTTCGAAGTTAGCTTCGACCCTTCGATTCAGCATGATCGAACACCTTGGACACATCCATTGTTTTCCACCATTCCTCTCATGGCAATTCCAAAGGTAGTCTTTGAGGCTTTCACCTTTTGAAGGAACTTCGATGCCCCCATTTTGCCTCGTCAGCCATGTCTCTAATTCGCCAAATTCAGACACTGGACGTCTGGCGCTGACCATGTTAACAACTGCTGGAGGAACTTCAGAGATTTGGATTTTATGGAGTTTCATTCTGAGGTCTTCAGTAGCCTCACTGTTCTCTCCCTTCGATCCTTCAGGTATCTCTGTCTTGGAAGATTCTTCAACATTAGTATTGAAGACTATATCATTATTTAGGCTCTCAGTAGTCTGCTTTTCATTGAACATTGTTTTGGTTTCCGCAACTTCGACCTCATATGCCTCCACCATGTTGATATCTTCTAGCTCACAGAGGCTAGCGTCAGCAATGTTCAGGGGATTGGTATCGACCTTCATGTGACTCTTGGTCTTGTCAGCAAACTTCAACCTTCCATCTTTGATAGCATTTTGAATTAGATCCCTGAAAAGAAAACATTGTGAAGTTTTATGGCCTAAAAAACCATGATATTTACAAAAACCTCTTTTCTTCCGTTGTTCCAACGGAGGAATTTTGGAATTTGGAGGCAGTATCATTTGGCCATCTTTTACCAGTAAATCAAATATTTCATCACACTTGGTAACGTCGAATGTATAAGTTTTCTTAGGGAACCTATCATTCTTATCGTTTTCTACTGGATTTTTTCCATTTGCAGGGTTTAGCAATTTGCAGGCATAAGGTGGTGCTTCTTTCAACTCAGCTAAGTCTATTTCGACTTCTTCAGGGTTATACGAGTCATTGAAAGACTCATCACCAGCGTCTTCGGCTTCGACGTACGCTACCCTTTCCTTTTTATAACTTTTATTTGCTCTAACCTTTTCTGCCTTCAAGCGTTCGACCTGTCGAACCCTATCTGCCAACTGGGCCATATCCATAAGGTATTGGGTATCTAGTTTCTTTCTAATTGAATAATCTAAACCACCCGCAGCCATTTCGACTAGTTCATGCTCTGGGACTGTTGTAAAACACCTTGATTTCAACAGACGGAACCTATTCAAGTAATCATCAATTGGTTCTGTGAACTTTCTTTTAATACTGGCCAATCCTTTCAGACTTATCTTAGTTTGGCCTATATAGAATTGTTCATGGAACAGCCTTTCTAAGTGCGCCCATGCATCTATTGAATTTGGTGGCAGGGTAGTGAACCAAATGAAAGCATTCTTTGTTAGCGAACTAGGGAAATATTTGATCCTTAGATCTTCGTTTCCTGCTAAGTCCCCTGCTTCTGTCAAATATCTAGCAATATGTTCTACCGTTGACTCGTTAGTTTCGCCTGAAAACTTTGTAAATTTGGGTACCTTAGTGCCCCTAGGCAACTCTGTCTGCATGATATAATCTGATATGGGGGATGTATAATTTGGACGTCGAAGTCCCGTACTAAGGCCATTATTGGCCATAACCCTTTCTATCATGGCTGTTAAGTTATTTTCTGTAGCCAGATTTTCTCTTCTGACTCTTTGGACAATCTCATCTGGATGCTCGTCCCTACCCACGATCCTTAATCTGGGTCTCTCTTCTTCCGTTTCCTGTCGAACGGGAACGGTTCTTTGATTTGAAGCCTCTAAGTTAATTACTGGAGTTCCTTCGGTCATCTCTGTTCTTCGTGAGGGGCCTACATCTCTAGTGGCTGTCCTAGATGGTGGAACCACATCTTGTATACGTTCCAAAATGGGCCTCTCTTCTTGATTCGAAGGTTGTTTGTCTTTCCTTCTTGGTTGTGGCACTCCCATGAAATCTGCCATTCGATTCATTTGGGATGATATCTTTTGGAAAGTTTCCACATTATCCCGATTTGTATTAGCAATATTTGTCGCTAGTGGGTTCAAAATTGAAGCCAATTCTTTGGCCAAGACCCCTAACATATCATGGTTGCTTGCATCCATTTCTTGCCGAAATGTTGCTTGGTTATTTGTGGTAAAATGGGGCATCTGGGTAGAAAAACTAGTGTTGTGTGCACTTCGACCCACTGAACCAACATTCGGTGAAAACGTCGCATTGTTAGTTGTGGCATATGTGGGCCCTGCCCCTCGTACGCCTGTTCCAAATGGATATGGCATTCCGTATGGATTGTTTGGCCTCCACTCGAAAGTAGAATTCGTGCCTTGACCAAACAAGTTATTTGCAGCATTTGTCGAGGAAAACGGTATTTCCTCTGCGCTTGTGGATGAGGGTGCGGTTGTCGATACTGAAACTGGAATAGTCCCTGAAGGTCCTGTATTATTTTCAGGCATAGCCTGGGAATTATCTGCAGGTCTCGATCCATTTGGACCCAGTGTATCCCGTGTTCCCTGACTAGAAGTCGAATTTGCCGCTCCTGATCCTGAACCTTGTGGGGGACCTTGGTCACCCCCTGCACTGGCCGTAACGACCATTTTCTTATTGTACCTTCGTTTGGGAATCGGTTGTGCACTGTTCGTTAACTTACCGTTCCTAAGGTTCATACAAGGTCTTGATATTGTCTAGACAAAAATAAAACAATTGATTAAAACAATCTGCTTGACACTGTCCCACTGGGCGTGCCAATTTGTTTACGGTGATTTCCGGTAAACAACCGCTAGTCTTCCAAACTATAATAAATATGATTTGGTTACTCGCAGGATCGACTAGATTGATCCTAGGACACATAGTCAAAAAGATTGTTATCAATGGTCATTTGAACCATAGTCATGATTCGTCTTCGTTAATAAGAATTGTTTCGAATAAAACGAGTAATCTTGACAATCACTTGGTTATACGTAAGTATAATTTCAGTGAAAGGATAAGTAAAATAACATATGAAACGAAAGTATTGTTAAAGCGTAAAGAATCTTAAAATGCAGGAATGTTAAATACTTCAAAAGTAAATGACATGAAAGTAAAAATACAGAAATGTAAATGGCAAGAAGTAAATGAAATGCAATAATACTGAAAGATATTTGAAAACGAAAGAGAATACACATGTATTAAAATGGTGGTGTCATACGTACATTTTCTCAGCGAACTCTTTCTCTTAACACTTGATACTTGAGTAATATGTGAGTGATTTGTACAAAATGAACACACAGAATCCTAACATTAAGACTCCTATTTATACTAATTTCGACCTTAACGGCCCTACGCTAATCTAATGCCACGTTTCTCATAAGAACTCCAGGGACGCCATCTGTTATTTAGACAGTTACGAAACCGTCTTCGAATTTCAAATCTTCCCGCCTGAGTCCTTCTTCGACGCGTGGCAGTGTATTACGAAAACACGCTAAGTAGTAATACTTGAACATACTTCATAAATTTTGTCTAAGTCCTCGAAGACATACACTTCTACTAGCTTCAGTATTCATTATCTTCATAACGAACTTAGAAGTCTTCATTCTCGAAGCATGGCCATCAGGAGCCATTCTTTTATTTTTAAGGGATGGTCATCAGTAACCATCTTTCCTTCGAATTTTTACTTCTTCGAAGAACCAAATTTGTAAAACGAAATCTTCAGCTAACAATTCCAAGTTAGATCCTCTGGTATCCAACCAGATGCTTTGTGGTTAGCCATATCTGCGAACCAGGGTCTAACTTCTTGTACCATGTACAGTTTTTCATCCGGGAATTCTTCCCTCACCTCTTTTTCATTGTTTGTCACCTCGGTATTCACTAACCGAGACAAATGATCCGCAATCAAATTTTCTGTACCTTTCTTATCTTTCACTTCAAGATCAAATTCTTGAAGCAAAAGAATCCACCGAATAAGCCTCTGTTTTGAATCAGGCTTGGTGAGAAGATATTTGATTGCGGCATGATCTGTATAACACACCACTTTAGAACCAATGAGGTAAGAACGAAACTTTTCCAATGCAAATACAATTGCGAGCAATTCTTTTTCGGTAGTGGCATAGTTAACCTGTGCCTCATTTAAAACTTTGCTCGCATAATGTATAACATGGAATTGTTTGTTCTTCCTTTGGCCTAAGACCGCACCAACCGCATAGTCACTAGCATCGCACATGAGTTCAAACTCAAGCGACCAATTAGGAGCGACAATTATGGGTGTGGTGGTCAAATTTTCTTTAAGTTCTAGGAAAGCTTTTAGACATGATTCATCAAAATTAAATTCCATACCTTTGTTGAGCAAATTACTTAAAGGCTTTGCGACCTTGGAGAAATCCTTGATGAATCTTCTATAGAACCCAGCATGTCCCAAAAAGCTCCTTATGCCTTTCACATTCACCGGAGGGGGAAGCTTTTCAATAACCTCGATTTTTGCCGGATCGACCTCAAGCCCCTTTGAAGATACCTTGTGGCCAAGAACAATCCCATCCGTTACCATGAAAGTGCATTTCTCCCAGTTGAGAACCAAATTTGTTTCAATACATCTTTCCATCACCACATCAAGGTTTTTCAAGCACAAGTCAAATGACGACCCGTACACAGAAAAATCATCCATGAACACCTCGATGCTTTTCTCGATCAAATCTGAGAAGATAGCTTGCATGCACCTTTGAAATGTTGCGGGAGCATTACATAGTCCAAATGGCATTCTTCGGTATGCGAAAACGCCAAAAGGACATGTAAAAGCAGTTTTCTCGTGGTCCGCCGGATTCACTGATATTTGATTGTATCCCGAATAACCATCCAAGAAACAATAGAAATTTTTTCCGGCCAACCTCTCTAACATTTGATCCATAAAAGGTAATGGAAAATGATCTTTTCTTGTTGCTTGGTTCAACCTCCTATAATCAATACACATACGCCACCCGGTCACCGCTCTCGAAGGAATCAACTCGTTCTTTTCATTTCTCACTACCGTCAACCCACCCTTCTTAGGAACAACATGCACCGGGCTCACCCATTCGCTATCGGAGATGGGATAAATCATCCCCGCCTCTAATAACTTCACAACCTCTTTTCTAACAACTTCTTTCATGGTTGGATTCAATCGCCTTTGAGGTTGTGCTATGGGCCGAAAATCATCTTCTAACATAATCTTATGCATACAATAGGCCGGACTAATACCCTTCAAGTCGGATAAAACCCATCCTATTGCTTCTTGATTCTTTATCAATACTTCTTTCAATCAATGCTCTTCCTTGTTAGACAAACCACTATTAATGATAACCGGCTTCGTAGAATTGTCACCGAGAAACACGTATTTCAAGTGAGACGGTAACACATTCAACTCCACCTTTTGCTCTTCAACTTTAGGTTCATCCTTCAACTCTTCAATTTGAGTTTCAAATGGATTCATCTCATCACAAGCCTCTAAATTTCTCAAGCAATCTTCAATTTCCTTCTCTTGATCTTTGGTGAGAACTTCAAGAGCTTCCATTAAAGTCTTCTCAAGAGGATTCGACAAGTGCATTTGATTCTCCACTTTCATAATAGCCCTTTCGGTAGCATCGATTCTAAAACAATCATCCTCATCACTCAGATGCTTGATGGCTTCAAAGAGATCAAGACATAATTCTTCATCTTGGTACCTTAATTTCATTAAGCCATCATCAATATCTATCATCATTCGGGCCGTCTTCATAAAAGGCCTTCCTAAGATCAATGGAATCTCAGGATCTTCTTCCATGTCTATGACAATAAAATCATCAGGATACCAAAATTTGTCAACCTTTACAAGCAAGTCTTCCGCAACTCCATGAGGATGAGCTGTGGATTTATCCACTAATGATAACGTCATTCTTGTCGGCTTCAAATCGTTGATTCCTAATCTTCTCACCATAGACAATGGGATCAAATTAATGCTAGAACCGGTATCTACCAAACCTTTGCCTATGTGAACATTTCCAATAGACACCGGTAAGGTTACCCGCCCAGGATCATTTGATTTTATCGGAGTAGTGCGTTGAATTAACGCATTACAACAAGAGCTCACCGTTACTACCTCCGGATCCAAGAATCTTCTCTTCTTAGTGATGATGTCTTTGATGAATTTTGCATACATCGGCATTTGCTCTAATGCCTCGGAAAAGGGAACATTGATTTGCAACTTGCTAAAGATGTCTAAGAACCGAGCATAGTGCTTTGCATCTTCTTTCTTTGACGGACCGGGAGGGTAAGGTAATTTCTTCACTTGTATAGAATCATCCACCCTCTTCTTTCCCTTCTCACTCACACTCAATTTTTCTCTCTCTTTTTCTACAACTTTCTCAAGAGTTTCTTTTTCCACTAATTCTTTCTTTTTCTCATTTTCAACTAAATCACCCTCAACATTTTTTTCTACTTCAATCACCCTATCTTTTTCACTCTCGACAATTTCCTCCTCAACTATCTCTCCTACTCCCATATCAATATTTCTACCGCTACGAGTTAGAATTGACTTACAATGCTCACGAGGATTTTCTTGTGTAGTAGCCGGAAAAGGACCTTTGTTTTGATCGGCAAGTTGCTTTGACAATTGCCCGACTTGAGTTTCAAGATTCTTTATAGCGGCATCCGTACTCTTTTGGCTTGCAATTTGCAATTGCATGAATTGGCTAAGAGTGTCCTCGATTGAAAGCTTTGTTTGTTGAGGTTGTTGATTGTAACCACCTTGATAAGGATTTTGACGATTCGATGGACCCGCATCCGGCCTCCATCCTTGTTGATAACCTTGATTACCTCTTTGTTGGTAACCTTGGTTATTGTTGTAAGGTTGTTGTTGTTGTCTCCCACCATATCCTTGATTAGGATTAGACACATAATTCACCTCTTCACCCGGTGGAGGACAAAAACCTGTTTGATGGTCACCCCTACACAATTCACAACACATCACATGTTGATTTTTAGAAGGGCTTCCATTTATCTCTTTGATTTGTTGTGGGAGTTTTGACATTTGTTGAGTGAGCAATTCTACTTGTTGTGTCAATAACTTGTTTTGAGCAAGTATTGCATCACTAGTATTCAATTCAAGAACTCCCGGTTTTCTTTGCGATGCACTACGGTTGTGTTGCCCTTGATGATCATTCAAAGCCATCCTATCAATGATAGCAATTGCTTCTGGTGCAGTTTTTGACATCAACGAACCACCCGCGGTAGCATCTAAAAGAGTTTTTGGTTGAGGTTGGAGTCCATTTCTAAAGATATGGATTTGAGACAATTCATCAAACCCATGACCTTTGCATTTTCTAACCATGGACTTGAACCTCTCCCATGCTTCATTGAGAGATTCATTCGAACCTTGAGAGAACACCGCAATAGAAGTTTTCGCTTCCATGAACCTATTGTGAGGAAAGAACCGGTCCAAGAACTTCTCTTCTAACTCGTTCCAATTTGTCATGACATTATTTGGTTGATCAAGGTACCATTCCTTAGCTTTTCCAATTAAGGAATGAGGAAAGAGTCTCCTGAACACCTGTTCTTCTTCGGCTTCCGGAGCACCAATGGTTCCGGCGATCTCATAGAACTTTGTCAGATGAGTAAATGGATCCTCGTGATCTGCCCCTGTGAACGGATTTTGGTATAACAATTGAAGTAACCCCGTCTTTATTTCGGAGTTTCTTCCATTGGCCTGATCACGAGCAAATTGTGCATTGAGTCGAGGGCTATTAACACAAGGCCCTCGAGGTGGAGGATCCGCAGCCATTTCTTCCTCAACCAAGTTTTCAACCGGAGTTGAAGAAGAAGATGCTTCTTGTTGTTGTCTTCTTTCCCTAGCTAGTTGTCTCCTCCTACGAGTTTTGCTATTCTCTCTACGAGCAGTCCTCTCAATCTCAGGATCAAAAAGGAGTTGATCTGCAGGTATACGTCCTCGCATAAACTGTAATCTGAAAAACTAACCAAGCAAATTAACAAACACAAGGAATATAATTTTTGAAACAAGAAATTACTTATAAGACTCAATACAAAACAAACTATTGCAATGCTTGCAATATCTAAACAACAATCCCCGGCAACGGCGCCATTTTGTTGAAATAGTATTGTGGTGTACTTTTCGTTTATATCGTATCCACAGGGATTATTGCGATATCACCGCCGTTCTATAGCCTATTTTGTCGTGAGTTAATGTTACTTTAAGTTTGGGTTTGCAAAAGATCATTAAACACTTTTAGTAGCAAAGAGTAAAGTAATGAAAGTTCTAAGTTAAAGAAAATGTATCAAGATTTGAATTCATCGACCTAAATTTGTATGTTTCCTTATAAATATACGTATATGAACTTGGTAACGATCAACATAATTACGTATCGACGCCTATATCATCCGTGTCCGCAATGATATAGTTAGATTTACCGTATTGTTTAACCGACGATTTCTCCATCTTTTAAACAATACAAATAACGTTTTAAAACCGATACTAAGTAAACATCAAACACTAAATCCATGTCTGCAATTTATAGTTTGATAGATGATTAAGTTAGATCTAGATACAAATATTGATGTCTCAAACACTTATACCAAAGAAAATCTTTACTTAACAAACTAAACCATCTATATTGATCATCACATGTTCATACATAATATATTCACAAGAAAACATACAAAAAGCTAGGAAGATTACATCTTATCTTGATACAAAAGAGATTTAGCTATCCATGAGAATGGTAGCTTGCTCAAGAAGTAAAGGATGAAGATCAACAAGCATCAAAGGCGATTAATCGACGATCAAGGCTTCTAATCTTCAACTCTTAGTTTGCTACAGTGTTTAGGGTTTATGAGCTCTTAAGAATGTCAAGTCCCTTTCCAAAAATCAGAATTACTCTTTATATAGTAAAACAGTTTTCTGTCCAGGGCGCGTCGCGCCCTCCAGCGCGCTTCGCGCCCTCCAGCGCGCTTCGCGCCATTACACTTAAGAAATATAAACCGCCAATGCGCGCGACGCGCGCAACTCTCTGCTTTGAAGCTCCAAAATATCTTGCCCAGGGCGCAACGCGCCCACATCTCCGCGCGACGCGCGCATACTTCTGCCCAGCACTCTCTTATCAAGGTCAAAACAAGCTCCAAACTTCCCAAAAATGGCTAAAACCTACAAAATCACAACTAAAACACATATTATCATTAAAAGAAAGCTTAAAATTATAAACTATAAATAATTATCTAAAACTTCAGGGAATTGTACGAATATACGATAAAAACGGTCGAAAGGTGCCATTAATTAAACTAAATATTAACACAATTTGGCACCTAACACTATGACGCTAGAACTTTGAGAACTTATCCTTACTTTTGGGAGACTCTCCATGTTAAATATTGCACATATTTGCATGGGCCACCTCAGTAAAAGGAGAGATCAAGTAACATAGGTCTTTAAAATTCCTTATACTGTCAAAGTAGAACTTAAACATCTTCTGATCTTGCCTAAGGGAGAGCAAACATTGACCCCATGTCAAGGTCGACACATTTCTCTATACTCGCACCAATACTAAAATATTTTGATATAAGCCTAACTCACCAGATGTAATTATGAAGGGAGATCACCAAATGATTCAAGGCACCTACCTCAAAATCGTTGAAAGGAAAGGAAAATCATATTAAATAAAACAAACATTCATGAAGAGGAATAATACAACTCTCAAATTTAGTGCACATCATTTTATCTACTTCGTGGGAAAATACTTCTTAGTCTAAAATGTGACCCACCTCAATAAAAGTATGGTCTGACTACCCTTGCTAGGAAATACAAACACAACATCCAACTTTTCTTGATCTATCCACACAACTAACTTAACTCCTGTCACATTTTGTGTTCATAGGCCAGAGTTGTCCATTTTAGAGTTAATTCACATAAAAAAGACCTTGAGCATGAGAACAAGATTGGGGTATTCCAACCACCTCACCTCACACAGATCGCAACTAAATGCATGACTATGCACTTTAGTAAAGGTATGAGCCTTACACTTCTATTTGAAATCATGTAGACCAATGATGTTCATCAAGGACAAGGAAAGAAAGGAAAAACCTCTAAGAACCTCCCTAGGAGCGAGGCTATCAATTGTACTACCACCATCAACTGAAGTTACTTCCCTTTAGTCCTTCATCACCACCTTTTTAAGAAACCGTATAAAAGTAAGATAAGTATACAAGAGAAAATGCCTTCAAATAGTTACTCTGAAAGACATGAATTTAATGATTCGCATTGAGCAATGTTCGCTTGAGAGGATGATGTGAAGACATCGAAGTAATTCTCGATAGGAGACTCTCGACGAAGACAAAGGGAAACTACAGAGAATAGAGAAAGTGCTCTTGAAGTTTTCAAAGGGCGAAAAAAGGGATAATTACCCTAAAACCCATATATATCTTTCAAGCAATCTTTAAATCCTTAACATCATGCATGGGAAATGTGATTACACCACCAATAATCATGATCTCCCATCAAATTTTTTCTAATGTTTAAGTACCCTTAGATGAAGAGACATCATTATTGACAGTCCTAAAGTCACATGTTACAACTCCCTACTAAGGAATTGCAAGTTACACGAAAGATATTCAATGTGCATGATCCCAATGCTATTGACCTCATATGTATCTCACCCCCTACAACCAAGGGCCAAACTGGGAACCCACACGACAAAAGCCCTTTCCTGCAAGCGAGAGCAAAGGTTTAGGATGCAACTATTCTGAGCCACTCTCACGGCCCATACTTTGATGCAAAATACAAGCAAAACACAAAGGAATAAAATACAACCTCAATCAAGCTCGAAACACATAATTTTGACCTTATATTAATTTCTCTCCGTCGAATCTAATAAGACAGTGATCAACTATGTTTTATCGTATCAGAACTTCACTCTTTAATTTTTGAATGATATTCCACTCAATCGTCAACTATTTCTAATATTAAACATAACAATAGTGCTTTATAACTTCCATAATAATTGCATCACTTGATTTGTCATATAAATTTTAAAAATTATAAATTATAAATTTATTGAATTAATTTTATATTTAACATTAGCATAAAGAGGGAAATCAATTATTAATTTTTTAAAAGTCAGAATTTATTAAACCTTCCAAGGTCGAAAATAGAGCTAGAAAAAAAAACATAAAAAGTTTAAATGCTCATAAGTTAGAACGCATCAACCACTACTAGAAACAACAAATTTTAAACATTCAAACACATAAAACAACCACTAATTCAAAGCACAATTAAAAAATAATTTTATTCAATTATCACCAAGATAAAAATTTAAACACGCTCATTTAAACGTAATTAAGGATAAAATGGAATAAGGATAATCAAGTCTCGAGAGACGAGACAGGTATAATGTCTAACTAAAGAGAATTGGCAAACAAGCAGCACCCACAACAAAAGTGGTTCATTCATTCGTGTTAGGGAATCCACGTATGTGTAAATCACAATCGCCATAAAGGAGCGTAGCTTTAAACTCTCTAACCACGCAGTCACGCACACACGCACGCGCTGTAGTTTCTCTCTCTTCATTCCATCCTATAAAACCACCTTAAACTCCCCCTTGTTTCCCTCAGACAATGTCTCAGTTTCACATTTCCAAATAAACGCTTAGTGCTCCCACTTTTCTATCTGTCTCCCATTAACCAAAAAAAACTTTTTCAATTTTTCACACCAATGGCTCCCAGAGACAACAGAGTGGCCACCGCACTTTCCGGCCCCAACCCGTCAACCCCAAAAGAGATCCGTTTCAGAGGCGTCCGGAAGCGTCCCTGGGGTCGTTACGCCGCCGAGATCCGTGACCCAGGCAAGAAGACACGTGTCTGGCTTGGAACATTCGACACCGCTGAAGAAGCGGCGCGTGCTTATGACGCTGCAGCACGCGAGTTTCGCGGCGCGAAAGCGAAGACCAATTTCCCTACACCGATGGAGATTGTGAATATGAATGTTAACAACACGACACGCAGCCCGAGTCAGAGTAGCACTCTCGAGTCACCGTCACCGCCGCCGCTTGATCTGTCTCTCACACCATTCTCCGGCGGTTCCGGTGTTACCGTGGCGTTCCCCGTTGCGCGTCCTGTTTTGTTTTTCGACGCTTTCGCTCGCGCTGAGACCAGCCTTAGTATTGGCCGTCGTGAGATTTGCGGGTTTGACCGTCCTGTAACCGATTTCCGACGCGCCGCCGTGCAGAGTGATTCTGATTCTTCTTCTGTTGTTGGTTACGAGCGTGTGCCACGTCAGAGACTCCTGGATCTTGACCTTAACGTTCCTCCTCCACCTGAAGTTGCTTGATCTGGCTCTGTTTTGAGGAATCATAAGCATAAATTTTTAGTTTTTTTTTCAAGTACCCATTTTGATGAACGGAATCACTCTCGAGAAACATAGTTAACGGAGAGAGAAAGAACGCAAAGTGTGTTGCTGACACGGTGCTCTGATTTGTTGTTGATGATAACGAGCACGCTTTGTAAATATAACTGAAAGATTCAACTTTTATGGTTTTCTTTTTGCAACTGAGAACTTATTAGTAGTATCTCATGGTTGTTTCTGCAATTAATCTTGAATCATAAAATGAAATTTTACTACTTAATTACTATATTTAATTACTATATGATATGATAGCATTTTTAATTTATTAGTAGAATTCATTCTCTAGTTTTTTTTTCCCTTTGTTTGATGAAAGTGGGGAACACAGATTTGAAAGAACAAAAACAGTTGTTTTTTAATTGATTTTAGCATTTATCTAACGTTATCCACTAGGTAGTCTTTCCCTTTTTTAAGGTACAGTTGAGATTTGTTTTTATGTATTTGGTGAGCTGTTATTGGATTTGGCGGTGGAGATTAGACAATTACTGGCATGTGAATGTGGCCGCCGTTGCAATCTTAATTAGGTTTTTCTCTAACGAACGTAACTTTGTATGGTTTCTTCTTTTTGAATATATTTAATTAATGTTTTGGTTACACTATGGGCTCCACTTCATTCCATTACAATTTTTAGTATCACAAAATTTTTAATGGCTAAGCTCAATTTGGCTTGATGAAAAAAATCTCAAAGTAGAAAACAGAAGAAAAGGGCTTTTTGAAGTTCATGATGATGAGAAACGTGGGTAATTGATCTGAACGGTTGAGAATAAAGTGATTATTATCGTGATTCGTGTTGATTTTTTCGTGAATCTCAATGATAAGTTTAAATCCTACGGCGAAATATGCGACTTGGTCCACCGAAAGAAGAAAGAGAGTCCTCGTGTATTCGTTTCTTTCGATAATGACTCATTCGTTTTTTTTTTCTATTGCTGCATTGCGTGTTGGTTAAAAAGAATAATAAAATAATTATTCTTTTTAAATTTATTAATGATAATTGTGCAGGCGGCACCGACGGCGAAAACACTGCGTACGAAAAGAGACCGAATCAGAAGCGAGCGTGTTTGACGGTGGGCCCCAAACGAGCATTCCGTGTTGACTATGTGCCTGTCGGAGTTCTTGTTGTCTTCACGTGATGTTTCAGCGCCCCCATCTTTTCTATGTCTCCTCCTTTTCCACTTTCAAACTATACACTTTTTTATTCAAAAGAAAATAATTCTTTCAAAAGCACTACACCACTTCCTTTATGCTTATCTTACACTTATATAAAAAATGTAATAAACCTTTATTCTAATTTAAAAATGAACTTATATTTAGATATTTTTTAATCAAATGTTATATTAAAAAAATTGATTACTTATCATATTTAAGTATATAAATTATAATATAATTTTTAAAATTCAACAAATATTCTGAAATATTATAAATTATTTACTGCGCAGAAAAATAGATAAAAAATATATTTTATTTTAAAATATAAATAAATAATGACTAACCTGTATATTTTCAATATTTTATTTTAATTATAAAAATATTCTGTTTTTCTTTTCATTTCTTCATGTTTGGGCGATTTTCATTTAGCATAAATTTTATTTATATTTATTTTAAAAAATATTGGTATCAGGGTTTTTGACTAAATAAATTAAAAGAATCAATTAAATCATCCACTTGCGAGAGTTCCATTTAGAGTTTAAGTAAAGTTCTGTAAGAATATAGTCCAACATAAAAGTTGTTTGTACCTAACATGACTCGAATATGAGTCTTTGAAAAACACATTCTTAAGATTTAAATCTTCACCACTAACGCTAATCCATGAAGGCTACTATTTGTATTCTATTTGTTGTCCACATAATTTAATTGTACATCGAACATTCATTTTTCTTCAATTGATAAGTTCTTTTATTCACGACACTTGATATATAAATCCTTGTAACTTTGTCATGTTTATTTGTGTATGCTTGAATCATCAGCTATAATAGTGATTTTTGTAGCCACATGTATTTCTAACATCTTTTAAATGTTATGAATTATATGTTTTTTGATTTGTTCTACTACAATGAGTGGTGCCACCGCCTTGAGTACCGATAAATTTAACACGTGATATATATTTTTGCCTAAATGATGGTGGTAGCACCTTATACGTCACCCTTAAATCTAAGGAATGAAGGTGATATAGTAATGTGGATTTATAATTTTTTTTTTAAGAATTGCTCTATTAGGTTTTTGATGTTTGAATTTCAACATATGAGGGTGGAATAAGCTCTGCACCTGAAGGGTGGGTAATTAGGGACATCCCTCATACTTACCCATTCTTTTTTATGTGAATATGTTAGAGATGTGCAAAGTTTGAGAAATATTCCTTAATGGACCAATTTTGGATTTAGGGTAAGCTCTCATTCGTCCTCAAGTACACATAGATTATTTGGGGACTCTATTTATATATTATAAACCACTTAGACTATACTTTTACCATCCTTTCATGGGAGTGGGGGATTAACTTTGCTTACAATAAGATGGAATATCCTTTTGAGACCTGTGATTTTGTTTTTTGGATTCCTTGTTCATAATGTACTAACTTTGTAGTTGAAGAAAATGAAACGCAGAAGAGAGAAACAATTAAACTTAGAAAATGATGACTTAGAAAAAGGAAGAGGGTACTTATTCCCATAAAGAAAATTATGTCCTGGGAGGTAAAGGGGATTGACCAAACACGTCTAATCACTCACACACAACACTCAAAGAGTCTCGATTTCCAAAAATCGTACTGACGATATATATATGAAAAGACTTTGAAATATGGTGCATTAAGTGTTTGGTTCTTTGTATTTTATACTTTTTAATTATTCTTTTTCTTTCATTTCTTCTTCATCATCTTCAAATTTATGTCATTTTTATTTTGCATAACTTAATGTCATTGTAAAAAAAAAATTCATCTTTCTTCAATTGATAAATTCTTTTTCCTTATGCCACTTGATCTATCATTTTTGTATCTTTATTGTGTTTATTTGAGAAATGGATTTCCGGCCATCACACAGGGACTCCATGTTTATCTCAATTATTAGATATGTTAGACTACTTTTAATTTGTTCATAGCATGCTAAATCCGCGCCATTTGATTAGCATTGTGAGGTCCATAACCCGTTGACTTTGTGACCGTTTCCATCAATGACTGATCCGCTGTCGCGCGCGGATCAAAAACGAGTTATTTTTGTAAACTGTAGTAACGACGGTAACTGTAACTTAGATATCGTCTCACAAGGATTCTCGTTGATTGTTAACCAAAGGTAAATCGATTTAGGGGGTTTGTTTTAGATTTCGATTAAACAAAATAGTGAAAATAAGTGAATATCAAAATAAGCTGAAACGATTAATCTACTGTTTTGGCTTCCTAACTTATCATCGATCCAAATAATTTCCAACTCACAAGCGGATTCTATTCCCTTTTCGATTATAAAAATAATTATACAAGCGCAATTGATATTATGTGATGTATGTTCCTAATTCCCGAATTAAGCAAACGGATTAGATATAGCAATCATGAATTAAGCAAACACGACAAACATACGCGGATTAAGCAAACGCAATTAAAGTATAGGAACATGCAACCATCGAAGTAAATCAATCTAACCTTGGATAATATCGAATTAAGCAAACAACATATCAAAGATCAGAATTGAAAGGAAATAGATTAACTGGAAAATATAAGAACCTCAAAGTATCGGCGGAAACCGTTTACAGCAGGTTAACCTCTAGGAATTAGTTCTTCATGATCAAACGTACAAGCTCTCAAATTCGTGAATAGTGTATTTTCCTGAATAGTAAAAACGATGAACAATATTTCGGCTGCCTCGGGTCTAAAGGAAAAACAAACCCAACTGGTTTACAACCCAATTGGGTCAAAAACAAAACCCAGGCCCACTACTAGCGACCCGAAACTGAAAATATAAAGTGTTGCAGCTTCAAACGCAAATCTGGGAATTATAGGCTCCGAATCTGACTTTGACTCCAACATGAAAGTCGTAGCTCTCTCTCTCTCTCTCTCTTAGCTTTTCGACGATTATTAGAACGCCTCAATCGGACTCCCGAAACTCCAGTTATGATCGTTTCCGTGCAGACTGCTAAAGCTGAAAAATAAAGTGCGAAAATTAAATAAAGCTAAAAATAAAATAAAATATAAAAACATATTAAAACATAAAAATAATTAAATCAAATCGAAGAAATGCTTGAGTACAAACATGGAAGAACGTTTATCAAAATGCATTGATGAATGACTACAGAAGATATTGGCTAGTTTAATTTTGTATGCTTGAATTATCACCTCCGCTAATGGTTATTTATGACCCTTGAATTTCTAACAACTTTTACATGTTATGAATTTAATGTTTGCTTACTTCTTATAATAGAATGAGTGGTTGTGGAGCATATAATGTAGACAAATTAAACGTATATGATGGTTACATCATCCTATGTGTTGCCTAAGGGATGAAGCTGATATAGTAATGTGGATTTATAAAAAATATAAAGAATTCTCTATAGGATTTATGATGTTTAAATTTCAGCATTATATGGTGGAATAAGCTTTGGACCTGAAGAGTGGGTAGTCAGGGACATCCCTTATACTCACCCATTATTTTTTTATGTGAATATGTTAGAGAAGTATAAAATTTTCAAATACACATTGATGGACTGATTGTGGACTTAGGGTTAGCTGCCCTTCGTCCTCAAGTACACATAGATTATTCAGGAACTTCATTTATATATTATAAACCAATTGGGCAATACTTTTACCATCCTTTCTTAAGAGTAAGGGACTAAATTTGCATCCAAGAAGATGGAATATTTTTTTGAGATTTGTGAATATTTTTATGTGATTTCTTGTTTGTAGTGCACTAACTTTGCAATTGAGGAAATCAAACGCAGAAGAGTGAAATAGTTAAACTATTATTGGGGAAAGAAAGAATCAGAAAAAGGAAGAGGGTACTTATTCCCATAAAGAAAATTACGTTTTGGAAGGCAAAGAGAATTCACCAAACACGTCTAATCACTCACACACAACACTAAAAGAGTTTCGATTTCCAAAAACCGTAATGATAATATCTATAAAAAGATGTTTGAAGTATGGTGTATTAAATGCATGGTTATTTAAATTTTATACTTTCTAGTTATTCTCTTTTTGTTTGTTTTCTTCTTCATTATTCTTCAAATTTATGTCATTTTCATTTTTCAAAAATCCATGTCGTTGTACATAAAGTTTTCATCTTTCTTCAATTGATAAATTATTTTTCTTTATGGCCCTTGATCTACCATTTGTTGTAACCATGTTGTGTTTATTTGAAAAAAGGATTTCCTGCCATCAAATAGTGACTCCAGGTTGATCTCAATTATTGATATGTTATACTACTTTACATTGTTTATAGCATGATAAATCTGCACCATTTGATTAGCACCATAAGGTCCATGACTCATTGACTTCGTAACCGTGTCCTTTAGTGACTGTAGAGGATATTAGGTGTCATAGTCTTTGGAGTTGGCATAACAAAGAGGAGTATAATAACTCGTATGAGAGGCCTATGAATTAGGGAAAATTCATGACTATATTGATGAAAGATTATGAGATTGATAACTTTGGATGGCGGAAAAACTATGATATCAATAGAATCGAAACCTCTTGTGAATAATTGGGTTAAACTCAATATGAATAGGGTGTGCAAGGAAAATAAGGTAGTTGGCTGCGGAGGCATCCTTCGAGAAAATCAAGCATATGCATGGGGGATTTTTAAAGTTTATTGAAATGTGTAGTGCGATTAAGGCTGAACTGTGGGGTGTGTTTGAAGGATTAAAGATGACGAAATGACTAGGATTGAGATTTGTGGATTTGAATGTGGACTCTATGTTTGTAGTGAACATGCTAGAAAGTGGTTCGACAAAGACAACAAATGGCCATTCCTTGATCAAACAAATTTACAAACTCATGGACTGGCATGAAAAAGTTGTTGTGGTCCACACTTACAAAGAAACAAATAAGAGTGCGAATGTGTTAGCCAACAAAGGATTAACTAATGGACGAGATGAGTACTTTTTAGAAAAATTATTTCAGCTTCAATTAATATTTTGTTTAAAGATGGTGCTAAGGATGTTCTTTCTTATAGACTAATGTTAGTGTAATGTTTATTTTCCCTTGTCATATAGGCAATTTTCGAAAAATCCCTCTATAAAAAAAGTTTGATGAAATCCCCTAACACTTGAAGATTATCTCACTTTTGACCTCCATCAGGCCAACTCATCAAAAAAGCTGAAGCGATGCTATTTTTTTATATTTTCTATTTAAGCTTTATTCCATATGTGTATTTCAATTAGTATAATGACACAAATTCCCCCAATCAAAAAACATATCATTTAACTAAAATCCCTCTTTGAACCCTAAATGTGTTGTCTGTAATCCTTCATCTTTATTTGTCACATTGGTATCTTGAATGAAAACATGTTGCATGTTTATGTTTCGTCTTATAGTGCGACATTGGTGTTACAAAAAAGGTAGGATTTTAATAACATCTCCAAAATTTTAGTGGTCCCATTTCCATTTTTTCAATAACTTTAGTTTTTCAAATTTAGGGTTTCACAGTGTGGGTAAATTGTTGTTTTTTCCTTAACTTTTGGGTATATCTTTAGTTGCAGAAATGAGGTTATTCAGTGTGATATTTCACCATGGGGGAAACTTTGTTCATGAAAAGCACATATTTTATAGGGGAGGGAGTGAAACAATTATAAAAGGGCAAGACTATGATAAATTGAGTTTTTTCGTGGCAGTTAGCTTAGTTAAAGGCTGGGGTTATAATGGATTTAAACTTTGGAGAAAGATGCCAGAACTTGATGAAGGATTTATCCATTTTGTTGATGATGTACAAGTTGAAGGAATTATTAATCACAAACTTGACACATACGTTGATGGACATAATGGGTAGAACATAATGTTGAAGACATGGGAGGCAAGGTGTTGAAGCCTAATGTTGATGAATTCAGTGAATCTAATGATGTTGATACCAATGATAATGATGATGGAGGAATAAGGTTGAATGATAGCAAAGAAGAAAGAACTTGGGAAAGAGAGGAAGGATTTCAAGTTGAGGTGGAAAGATCGATTCCTGGTACTTGGGTTGAGTTCAATGGGAAGCCTTATAGATCTAGTTTATGGGTTTCAAAAGTTCAAAAAATATGAACTCCTCAATAAAGGTGAATATGTTTGTTTATGCTAGTGTTTTGGGATCTAGTTCAAAGAGGAATAACAATAATGATGTAAGTTAAGATGTGACATATGATAAGGAAGAATTGGAAAGTTCAGACACTGATGATAGTGACAATGAAAAATAGTTGAGAAGGTACAAACTGAGCAGACACAAACTAAGCAGGTAGAAACTGACATGAAGAAATAAGCAGTTGAGAAGAAGAAGCAAGCTGCCAAAGTAGTTGAGAAGAAGAAACAAGTTGCCAAAGCAGTTGAGAAGAAGAAATTAGCTGTCAAAGTAGTTGAGAATAAGAAACAAGTTGTCAAAGAAGTTGAGAAGAAGAAACAAATTGTCAAAGAAGTTAAGAAGAAGAAACACATAAACCTAAGAGGAGTAGTGATGGATTGAAATCTGTTTGGAAATCTAAAAAATAATGTTGGGCCTGGTTCAACTTCGATTGCGCCATTTGTAGTTGATGAGGAACCTTGTGTTAAGAAAATGAGGTCATAAGAGGATATTTCAAGGTGAATGACTAAGTAATTCTCGTTATTAGGTGGTTTGTATCGTAATCTAGAAAACATATATTTTAGAACATCTATGTTATGCACAATGTAAATGGATAACCATGGAGGCGGGTAGTATGATATATGTGTCTTCCCCCTTGGATAAATATGATATCCATATTCACCCATATCCGTGCGGATATTCGCTAAACCGGTAATCCGCGGGTTTTAAGGTATCCACGAATATTTACAGATATCCATGGATAACAATATTTTTCTAAAATAATATTTTGAAAAAAATATTTTCAGTTTCTTTTAAAGACACAAGACCTTATTATCACATAACATTCATACAAATCTCTCTTATTTTAACAATAAAATTTTATCAAATTAATTTCCTTCATTTTCACCAAAGCGTAATATCCCATACATATCATTTTTAACAAAAAAAAAAATGATATTGTGATTGTGAGTTATGATGAAAGAGATGACGATAGAGGAGTATAAATGATGACACTAGTAGGATAGGAAAAGAGTAATATTTGTTGGTTGGACAGTGGAATTGTTGAAGTGAGGTATGAGTATAGAATAAGCTAATATATGAAATGGACAATAAAATTTGTATAGAATATATATGTTTTCTTAAAACTTGAAATATATATATATATATATATATATATATATATATATATATATATATATATATATATGAGAAAACTAGTTTTTTAGAAGATGAAAAAGATAGAGTATAACAAACTAATATTATTTAAGTCATTTTTATAATTTATTAACGGATATGGATATCTGTGGGAAATTAAACTCATCCATATCCATTAATAAACGGGTATTTAAATGTCTATTTGTTTTTTTCCATAAATATCTATTAAACTATCCACTAGGGATGGCAAGCAGAGCCAAATATACGGGGCCCATCCGCGCCCGAACCGGAGTAGACTGAGTTTGGGTTCGGGTTCACCCGATATTACGGGTGCAGGTTTGGGTAGTGTGAAACCTGCAACTGAAACCCGAAAGGTGTAAGAATATTATATTTTGCCGTGGGTTCGGATTTGGGTGAATAAACCTGAACTCCACGGTTGTGGGCGTGAGTGTTATTTTGCGACCCGAACACCCTTTAGATTCAGGTTCGGGTGTCAATTTCGGATGCAGATTTGGATGGTGCGAAACCCGCACCCAACCCGACTCGTTGTCATCCTTCCTATCCACACTATACACAATATGTACTATTTTGGGAAACATCTTTGCAATGCACACTAGATGTGGGTTTTGGTTCAAAATGTAATGACAATTAAAGAGCATCAATCGTTAAATGCTCATCTATTTAAGAATTTCTATTTTTCTATGATTCCATGGTTATTTGTATTCATCAGTATTTAGAAGTTAGGTTTAATTTTTAAAGAATAAAATATCTGTATGTAGAAGTTAGTGTTTAATTTTTAAAGAATATGATATCACTATTTAGAAGGTTTAATTTTTAAAAGAATAAAATATAAGTATCTATAAATTAGAATTTAATAAATGAATTCAAACATTTAGTTTGAGTTTATTCGAATGGCATTTAATACCATATTACTTTTTATTTTATTTTACTTTAAAATAAATAAAAATTAACATACAATTTGTACTAAAGATACAATTTATATTAAAGATATTGGTACCTAACTTAAAATCATAAATATAAAAAAATTTATTATTAATAAGTTTGACTTAAAATGGAAATTTAAACCAAACCGATAAAAAATTGTTTTGGTCAAAATTATATCAATATAAATTTATATTAAACAATCAAAATTAAATTTTTTAAAAATAATATATATTTTATAAACACTTAATAAATATTTAACTGAAATACATCAATTAATCATAATCGATAACTTATTTTAAATATTTGACTTTTATTTTAATTTTTTATTAAAGTAAGACATTTGAATGATTATAATGTATTGATACTGTAATTTTTTCACTGACATGCATATCAATTAATCTCTTAAAATAAATACATATGCTACAATACAAAAATAATACTATATAATAAAAAATAATTGTTAATATATTTTGTTTATCAGTTGCCTTTGTTCAATTTTATAATTTTTTAAAAATAAAATTTAAACAAAACCAATTCGATTTAGTCCAAATTATATCAATATAAATTTATATTAAACAATAAAAAAGTATATTTTATAAACAATTAAAATTATTGCATATGCTAAAATACAAAAATTATATTATATAATAATTAAAAAAATATTATTATAGAAAATAATATATAATGATTAAAAAATATATCATAAACACGTAAACTACAATAAAAAATATAATAATTAGAATAAAGAATAATTGTTATCCAGATTCAATTTAAAAGATTTTACATTCATTAGAACTACTTATAAATAATATTTTATAATTGATTAAAGAAAAAATCATGAATTTATAAGAATTTAATGATTATAATTTACTATCAGTGTAAAATTTTTGTACACTGTGAGTGTATTTCAATTTAATTCATTAAAATTTATTAATAAAGCATTTGAAAACAAATACCTTATATAATGGTTTAATTCAGAATATTCTTTAGATTGGATCTGTTGATTAAATAAGATTATTTATTTGATTTTCATACATTGTATTCAATCAAATTCTTTTTTTTATTAAAAAGGAAAATATTCAATCAAAATATGAAATAAAAGAATTTCCCAAATAAAGTATTCT
Source organism: Vicia villosa (assembly GCF_029867415.1). Lineage (NCBI taxonomy): Eukaryota > Viridiplantae > Streptophyta > Magnoliopsida > Fabales > Fabaceae > Vicia > Vicia villosa. The sequence continues at coordinate 196,751,305 of NC_081181.1, forward strand.
TGATTTTTAAGGTGAAGAAAATGAGTTGTAATTAAATCTCCAAAACGCATGATAGTATAGTATCGTAGTATATTCTTCCTCTCCTTCCATTGCATTGCATAATTCCTCATTCACAGAAAAAAAATCTCCACACTTGTGTTACTCGTTTCTTTCTTTTTCTCTGCAAATCCTTCATTCTTTCTCTCTCTTGAATGTTGAAATAACATTCTGCATTTTTCTCGGAACGAATTCGAAATCTCGAAAATGGAGTGTGGTTCCGAAGATTGTTCAGATAACACTCAAGGACCAGACTCTAACAAGGACCAACGAGTCTATTTCGTTCCTCAAAGGTCTTTTCCCTTTCAATTTTCCACTAATTCTTCTTTCTCACTTCAATTTTATTTCATTCAATTCTCTTTTACTTTCCTTTTCCAAATCTGTGACTCAATTTCGATTTTCTGTTGGTTTGTATCGATAGGTAATTATTGAAATATTCAACACTTATTACATTGTTCGTTAGGGTTCATACAGATTTAAACGGACTCAATTCAATTTCGTTATGTCTATGCTTTTAATTTAATGATTTTACTTTCGTTGTTTGCTTTGATTTTGATTTGATCTGAGCTTGTGTGAATTGGTTGGAAGAAATTGATTGAATGTGGGAAATGCGTCAATGGATGTTTGTTGTTTCAGGTGGTGGAAGGATTCTCAAGATGCAATGCCTGTGGATTTGGATAAGAAGAAGGGAATTGTGTATGCGTCTTCGCCTGGTTCATCCTATGGTCCAATGAAGATCATTAATAACATCTTCAACTCAGATCTTGTGTTTAATCTTCAGAGAGAGGAAGAATCCAGGCACATTCTGGAGAATGGTGAAGTTGGCGTGTCTGGGCGGGATTTTGCTTTGGTATCCGGGGATATGTGGTTGCAGGCACTCAAGTGGTGAGTGGTATAGAGGAACTCTCACCCCCTATCACCTCCTGTTGTTTAAATATCCGATTCTTGTGTGAGTAAAGATAGAAATATAAAGTTGAATTGCATTAGGTTCAAGTTAGCATGTTCTCTGATGCAGCATTTTGATTTTAATATATGGTTTGGACTTAGGATCTCATAACTATGCATGATTTAGCTTGCTAGATTGGTACTTTGTGCAATGTGAAATTCTCCTAGCTATTCAATACGTGGTTTGAACTTAGGATATCATAACTTTGTGTCATTTAGCTAGCTGGATTGGTACTTTGTGTTGTTTGAAATTCTCCCAGCCTTTCATATTTATGGTCCAGCTTTTTCACGTAAATAATATCTCTGTTTCTGTAGCAAAAGAATTATTTTTTTGGGACAGATGTTATGGGTGAGAAGGCTAGTGGAACGATTATTTTTTGTGTTGATTGCTGAATATATTGCTTATTTATTCTTCGATGCTAGTTTACTCTCCAATTTTGTATAGAAATCGCTCATTTGACCATTAATACCTGATGGTACTGCATGCCGTATATATAATTCATATAACTCTCGAATTTTAAAACAGCCAGCATGTTAGTTATATCTAAGTTGTCAGTAGTGCGCACTATAGCGGGATAGCATAGTGGTGGTAGAGTTCGACGTGACACTTTTGGCCTGCGAACCGCCGTTTGCAATAGCATTATTGCGGCTGCTAATTGTAATGATAATGTGGCCCTAAAACGGTATCGTATCCACTATTGGGGTTTCGGGGCGGAAATTTCAATTTTTTTAAACTGCTGTCTTTTTTAAATATCAATTCGAATCCTTCTGATGTAAGTCCAGTCCTGTTTTGTTCTTCTCTGTTTAAGTTCAATACTTTAGGCTCTTTAATTGTTAAGTATGATGGCCTCTTTAATTTTGTGCATTTTTCTATTTTTGAGTATTTATGTTTACTTTGTACGATGATTGGGGTAGTCTTTGCAATAGCGGCTATCCCGCTTTCCGCTATAGCATTTTAGGGGGTCAATGCTATGGGACACTATCTGGGATTAACAACATAGATTTTATATATAAATTTGATGAAATCAATTCATAACTTCAGGACGTATTACAATTTTTGAGTTTGTGAATAATTAAACTAGCATATTTGTCTTTGTTTTACTTCCTATTTAGAAGTCCAAGTAGCAAATAATGTGTTTCTTAATAAGTGGATCAGAGGTTTATATTTATTGCTCTTTTAGCATGTGTTTTTTTTAATGTTGATTCACAATAAGAAATGGTTCATGCTTCTTGATGCTGCCGATAAAAGTTTTCGCAAATCCATGATATTTAGTTTGTTTTGTACTTATATCTTCATTATCACATGCTTTGATTTTCTATTTAGGCACAGCGACTCGAAAAACGCAATGAAAGATGAAAAGGGCTTTTCAGCAACCGACAATGATATTGGAGATGTATATCCGTTACAACTCAGGCTTTCTGTTCAGAGGGAAACGAATTCCTTTGAAGTAAGAATAAGCAAAAAGGTATGTGTGTGTGCGCGTGTCTCTTTCTCTTAGTTATTGTTCCCTCCCCCTTTCAATTTTTTTTAGCATGATTGCTGCCATGATGTAGTGGGAAGCAATTTTATTAGGTAGCATTTTTTAGGTATATTTTTTCATGGAATAATGGGATCTGAGATATTAGATACATAAGACATAAGTTACATGTTCTCTTTAACTGTTGTTGTTTTGTATTCATTAAAGAAAAGATTTCAGGCAGGACATATTTAACATACATTTCTATTGTACATGCCTGGCTGGGTTAGGTGCCACATTGTGTTTGGATGAGGCTAAGACCTAGAGTTTTTGAGCACAATGCGAAACACAATAGAAGTGTATCTACACTATGGGATAATTTGATTCAGCATAAGTGCTTAAAGTTCACACCACGAAGAAATCATGAATTCAGTTGGGGTAGCACCTATCATTGAAAAGATGGTTAAGATGGTTGTAACTCAGCTTAGGGGGTTTGAGCATGTTGAGAGAAGATCTATAAATTATGTAGTAAGAAAAGTAGATCAAATAGAGGATAGTCAAATAAGTAGAGGCAGAGGAAGACTTAGAAAAACTATAAGAGAAACTATTAAGATAGACCTAGAGATTAATGAGTTGAACGAAAATATGATATTTGATACTCCCTCCGTCTTACAATAGGTATCCTCTTTTCCATTTTTATTTGGCTAAAATTATTTGTCCTTTTGAAATACCAATTCAATGTATATTATTATTTTTTCCATTAACTTATCCTTATTTATTGTATTTTAATTCATATAATTACTCTATTACCTATTATTAATGAGACTATTTTAGTAAATAATCGTTTTATTATTGAAATCAACACAAGTAATCACTATTTTAAAAAATGTGTAGCACTCAAAGAAGACACCTAATTTGAGACAGATGGTGTAGAACATTATGGCTTCGTTTGATCCATATAGCTGATCGACCCCACATAGATGGATAGAACTTTGTTGTTGTTATTATTATTATTCTTATTTTTCAAGTTCTAATCAGCTCTTCAAACTTATTCCATTCTTTTTAGGACAATACAGTTGAGCTTTATAAAAGAGCCTGCAAAATGTTCAGCGTGGATTCAGAGATGGTAATGCAATATCATATTTACATTTTACAGTTTTACTTATGTGTGCTTGTGTGTGGAGTGTGGACAATTCAACTTTTACTGCAATAATTTGACAATTTTTTAACTTATTATTGTACAGTTACGCATTTGGGACTTTTCTGGTCACATAACCTTGCTTTTTAATGATGACGAAAATCTTGTGCCCACAGACTGTCGAAGGCAGTCTGATCAGGAGGTATGCGGTATTAGGTTTTGATTAATATTTTTTTGTTCATGCTTGTCTTTGTAACTTAACTTCACAGGTCAATATTTGATTACAAACCTTTCCCTTTTCCCGACATCAGTGACAGGCATCTATTATGTTCCACGTCCCTTTGATGATTTAGCATTCAGTGTTAGATTAGTTTTTTGTAGATTAAAAATTTCAAGTACTTGGTAGCTTTTTTTTTTTTTTTTATTTATTTTATGAAAAATTTATAGAAAAAGAACTGCATCAGGTCACAACGCAGATCTGATTGTACACAACAAGCACTGTTTCTTCTCCCTATAGTAATTATTACACAGGACTTAGCTATGTAGAAACTTTATTATGAGCATGACTGTGTTAATTGGATATTTCTATATTGTGTGATATTTGCATGCGATTATCAAACGTTATTTAGTAATCAGTTAATGTGTGAGATGCAATATTAAAGTCTTACAGCTCTTATTTATTTACATGTGATAAAATATAGTTTAGATTTTGGACAAATGTTTACTGTAGTTTTTTTTAGAAGCTATTTGTTTCCTTCATATTTTCCTTATACAACAAAATATTGTTTGTGTTTTTTCCTCTCAAGTTTTGTATTAGTAGTTCTCAATGTTAAATTGTAGCATTTTGTATTCCTGCTTTATTTTTAAGTGTCAATCTGTAGCGAGAACTGACCTTTTATATTAGGTTTGTGGATGCAACAGTGTATTCGAATCTAGCTTATTGTGTTTCCTGTATGAATAAAGTGATGATAACTCAAATTTCTGTGAGTTTTTGTATGTTATTGTTTTTAATTCTGTTTACTTGTCTTGTGTTGTGTGTCTCTTTATGGTTTTTATTAAAATTTACTATAATGACATTACCTTTTGAGAGTTATTGGCTATAATTGGATTGCTTTATTTGCCAAACTAATTTTAACTATGAACAATATGTACAGACTCTTCTAGAGTTACAAGTTTATGGGTTGTCAGACTCAATGAGATGTAGGGAAGGGAAAAAAGATGAGATGGCAAGTTTTTCTGGCAGTGCTTCGATGAAGATGAATGGTACTGCTGACAGTTTGAGTTCTGATTGTATGCGTGTGGGTGCTTTGACCTTCTCTCTAGGCCCTGGTGAAGCTGGTTCCTTGGGATTAACTGGATTACAGAACCTAGGAAATACTTGCTTCATGAACAGTGCCCTTCAGTGTTTGGCACATACACCAAAGCTTGTTGACTATTTTCTGGAAGATTATGGTAGAGAAATCAATCCTGATAACCCATTGGGCATGAATGTATGTGATCAATTTATTCATCACTCAATCAATTAGTTTGATGTCTCAAGAATTTTGTGGCTGAGGCACTTCTTTGCTTATGATATTTTTCACTAAATATTCCTTTCTCTACATATGCTTCTTTGCCAGGGTGAGATAGCGTCGGCTTTTGGAGATTTACTTAGGAAGTTATGGGCACCTGGTGCAAGTCCTGTGGCACCAAGGATGTTCAAATCAAAGCTTGCTAGATTTGCACCTCAGTTTAGTGGGTTTAATCAGCATGATTCGCAAGTTAGTGCATTTGGCTCTTTCTCTCTATGTCTTAAGTCTTTGTCTTTTTTTACGGTTCATGTTCCATGTACCCTTACGTTGTGTACAATATGTGCATTTTTCTCAACAGGAGCTTCTTGCTTTTTTATTGGACGGACTTCATGAAGATTTGAATCGTGTTAAATGCAAGCCTTATGTTGAAGCCAAGGATGGAGATGGTCGACCAGATGAAGAAGTTGCTGATGAATATTGGCATTATCATCTGGCTCGCAATGATTCAGTCATTGTTGATGTGTGCCAAGTATGTACTCATCTCATTTTATGCATTTTTTTACTTCACTATAACACATACATGATGTGAGGAACCTCATAATTTCATGGTTGATACTTGATAGCTAGCAGTTTGTTATAGAAACTTATTATAATAATTTGTAATTGTGTTCCTAACTCAACTCAGACAACGATGTTACAAATAAATAAATTGAATGCCTAATTGATTAGCACTCCTTCTCAAACTGGACAAAATGCACCTGAACAGTGACGGTGCATGGTGGCGGCAAGGAAAGCACCGTCATGCTTGCCGACAGTGTTGGATCCGACAGGAACTGGTGCAGCTGGCTGAACACAGTTGGTACTAATGGAAAAGGAAGCTCACTGGAAGAGCACAGTAAAAAAAATAACACACAGTAACCCTAGGATTATATGGCTAATGTTGCAGAATCAGAATATAAATTGGAATATTATACCATTTTTACTGTGTTTCCTTCTTTAGCTAATATATTTTTTGGGAGTCTTTTATCGTCAATGTAACTATGTTAGGATCTGTGTGATTAATCTAGGATTCTAATTCTCTCTCTATTGAAGAGAGAAATTCCCTGTATATTTTACACAATCAAAGAATTATTCTCCTCTTATTCTTTTCAACAACTGAAACCATATAGAACTTGTAATTTTGCGTGTCTAACTAAGATAACATGACCTTGCATTACTACTGGTGTTGCAAATAAAATCCATTAATTCGTGCTTAATTTATTAGCATTAATCTGTACAGTCTAGGAATTTTAACAAGTTACTAATTCCAACACTTATAAAGCACATTCATGATTTTCTTGGACATTTACAAATTTATTAAATCTGTTACTTAAAGAGTTTAAATTTTTAAATAATTGGCTGTAATTATGAGTAATGGCTTCTTATATCTGTCTGTCATGCCAAATTCAGAAGTTCATGAATTACAGCTTGATTATTGTCAATCTAAAAATTCTAATAACATACACAGACATTGTATTATTTAGGTAGGTCTGACCATTCATTCCAAGTTTCTGAACAATTCATTTAAAGTTTCACATCACATGTGTTGTGTTAGATATCATATAATACAATTGAATTGCTTTCAAAAACATTTGTGAGTGTCTGTGTGCTGGGATAACTCTAGCAAGAGTAATGGGTTTATGTGATAGGTGGGTGGGAAAATTGAAGAATGACCATTGAGTCTTTCATAAATTATCAAGGGTATTACGATAACAATTCATAATACTTTTGAAAATATGCATTTGATGCTGGTTGCTGATACTTTTACATGGTCTTTTAATCTCGACAGCTTATGGAATCTAAAATGGATGGTAATTTATGATAGCAGTTTTTTTTAGGAGTTAGAATAATAAAACAACATGCTAATTTTTTTTAACTCTTGACAGAGTGCTCTGTGCTCCTTTCCAGTCACTACTGCTTTTTCATTTTTTCTAAACATTTATTTGAGATGAACTTCGCTTTCTTTATTATTATGTCCATGTGAAATATTTTGGTTACATATTCTTCCTAATGGTAACTCTCTTTACCTTGTGGATCATATTCATCATTTTATGCAGGGCCAATATAAATCAACATTAGTTTGTCCTGTTTGTAAGAAGGTCTCTGTGACATTTGATCCATTCATGTACTTGTCATTACCTCTACCTTCAGCAACAATGCGGACAATGACTTTAACTGTTGTTAGTAAAATTGGTGATGGAACACCTCAATTATCACCATATACAATTTCTGTTCCAAAACATGGAAAATTTGAAGATCTTACGCGTGCTCTTAGCATCGCTTGCTCTTTGGGGCCTGATGAGACCTTATTAGTAGCTGAGGTATACATATTCTAATTAATTGTTTAAACTCGAATTTGAACTCTGTTCCTCGGTACTTTGAGTTTCTTTATTGATACATTTCAATCTTGTATAAACCTATGATGTCTGAAGCTCGGCTCTGATACAGGTATACAACAACTGTATCATACGCTTCCTTGAAGATCCAGCTGACTCATTATCATTGATCAGAGATGCTGATAAACTAGTAGCTTACCGGTTTCCGAAAGATACTAGGGATGCTCCCCTGGCCGTCTTTATTAATCAGCGGATGGAGGAGTAAGTCAATATGTGTCTGATGATTAGAGTAATTTAAATCAGGAAAGAGTGACCTGTTTTTTTTTTTTTTTTGGGTGATATCAGTAGACTGTTGAGTGTTATGAGCTAGTTTCTCTTGAACACTCAAAATCAGTCTTAGACTATAATGGTTGAACAAAAATTACAAACAACTTTTCTGAAAAAGTAGTGGTGACAGCGAAACCTTTTAACTGGTAGTTGATTTACAAAAAAAAAGATCTCAAACACATTGACTATCACCTGACTTTGATCAATGTCAACAAAACATTGGAGAAAAAAAATTTGAGATGGCCTTAACCAGTTTATTTATTATTTTATCTAGACACTGCCTATTAAATATATATATATATATATATATATATATATATATATATATATATATATATATATATATATATATATATATATATATATATATATATATATATATATATATATATATATATATATTTTATCTAGACACTGTTTAATGGTCAAATTGTTAGTGTTGTTGCTTTTTCGTTATGATTAACTTCATGCAATGTAGGTTTATCTAATTCTTACCTATTGAGATATCTTGCTTTCAATGAAATTAAGTTGCCTGCAAAAGTCAAACAGCTGCACCAAAAAAATCTGAATTAAAACTTCCATAGAAGAATCCCTGAATGCAAGTAGTCCTGGACTTACACATATTATTCTCCAAATTAGTTAGCATTTAAACATTGAAGAAGTTTACTTGAAAGGAGTTTATTAGATAGCATTCTGATTCAGATATTGAATTCCAGAATGATGGTTGAATGCCCGTTAATTAATTAATTATATTCAAAAGCTTGTAGTATCCGGAAGACTTAATTTATGATGTTACTCAAAGTTAGCATGTTTTAGTATAATTTTAATAGTTTCAAACCTGTTTTTTTGTTTTTGTAATTTTAGTTTGATCTCTAATTGATCTGATTTTCAAAATTGCATATTGCAATGTCAGTTCATCGGAAACAGTTTTTTTCAGTTTTGCTTTTCATGTCTTTCATACACGGCCTTGAGGTTCTGCACTCCCTCCTATTCTTTCTTATATTGAGGTTCTAAAACATTTAGGCAGAAAATACGGTCAAGCATGACAACTTTTAGAATACTGAAAAGAAATAAAAGATATGGGGTCATTTGTAAGCTGAGTTGTTTCATGAAATTTTTTCGACTTATAATCACTATAGCATGCTGCATTCAGCAGGTATGTTATTATATTTAACTCAGCAATCATCCCCAGAGACTAGGTTAAAAAGCATAACTGTTGACTATACGAGCTTACATTCACAAAAATGCTTTACATGGACTACTTTATGGTCACTTGTTATTTTCTTGCCTTATAAAAATTGTGTTTGATATAATTTTGTCAGGCAATACATCTACGGGAAATCGGCAGCAAATTGGAAGGCGTTTGGAATTCCTGTTGTGGCTAGTCTTTGCAATATTGTAAAAGGATCTGATCTCCGCAATTTGTATCTGAAGTGGTTCCATCCATTACAAGATTCAATTGAAGTGACCTTAGAAAATTGTGCTGTGCCTGAGAGAACTGAAGTTGCAGAAATGGAAGGGGTTGCAGATCCCAATGTAAATGGATTAGATACACCTTCAGATCCCAATGTAAATGGGTTAGATACACCTTCAGATATAGGAATGGAGTTTTTCCTAACAGATGATAAGGGGACTGTCAAGAATTCCAAAATATTAATGGACGAACCATTTACAATAACTGGAGAGTTAAACCTGCTGCACGTGCTTGTATGTTGGTCAGAAAAACAGACTAAAAAATATGACACACAACTCTGTAATTCGTTGCCTGAGGTTTGCAAGTCTGGTTTTTTAGCAAAGAGACCTCAAGAACCAGTTTCTCTATATAAGTGTCTTGAAGCATTCTTACAAGAAGAACCTCTTGGCCCAGAAGACATGTGGTTAGTTACTTTGTTTATTTATAATATAAAGAGAAGTACTTTGATTGGCATGTCTGTTACTCTTTTTTTATATAGGGAATAATTTAAATTGGATAACTATACATTCAAGCTTTGGCAAATAATTTTACTTTCAAATACACATAAGCACAACATTTATGTATTCAACCCATAAGGCTATGTTTGGGAGTTTGGAGTGGAAGGGAGGGGAGGGCTTTGAAAAAATAGAAGGATTGAGTGGGAAGAATTGAATGATTTTGGTTAGGAGGGTTTTAAAGGGTTTGCTTTTATTCATAACACCAAAAACCCCCTAATATGAGGGAACTCAAAATTTGTATTGAAGGAGGGCTTACATAAATTTTCAAAATATCTTTTATGTTGTTATAGTATTCGGAAAATTAAAAATATAGTAATGATATACACTCTTTTATCATTTTATACAAAATCATTTTTTTTAAAAATGTCAAATATTTTTTTAAAAATTCGTTTTCGAAAGCCTTCCTTCCCCTCCAAACTCCCATACATAGCCTAACTGTTCTATATATTAGGGTCTAACACTTGGAACATGCCCACCCTCTTATCTGTTAATTATTCATCTTTCAGTTATTCATCTTTCAGTCTTACTAGTATCTAAGGCGTAGTTTTCTGCATTGTTAGGTATTGTCCTGGCTGTAAAGACCATCGTCAGGCCAGTAAGAAGTTAGATCTTTGGAGACTTCCTGAAATTTTGGTCATTCATCTCAAGAGGTTTCAATATAGCCGATTCATGAAAAACAAGTTGGAGACATTTGTTGACTTCCCTGTGGATAACCTTGATCTGTCAGCTTATATTACCCATGGGAACCAGAAATCTTATAATTACACACTTTATGCTGTGAGTAACCATTTTGGAAGCATGGGGGGTGGCCATTATACCGCATTTGTACATGTAAGTGCTGTTCATTTTTTAAATATTTTTCCTCTTCATTTTTAAGCATGTCATTTGGGTTATGACTGAGAAATCAATGGAACATACTGAAGTCCCGGAAGCATTAAGAACTGTTTGAGAATATGACAATTTTCTTTACTTTTGCCTTTACTGTATGGACTCAATCTATCCATGGGCCTTTTCACCAAAAAGTTGTTCATATATGTTTTTTGACATAACTATATTCTGCATGAAATTATTTTAAAAGTCCTTTAAGAAACTGTTAATGTTCTTTCTCATTTCCTTCTGCTCTTGTATTTAATGTAGCATGGTGGTGATCAATGGTATGACTTTGATGATAGCCGTGTTTATCCCATCAGCAAGGAGAAGATAAAGTCTTCCGCTGCCTATGTTCTTTTCTACAGAAGAGTCTTTGAAGTTTTGACATAACGGGAGAGTAGCATATAGCTCGAACAGCCAATTGAAGGTAGATACCATTTATTAACATTATTGCCATCATAGTCTTACAAGTGTACAGAGGGTGAACCCTGGTGCAAAGATAAGATTCCTTCCCTGTGACTGTTGTCCGAGGATCTAGTTACAGAAATAGTTTCTGCTCATGCAGTTAAGATCATGTACATCCAACCATCTTCAAACCCTACAATACTGAGTGCATGGTGTACTGGACTGCCTCTTTTTTGAGTCTTCTTACAAGTATACTTGGCAAGGTAGCATTCTTTTGTCATTTACTCTTAAAGTTTAGACTAGTTGGAGTTTCAGCAGGGAAATGGTAACTTTTTAAAACTTAGGAGTTAGGACAGTATACTGAGGAAGACTAACATAGTAAAAACTAAGGAGGTGACGGAAACACCTGTTGGGTCGAAGAATTTTGTTTACATGTAAAGAGAATTTCTGTTTTTGAAGAGTTGGACCTAATCATGTCCATTTATTTTCTTCAATTATATTTTTTGTCCAAATTGTATTCTTTAGCTTTCATAAACGATTTTGAAATCATTCATAGTTAGTTAAAATTTCTTTAGTTAAACCAGGATGCTTTCAACATTTTGATTTATTTTATGGTAATCAGAATTCAGCATGACTGAAATTCACATATTTGTTGGAAATGAACATTCGTTTAAATGGGCTTTAGTATTTTCTTGAAACAATCGAAGGGCAATACTCATCCCATCTAACTGGGTGCTTCTATACTACGGTGAAAAGTCACAACTGTTCCTCGAATCCGGAGATGCATCTCTAGACGTAATATTTTCACACATCTGTCAACTCAAAGTGCTGAGACATCCTTATTTTGTTAAAAAAATTAGTTCAGAGATGCAGTTTTGCAGTTTCCGTATCAACATTAGATTGAGTCCAGAGATGCGTCCCTGTAACAACCCTTCAATACTCTGTGAGTTTTTCGGAGATGCATCTCCATAATATGATCTGTTAGGTCAAACCAGAAATAACCAAAAACAATGGCATAATGTTGAAAAAATAACATAAATTAACATCAAAATACTTAAAATTATATAGATGGCTGTTAACATAAATTTAACATTTCATTACAAATAGGTGGTTCAGAATGTTGTAACATCCTTAAAATATCTTTGGTCGATCTTGCAATCGTCGCATCCACTTAAATTAGATCTTTTGTTAAGTAACAGTAAAATGTACTCTACATAATCTTTAAATCCTCACGTGTCTTCAGTTCAAGTTTGTTGAACGGGTATCTTTTCTCCATCGTTAATAAAGGGTGAACGATATTTGAGTTTGACAACTCTTCGATTTTTTGGATATCGCAGGAAAGTATTCAATTTGCATTTCAGATCGACGAGAGTTATGTACTTGGAGACCCTAAATTGAAGTGGGGGTTTTGCACAATTGAAATACACAAATGCAAGATGTGGATATATATTCATTATGGTTTGTTGTGTTTTTGTAAAGAACATGGAATGAAAGACCCTCTATTTATATAAGTTTTAAATCAATTTAGACCTTAGATTACAAGGAAGAAGAACATAAAAGGTGGTGTTTTATTCAAGTTTTTACTTGACATTTTCGAATATGTATCTCCGGAAACGTCATTGAGTTGTTAAATAAACTAGTTCAGCGAATAAAAATCCCATAAATGAGTACATGGGACGTTACAGAGTTGCATATCTGGATACACCCCAAATAAGATACAGAGATATGCATTTTCAAAGTAAATTTTGACAAAAATGAGGTGATTGAATGAAATACAAGAGTTGATATAATTAGGGGTGTTCGCGGTGCGGTTTGGGCGATTTTGACGTAAAAAATCATCCGAACCGCAAGAGAAAAAAGTGTGCGGTTCGGTTTGGTTCGATTGGCTTTTAGAAATAAAACCAAACCAAACCAAACCAAACCAATGCAGTTTGGATTGGTTTGGTTGGTTCGGTTTTTTTTACAAAAAATTTATTGAGTCATACATACACATATAGATAACAACATAACTTTGTATTTAGTCATTTATGCGTTATCAAATAACAACAAAATTCATCATATTTGGATAATAACTTTCCATTTAAAATTCAAAAATAATATTAGATAAAAGTGGAATAAAAAACATAAAATAGTAGCATAGAATAATATCAAAACCATTATAATGAAATAGAAAAAAAGAGGTGATGAAATATTATAGAAGATGAAAAAGAAAGAGTAGAAGAGATGGGAGATTAGATAAGAAGAACATTAAAAGCGTAATTGGAAGAAAGAACAACAAAATAAAAATAATAAGATGAAAAAGAAAGAACATAAGAGATGAAAGACAAGAAAAGAATATGCGATATGTACTTGAAAAGGAAGATGAGAAGAATGCATAATACCACTAGGAGAGATTTAAGAAGACTTAAATTTAAGCCTTAAGTGTGAGGAAGAGAAAATCGTTCGTAATCGTAAGACTAAGGCATAATAAGTTTGAGTTTGAGTTGAATATAAACTAATTGAAGTTGGGGGGGTGTGACATAATAAGATTTGGTTTGGTTTGTAAAATACAAACAACAAACCGAACCGCGCAGTTTGTTAAAAAATGACCTAAACACATCCGAACCAAATGCGGTTTTTTACTATTTCAGTTTGGATTGGTTCGATTTTGCGGTTTTCTATTGGGTCGGTTTGGTTTTGAACGCCCCTAGATATAATTTTAGGTGCATTTAGAAATACATTATCGGACACAACAAAGATATTTTTAGATTTTCTTACGTGTGGAGTGCATATTTTAAAATGGGATGGTTGTGTATTTTCCCTAATTAAATCCTATGATCTATGGCAAATATATATATATATATATATATATATATATATATATATATATATATATATATATATATATATATATATATATATATATATATATATATGACACCTCCCTATATTTTTTTAATCCAATTTTATTCTTGTTGAAAAATGTTGAGATACAAAGAATTTCCGGTACATACAAGAAATTTTAAATTTATGGTATCGCAGTTTTTTTTATTGCAAAAAAATCGGAAATTTTTTCAGAAATTTCAAATTTATGGTATCACAGTTTTTTTTTTTTTTGCAAAAAACATCGAAAATTTCGAAAAATCTGATAATTTTTTCAAAATTTCCGGTACATCCCCCAAATTTTCGGTAGAAACGTATATTTTTAGAAAATTAGTAACTTTAAGCAAGGGTATATTTTAGGGTGGCAGGTAGATTTCTTTTATATATATATATATATATATATATATATATATATATATATATATATATATATATATATATATATATATTACAAGTATGATATATCTTGGGGAATTTCTTTATGCCCTCATATGTATACTCACGTACCTGCGGTGGAAACTTCTAAATATTGCTGTATTTTGGTTATGTATTTTCGAATACATTTTTTTCTAAATAAAAGATTTATTACGAAGAAGCATCTTCAAAATAACATTTTTATTTTAAAAGGTGTCTGATAGTCGTAGTAGTATAAGATTTTTGAATTAAATGATTTACATCTTTGTTCTTTGTTGCAATATCATTCCCATTAGGACTTTCAATTATTTTTCATGTGAATTAACGAGAGACAATTAAGATACAATGACCCAAACTAGAATCAAGAAATTGAAACAAAGAAAGGCAAGCTACAGAAATAACAAAATGGTTACTGCAACTAGCTGACTATCATGGAAAGAAAAACTCAGGGTTAATTGATTCCCTTCTTAAAAACTGTATTTTTTTTGTTAAAATTGAAAATTGAAAAACTTTTGGAAGTTCAATTTTATAAAACTGTTTATAAAAATTGTTTTCAGTTCATTAGTTTTTAAAACAGAAAATGTAAAACAGATATAACAAGTTTTGCTTTTCAATTTTGATTTTTGATTTTGAATTATGAAGAAAAAAAAAGAAGACAATTTTCATTAACATAGTAGCATTTATGCTACTATTTGAGAATATATAAAAAAAACTTTTAATGTGTGAAGGTCAACAATAAAATACTCTTTTCTTTTCATGTTATATTATCTTATGTAACTTTTTTTTTATAAATTGTAGGCTTGTTTTAAAATAAAAAGAGTATTTATTTTTGTTTAAGATTTAAAAATTAAAAATAATAATGATATTAATATAGAATGCATTTTTTTTCGTTTTTAATAATTATAAATATAATAAAAATATATTGTAACTAATAATTGATTAATAAAAAATATTAACAACTAAAATTAATTGGATATTTATTACTTGGACTTTAGTAGTTTTTATTTTCTAATATCAATAGGTATTCACTTATGTAATTAATTTTACAAAATTAAATTATTTTTTTATTATAACAGTTATCAACTAAATTAAGTTATACTATTAATTTGATTTTTAATAACAAATTATTGATTTTTATTTTACACTTTACTCATTTTAGAAATAATTATTATACCAAACAATCTCTGTTAAATAAGATTATCAAACACATTTTTTTCATTTATTTCTTGAAAAAATATTTTAAAATTGATTTTAAAAATTGTCTTTAAAAACAAAAAATAAAATTCATTCAAACAATCTCTCAAGTTAAATACAGATTTTAGTTGTGTTTAAAGTCCCACATGGTTTGAATTGTTTTTCCCACTCTTTAGATCAGAAAAATGCTTAGTGGAAATGATGAGCAGTTTGTCTTTGTGATTAGGAATGATGAGCAATTCATGTACATGAGAAGTTTGTTTAGTTTGAAACAAGATGAAGCAAAAAAAATACTTTCAACAACTTATGTGTTGTTCATGAAGCAAGTCCTACCAAAATTTCAAGGGATATAAAATTGAGAGACCACTAAATTAATTTTTGAGATGGAAGAACTAAAAATTAAAAATTATGAACAAAAATCATCAAAATATTTATCTTTACCACCACTCACTTTAAAAAAAAAAAACTGTAAGCCACCCACTTTAGAAAGGAATGCAAATGCAATGCAAGAAAAAGTTAAAAATTGTTTGGCAATCATAATTGGTTAAGAGAGATTCATTTATTGTTTTCTGCAATCAAAATAAAAGTCAAGTGACCCATCTATCTAGCTATCTTGCTTTGTTTCGAACAAGATCCAACCAGGCCACACACAGAGCAGGCAGCAGCACATGCATCCCACATACTCAACTGATTTGACATTTCAGATTCTGTACTTTTAACTTTATCGTATCTTACAATTTGTTTTGTGCCATCACTCTCCTCTCTTCTTCACAATAAATACTCTCTCTAATAAATACTCTCTCGGATTCATTTATAGGATCTCATTTATAAAAAATATTCTCTGTTTAGATATATTGAATAAATAACGTATCTGAACTAACATATTATTTAGATATACTACCTCTGATCCTATTTATAAGAAAAAATTCTCTTTTTAGATACATTGAATAAATAATGTATCTAGACAGTATGTTATTCAGATACATTATTTATTCAATGTATTTAAAAAGAAAATCTTTTCTTATAAACAGGACCAGAGGAAGTATTATTTATTCAATGTATTTAAAAAAATATTTTTTTTTTATAAATGAGACCGAAGATAATATAATACAACGACCAACAATACTCATACTCCACCATGACCTTCACTTACTGGTATTTCCTCCGTCTCAGAATAAAAGTCGTTTAAGATTATTACACACATATTAAAAAAAGTGATGATTGCGTTAAGATAATATTTTTACAAAATTACTCTTAATTACTATTGGTTGTTTTATATTGTCATGACTTGAAAAAAAATATAGATAAGAAATAAAGTTGGTAAAAGTTAATTAAAATTGCATTGAAAAAGTAAAAAAAAACAATTATTTTGAGACAATTTTTTAAAGCAAGAAATACACTTATTTTGAAAAAAAAAATAGTATTTTATTGTGATGATTTTTAATTAATAAAACTAGTTCTATATTTTTTCGTAACTAACTCTGGTTTTCTCTCTAAATGTGTTACTCTTTTTTATTTATTTATAATAAAACTAGACTAAAATCCGCGCATCAATAGTTGTAAGAGCTTAAAGGTAGTGCACTGTCAGTGTAAAATTCTTTACACAGTCAGTGCATCACAACCCTTGAAAATAAATACTTAAAATGTTATTTAAAGAAAAAGTCAAACATTGATAAAAGTTAACGGTTTGGATTTCATTGACAGTGTAAAACTGCTTTACACTGTCAGTGTATTTCCATTAAATCCTAGTTGTAAATTAGTTAGTTTATTTTTTTATTGAATTTTAATTATGTTAAGAATGTATTTTGATAAAAAATGAATTTTAAATTTATATTACGATTAGGAGTGAAAATAGGCTAGGCTAGGCTATGCTTTATAAGGTCTGGGCCTGACCTACGATATACTTGAAAGGCCTGAGTGTGGCCTGTGGCCTATAATAGACTCTCTTTTTTGGTCTGACCTGATCATTTTAAAAGTCTAGCATGACTTGAAAACCTATTTAAAAGTCTATTTTTCATGCATATATATGCCGACCTATTTAGCCTTTGTTATAATATATATGCATATATAGGCTTGTCTATTTAGTCTTTTTTTTTAATATACCTGCAAATATAGGCATATCTATTTAGCCTATTTTTAATAAACATGAAAATATAGGCCGGTCTATAAGGCTTCATAGACTTTTTTAATAGCCTAAGTCTGACCTATTTTATTAAATAGACTTTTAAAAAAGCCTAAGCCTGATCTTTTTGTTAAATAAGTCTGACCTGACCTGACCTTATATAGGCTAGGCCATAGACCCCTGTAGGTCGGTCTGGCCTATTCCCACCCCTAATTACAATGTATAGAGAATTATGATTGTGACAATGGTATGAATTAATCACATATTTAAAGATATATTTTATTTGAAAGGAAAATATATATTT
The DNA here is from genome assembly GCF_029867415.1 of Vicia villosa. NCBI lineage: Eukaryota > Viridiplantae > Streptophyta > Magnoliopsida > Fabales > Fabaceae > Vicia > Vicia villosa. The sequence goes on from NC_081181.1 coordinate 196,769,236, forward strand.
TTATAAATTGAGAGTGATATCTGTAATTTAATTTTGCAAATTTTTGAAAATGACACATAATACTATGAGATGATGTGGCACAAATGAAGTATATGTGTCAAGCAAATAAATAATAGGGTTAATAGTCATTTGCCCCCCTGCAATAGTAGTGATATTCGGTTTACCCCCCTTTTAAAAAAAAATTGTTTTACCCCCTATAATATTAAAATTGTAAGTCTTTTGCCCACTAAGAGGGAAAATTACCCCCCTGTAAAATATTTTTTTTGATTTTACTCCCTGGTTTTTACACGTTTAGGGGGGTACCCAAATATTACAGGGGGGTAAAACAAATTTTTTTTTAAAAGGGGGGTAAACCGAATATCGCTACTATTGCAGGGGGGCAAATGACTATTAACCCTAAATAATATAATTGAAGGCCTACTTTAATATATATATATATATATATATATATATATATATATATATAAAGGAGAGATCAAATTACACTACGAGTTACACTCGCTTAATAACTTTATTTTGTATAAATATTTTTTAAAATCAACCGTTGGATTGAAACATACTATCATATAGATCATACCTATAAAGTTTGAGATTAATCTATAATGATTTACTATGTCATTGAATTATATCAAAATTAACGTCATATGAAAGTTCATTTTAACGTTAATCTTTGGATATCTTGATGGTAAAGTAAATTATTATAGATTAATCTCAAATTTTATAGGTATGATCTATATGATATTATATTTCAATCTAATGGTTGATTTTAAAAAATATTTATTCAAAATCAAGTTACGAGCGAGTGTAACTCTTCGGATGTAACTTGCTCCCTCCTATATATATATATATATATATATATATATATATATATATATATATATATATATATATATATATATATATATATATATATATATATATATATATATATGGAGATTTGATGATCTTGAAGGTGACTCCGATTTTCTTTATGAGTGCGCATGGCGGACCTGCATGGTTAGTACTCTAACGTTTAAGTTAGTTCAAGATTCAAGATAAATATAGTTGCCTCCAAGACTTTGTCAGACACTGAAAAATTTAGGTACATCTTAAGTATCATTGACCGGCCTCTTTAAAAATAAAGAGAATAAATATTAACCATTAAATTGAAATTAAACATAACTTAAGTGAATCATGTGCAATTCACATGCTCACTTTTCATTCTCTTTTTCTCCTAATAAGCACATAACATCTTTATGAGTAACACATTATTCACTTAAATTATATTTAATTTCAATCACATGATTTAAACTAATGATTAACATTTATTTTCACCATTTTCATGTATATATATATATATTCACTTATTTTGATGTTTTAAAAAATCTATATATTGTATCCGAAATGTTATATAAGAAAGATGCAAAAAATTTGTATAATTTTTTTTAGGGATAAATAACTGTCACCCCTTGCCATTAGGGCGAGTTTTGGTTTTCCCCTTATTAATTATTTTTTTTAGATTACCCCCTTGAAATATGAAAAGTTCTATGATTTACTCCCCTAGGACCCCCTGTAAATTTGTTTTTTTGATTTACCCCCTGGGTTTTCACTGTTTTTTATACGCTTAGGGGTACCCTAAAAATACAGGGGGTAATCCAAAAAAAATAATTAATAGGGGAAAAAATCAAAACTCGCCCTAATGGCAGGGGGTAAATGTCAATTATTTTTATTTTTTATAAGTTAATAGTTGTTTTCTAAAAAAATAAGAAGCGAAAATTATGCAATATATATTATTACTAATGGTATGTAGAGAAACATTAATTCGATATTAATAAAGGAAGAGAAAACTCAACATATAAATCACTTGTTGGCATAGTACTCGTGTACTAGTATAGTTTGGTGATGTGTGTGCCTTGAACCAAGGATTCAACATGATGATTCTGAGACAGCCATGACCCCATTAGCTAGATTTAGGGCATCGCCAAATAGTCGAATTTTGATATGGCATGCGCATATTGAGCCCACTCACAAGTCATAACACTGTTTAATGTATGTCATGTCAAGTTCGCATCTTTAGTATTTTTCATTTCATGGAGTCTCGGGAAGAAGCTCGTTTCATAGCAGTATATGGGGTACTGGTTAGCTTTCTCTAAAGGGAGCACCTTAGCTTAAAATAAGTACAACATCTTATTTATAAGAAAATATTTATAAGAGAAAAATAACATCATTATCACTTTTAGTCTTAGATGAATTTTTATGAGTTTTTTATTGTGAGACTTCAAAAAAAGTGAGACATTTTCGAACTTATCCATGAAAGGACTATTGAGATAAAGAGGGAACTATTGGGTACATTAACTAACGAATATGGTGAATTTTTCGGAATAAAACCTAAAGAAAACATCAATCAACTGAAAACACTATTTACCAATATAGTGAGTCATATAAGAACTCGGCAAAAAATATTTTCAAACAAGGAATTGGTTGTGAAAGTTCTTAAATACCTAAACTATAATTGGCAACATCAAATCACTGTGGATTGAGATTCTAGAGTTTTAACAACCATAGAAACACATTCTATTTTTTGTAAATTGAAGTAATGTGAGATGGAACTAAAGAGACTTGCTAATGACAAAAAATGTGACAAGAAGAAGAGGAAAATTATTTCACAAAGAGCTACTAACATCGAAGATATTGAATTAGAAGATGAAGACAGTTAAATAAAGAATAACAAATACATGAAATTAATGTTTCAAAAATTCAAGTAGTTCTTAAGGCACGAAAAACAAATTTCAAGTTTCCAAGAGCAAAATGAAGATCCTCTTTCATTCCCACAAGCCACCAATGCGAAAAGGAAGGGAACATAAGACCGAACTTTCCACAAAATCAGAGAAGAAACCTGAATCAGAAAATCCAAGAAATCATAAAGAGAAGTTAAAAGAGCCTACATATCTTAGGATGACAATGATTTGGAATCCTATGACAAGGAATAAGCAAACACGTGTCTCATAGAAAATCATGACCACTATGAGGTAACCTCTTACTTTTCTTAACAAGACTTATTTCAATTTTGTAAAAATCTAACTGAAGAAAGAAGTAAATTAGAACAAATAGTCTCTATATCCAAATGCATAGTTTTTCCTTCGAATCAAAAAATTAAAATTTAATTGGAGAAATAAAAAGTCTCAAAGAGAGACAATATGATCTAATTCAAAACTTCTCTTCTTCTCATGAATTCTTAGATGAATTTATCAAGTGTGATCAATGTGACAATTTGAAAAAAAAGTCATTGATCTTTAAAATACACTTGATAAATTCACTAAAGGAAGAGACAATTTGGATCTTTTGTTAGGTAACCAAAGTACGTCTTACAATAAAGTTTGTCGTGGCTAGGAACCTAAGAACAATAGTAAAAGCTTTAGCAATATTTGCAATCCCAACCAACATGTAAATGCAACAACTTAAATTGTTACTTTGTTCTTTTTTATCATGAAAAGTCCTTAAAGAAAGCAAGGATATCCTCCCTTTCATTTTTATAAAGAACATTGTGAACGTAGTGTACGATTCCTGTGTTGGTGTGCTCACTGTTCCCTAAGTCTTTTGGAGTCGTTGCGTCTAGGAAAGCGTCGCCTTGTCCTCATTCAACGGTCATATAATCATGGGAATATATAATTGTTACACTCTCTCTTGAAGAAAAAAAGAACAACGGATGAACAACAACTCTATTCAAGTTAAATTTTCAAACTCAGCAAATAAACTTCAAAGAGAAAAAGAGAGAAAGAAAGTTCTTAGAGAAACTGCACAAAACACTCTATTGTGAGAAATATAGTATCTAAGAATCTGTAAGAACACAAGAGATGTTGCTCATAAATTGTGCTAACATTTGAGCTAAATTGTTTGATGTTTCAATCTGTTTTTTAGAACCAATATCTTGTAAACATTCATTTGTAAATCTTTTGAGAATTGTTTTCCTTAAGTGACTAGGTTGTTAGTCTGTATACTTGGGAGGGATAATGTGTCTTTCTAGACTCTTAGAGGTTGTTTGTAATCTTTCAAGATTAGTGAATTAAGTCATTTTTTAAGACAAAATCACCTTGGCGAGTGAACTAGATTAGCCTTTTCTAAGGTGAACCAGGATAACTAAAAGTATTGTTTTTATCTTTCCTTGAACTATCTCTCTAACCTTTCAAACCTTTTTTTAACCAAAGTTTAAAAAAAATAAATTCAAACCCCCCTTTTTACGTTTTTCTCAATATTCAATTATCAGAGCTCCGGCTCTTTGTTGATTTTTATCAAACACCTAACTATGAAGAGAGGTCCACTGTGAGGATTTTTTTTAAATGGTTGTCGCTGCTAACACTCATACAGGAGATAGTTACAATGCTAAAACTCAAGTCTTTGATAGAGATAGATTTGATTATTGGAAAGATATACTAGAAATTTTCTTTCTAGGCTATGATATTGATCTCTGGGAGATCGTTACAAATGGTTTCGTAACACCTGTTTCAGGTTTGGGTATTCTTATTCCCACAAATGAAACGAGTGATGAACAAAAACACGCGTTTAAGAATCATCACAAAGCTAGAACTATTATTCTTAACGCCATATTCTACAATGAATATGAGAAAATCACAAAGAGAAGTTCAACAAAAGATATTCTTGATTCATTAAGAATGATTCATGAAGGTAATACTCAAGTTAAACAATATAAGGCCTTGGCCTTAATTCAAAAATATGAGTCCTTAAAAATGGAAGAAGAAGAAGAAGATGTGGAAACCATGTTTTCAAGGTTTCAAACAGTGGTCGCAGGACTCAAGGTTTTGGACAAAGGTTATACTACTGCTGATCATGTTAAGAATATCATCAAAAGTCTACCTAAAAATGGAGACCTATGGTAACTACGTTAAAACTCGCTAAGGATATGAACAACATAACTCTTGAGAAACTTGTCAGTTCTCTAAGGAGTCATGAGATAGAGCTGGAAGAAGATGAACCTCAGAAAAGAGGAAAATCAATTGCTTTAAGGTCCAAATCAGAAAGGACTAAGTCAGAAAAGAACAAAGCCCTTCAAGCTGAAGATTGTGAAGATTCTGACGATGGAGTTTCTCATGATGAAGACGAGTAGTCACTTCTGTCCAGGAGAGTCACGCAACTCTGGAAGAAAAGACAAAGCGACCACCGAGGTTTCCAAAACAGAGGAAGATCGAGTGAAGATGTTACATGTTATGAATGCAAGGAGCCAAGACATTACAAAAATTAATTTCAAAAACTCAAAAAGGAAAGCATTAGAAAAGAATAGTTCAGAAAAGGAAACTTCAAAGACAAGAAGAAAGGTTTAATGGCAACCTGGGAAAGTTCTGACTCCTCAGGAGAAATCTCAGAAGAAGAAGAAGATAATGTGGCACTAATGGCTTATGTTGAAACTTCTGATGAGGACATCCTTCCAAGTTATAAAGCAGACTCAGAGTCAGAAACAGAAAAGGAACTTTCCAAAGTGGTATTTTTTTATCTTTCTCATTTAGAATTAACTACTTCATTAATTGATATTCTTGAAAAATTCTCGCTACTTAAGATTGAATTTACAAAATTAAAAAGGTCATACGAATCCATGTTTCATGGGAACAATAAACTTAAGGAAGAACTTTTAGTATTGAAAAGAGATCTAATATTTTTCGATTATGATGTAGATTAGAATGCGCCGTTTACAATTAAATCATGAGAAAATCTCAACTTTATTCGCGTCCTCTCTTTATCTCATCCTTCGCTTGCATTCTTCTACTATATTCTTCTTGTTTTCTCTATATTTTAAAAAAAATATCTTGCAATCTTCATCATCTTCAATGACTCAAAAAAGGATGTGTACCTATGGAAGCTCCTCATCAACACCCTTTTCCTTAGGGATACTATCATCTCAAGCAAAAATAAGAATTATCAAATCCTACCACTTGGAATGTAAGATCTTTAAAGATTGTGAATTTTTGAAGTGGCTGGAAGAAGCTTTTCTTATGAAACTCCACAGACTACCCCAACTGAAGCTCTCATCAATACAATCATCAAGAGGAAGAAAAAGTATGATAGAAATATTAACATTTTGGTCTGTATGCTCGCGGAGAGTGGATCTCATGTGCTTTTTAGAATGTTCAACGATGATGATGCTTTAAAGTAGCTTTTTGCTTAGTTTTTTATTTTATTTTTATGTTTCCTACTATTTTTGTATTTTTGTACATGAATTATGTTTTTATAATTAACGAATTATTTTGGATTTTAAATTCCTGTGCATGCCTTTGTGATCTGTATGCTTGAATATCTGCAATATATGTTTATTTTTTCATCATTATTGATAATAATAAAGGGAGAGAAGTATACTCTCAGATAGAGTAGGGTATAATATCTAATTTGTCAGCGGAAGTTTAACCACTCCAATCTATCACCTTTTTTTTTCGTGTTTTATCCACCTCTCTAAGAGATGTGTTGTCATCATCAAAAAAGGAGATAATATGAATTTATGGGCTCGTAGGTATGACATTTTCCAGAATCTATTCAGTTTTGATGATTACAACAATCTAGAATGAATTCTTCATCAGAATTGATGATCAAGGCTTTTGGTCTTGATGAAAACAAGTGAAGTTGCCATCTGAAGTGTTGTTTATACTTTGATGTTTGGAGATCAAGATATCATATTATGTGATGATCAGGTGGCAGTGCTTGAAGATCTTTTTATCAAAACCTCTTTGGAAGTCAGGGAAGATATCTGATCAAGGAGCATGTTTGATAGTGGTGTCTATCATGAAAAGTTATCTCATTTCTTGAAGAAAATTCAAAGTTCCAGTGAAGTTTTAAAGTCAAAGATAATGTAGCAAGGAACCTAGAGCTTTAGAGTTATGAAAGAGCGGAAATGTGAACCTTCGTTGTGCCTATGCCGAGTGATATATGTTTGTAAAGGTATAAGACCAGCCCTTGATTTTACTAAGGAAAATCACACACATCTACACAAAGATATTCCAATGACCAGAAAGCCTTATATATTTTATTAAATCAACCAAAATATGTTTTAGTGCCTAGCTAATGGTTTATAGACCCATTCTAGTCAATTAGAAGGGGTTTTCACTTGGCATATTCTATTAGCCCTTAAAGGTAGTCGGTCATCTCTTTTGAAAACCTTAATAATCGATTATTAGGTCTCTTAATCGTTTAATAACGACTCTTTCGACAACCTTCATTCTTTGTAATACCTAATCAATTATCCTATGGCATAATCAATTATAAGCTTTAAAAGACATGTGAATCCTTTTCTTTTGAGCCACATTTTGTCCAATAAATAGAGAGTATCCCCTCATTTCGTCATACATTAGAAAAACGTATTCTTAATATCTTTCTCTCTCCCTCTCTATATGTTAGTTCCATGATTTTTGTAATTGGCATAAATGTTCTAAAACAAGGTTCTTAACCGATGTTGAGCAAGATGTTGAAACATCTTGTTCTGCTATGCTAATAGGTTCATCTGTCATGTGTCTTGACATATGTTCTGACATCCTACACCATAACATCCTGACTGTTCAGACTGATTTTTTTAACCTTGAAAAATTTGATTGAAAAATATGAGAATATGGAATATTCAAATAATTATTACAGGCGCATGTAATAAAGGGATGATTAGGACAAATGCATATTTGTCTTTGTTTTTAGAAAAAGAATCTTTGAGATTTATTTTAGAAAACTAAGATTTGATTTGTTCCTATTATGTGTGAAGATCTTGCAGCTGTTTTCAGAAAGGAGAAGATTGGATTTATTTTAAAGTCCAAGCCCATTCCGGAAGAGTCTATAAAAAGGAACTTGGGAAACCTAGTTTTGCCAAGCATTCATATAAGGAAAATTGTGGGTTCATTAATGGTTGTTGTTTTGGGAGTCTCTCAAGTTCTTCATGTGTTGTGTTTTTTGAGTGACTCATGTATCTTCTGATACATTAATGTGGACTTGTGTTCTCACTCTTGAAGCTTTTAAGCAAGAGAGTTGAGTATTGTTATTGATTAAAGCTTTTAAGCAAAATCAAGTATTGTTCTTAGTCAGGATGTTTAACTAAGTATTTTTATTGGAAAGTGTAACCTTTCTATTTGGGTTCCCTTGGTCACAGGGTGTGTAACTGTTATTTATCAATGCGGTGATTGGAAGTGGGATGTCGATTTCCCATATCTAGATGTCGACTTCGAAGAAGTAGCGTTGGGTAAAGATTAGGCGAAAAGTTATAAATTAAGACTGTTTAGACTTTGAACTATTACTACTAATAGCGAATTTCTGTCATGGCTTGGTAGCCCCGAGATCAGACATTGTTGCACTGAACTGGGTTAACAATTCATTGTGTTATTTATCTTTCTGAAATTTATTTTCCAGTTTTGATAAGTGTGTTGTAAGTCAGCATATGTTATAACATCTGTCTTAACATTGTGTGTTGTTTGGATATCTGTCTTGACATCTGTTATAAATGCCTTAATTTCAATTGACATCAGAGAAGGAACCCTGTTCTGTTTATTGGATGAGCTCCAAGGAAACTAATTTATGGTACTATGGATTCTGAGATAATATTGTTAGACACCATTGTATATTTTGGAAGTCAATTTAAAAGTATGTTGCAAAGACTAGAAAGAAGGTAAATAGAAAAAGGCAGAGACATCTCATCTAACACCAGCAATCTCCAAGATGAAGGGATTCAGTGAAATATAAAGAACTTGGGCACTTTGGAACTGAATGTTTTGCATATCTCAAACCAAAGGGACTGACTACTTCATGATCAGATGATGAATCTGTTGAAGAAGTTGCTAATACTGTGACTGCCTTAGCAGGAAAATGTGAATCTAGGGAAGACTCTAGCAGTGAAGAAATTTCCAAGGATGATCTTGCTATTCCGTACAAAGAGTTGTGCAATAAAAGTGAGGAAGTTTATCATATATGAGTAAAGCAAAGAAGGATCATAACTAAGCTCAAGGCAGAGAATGAAGAATATATGGCTGAAAACTATGAACTCCAAAGTAAAGTAACCTTGTTAACATCTTAACATGACAATGTTAACAAGGGTGTTAGGATGTTGATTAATGGATCTAATATGTTGGATGAAATTCTTCAAGATGAAACTCTCAAAAAACAAAGAGAAAACCTCTGAGATAAAGTTTGTTCCTGCTACAATACAGGATGAAGACAAGACGTCAGATCCAATGTCACAACATCGTGAAAAATCCCAAACCAGAGTCAAATTTGAGTAATTAAAATGTCAGTTCTATGGAAGAAATGGTCACTCAGAGCAAGTCTGTCACAAGTTTCATGGATATCTAAAATATTCATCTCAATTTAGTACAATCTCCTTACACATTAAGTCCAAGATGAGTTGGAGAGCAAGAAATATTATTGCTCAAACCTCTCTTAAAGTCTCATCAAATGAAGACTGGTATTTTCACAATGGATGCTCCAAGCACATGACAGGAGTAACAAACCTGTTAGAAGATGTCAAACCTTATACAACTAGATATGTTACCTTTGGAGATGGTGCAAAAGAAGTAATCAAAGGTGTTTGAAGACTAGTTTATGAAGGATCCCCTAATCTTGATAGAGTCCTCTTTATGGAAGGTCTGGATGCCAACCTAATAAGCATTAGTCACCTATGTGATCAAGGTCTAAAAGTAAATTTTACTATTTCTAAATGCCTGGTCACAAATAAAGACAAATGAAGTAATAATGAAAAGAGATAAATCTAAGGAAAATTGCTAAATATGGGCACCTCATGGAATAAATGATGACTCCACTTAAATGATGACCAAACAAGATGAAGTCAACCCCTGGCATAAAAAACTTGGCGACTTACACTTGAATGGTATGGAGAAGATTGTGTCTAAAAAAGCTATCAGAGGCATGCCTAATCTTAAAATTGAAGAAGGAAGAATCTGTGGAGAATGTCAAATAGGAAAACAAACTAAAATGCCACACCAGAAGCTTCAACATTAAAGCTACAAAAGTTCTTGAACTTCTTCATATGGATCTGATGGGAGCTATGCAAGTTGAAAGTCTTGGTGGAAAAATGTATGCATATGTTGTTGTTGATGATTTTTCTAGATTCACTTGGATAAATTTCATTAAAGAAAAATCAGAAGTCTTTGAAGTTTTCAAAGAGTTATACCAAAAACTTCAAAGAGAGAAAGAAAGCAACATTGTCAGGATCAGAAGTGACCATGGTAGGGAGTTTGAAAACAACAAGTTTGCTGAATTTTGTGCCTCTGAATGTATTATTTATGAATTCTTCTTTCCTATTACTCCTCAACAGAATGGAGTTGTTGAAAGAAAAAACAGAACTCTTCAAGAATCAGTAAGAGTCATACTTCATGCAAAGAAGTTTCCATATTATTTTTGGTGTTAAAATCTCTCATTTGGTTTGAGATTGTCCTGGTGGTTAAATCTCTTGATCGTGAGGTCTCCGTAATTAAAAATCCCGTGTCTGATCGGGAGAAAAGCCATTAGAAAACTCCAATCCTTTTTTAAGGAGGTTTGTTGGAAAAACTTGCTAAAAGCCCATATCATAGTGGAAACTCTCAAGAAGAAATTATCGGGGAAAGTAGTATGCCAAATCATTAGGTCGGTCCTCTATAAATTTGTGGTTCATTTTTCCTTACAGTGTTCCATATTGCACTAATATACATCATACTTTATGGTGTATCGTGTGTCTCTAATTATCGCTAATGCATTGCAATACCACATAATGAAATAAACTTCACTTATTTATTTTCTTCCCTTAATATGTTCTTATGTTTGTTACCCTGTAGATTCTCATGAAATTGACAATTATATCAAATCAAATATTTAATGTAAGAAATAGTGAGCGATATCTAGAAACACATCATTGTTATCCAAGTCACGAAAATGTTATGTGATATGAAAATATCTTTTTGTGATAATGTTTGTGTGTATAATTATCATTTTCCCTAGTTTCTATATTGAACACAAGGCATAGATTGTGTCACCCTTGTCTAGTTAAATATTGGATCCTTAGACATTTATCCGGGGGATGGACAAATTCCATCTAGGTCACGCATATCCCTCAACATGATTTATGGAGTACCGATATACCATTTTTATGGTCATCTTATTACGGATAAACTTTAATCGGAAATAAAATACTTGAATCCATTATTACCTTGAGAATAACTTATTGATAGACATGGCAATAAAACCCAGACCCACGGGTACCCACCCGAATCCGCCTCGAAGTTGACGGAGAAAACCCGATTTGACTGGGTTTGGGTTCGGGTTTGAGTTTTCCCCGATTAGAAAACATGGGGATGGGTCGGGTACTGGAGACACTAGTACCCACCCCGAACCCGTCCCCGAACCCGTCCCGTTTATTTCAACATGTACATTATTATTTATATTTAATAATTTATATTATTAAATATGTGGCTAATGTTTTAGTAATTTGATTTGTATTTATTATTTTAAATATTTGAAATATATGTATGGAATTTTTTGAGATTGTTTTATTTTGTTATTTATAATGTAATTTGATTTTTGAAAAAGTAAATATTTTTATTAAAAAAATTGATTTTACAAAATACATGGTGGCGGGGCGGGGATACCCGAACCCGTTAAGGATGGGTTTGGGTTTTAATTCCCCATCCCCATTTGGGTTTGGGGCGGGTAACGAAGATTGATTGGGGATTCGGGTTTGGGTTTGGGGGAGGTAAAAACTGTCCCCGACCCGCCCCATTGCCATGCCTACTTATTGACACTTGCATAACATTCTATGTAATATTCTTTTGATTGGTCAATCGAGTATAGATATCACTCATAATATTTATACCCAGGTGAAAAATTGATAACTCTTTATCCATAATTCATGAGATGTAATAATCAGTCTATCCACATAATGGTCTTAATACTTTAATGCTATCCTACTTTCCAAAAAATATCGACCAGGGATACTTTAAGAATAATGTCCTTATGTTTAATGGGATCTCATGATTAAGTCACACTTAATGTTTCATTAAACATAATATCTAATATAAGGACTTTATTATCTTGAAAAAAAAACATAGCAAAGAAATGTCTTATTATTAATAATAAATAATTCAATACAAGTACCAAGTTCTAATAAAATTATTGGCCGCTAGGGCTTACACCATCACCCCCCGAAGAGAGAAAACAATTAAAGCATGATACCTAGCTGTTAGAATATCACATCAAAGACATGAAACACATTTAAGCAACCTCCATCTCTATTTCGCCAAAAGGGCTAGATTAAGTAGTCAGAGGTCCCTAACTCCTAACCCCAACTTTACTCTTTGGCTTACAAACATTATCCCACTAACAAACTTCTTCCAAGCCTTTACATGCATCTTCAAAAAAGACAAGAAGATGATAAAAATACCATTAAGTACATAATTAAGATGAACTACTTTACCACCCAAACTAACATATATATGCTTGCAATAATAGAACTTCATTGTCAGCAAATTAATTAAAGGCTCCCAAGAAGATTCAAACATAGGATTATCCCCCATCGATAAACCAAGATACTTAAAAGGAAGATTTTCAATCTCACAATGAAGGAATTCTTCAGCAATGTTTGGAAAGACATGGTCCACATTAACCCCTATAAGACTACTCTTGAAGGAGTTAACCCAAAACCCAAAAGTCATCTTAAAACCTCTAAAGATCGCTTTAGTACTTCACAGATTCTTAAGAGTATGGACCATGGACCACCAGTAGGAGGATAGAATCTCCAAACTAAAAATAAGATACTAAATCAGGCATTCCCACCCTAAACCTAGAGTAAAGGTAATGTTTTTAACTCTGGCTACTAAGGTATGTAGCCCTTCATCCACAAGAAGGAAAAAGAAAGAAGTTTTAATACCCCTTTTGTTTTAAACCCCTTTAAATGCTAATCTCTTGACTTGAACACTCATTAACCAACACTGCAAGATTATCAGTGAACATACAAGATCCAAGCTCTCTTCCAAGACCTCCACTTCATTAAACCAAAATCTGATAAGTATATAATCCAAAAGCTCAAAGTGGCTAAGGGCCTATATGGATAAACAACTCATTTGGAGCTTATAACACATATGCTTATCAAAATAAGCTCTTATAGAAAAGTTTGCATAATGCGTTTTTCTAACAAAAGCTAAAATAAATTTAAATTATTTTTATAAGTGCTATAGGTTGTTTTCATAAGTTATCTCTGAGAACTTATAAAAATAAGCATAAAAAGTTTATGAATAATGTTATAAATTATTTTAATAAACTCTTGCAAACTGTGTCACATAACTTATAGCATAAAATAAGCTCAAATAAGGCAATCCCAAATACGTCCCAAAAATACGACACGATTTCTTATATCTATTTGTCGAATTTACCACCTCATTGACAACCACCACTCTATCGAACAATATTCTCCCTTTATAGAAGAAATAAGTTTATACATTACATATCTAAGTCTAGTTGCCAACACTTTAGCCACCCATTTATACAAATATTCCACTAAAGAAATCAACCTAAAGTCACCCAAATGAGAGAGGAATTTAACCTGGAGGGATCAAAGTCACAAAGTAGGATACAAAACTACGAGGTAGAGAAGCAAAACAGTGAAATTGATCTAACATGATCTCCAAATCTTCTCTAACTAGACTTTTGTTACCCTCACACTACACATGACAATCTAACTCTTGAAGATTAAAGGGAACCAACAAAACAAGGTTATCAACTTTTGAAATAGAGAGGAGGGACAACACTGTCAAGACAAAGTCTATCTACATTTGGTTCTTTGAAAATATCAGTGAAATGCCTCAGACACTCTTTGCCTAATTTCAGACATTCTTTCAATCCAGTTTTCTCCAAACTTCTCATCTACAATAGCTTTTCTTCTACCTCTACTTTTCAAAGAAGCATGAAAGTAGTGAGAATTAGTGTCAACTTCCTTAAACCATTTAGACCTATATCTTTGAAACAATTGATAATCTTTAATTCTTAGCAATGATCACATATCTATAATCTTCCCAAATCTAAGCACAATCCCCTCATCCGTTAAGGTTCTAATATCAGTTAGAGAATCCACATTATTCACCATCTCTTATAAATTTAATAATTCAACAAGAAACTTATATTTGATTAATGTAACTTTTTCTTTATATGATATATATAGGGAAAAGGATATTATAGTTCTCATTAAGAAGACATTATTTATTACAAAAAAGAAAACAGCACATGTTAAGAACCTTTATAATGTTACTTAACAAGTGCCTAAATCCAACATATTATATAATTAATTCAATCACAAAAATAGAAATCATTATCAGGAAGGGAAATACATATACTATTACTTAAACACAAGTTGAGGGACAAAGGTTAATTTTGAGAAGAGTCCCCCATGCATGCAGTCGTGTGAATGGGAAATTAATCTTGATCAACCTCATTTTTTTCACTTAAAACCAAAGAAAAAACCAACTGATTGATAATTAATTATAGATTTATTAACTCCATTTTATACGTATCAATAGAATCCGTTAGACTTTTGAGCAGTGTCCCCAACCCCATGGTCCAACTTTGCTTGCTTGCTACCATCCAACTTTAACCCAAAGTGAATGTGAGGGAAATGTGCCCACTGCATATATATATTCATATCAAACGAAACAATCAGTTAGCTGGAAAAACAGTGGTACCAAAGAATACTTAGTACAATCTAACAATTACAATTCCAACTTTTTACGTGTATCAGTATCAGTGTCGTGTTTTCTGTGTCTGTGCTTCATAGTTGATAAGTCAGCTTTACATGCATGTTTGCATTTGTCACTATAATTGCTTAAATAAGAACACCCCTCATTATAAGAACCATTTGAAGATGTTATTATTTGCCCTTTATAAACTCCATGTTCAAATTATAATAGGTGCTAATTGGTTTGTTAGGTAAAGTTGTCTACAAATAATGTGTAAACGACAAAGTTCTCCCTTATTGTGTATCCACACATGTGATGGAAAAATGGACATAGAATTTTCATGCAATCATGTGACACAATGCATATATATGCTAGAAATGGAAACAACGTTAGGAAATAAGTTTGAACTAACGTTTTTGGCTGCTGTGCTAAAAGCTTCCCTGTGACTGATATCTGGATTACTAGCCTTAATTCTTTGTATTTCCTCCCTGGAACCAAAAGATATATACATGAATTAGTCACATATATGTATCACGTAGTACTTTCTTTAGTCTTATATATATGACTAAAAAACAAAAAGAATCATGATCCATTTAATAGGTTTATTTAATGTTTAACTTTTGAATGTTTTTCTAAATATAACACTTGTTTTAAATATTTTCATACCTCCTCATTTGATCAATAAATACATTCCTTTTTATCAAAGTAGAAAGTGAATTAATATATCTTAAAATTTGTGACTATTTTGTATGATTAGAGGGGGAAAACTCCAATATTTTCTAGTACATGGATGGGACCAGAAGTTATATTTATAGTATCTATAACTATAAGCACTAGCTAGGTTGAAACTAGGCATACATTTTTTTTCCTTTAAAATTATGCTATCAATTTCCAACTGTATTAAAAAATTCACTCTCTATTTCTATCGTTTTGAATACATGGGCTGTGATTTAGAGGATATTTGTACTACTATTGAGTTGTTGATTCTGTCTCTACAATATTTAAACATTTATAGTTTCATCGAAGTTCACGGTTTGGTATTGAAATTTTGATATTTTTATCTGTTTAATTGAAAATAAAAAAATATATAATTAGTAAATATATTATAACCAGGTTAGTATAATCTGATTTAAGGTTGAAGATGACATGACTGAAAGATTTTGTTGTTGTAAGCCTTCAAACTTAACAAATTAATTCCATAAAAAGAGTAAGAAATTCATTAATGCATGTGAAACAAAGAAATTTTTTGTCAGGAAAATTTGATAGTAAATTATTAGATGTCTACAATTATTAGTTCGTCATGGAAGTGAGTTCATATCCATGCTCCGGATTTTGCAATTTCTCTAGTTGATTGAGAGCTACACAATTGGGTTGACATTTAAAGGTATGTTGGCAAGTAAGCTGCCCTCCTTTTGTTTTGTGTAGAAATTGATGTTTATTTCTCTCTAGTTTGTTCTCTCCGAAAGAATGATAAAGCTTGCGCTTATGTTGTATCGTGTATTTTTACCTATTTTTCTCTTGCATTTTAATATAATGATTTGTTTTTCTATTAAACAAACAAATATTAAAAATCATAATAAATTAATTACATTAAAATTAGTGAATTACAAGTGAATATTTTTATTTGGAGACAAATCATTGTAGTGTCAATATTCAAGATTTTTAAGGGTACCCAAATCCTCACCATTAAAAAACTAAATTTCAAAATATTGAGTAATTTAGAAACTTATTTTTTAAATAAACAAAGATATTTTACGTTTGTTTGTCAAAATAAAATTTCTTGTTTTAAAAAATAAAATACTTATTAACAGTAAATTGTATAAAAATATTTCAAAATAGTTTTTCAATTTTTTTTCTAGAGAGTTGTCTAGTATAAACCCTCAAATAGATCTATAAACAAAGCTATTTTATGTTTGTTTATCGTAATAAAAATTTCTTGTTTTTAAATATAAAATACTTAAAAACATGGTATAAAAAAATTATTCAAAAATAGTTTTTCTAGAGGGTTGTCTAATATAAAATTGATAAATCCTCAAATTGATCTAAAGATAAAGGGATGTAATATTGTATCATTTTTAAATAAAAAAAATTGAAACGCTCTACCTTTAGTTCCATTTTTTAGAGGTCCATATTAAATGTAGCTTACAGTAATTTAATTATAATATGATACAAAATTTAAACTTTTTATTTGCTGAAAATTCATATTACAAGGATTTAAATTTGTATATAATTGTTTGTCTTTCTTAATTAATATGATTTTTATATTACATTCAATAATTTTCTTGAATCATGAATAACGTCCCATCAGCTTTATGATTCAATTAGTTTTTATTAGAGCGTTAACATCAAACTTTATTAAACTATATACATTAGTTTGAAGATGCCATGTTATTGATCATGAAATTGAAAATTAGAAAATGTTACTTACTTAATGAAGCGATTATAAGCAGAAGGTACACGTTGTCTCTTCTCAGGAGCTGTGTTAACAATAAGATTATAGAATTATTAAAAAAAATATAGAATTAATGTAAATATTAACACAATAAATAAACAATTTAAATAACAATAAATATGATTTACTTTAAGGACCAAAATCAAGTAGGGCTAGAATATTTAACAACAGGCCCATGAGTTGGGCAGATTACTGGAACTGTAGGGCAAATTGATTCCACTAAAATGGTATTGAAGTACCACTACCAATATGAATCATCATGAGCTGTTATAATGAGTGAGCTAAAAAATCTATCTTGAAATAGTACATGTGTTTTTATAAGTAAACAAGTACTATATATTTTTTAAATTCCTCAACCCATGTCAATTAATTATCATTTGAGTGGCCATAATAAACACTTTTTTTGAAACTAATTTGCACATGTATATTGGTATACTTCTAGGGCACAACATGATTGCAATAAATTAAGAATGGGTTAATTTTATGATGTAATGTCACCATCTAGTTGGGGACACTTAAATCATGATGTGAAGATAATAGACCAATTTGGGATAGCTTTGTACTCAAAGAAAGTGGATACACAAAGAGATGAACGCCCACTCTTGTGAAAAATTACTCAGTTTTTTTTAGGACAAGTGGCCTCAATCATGACCTTGTTCTTGCTGGCTAACATTCATTAACTTCTGCCAGTTGTGGTGTAACTAGTCTGAAATTTTTTGTCCTTCAAGGCTCTAAAGAACTAGGCAGGCCTTTTAACGAAAATTGTTCAGTCTGTGGCCTAATTTGCTATGTACTCAATTTCTGTATCATAGAGTGACTCAGCACACTGAGGACTTATTATTTTATATAATTTAGAATTAGGTTAGTTAGAGATAGAGAATGATAACTTCAATGAGTAAAAAAATGTTTTTAACACTAGCAACAAAATTAAAGATAAATATTATATTGGATAATTTTTCAGACAAAAACTGAAAATGGTCTTCAGTTATTGTAGAAATTTTTGAGTTGAAGACAAAATTAGGAGGGAAATACTCACGACGAATGGGAGGAGTCCTAGGTTGCTCGTGAGGCTGAAAAGCTTTGCATTTTGAAGAAGATGAAGATGATGATCCTACAACTTCCTTCCTGCTAATTGGTTCTTGATGACCGCTTACAAGCTGCTGTTTCTGTAACTTAGATTATAAGAGAGAATAAACACACATGCACCAACACATATGTAGTCTAATTCTGTTCCTTTTTAATAAAAGTAAATTTTATTTTTTGTTCGTAACTCAAACATAATTTAGGATTTTTATATTAGTGTTTGAGTTACGAACAAAGACTGTTTTGGTGTCCTAACTCAAACCGGTGAATTTCTCTCTTGGAGACAAATATATTAGTCTTGTTAAATATCCATGGAAGGAAAAAAAAGCTCAAACTAAAAGATAAAAAAGCAGCTGAAAATGAAACACCTGAGGATCTTGTTGAGGTGGAAAAGATTGAAGTGATGCTCCCATGTTAACCGAAAGCAAATTGGCACAATGCCCACATCTAACTGTCACTATAGTCAGCAAGCTACTGCATGGAACACTTACCTGCAATCATATATACACATTTTAGAATAATACAAATCAAACCATTGTTATCATTATATATCACATCACCCTTCAAGTTTCACTAGTACTATAGTATAATCTAGCTACCATAAACTAAAATATGTTGAATAAAAAACCTATAATCCAAAATCTGTCATAATTAATACCAGGAACAGAAAGAAAGCTACAAGGCTATATAGTCATATCTCTATCCTCTAAATTGGGAATCTCAATGCTTTAAATTCATAGTTTAGTTTGGACCATCATCCATCAGTTTCTTCTCATAACATATGCAAATATTTGTTTATAGAATTTATAAAAACTATCACATTCCAAAACCCTTCTAAGTACCATCTTTGAAAGCTATTGTAGCTAACAAGAGTTGATGAAAAATTGAAAAATATAAAGACTTGGTAGGTTTGTTTTAAAGAGAAAAACAGAAGAAGACAAATAAGGTTGAAACTTGAGAGAGAGAATGAAAGAGAGAGAGAGAGTGTTTGTGTGTGTGTGAATGTGTACAGTAGATGTATAGGAAGAAGTGTGGAAGCATAGAATAGGATCTGACAAATTAAATTGGTTAGATTCAAAAGTTAGCACTCTCACAATGGTGCGCATCACTTTTCATATATCTGACACTGCAAGGTAAGTATGATAAAAGATAGAAATTCTGAAGAGCTCATATTAAGGAGGAAAGAGAGTGATGAAAATGACATGACTTGAACAGAAAAAATCATAAAGCTATAGACAGATCAAAGATTTATAGGGCTATGAATAAAGAAAACCTGATTGATTCATCATAATCATGAATCAAACAAGATTAATTTTCAGCAGAGAAAGAAAGACACTGCTTTTCTTAAAAGGAGTAATTTCAGCAGAGATGAGAAAAGAGAGAAAATTCAAAAATAAAGAGATTTTTTCTGGTGTTTGGAATGGATTTGTCTTGACTTGAATAATAACAGATCCTCACAACATGTCTGAAATTGTGAAAAGAAATTGATCATCAAAAATGACCATTCACTGCCAAAATCATAGATGAACAGATTACCAACCAACTTTGACAGACATCACTTATCAGAGAAAGGGTTTTCTTTTTCAGATTTCAATATTTCATAAATAAATTATTAAATAAATTAAAATGTTAATTTTAGCATATGAGATCACATGATACTATATATTATTCTGAAAAATCAAATAAATATGTATCAGAAGGGAAAGGGAATCATATATATTAGAATGAACCCTAATATACCTGTAACCCTATACCTATCCATTCATAGCCCTCAATTTATGCATTTTTATTCTATCAAACACCTTGGAATTGCTTCATTCAACTTTATTTATATACAATTTCTTTATTACTCCTCAAATTATCATCAAATTTTCATCATATATAACTGAAATTCTCAGCATAAAAGTGGTTTTTCTCATAAAATATAGTAAAATAAGAGTTAATTTTATATATTTCTTTGGTTAAGATAAAAAAAAAAGAGATAAAGTTAAGACAAATTAGATGATGAAAAGATGTAAGAAGGTTAGAAAAACCAAGAGAATTCAGAGCTGTACCGCAAGAGTAGTGTTGCAGAAGTTGCAGTGAACATAGCAAACACGTTCATTTGCCATCACATCCATTGACATTTTTTTGTGTGCTTAGTGTAGATTTATAAGCAGAGATGGATCAGAGAGGAAAGAAATTGTTCACTGAAATAAATTGAACAAGGTAGATCAAGGATTTATAGAATAGCAAGAAGAATATTTATTATTAAGACAAAGAATCATAAATGTTGTTAAATTTATAAAAATAAAATTAATAATATTTTTTTTAATAAAATAAATTAAGATAGAGATAGAAAGAGAGAGAGAGTTAGAGAGAGAGGGTTTGTACAAAGGAAAATGTGAATGGTTACTTGGTTAGGATGGGACTAGACTGGTCGGGGAAAATAAGTAGAGAGGGAAATTATGATTATAAGTGGGTTATGAAAAGATTGATTATGGGAAAACTGATGGGAGTGTGCGCGTGAGGAAGATGAGAGTGGGGGAGGATTGGGAAGGGATTGGTGTTGTTATGATTGAGAAAATGAGTGGGTGGGAGTGACCCATCTCTCACTCTAACCTTACTGGATTTCTGTAGCGGACGAGGGGGGCGAGATATTAATGCATAGAATGTTTAGGGATCGGAGGTTTTTAGAGATTAATTAATTATAGTATGTATGTACTAGTCTACACTACTACTACTATTAGGTGTGTAAGACTATGAATTGAGTTTTTTAAATGTATTCTTCACAAAAAAAAAAAAGAAGATTTTTTTTATAAATGATGGAGTTTTTTTTTTTTAAGATAACAACTCTTTGACACAAATATATACGGTATTCATGTTTTTAAATTATATGTATTTCTGGCGGTGGATTAATTGCTGGTCAACAGTACTGAGAGAGAAGCTATAGAAAAATGTAGCTTTGAAAAATTATAATATAAACATCATTGAGACATAATAAATTCATTGTTAATATATAATCAAACAAGAAAAAAAATCAAGAGATCAATGTTCAAATAATTTAGCATATCATTATATTTGGGTGATGAAAATAATGATTTAAAATGAAATGTTTTTGTAATATTGATTATGTTTGAAAATGAATTGAAAATATATAATTTATTAATAAGAACACCATTTCTCCGAAAATATATAATTGACTAGTTCTTCGTCTCTTCTAAAACACAACATATTTTATTGAGTGTTCTTTTTATTAAAACTGTTAAGGATGTGAATATAAAGTTTAACATGACTACAAGTTAAAAAATAATTTTTAGTTTTTTATAAGCCGTACATGTTTCAGACTTTTTTATTGCTATACCTATTGACGAATTAGACCAACATATGTTACTGCTAGAGTATTGTACTATCCCAAGATACCACCTTATGATTCATTTACTTACTATTAATGAGGTTTGTTCTATTTGTCGTAAGGCGTGTTTGATTACATTTGGAAAACATGCGATTTATTGTATGAAGCTTTTGAGCTATAATTACCAACATGGCCTTGTTAGGAATGTCTTGTTTATTATTTCAATGGGCTGGAGTATTTGTGATGAAAGAGGCGTTTAAGAATTTCTTGACTAACTCTCATGAGGGGAGACTGACACTTAAGTCAGCAGATGATCTGGTGTACGAGTGGGTAGGAGGAAAACATGTTTGTGTGGACTTGACTAAAATTTATCTAGTGGTGGGGTAGATGGTTGGTGGTTTTATTGTGGGACATACGGTTCTTAAAAGCTGCTTCAAGTAAAGTGGTCAAAATGAAAAAGTGTATTCAACATGTTTTCATTGTATTTGTTTTTGAACTTTTGGTTTCATAGCACAAGAAGCAATTGATCCTTTATCGACAGTCCAAAGGCGTATAAATAACAATGTTGTATTTTTTGGTTTATCAATGTAATTTTTAAGAAGACTCATTTTACCGTTCAAAAAGGACAAGCTGAGTAGTTTGTTTCTTGTTTGTCTTCTATTCTTAAATAAATTAATTTACCAATACAATTTAAATATTTTAAATATTTGATAAAAAAATTTAGATATATTTACATATAAATAAATTGAACACTAAATTTTAGTATAAATATTAAATATAAATTATAAAATTATAAATTATAATTTCAAATATATTTAATTTTAGATAATAATTAAATAATCAAATACATCAAATTTTATTTTACACTTGTACAATTATTTATCTCTAAAATTATAAATACATAAAGAAGAATACAAATTACTTGTCCTCAAAATATTTAAGCCATTATCTTCTTGATGGCTACTAGAATAGATTGAAATCAAATGATATAAAATTTTAAAATTAATTTAATTTTAAATAAATATTTTTTAAAATTTAAATCACCTAATTTTAATCTATTAATCATTTAATGCAAAAATATTTAAATAAAATAAAAAAATCATAAATTCAAATTCAATCATAAACATCCAACACTGTTAAATATTGTTAAATTTTCTTAAGAAAGCATTTTGATATTCAATGTAATTTTCTACTAAGCGACTACTATATATAGTTGTGGAGTATCTAAAAGTAATCTATTAGTCATATACATTTTGGCGGCATGGATGTAGGATTTTTTCCATACTAAATAAAGCTGTCATAAAAATGATCACTCATAATTATTGTGTTTGTAAAAGATAGAGTATTAATTTGTTCGCTAGATTTAGTAACCGCTTTCTTCTTTTCAAAGGATTAAAGACCTTTTTCAAGTCTTGTCTGACCCTAAATATGGGCTACGCAATCTATGATCAAGTTCAAGAAATTCTAAGACGTTGAGTACTAAATCAAGCTGTCTAAATCATCTTATTCTAAAGCTCTAAATGCTAATTACGTAGTAAGTCAACAAAGTGTAGTAATAAGGATTCTTATTGTTTTCTATTATTTCTGACGTGGGAAGGGTTGGGAAATAAATGATAAAGATGGGAAATTAGGTTTTGTCCATTTATGTGTCTCTGGGTTATCTATTGCGGTGTACTATTTGCAAAGTGAATAGACATCTTCCGATACACATTTCATGTCCTTAACCCTATAAACGTCTTACACGTGGGTTTTATTATCATTATTTAGGGTTTTCTTTCTTTTGGCTTTTTATTTTCATTTCACTTGTTTCAAATAATTGTAAAGATAATGAATTAATGGAATCCTAGGTTTTATTTTTAAATAAACACTTTTAAAAACATTCAAAATATTTTGTTAAAAAAAATATTTTCTAAAATATAACACTTAAAAAAAATAATAGAAAAATCAAATTCATAGTTAAGAAGATGAACCAAAAAAAGTTACAAAGTACAAAATTATCTAAGAGCAACATATATATTAGGAAAACACCAATTCATCTATGACTACAAACTAGGGCGGAAAAACAAACACACAAAAAAAGAAAAAAAATCAAAACTATTTAACCAACACTCAAGAGGAAAAAATACTGACCCAACAACTTGTGAATCTTATTCTAAATTCTTAGGCCAAAACGAACCTTCGAAGAGAGTAAGCTGCAAGAAGGTAGATATGGATACCTGCACAAAATAAAACAAACATGGGCGTAGCTTGACACCCAACACACCTCTAAATGCCCAACCACTTTCATTCTCAATCAACTAAAGAAATGGCAAAACCCAAAGCATGGGCATGAATGAACTTCCAAGTTAAACTAATAATCATATACATCAAATGATTAATCGTCAAGCTTTCCCTACCAAAGATAACTTTGTTCAGCGTTTTTCAAATAATCCAGACCACGAAATAGATCGAGACCAAAACCATGAAACAACTCAAAAATCCCTAAAATCGAGTGTGGTAGAGGCCTCTGCCACCCCACCCAATTTATCTGTATACCAGATGGCAAAAGCAACCTCATACAAAACAAAAACATGGCAAGCCGACTCCACCTGTGTAACACCCTAGTTTCCATCTAATTATTTAGTTATATTATTCGAAGTGTTTATAGGATTATATGTGTTTTAACTGAAATAATTGTAAAATTCTTGCACTTACAACAGATGTCCTAATAACACACATTGTCAAGACAAATATTATAACATTTGCTGACTTACAACACACTTATCAAAACTAAAAGAAAATGACAGAATGATAAATAACACAATGAATTGTTAACCCAGTTCAGTGCAACAACACATAATCTGGGGGCTACTAAGCCAAGAATAAAATCCACTATTAGTAGTACTAGTTCAAAGTCTAAACAGTGTCAGCTTACAATTTATCGCCTAATCCCCATCTAGTGCTTCTGCCTAGAAATCGACATCTAGACTTGGGAATTCGACATCCTACTTCCAATCACTGCAGTGATAAAACAGTCAAATACCCTATGACCTAAGGAACCAAATAGAAAGATTACACTTTCCAATAAAAAAAATACTTAGTTAAGCACCCTAACTAAGAACAATATTTGATCTTACTTAAAAGTTTTGATCAAGAACAATACTCAACTGTCTTGCTTAAAAGCTTCAAGAGTGAGAACACACGTCCACCTCAATGTATCAGAAGATATATGAGTGACACAAAGAACAGATGTAACACCCGTTTTATTTCAATTATTTATTCTATGGTGTGTTTTGTGAATTATTTGATAATTATGATATTATTTGGTATTATGTTATTTTGTTAGATAATTAGTAGTAATAACATGATGATATTATTAGTATTGGGCTTAACTTAGAGTTAGTAGTAGCATTTGGGAGGTGTTAATTTAAGCCCATTAGCAATAATAAGAAGTTAGTAAGAATGTCAAAACAAGAGAAATTTGGGAAAAGAAAGTTAGAGGTGAAATTTTGTGAAAGAAGAAGAGAGAAAGCTAGGGCAAATCCCATTAGAGGCTTGGAGTTGTCTTCAATCCAAACCAGATAAGGGTGGGATTCTTTCATTATAAGGGTTTGTATGATGATAGGTTATAGTGGGGATTTGATTCTATGCTTTAATATCCATGTTTGTGTGAGAATTGCAATTTTGATGTTGTTGATGAATGCTGAAATTGATGAATGATTGGGTAATGTTGTGTGTATGATTTGTGTACAATCTCTATTCTTCAATTTCATAGATTTAGAAATGTTAGGGTTTATGCTAGATTCATGAGATTTGTGCTTTCAAACATGTTTTTAGTATAAAATGTTGATAATAGATGCTAAATACTGGTTGTAGATGCTATTTCTCATTGTATGAAAGTGATTTTGAGTGGTAGAATAACCATTTCGCAGAACTGAGTTCTCTGCAATTTTTCTGCATTCTTGCGAGTCCGCTAAGCGAAGTCTGGGAGCAAATTCAGAAAATCGCGATTCCGTTAAGCGAACTTGGCCCGCTAAGCGAGACTGTGAAAGTTGAACATTTCTGTTTTTAGTTGTAGCTAGCGCGCTGGGAGGCCGCTGAACAAACTTTGCTGTGTGAAATTTTATGAAACTTCTTTATGACATAACTTTTGATCCGTAACCCCTTTCTATGCGCCGTTTGAAGCGTTAGGAAGCCAATGTTATTATCTATGTGATAGGATAGGATTGGTTGACACTTATTGAATTAATTATGATGTTGTTGTGTGAATAGCATGTAATTAATGTATATGTGAGTTACGAATCAATGAATTATGAATAACAATTGTTGATATGTGATGTGACTGGCGAGTTGTGAATTACTATAATAGTAATGACGTTGTTGTGCCAGAGACCATTGGTATCTGAGTTGGAGGTTAATGCTCGTTGATATTAGCTGATGTTGTTGCATGTCTTGAATGTTGTGTTTCGTGAATGTTGCATCATTGAGTCGCATATCATAGCATGTTTATGTTGGCCTAAAAATGGAAAACACAATGGCCTGAAAATGGCAAACACGATGGCATGTATTGGCGAATTTTCTAAGATGGAGCTAATGCTCACCATGATGGCCTGGATTGACAATTTCTAAGTTGGGAGTTCTGCTCCGTTTTTGAGATGGGAGTTCTGCTCCAAATGGTACCACATGCATATGCATAGTATTGAGTCGCATATTAAGTTGCATTTCGAATCATTGTGATGATGAAATGGTTGTTATGATGTGTTGATGACATAGTTGTGAATATGAATTTGTTTTTATGATTGATTGATAACATTGTTGTTGTGATGAAAGTTGCATTGCGTTGAGAAGTGGTGAATTGCGTATGATCTTATTTTCTCTATAATTGTTATCATACGTTTCTTTATAATGTTTGATATCTCACCTCTTCTGTTTGAATGTTACCATCTGTTGGTAACGTGCAGGTAACGATGAGGAGTATCTGTTACCGTTATTAGCTTGAGTTGGTGTCTTTTGCTCTGATACGTAACACTCGGGGAGGAATTTGACGCTTGTTTTGTTTTGTTATGTTAAGTTGAAATCTTGAATGGTTTATGGAGAAGTTTATTTCTTGTTGTTTTCAAGTTAGACAAAGATGCTATCATTTGAAGTTTATGAGTTGTGAATTCCGCTGCATTGTCTTATTAAAGTTGATTTGGTTTGAAGACTAATTATTCTTTATGAGTTCTCCCTATTATATGTGTTATGTATCTTTTATAATGAGATTTTATGTGGTTGTTTTAAAGTTGAAATGTAATACCTCATGTTGTTTGGAACTTTTGCACTCTGATTTTTATTATAAACGTTTAGTAGATTTGGGGTGTTACAACAAAACACACGAAGAACTTGAGAGACTCCCAAAACAACAACTCTTGTTGCACCCACGGTTTTCCTTGTGTGAATGCTTCGCAAACTAGGTTCTTAAGTTCCATTATATAGACTCTTGCAGAATGGGATTGGACTTTAAAGTAAATCCAATATTCTCTTTTCTTAAAACAGCTGAAAGATCTTTACACATAATAGAAACAAATCAAATCAAATCTTAGTTTTCCAATAGAAATCTTGAAGATTATTTTTCTAAAAACAGAGACTAATATGCATTTGTCCTAATCATCCATTGATTGCATGCGCCTGTAATGAATATCTGAATATTCCACATTCTTATATTTTCAATAAAATCTTTCAAGGTTTAAAAACTAGTCTAAACTGTCAGGATGTTCTGGTGTAGGATATCAAAATATTTGGCAGAACATCTGTCAAAACACATAACAGCCGAACCTGTTATGACAACAGAACAAGATGTTTCAACATCTTTCTCAACATCAATTAAGAACTATGTTTGAGCACAATTATGCCAATTACAAAAACCATTGAAATAACAATTTCATTCTTTGGCAAATTTTGGTTAAAACAACCAAAGGATAGTTAATTCCTGGAGATAAAATACATTTACACGATAACATGCAAATTTAAACACAAACTAAATATATATCAGAGATGCACAACAGTTACACAAAAGTCCTCTTCTTCAAAATTTTTGGAAGTATTTATCCGGGAATTTATCGTGTCCACGGAGATTAGTGCTACCGAACTGCCATTCAACAGTTTCCGCAATTATGAGTTTGGATTGAATTGTTAAAGATAAAAACGGAAAAGTAAATATTAACAAAAAAAGAATTCATTCTTTAGAGAGAAGACATTTATCAAGCATGCATATAATCTACTTATCACAAATTTAAACATATGGACCAGTTGCACTCAACCTACAATACTCATCAAAATCATCAAGCATCACTCACACTTTAAGTCATTTCTAACCCAAAGTAGAGAGAACTACTATATCATATCAGCGACGATCTCTCAACCAACCTCAACAACACATCAGACATCCATATCATTTGTATCGATGATCTCTCAACCAACACAACTAACACAGAAGCATTAAGCTTCGACACCCATAAAGATTATTAGCTCTAAATATATCTCTAAAATCTAGAAACTAATAGATATTCATCCCTAATCAAGATTTGTGAGGTATATGACTATAACAATCCAAATCCAAACATAAATGCAAAAAGATTAAGGAAGACATCAATAATGATTTGTAAAGAAATATATTATACAACACCATGATCAATACATATACATATGTTTAAAGTAAATGGGAAAACATACCCAACAAAATAGAGTATACAAAGAGAAGAGAAGAAGAGGAACCAAACATTTCTTGGTTTGTCAACACCAATCGATGAGAAATTCGACCTCCGATCATTAAGATGCAACCCCATTTGATGTTTCTAAGCCTCTCTCTACCAAAAAATAAGGTTGATGGAGTTGGGAACAAATACCCAAAAATATTACCTAAAAAATTTTTTTGGCTCTTAAAACGTATTTATGTCCTGCCAGATTCGCCGGGCGAGCCTGTCATTCGTCGAGCGAATGACACCAGTAGCGACCTGCATAAATTTCACACTATTTCGGCCATAACTTGAGTCAATCACATCACATTATAACATTGGACATCTTCCATTCATGTTATAATGATACATACATCCTAATGCAATGCAACTACGTGCATGTGGTACCAATTCGTGGGATTAACCCATCTCACCGATCCACCATCGTCAAGGATACGGCTACTTCCACTCACTAATTTCGTACAATGGGAATTAGCTACCGCTGATCCAACACCACCAGGAACAGCCACAATTATGATTATGTATGCATGCATCACCTTAAGCATGCTAATCATCAACATCAGACAATATGAACAGTCATTATCATAAATTCATAATTCAACACCAAACAACAATCATGGATAATGTATTCACACCTCAACATAATCCAACAATTACATTAAGTAATTCACACCGAATAACACATTTCATCATACACATGTTATCATAACATATTCACATTGTCACTTTAACCAATTCATGCACACAAGGTACGAATACAACACCAAAGACTTTAAATCGAGGTATTTAAAATAAAGTCATCTACTGTCCAACACCATTTGAGTTTAAAGAATATTTCGTTAGCTTAACGACGCTCAAAATGGCGCTTAAAACGAATTTACGGTTTGAAAGTTATAAGTTTTAGAAAATGTTATTTTTTTTTAAATTGCTACAGTGTAACCGGTTACCAAAATGGTGTAACCGATTACACCCACAAAAATCACAATTTTTTACCAAAAATGCTTTAGTGTAACCGGTTACGAAAAATAGTGTAACCGGTTACATTTGACGTAACCTATTCGCTATTATTTGAAAACAGTTGTAATCGGTTACGGTAACCGATTACGAGCTCGAAAATGACATTTTTTGAAAATAACACTCAGTGTAATCGGTTACTGTAACCGGTTACACCCCCTACAGCAGAAAACAAGTTTGACGGCAACTCAGCACATTCCAAACATTTTCAGTCATCAAACACCATCATAACACACTACAATTCATTTTTAACACCATTCATCATTCATAACAATCAATTGCATCATATATCATGAATTGAACCTAAAAGTTTCAATACCCCAAACCTAACCTATATCCCAATTGAAACAAATAGCATACAATCAAACTATCACCTATGAACCGATAATAGAAATTAATTGGAAGAGTCCCCCCTTACCTCAAGTTTGATCTTGGGTTCTTCCTCTTCTTCACACTTTCACACCTCTTCGGCTTTCACGTTCTCTGCTTCTTTCTCTTCTTTTGCCCTTTGCTTTCTATTTCTCAATTTTTCCTCCTTCGCTTATTTTATGAAAAACAAAATTCACTTTAGTAAGGGCCTACCACTTAGCACCTCCCTTTTACTAATCACAACACTGGCCCAATAACCTCATTTTCCATAATTCTCCAATAAATCCAATAAAATGCCAAATAATTCCAATAAATAATTTAATTTCAATTTAAATTAATTAAGGAAAATATGGGGTGATACAGAATACCTTAACGTATGAAGCACGAGATTCACGGCTAATGGGAAAGAAGAAGACAAAAAATAGGTGCTAGAGTTTCACCGTGAAAGAAATGAAGCTACTGTCAATAAGTGAGAATTAATTCGCTTATATATGGATAATTATTTGACAACGCTTATCTACCAACCATATTGATAAGTATTTATTTATTATAAATATATCACAACGGTGGAACGTACCAACCGTAGTCATTAAAGGACTAATATATATGATGGAGCTGAGGTTCGAACCCATGAAAGCTTGATGGTTTTACCACGGTTGGCTGCTCGATCGTTGTTATATATAATTAAATTTTTTATTAAAAAAAAAAATAATATGGTAGCGCCTTATTTTAGAGATGACACCACGGTGTAGTGAAGAACCGTGGTGACAATGGCGTTGTTGTTAATGCGTTTTGTAGTAGTGTCATGGTTTCAACCTACCAAAAGGTAGCTTATTAGACTAGCTTTCTAATGTATCCGACCTCCCATCAATCAGAATCACAAATCCCCATTTTATAGTGGAAATATGAAAAATATTACTTTTCTCCACGCTGTTATTCTCGCTTAGTGAGCCAGAGTGAGTCAAGACAGTTGAATAAGTTTTTTTCTTTTTCATGCTTTTAATAAAAATCACACGATATTTTTATTCTGGTTCGTTTGAAACTCAAACTACTCCAGTCCACCCGCCAAGGTGATTTGCCTCTCTCAATGAGGACTTAATCCATTATAACCAAACTTGATTACAACTGCACAACCAACTGGTGTGACTAACAATTTTGCACGAGCCAACTGTTGGTGACTAACAACCTTGCACAAGCCAACTGCTTTGTGACTAACAACCTCTAAGACTAAACTAGTCCTAGCCCTCTCGAGAATTCTGACCCAACTGGTCTCTCAAGGAACAGTTACACAGTAACCTCTAACAATAGTGTATTACATGCTTCTTAATAAGCTTTATCACAGTTGTGATATTTCACTAAGGTTTAAGCGCTACATTATTCCAACCCCACATTCTATGAAGAAATTATCTTCTATTTATAGCCTTGAATATGTCTGTTGCTGTCTTGGAAATGATAAAACATTTAATTGCTTGTCAGCTTATCCTTTACGTTTCCATAGAACCTCGAGATTTGTTTCATTTAAGTGCTTCAGCCGTCATGTAATCATTATGTCTCTAACGGTATCTTAATGCAGTATTAGAACTTTGTGCTTTTGCTTTTCTTCAACTTCTGTCCTGATTATTTGAAGACATCTTCTAACAGAATATTTCTACAGCGGTTGGTGCATATAGAAGTTACTTTATGAGTAGAACTTCAGAACTTCAACTTGCTTTATTTCTTCTTATTAGAGTTTGCTTCAGCGTGCGTATTCAGAAGTTTCCTTAGCTCTAGAACTTCTTATACTTCATCTGCTCAGCATAAGTTAATATTTCACGTTCTATCAAGCATGAGTCAGAACATCATCTGAAATACAAGCATACACATCAGAGTATCAGATTAACTTATACAAAATTTATTTCCTTGTTATCATCAAAACCAAATTATGTTCTAACAATCTCCCCCTTTTTGATGATGACAAAAACATTTATATTTTTATAAATAAATTTTGTATATGTGTGAAACTCTCCCCCTGAAATAGGTAATCTCCCCCTAAACTAATTAATCTCCCCTTTAAATAAATACTGAAAAGAATAAGTACGAAGTAGAACTTCCCTGAGTTTGTACTTCCAGAACTTCTTTCATAGTTTCGTTCAGAGCTTTGAGGATTTTTCTTTCAAAGCTTCCTTTGTAACTTCCTTTTACTTTTCAGAGCTTTCTTTGCCAATATTGTTGTTCTGACCAGTTTCCAAAGTGTTTTCCTTCTGGATCTTTCTCTGACACGGTTAAGTGTTTGCACCCAGAGCCATGCTCTGATACCAATTGAAAGTGGAGAAAAACACTTAGAAAGGGGGGTTTAATAAGTTTTTTCTTTTACTTGCTTTTAATAAAAATCACACAATATTTTTATTCTGGTTCGTTTGAAACTTAAACTACTCCAGTCCACCCGCCAAGGTGATTTGCCTATCTCAACGAGGACTTAATCCACTATAACCAAACTTAATTACAACTGCAGAATCAACTGGTGTGACTAACAACTTTGCACGAGCCAACTGCTAGTGACTAACAATCTTGCACAAGCCAACTGCTTTGTGACTAACAACCTCTAAGACTAAACTTATACTAGCCCTCTCGAGAATTCTGACCCAAGTGGTCTCTCAAGGAACAGTTACAAAGTAACCTCTAACAATAGTGTATTACATGCTTCTTAATAAGCTTTATCACAACTGTGATATTTCACTATGGTTTAAGCGCTACATTATTCCAACCCCACATTCTATGAAGAAATGATCTTCTATTTATAGCCTTGAATATGTCTGTTGCTGTCTTGGAAATGATAACACATTTAATTGCTTGTCTGCTTATCCTTTATGTTTCCAATGAACCTCGAGCTTTGTTTCATTTAAGTGTGAAAATTCTAGTAACACACGATAAATGTTGTATCGGATGTTATGAGATCCACTTCAGAACTGATAATAAAATTTAGCAAAGAGTAAACAAAAATAGTAAGGAACGCAAGAGATTGTTTACCCAGTTCAGTGTGAAACAACACCTACTCTGGGGGCTACCAAGCCAGGGAGGAAATCCACTATAAGCAGTATTAATTCAGAGCTAAACTACCCGTTTACAACTCTTCACTTAAGACCTACCCAATGCAATTTCAATATAGTGCTAGACCTGAGTTCCTACTCACTCCCCCTCAATCACAGCAGTGATAACAAACAGAAAAACTATGGAAAGCAAATTGAATACACACTTCAAACAAATCTTAATCTTGCATAAAAGCTTCAATCAAGAGACACAGCACTCGTGCTTAAAAGCTTTGAGTGACACAACAAATTACATCTCAAAACACCCTATTCCAATACAATCATCAAGGTGACAATTGCTTGGATTACAAGAAAACACTAACACAAACACACATGAAAATAAACCATAATGCACAGAATTCTTCACGCGAAAATCTCTGCCTCTGAAAGTAGGATTAACAATCTTCTTATAGGCAGCACTTGGGCCTTCCAAACCTAAATTAGGGTTAACCAAATTAACCTAATTTCCACATAATCAGGGTGTTCACACATATGTTGTAGACGAGATAATTTAGCGCAAACCACACAGAACAGAATATAAAGTTTCCTAAATTGTATCTTGAGATAGATAAGGAAACATAACAGCTAAACATAACAGCCACTACTGTCAAATACTGATGTCATGACATCGAGCATGACATCCAACAAAAACCTATATTAGCTCAATCATACAACCTTGCAGATCACTACACATAGCGTGTCATGACATTAGTCAAGACATCAAAACACACAGGAATGTTTTACCACAAAATACAGCCAATATAAAAACATCTACAAAGTGCTTCAGCCGTCATGTAATCATTATGTCTCTAACGGTATCTTAATGCAGTATCAAAACTTTGTACTTTTTCTTTTTTTCAACTTCTGTCTTGATTATTTGAAGACATCTTCTAACAAAATATTTCTACAACGGTTGGTGCATACATAAGTTACTTTATGTAGTAGACCTTCATAACTTCAACTTGCTTTATTTCTTCTTATCAGAGTTTGCTTCAGCATGCGCACTCAAAAGTTTCCTTAGCTCTAGAACTTCTTATACTTCATCTGCTCAGCATAAGTTAATATTTCACGTTCTATCAAGCATGAGTCAGAACATCATCTGAAATACAAGCATACACATCAGAGTATCATATTAACTTATATAAAATTTATTTCCTTGTTATCATCAAAACCAAATTATGTTCTAACAACATGTAAAGCATCAAGAACATCATGTAGGACATAAAAGACTCATATATTACACATTTTAACACAAATCCTAATTTCCCCAAAACATGAATTCTTCCCCTAAAGCTAACACTATCTATTAACCCACCTCTTCCAAGTTAGGTTCTTGATGATCCAAGCTTTGATCCTTGCTTCTCCAAGCTTTTCCGCTTTTCTCTTACTTCTCTTCTTTCTCTTCTCTCTTACTAACAAAATAGTAAAATGAATGGAAAAAGGGAGAGTGAGAAATATCTAGGGCAAGTGTTTTGTTTCTAGTAACAAAATAATACTCATTTTGCTACTAACACAATACTCTTTCATTAATAAGCAAACTTTGAGCTAATTGAATCATAATTGATCTCTTATGAGTTCACTAATTACTCTATTTATCCCAATTGATAACAACTGACAACTAATTTAGCACTTAGAAACTCAGTTTGTCCCAATTGACAACAGTTGCAAACAAAAGAGTATCACGAAGGATACGGGGTATTACAGACAATGCACAAAATCACTTCCTCCCCTTTATCTAAGTTGTTGATGTATATTCAATGATCGCTCGTATTTTACATTGGACAAACTGAGAAAGGTTATAACTTTATCCTTTATATAAGTGTGATCCTAAGTTACACCCATGAATTATTTACTCTCACACTTGCAAATATCCATCTTTCTTAAATGTTAAGTTAAGAGTTGAAGTGCTAATCTTTTGTAAATACCCTCATGTAATCATTGAAGAACCATAGCCTATTTACACTGAAAGCCTTCATAAGGAGTCATCATCAACCTTTCATCTACATTATATTCTAGTATGAAAGTCGTGTGTGAGAATCTCCTTTTGTATCTCTCAAGTTCTTCATTGATTTCTTCTATATACGTGATTGCACCATAGCAATATTTTTTGTTATAGCTCTAACAACTATAACTGTTTCATAACCTTTTTTTTAGTTATCTTCTCCAGTGGCCAATTTGAATCCAATTCGTACTCGCATTGCTAATAATGATTTTTGATCAACCATTCAAATTCTTTAATATAATGATTTGTTAGTTATCTCTCCAGTTGGCGAAGAACCTCCTTAACAACAAGATCTCCAAGCTTTAATAGTGATTTCTTAACAGATAGGTCAAGAGCTCAAGAGTTGCCTAGAAGGCATCTCCTTCATTACCATGGTAACAACTCTCTTCATTATGATTCTAGAGGCGTAGACTACAATCATACACCACCAGAAGATCATTCTCCTAGAAGGATGGTTTGGGAGAAAAAAAATTGATAGGATTTTTTTTTTACAGTTTATGTTTTATTATCACTAAAAACACTTTCTCTTCTTCCCTATTTACATAACTCTGAAATTTTATGGTCTTCTTCTCCATTAAGAAAAATATGAAATCTCTAAATTTTTAGGGTCCGTTTGTTTTGGCTTTTTTTTTTAAATGATTTTTATAGTGTTACATAATTTTGGGAAAAAAAATTTACAAAGAAACTTTTTAAAAAAGCTTCAAATAAAAATTTTGTTTAAATAGTTATTCTTAAAATGTGATTTTAGGTATTTCATTTAGTTATGGAAAAAAATCGAATATCAAAATTTCAAAATATCACTTAACTTTGAAGCTATTTCAAATAGATTTTTATAAAAATCATTTTTAAAATACAACTTTTTGAAAAAATTGCAATTTTGACTAAGTTTTGGTCTTTAATAATATATATTTATGTTATAGGATGTCAAAATTAGTGTTTCATTTTAGAAAAAACGAATATAAAAAACTTTTAATATTTTGAAAAATAGTTTTAGAAAATCTATTTTCAAAAATACAAAAAAAAATTTATTTTTTTAAAGCTAAAACAAACAGGCCCTTACTCCTCCAATTTCGTCATGTTTAAACTGAATAGATAGAGATGGTGAATGATGGCTCTCAATTTACGAAGTTTAGATAAATGACGAAGTTTAGAGAAATGACTCAAAAACATAAGTTCTTATTCAACACTCTTATAAAAGATTTTCTTTATATGAAATGCTAACACTCTGAAGGGTAACCTTTCTGTAATTGTCCTTTCCAAATGTATGTGAAATTCATTTTTCACTTGTAATTATATTTATAAAAACCTTGATTAACTTTTTTTTATTCTCTATTTTGATATTATTTGTAAGATGATGAAGCAAATTGTATTTTTTTAAAGTAAAATAGAACTATAGAAGATTGATAGGCAAGGTTAATGGAAAAACTGATTCTTAGGCTATGGACAATATACAAATGAAGATGTTTGAAAAAAAATCAGTTGATGGATAAGTTGAATCTTTAGGAATAAAGATAATTTGATTGCTTGAAATATTCAATCACTAATATACTATTTTAGTCGTATTTAAATTTATGATTTGGCTTATGTTAACTGTAGTCACAATGCATGAATTAGAGAATTAATGAAGTGTCCTAAATATGAAATTTGGCAAATTTGTCCTTTTAGTATATATCATACTTAATGTCAATTCAGCCCTTGTATAAATTCCATCAATATCAATATAGTCCTTGGGATTACTTTACAATGTTACACGTGTACTGATATTGAAACTGTGGTGAGGAGAAATATGAAGAAAAATCATATGTGGTTACATTTACTATATTAACAAGTTTCAGAACGAGATAATTTTGGAAGGGTTTTTGGTTATCATATGTGGTTACATTTACTACATTAACAAGTTTCAGAACGAGATAATTTTGGAAGGGTTTTTGGTTATGATGTTCCATGAAAGGTATGTTGTTCAGTTCTTTTTACGGACTCATTATTTTGACTTTCGCCAACTAGTCTTTTACATCATAACATTTTAACCTATTTTTTCCTTCAAAATTTAACATAAATGATCAAATTGACTTACATAACGGTTTTTGATGGACTGAAATGTAATATTTATTCGACAGGTGATCAAAATGAAGTTAAGGAGTCTCGAGAGTATTTAAGCCTACAAATAAATATGTGAATTTTGGTTCACATGATACAAACCCAACATGAAATTTTAGCAATGGGATTGTTTTAAGGTTGACTGGTGGTACGACTTGTGCTTGAGTTGCTGGTGAGATTGCTATCATTGGTGGTGGTTATTCTTTATATTGATTGATGATTGAAATCAAATCCATCAAAAAATATTATTGCACCTCTCATTCTATAATTCATTAGTTTCTTTTCCATGTAAATGTAAATTAGTTATATTAGTCCCAAACTTTCATACTAATAAGAAACACGACCCTTACATTGTCAAAATATTAAGAAAATCAATCATTGAATTAGTCGCTAAAATTAGTCACTAAAATTATTTATACAATTAATTCCTTGTATAAATGATACTTATTAGATTTTCATCAAAGAATTGACAACTTCCTATGATTATTTTTCTTTTGATTTTATCCTTGACATTATGCACATAACGCACTTACTAGCTTGTAATGATTGTTATTTTTAGAAACGCACAAGTAATAAATTTCTGTTTTGAAGATGACTGAAGAACTGTAAAAGATCATAAAAGAAAGATAACAAAATGACAACTGTAAAGAATAAAACAAAAACATGATAACAACTATTAAATATCAGAATAGATGATATTCAACATGATAAAGATTCCACAATTGTGAAAGTAAATCAATGCACTTAAGCGGTTAAAGATGCAAGTCAGGGTTTGATAGATGATTAATAAAGTCTCAGATAAAAGATAAAGGGAAAACAAATGGAAATATATCAAAAGCCTTGGGACATTTCAAGCATAGTGTCAACACAATGAATGCATCAAACAAAGGCTTAGGAAGGTCGTCTTGATTTAGTAACTAAGTGAAACTATGTAAGTGAAGGTATTTTTCTCATAGAGGTAAATGGCTATAAGTGCACACACACTAAAACCTTTTTAAATGTCTTTGAAAAAGAAATGAATTGAGAAAAATATATAGAAATTGCATAGAGTAAATGAGAGCATTCAAGAAGAACCATAAGACATTTTTAACATATTTAATCGATTAAATTTGCATGTCTTTTAGACGCGAAAGAAACTGAATGCGCTCAGATTCTATGCAATATCACAAATTTCCTTTTTGGGAAATCATAGCCGTTGTTTTTGAATGAGTTAATCAATTGGTTTAATCGATTAACAACAGTTATTTTGGCTTTAATGATTTTTTCCTCTTTTGGGATTTCTCAAGCCTATAAATAGAGAATTTATTATCTATTTCATTTTATCCAAAACTCGATTTGTGTATTGACACACACACACACACATTCTCTCTCTCTCTCTCTCTCTCTCCCTCTCTCTCTCTCTCTCTCTCTCTTAGTTTTTATTTTTCACTTTCTCTCACTAGTTCTTATAATCAAATACTTTTGTGAGGAAAGATCTTTTGTGAGTGAGGTGTCTTTGTAACTATGGATGGGTAGCATTGTATATGTTCTTCCAGAATGTTGTTTATGCATCTTAGATGAACACAATCCATTTAGGGATACAACTATGTGATTGAAAGCTAAACCTGTTTAAAGCTTTGGTTGGGGATTGTATGATTAGTTCCTGATATTTAGTTAGGTTGAAGATCATTAATATTATTGATCTTCCTTTAAGGCTATTATAAAGCCTTGTTCATTGGAAGGATGAAATTTTTCAATATTTATGAAGTTACCATTAGGTTCATGGTTAGCCTGTTTAAAACTATAGGTTAGAAGATAAACCTGTTAAAATCTCAAGAGGTTATTGGTTAACCTGTTAAACCAAAATGAGCTCAGATATTATGTGGAGAGAAGTCTTACCGCTTCAATCTACCGTTGGGAAGGAAGATTAGTCACTTCAGTCTCAATATGTCAATGGGGAAGACGCAAATGATCATATCTTTCATCTTGTATTATCATGATTGTAGGACAACCACCATTTCCTTGTATAAGGAGGTTCGTGAGCTTCACCTACAAGCTCTCAAGTATTTACTAGAAACTCTCAAGATAAATTCTTGGGGAGAGGAGTAGGTCCTTTTGATTTGACTGAACCTCTATAATTTCCTATGTTTTTCTTCTTCCTTTAAAATCTTTAAATTCCACATTTTATTTCAATATTTATCTTCCGCTGCTTGGATATAGAAAAATATTTTTCAAATTCTGATTTAAATCCAGAAAAGTTTTCAAAGTTTTCAAAACCATATTTTTTTCAAACCACTCAATTTATCCCATCTTGTGTGTGAAGTCTCAAGTCCAACAAGTGACATCAGAGCCTAACTCTTGTTGAAAGGAATAATTATCTCAGGAGGAAGATGACTTCTGACACACGATTCTTTTTCAAATAGCATCACCCCTTTTGAAAATTTATTCCTTCTTTTATATACATGAGTTTTCTTCAAATTAAATCTTTTCCTTTATAAACTTTCTCAATGGTTCGTTTTACCCTATTCATCAAATAAATGATGAATGAGTGGAAAAAATTATTTGACCAAAGATAAATTATAAACTTTATTTTTGTTTTACCGCCAAGGAAATGTAGGATATTTTGGAAAAGATATAAGGAGTTTCTCCTAGTATCAATTCAGAGGATATGAACACATCAGGCGAAGAAAAATCTTTTCTTAAAATGTTTAGATCATTGTCACTAACATTTATCTAGAGAATTAAGAATTGGAATATTTATCCAACTCTTAAATCTATAGATAGAAACCTTTATGAATTTTAAGATAATCAAGAGAGAAGGAAATCATAGAAGCCGATGGAATCAAAAGACTAAACTGGAAGATCATCACTTATATCATGTTCCACTCGCGGAGTCCTCATGTTCAAAAAACAACAAAAAGATGAAAGAGTTCTTCATTCAGTTGAACAAAGAAGGAAATATTTTAACCTTGAGGAGAAATGTAAAGAATCGTATTCCAACAAAGAAGATAACATATGCTAAAAAACACCCTACAAGGAAGATAGAAGATAGAAAGAAAAAATTAGAATAACATATTTACTTGTTTTGCAGGAAATACAGTCTAGAACTCTAAAGAAATATCATATGAAGAATAAAGCAGAAGTATACTCTTGTAGTATACATTTTAAGACTTTGATCCCGGAGAACGGACGATGATGACATATGTCAATAGTTATGATCAAAGCAACGCTATTTGAGAATTTCTCAATTTATGATTTGTGATGATCAATAAAGTAAATATGTTTGCGATGGACTTATTTATCTGTTTGTTTACTAACTCTCGCATCTAATGATGTGAGGAGAAGGATACACTATTAAAATATTTTTCCTAAGGAAATTTTATCAAGAATTTTTCTTGATACATATAAAATTATTTGAAGGTTGTAACAATCACTTAATCTGATTAACCCCTTAAAATAATTTTTTTGAACTCTTTTAATATTTCTTTAGTTTTTAGTTTAATTATTTCTAACCGATAAAAATGAAGTTCTTTTAAGTGTGTCTAAGCTTAGGGGTGTTAAAAACAAGAATTAGAGATGTTAAAGAAGCAATAAGGCCCCAAAAAAAACCAAAACACCAAAGAAATCTGGTTGAAAAGATTTAATCAATTAGGCTAATTGGTTAAAGGTGGGCAAAACACATAGTTTAAAACTAAATCCAAATTAGTTTGAGACACATGGAAGATCATATCTAAGCATTAATGAACTTCATACCAAAATATGAAAAAAAATAGAATACAATTAATTCAATCGATTAAAAGACCTAAATAAGGCGACTCTAGATCTATTTTTTTGACAACATGATCTCCTCATCAAGATATCTCGACCCGCACGCTCAAAATGAAAATGAAAATAAAGCGCTTAGTTGAATAAATTCTACCACGACGGATCATTTGACCGTGGTAACATGGGTGTTTTTGTATATCCTTTTTGTAGTAGAAAAGAGAGAAATCATTTAAAAATTTGAGAGAAATACACATAAATAAAACAACTAGAAATAACATGTACTTACTTTAGTGTCGTTTCTTAATTTGAATGTTAATGAAGAAATAATCTTTAATTTTTAGTTTCTTTTCATGCTCATTTATTGATTTTAGCTTAATTAAGAGATAATAGTCATGTTTGGATTTTTTTAAATAATTTTCTTGTTTTGACTCCATAAAAAATATTTCCAACAATTTAATATTTAGGATGATATTTTATTATTTTCCAACTCCTTTGAATATTTTGAGATGATAGAGTTTGTGTATTCTCACCACTTTGATTGTTCTAAAAAAATTGTACTGTTGTTGTCTTCATCATCATATTCCTTTCTTTTATAACCAAAGACATTAAATTCAACAAAAATAACATGCATATTTTCGTTTATAGTTTGAATTTTTAGATTGTACACCCTAAGGGTGATCATATCCGAACCAATTCAAAAGGAAAACCGCAAACCAAACCAATTCAAATCGAAAACCGCAAAAACCGCGTTTGGTTTGGATGGTTTTGAATGATTTTTGGACCGAACCGCACGGTTCGGTTCGGTTTGCGGTTTTTATTTCACAAAACCGAACTAAACCAAACCGAACCGCATATTTAACTAAACTTTTGAATTTCTATAATTTATTTATTATATTTCCAATTCAATTGCAATATTGTACACTCACGTCACGTGACTCACTATTCCTTCATTCTTCATTCCTATTCAACATTTCAACTTCATTATCTGATTTCTCTCTCACTCATTCTAGAGAAGTATTTGGTGTATATGTAGTACTGATAATATTTAGTCCTGAAGTTGTAATGTTGTATTAATATTTAGAGCTGAAGTTATCTGATACTTGTATATGTAGTATGTAGTTTATTAGTTAGTATGTAGTTTATTAGTATGAAAAACTGTATATAGTATGTAGTATGAATAACTTAAGTTATATTAGTAATTTAGTATGTAGTATATGTAAAATACATAGTATGGTACTGTAAAATACATGATACACTTATATGGTAGTAATTTTGGTGTAAAATACATGTATGAAAAAATGAATTATTTTGGTGTAATTAGTATGAAAAACTTCTTTTTAATGGTACTGTAATATATGTAATATATGTAATATATGTATGGAAGAATGAATTATTTTCCTTTTTTTATTTCAGTGCATTTTTATTTTATGATGTAAACCGCAGTCCACCGAACCGATCCTAGCCG
Organism: Vicia villosa; assembly: GCF_029867415.1. Classification (NCBI taxonomy): domain Eukaryota; kingdom Viridiplantae; phylum Streptophyta; class Magnoliopsida; order Fabales; family Fabaceae; genus Vicia; species Vicia villosa. The sequence continues at coordinate 196,811,237 of NC_081181.1, forward strand.
CATTGGTTTGGTTTGATTTGATTTGGATGACTTTTCAAAAATTAACCGAACCGCATGCATTTTTATCTCGCGGTTAGGATGACTTTTATGTTCAAAATCGAACCAAACCACACCGCGAACACCCCTAATACACCCTATACTCTTAGAGGATGTATAATATCCTAAAATTATGCCTTTAATTGACTTTGAATCAAACTTTTTCAGACCACTACAACACGGAAGCCCTTTAAAAGCGCTTTTTTTGGGCTTTAAGAGTGCTTTAAAGCGCTGCCAAAGCCAGCGCTGGCGTAGGTTACGAATGCGCTTTTAAAAGCGCTCTGGTAGACCCCCCCTATAAGAGCGCTTTTTCCGGAAAAGCGCTCTGGTAGCCCCTTATAAGAGCGCTTTTTCCAGAAAAAGCGCTCTGGTAGCCCCCCTATAAGAGCGCTTTTTCCAGAAAAAGCGCTCTGGTAGACCCCCCTATAAGAGCGCTTTTTCCAGAAAAAGCGCTCTGGTAGACCCCCCTATAAGAGCGCTTTTTGAAAGCGCTTTTCGAAAGCGCTTTCATACCCCCCCCTATAAGAGCGCTTTTTGAAAGCGCTTTCGTAACCCTCCCCCTTTAAGAGCGCTTTTTTTGCGTGTCTTTTTATTTTGTTTTTAGCGAAACCTATACCAGCGCTTTTTCCTAAAAGCGCTTTAGTAGGGGTACTGCTAAAAGACAAATTTGGCGTAGTGGACTTACTTTATTATTTAAAATATAACTGCTACATTGAAAAATATGAAAGAAAGATATGTTTGATTTTCTATTTTTACAAAGTTTAAATGGAGTTTTATTTATGATATCGATAATTTAAACATGATTCAAAGCATAATATGCAATGTTAATGACTTCGTTCTAAATTTTTTTTCAACATTTGATTAAAAAAAATTTCTAACTATTTCTTGCAAGGTTCTATTTTTTCTTTCAACAATTCCATATTGTTTTGAATTGAGAATGATTAATTCCATATTGTTTTGAAGTTCTTGAGAATGATTAATTCCATTTTCTTAAAAAAATATTTAAAGGATGAAGTTTCAAATGTTTTCTAATGATTAATTCTCATATATATATATATAATATGTAAAAAAATATATATATGTTGAACCTTTTGCAAAAACTTAAAAATATGTCAAAAGAATCATCTTTATGTTTTATAAATAAAACTCAAGTAAAGTTAGAGAAAACATCAACTATCATAAAATTATATTTATTTCCACTAAGATTTGTAGTTTTGATAATATTAAAAAGATCATTGTGAAAAAATTCAAGAGGTCTATTTATTGTGTTTTTAGAATATAAACTACTCTTGACTTCTTTTACTTTGATGCAAGCTTCACTCATTTTATGTTTATCAAAATTATATTTGGAAACACCTTTAACTATATCAAGATTGGATAATTTTAAAATAGTCTTCATATTTAAATAATCAACTCGTCTAGATCCATTTTTTTATGGATATGAAACATAAATCAGTTGGGAGTTCATTTAAGTTTAAGATATACAATTTTTTTTTTTAATTCAGAGAATATTATAACAAAAAGTTAATTTCAATTGAAACAGAGTTAGTTAAAGAGCGGAAGGGGACGAATTAGTTGAATGATACCATGATAAAATGTATAAACTTCATTAACATTGTGCATAATAAATTAAAGCTTTCAAGGCATATGACACTGTATTTATAGAGATTCATGCATATAATTCATGGAGTGCTCATATAAGAAGAGTTCATGTTACCATACATCATTCTTCTATACATATGCATAGTGATCTAAACTTATGCACGTGCATGGTATAATACATCTCATGCTAACTATCATGACCTAATCTTGCACTACTCTCTTAATACCCTCAAATATTATCTCCTTCTCAATCCTCTTAAGATTTCGCTATAACATTTTCTACTTCCCACAAACTTAGGATGAATTCCACGAAAATAATGTGATGACATATTCGGGGCTTAGCAAGAGCATAGAATAATAAAAATACTATGCATATCTTTTTGAAAAGGCTATCCCCTTAAGAATAATAAAATGATCACAAATTAAAAAAGTAAAAAAATATATATATTGGGAGCTCAAAGAAACGACAAGAGGAGAATTATTTTTGTAAAACAAAACAAAAGAGTGTTGGATAACAGGAGATTTTTGAGCTAGAAAACGTTAAAATAAAGGTAAAAGAAGTGTTGGATCCTTTATATCTGAAATTGCGGGTCGACCTCGTAGTTAGCAAGTAGATGAGGGGACCAAGAGGAATGGAACTTTATAGTTGAAGAGTCCACATGCATGCAGAAAGACCAGATTGGCGCACTAAAAGGAAACCTCTTTGATGTAGATTGTTTATGATTTATTACACTTTCATTTCAGTCAAAATTAGTTCTAGTTCTTCAAGGAAACATTTCAGATCCAATTCATCTTTCAAATAACATATTTGATTCCTTGTGTTTCTCGAATAAGTATTCTTATATTAGTGCATTCAAACTAGAAAATAGGGTTTATTTATTTTTTGGAAATATGTTACTAGCTACGTGAGTATTATATAATATTGTTGTTGTTAAACAACTCTTCCAAATGAAAGAACAGAATTCTGACCCTTGCAGTGAACCTTTACAAAACAAGGTAAAACTGATAGAGCATAGGTAGCCTTAAATCAACCGACACGGTTTGTCAAAAAAGGATGTCATACATTATGGCATCATTGACAATACATGCTTCATGTCTTGGAATTGGTTTTGCATATTTGATTCATGAGACAATTTGAGAATTTGGGGAATGGCCACATTAATTTGTGTCTAATGTGGAGGCTGATTTATTAATTGCTATTGTGGACCGTACAAAGCCACCGTTTAGAAAGTGGTTTATGGCACTATCTTTTGTATGGTGTGTGAAACTGTTTAGGATGTATGTGTTGGAGATATCATAGTTGTTGAACTTTGAGGCTATTATTTGGAGTATTTGTCAGCATTCCGGTTATTTAAAAGCTTTCATATCATAACCTTTTTAATATATATATATATATATATATATATATATATATATATATATATATATATATTATATATGGAGTTTGCTAACGTAGACCCACTTGATTTTAGGAAGGTCTATTTTAGCAACATGTATCTTATGGTGTATTTAACCATTTATTAGTTAAAGCTTACTAAAATACACCCACTTAATTTTATGAAGGTATGTTTTAGCAACATGCACCTTAAGGTGCATTTAACCATTTTTTAGTTAATGTTTGCTAAAATTGACCTTCATAAAAATAAGTGGGTCTACGTTATCACACTCCTATATTCTAATTTCAGCCTAACCAATTGGACTATCGTTGGTCCTGAGAATTTCTTCTTGAGAGTTAAACTTAAATCACACTTAAGCTTTTGCATGATAGTCCCACAAACCGTCAACAACAAATAGAGCTTTTACGCATGATCAGACTATAAAGCTTTAACAACAAATAGAGCTTTTACGCACGATCAGACTACAAAGCTTCAATAACAAATAGAGGTTTTACATGAGATTAGCTTAAGAACCTATATATAGAGTTTTTATACAAACTTAGCTCAATAACCTATAACCAAAGCTTTTATACATGCTTAACCCTTGAAATGAAACTTGTGAAAGAAGTCTTTAAGGTGGCTAAAGGCCACAAAAAGGGAGTTATTCTTCACTTTTTATAACTAGGAAAAATTATCTCCATGTTAAAGGAGTTTCATTTTTCATTCAAAAAATCTATCTAATTTAGGTTACACATTTGCATAGACATGAGGATAACAATCTCACTAATTCGGTGGTTGAGAATGGTGTATGTCATTTTTCTTATTAACGTATATGACTTTTTCCATTTAACATTTTTTATTTATTGTACTTAATTGACATTTTTGCATTACTTTATATATTTGAAATAGACGAAGTTGTAAATTATATTAGAATAATTATCACAATTTAGACAAATAAACTTATCAACTAACAACTTCAAAAGGATATAACTAGAGTTATAAAGTGATCATCATATTTATTTGTTAAAGGTGATTAGTTTACTGTCAACATTGAAGGTGAGAAAAATACACAAAAAAGGAGTTAAATTGTGTATTTGATAAACTTTTGCTTCTTAGAATAACAGCTACTGAATCTAACCAAGTTCAGATTCTGAGCAAGGGTAAATGGTAGTAGAAATATTTAAAGCACATAAGCAACAAGTAAAAGCACACACAGAAATTATCCTGGTTCTTCTATAACGAGAGTAATTCAGTCCCCTTGTCCAACAAGAAATTTTTATTATAACCAAAACCTGATTATAACCTGCTTAGACACACCACTCCAAGACTTCCTTGCTCAATCAAACTTACAGGAGACTTCATTGCCTAAACACACCATTTCAGGACTTCCTTGCTCAAGTAACCTAGCTCGAGACTTCTTTGCCTAAACACACTAGTTCAGGACTTCCTTACTCAAACACTTTGTCTGAAACTTTACAAATTCTAAACAAAATGTTTAGGATTTACAACAAGATGTACTTGATATATAATCAGAGGTACAAAAACACAACACAAATAAAGACCTTGTTACTTGAGATTTCTAAGATATATAAGTGTAAGAAATCTTAAGTCTATGTGCAATACCACAACTATGTACAAAAACTTGGTGATTAAATCAGTTCTTGTTCTTTGTTGTAATTTATTATTGTCTATCGGTGTATCTTCCTTTGAATCTTTAGCTCCTTATATAGAGGTAACTAAAGAGTCGTTAGAGGATAACTTAGACGGGTGTCTTTACTGAAGAAGCAGTTTCCAAAAAAGGGACGTTGGAAGTAGGTATAGCTAGGATCTTCAACTTTTGAATAAACACTTCGTCCATTGTGTCTTTCTCAAGTAAGGCGACCATATGGGTGTTGGAGTAGACTGGAGAAGTCGTGTCAAACAATTTTGAGACTTGTGCTAGAACCCCTAGTTAACATTTTCCATAATCTAGCAGTTGACAAGATGGAGCTGCTTTAACAAAGAGTACGGACCAAAGGCACAGTACTATGTGTCCAGGTCATCAAAAGCTTAGTCATCATATGTTGAGGTTCCAGGTGTTGACCAGATCCTGATCCATCATAGTCTGAGTCATATCTGTTTCTCTTCATAATCTGTTCAATTGGATTAAAACCAAATTAATTAAGAGCTTAATGATCATGCACACTTAAATAAATGTTAGTATACCAAATTGTTCTTTAAGTACTTGTTATCATCAAAACTCAAAAAATATAAACAGATTTTGTTTCAACAAACATACTTATAAAAAACGTTTTAAAATCTTAAATATCCAAAATTGTTCAATTTTAATGCATCAAAATTTGTTGTCTCTATCTTACTTATTGGTTCTTGTTGTAAGTTCTTGTGAAGATGTAAAAATCAGACATTTTGCATATTTTTACACTTTTTCTTTTACGTAAGAGGTAATACTTTTACAGAGAATGTTAATTTGTGTCCTTAGAGCACAAGTTAAGTTGCTAAATGTAAAAATATTCGTTCTTAAATTGATCATTCTATTTTCTAAAGTTAAAATATTTTTATTCAATGATAAAATGTTACATTTAAATTTTTAACAGAAACAAATTAACAATTTTCTATTTTCTTTTTTATTATTTTAATGTGTATTTGAGTTTATTATTCTTGAATAATAATAATATCTATATATTGGTAGAAAAAATTAGTACAAGTAATACTTAAACCCATTAAAAAGAAACATAGAAAAAGAGAGCACATTTTTGGCCTAGAGCTAGAGATAAAATGTGTTTGCCACTATTGTTAGAAGTACTTACATGTCCATTTTTATTTCTTCAACCTCAACCTTGTCCGATTCCTTTCAAATACAAGTGTTTACTCTTTTTGAGGTCCTTGCATGCAAGTGTTAAAGCTCAATTTTGGAATATATTTTGTAGTGATGTGGCCTATTCTTTGCCTAATCATTTAGATGTGTGCCCTTATTGCATGTCACTTTAGAGTTTTGATAACAACTGCACTGCAAGCAAATCACTTCTTGTGTGGGGGAAAATTAAGTTATTATCCTATCAAAATAGATAAAACTCGTGAATTTAGGAATAGGAATTGATATAGTAAGATTCTTGGGATTAATCATAATGGGAAACATTTAAGAGTCAATATGCTTTGAAGATTTTGATAGTGTTGTGGACAAATTAAATGCAATAGAAGAAGCTCCAAAATGAATGGAATAATAATATATTGTAATAATATGGTGGAAAAAGGAACCTGATAATGAAGTATATTCTTTCTGTCTTCCCTTCTTACCACATGTGTGTGTCTCTTCTTCCTAGAGAATATATAAGTGACTCCTCTAATAGCTATAGATAGAGTGAAAAGAAACTTCTACTAGAAAAAAGAAATTTAATGATTCCCAAAACCGTCTTATCTCGCAAAAACGGTCGCAATAAAACAGTATTAAAAATTGTCAATATCTATACTATTATTCTTCAGTTTTATAATAAAAAAGAAATTATTCTTAATTCACACTCCAACAAACGTAATCAATATTGCAACACATGTACCGATCAAAATCACAAAAGCATAAGCAACATGACCTCGGCCATTATTTAAAACCTTAGTTTATGGCTATTCAAGGGGGCATGGGAATAAGAGAAGTGTCCTATCTTTAATGAGGTTCTATTCTACTGGCCAGTTGCCAAGCTTGGATAATATGTCTCTAACTAGGACAAATGACTTGGAGTTGAAGCTCTATGGGCATCTTGCCCCACTCAAAGGCTATGAAAGAGTACTTCTAGCCTCATTCAAATTGAATTTTATAAAATTATTATGATTTGAATTAGATTTAACTCAATTTAATAAAATAGATTTGTACATTGAAATTGGTCATTCTTTATAAACTATGTAAAGACTTCAACATGTGCATGTTAGTATCGTTGGACTTGATATGTGAATAGTGCAGTGAGTAACTCAATTGATAGAATTTTATATCACCATACCTTCTTTTTTTTTTGAACAATTATCACCATACATTTTAAATTGGCATTAATTATCATATAAAATCAACTTCTAAGGATATTTTCATATGAGAAGAATATAAGAATAAATTTCAACAATTAAATTTTAAAATAAATTGTTACATTATTCTTCCTTCTTTTTTTCTCTCTCTTCTAGGAAAGAAAAAAGAGAATGTCAAATAATCTATACCATTTATTTTAAAATCTAATAGTTCAAGTTCATTATCATATTCTCACATAAAGATGTCATATATATATATATATATATATATATATATATATATATATATATATATATATATATATATATATATAGGACGACTCAAGTGAGAACACTTGGTTATTATGAGAAATGAGAACAATGAACCACGACCATTAAATTTTGATTTTGTTGATTTTAATGGACCAGATTGGTTTCTCTTTCTATGTTGATTTAAAATAAATACTAAGGATCATAGAAAGAGAAACCAATCTGGTCCATTAAAATCAACAAAATCAAAATTTAATGGTCGTGATTCATTGTTCTCATTTCTCATAATAACCAAGTGTTCTCACTTGAGTCGTCCCCATATATATATATATATATATATATATATATATATATATATATATATATATATATATATATATATATATATATATATATATATATATATATATATCATATGAGAATGTCTTTTTTATATGAGAATGTGATAATGAATCTGAACCATTGGATTTTAAAATAAATGGTAGAGATTATGGATTAATCTTTTTTTTCTCTCTCCTACATTTTGAAATAAATGATGCAGGAGAGAGAAAAAAGAGATTCACCCATAATCTCCACCATTTATTTTAAAATCCAATGGTTCAGATTCATTCTCACATTCTCATATAAATATGACATTCTCATATGATATGCCATATATATATATATATATATATATATATATATATATATATATATATATATATATATATATATATATATATATATATATATATATATATATATATATATATATATATATATATATATATATATATATATATATATATATAGGAGGGATATATTTACTCCAAGAGTAAGTGTGAAAGACTTACTCCAAATCTTAACCATTGATTTTCATTAATCTAACGGTTTTAGTTGATCATTTAATATAGTTATTTTTGGAAATATTTTTCTATATAAAAAATTAATTAAAGCCGTTAGATTAATGATAATCAACGCTACATTTAAAGTTGTGAGAACTTACAAATTTGAAGTAATGTTGGTGGTGCTTTAGAAGTGGTCTTTGAATGTTGGAGAGCAATAGGATGTTGTTTTGAAGTAGCCTTTGTAGTGTGCTTCTGAAAATGCTTGAGAAATTTGGAAAATTTGAAGTTTAGGGTAAAATGAAAATGGGGGCTGTTTTGTTTAAACAGCAAAACGCGCGATATTTCAGAAATGCATCTCCGAAATGTTGTTTTTCGGAGATGTATATCCGAAATATTTTTTTCTAAGTAAAAAAAAGGTGTTTTCGAAAATGCACTATCGAAATCATTTTTTTTTTAACTTCGAAAATATATTTCTGAAATTTAGGGTTATTTTTGGAATTTCGTTGCGGGTGATCAAAAACGATGGGGTCTATAAAGAAATTGTCAAAATATAATATATTTAGTTTGTAGTATGAATCTCTTATCTTTATTTTTTACAAAGAGAATTTCTTTGTACTCTTTAAAGGGAGGGGTGAGAAACATTTTTGAAAATATCATTTAAAAATGTATTTTCGAACGCATCCTAAATTAAGAGTGTTTTTAGATATGTATTTTTCGAAATAACATGATATTTTGTTTTGGAGTTTTTCGAAGATGCATTTCTGAAATAAACCAATGTTTATTGAAAAAAATTAAAATTAAGGTGTATCAATTTTATTTATTGTATTAACTAAGATATATAATTAAATATATATCACTCAATAATTTTTTTTAAAATTCAAATAAAATGTTTATAGTCACATATACTTTAATATCATTATAAATTATGTAAATATATACTTTAAAATTAAAATTAAAATATATATCATTATGAATTATGTAAAAAAATTTAATATTACATATACTTTTTTATATATTAATTGGTCTAATATATAAAAAAAAAACAAAAATATTACTTTTTGGCATTATAATCAATATTAAATTTAAATTCAAAGTGTATTTAATTATATAATTATCACAAAATGAATTTAAATTATCAACTAAAAAAGAATACACCTTGAATTTATAGTCAATAAATTTAAATAATTATATAATTGAATTATATAATTAAATACACCTTGAATTTAAATTTTATATTGACTATAATATAAAAAAAATATCAAATACACCTTGAAATTAAATATTTATGATTTTATTTTTTATGATATATTTGAACAATTAATATATGAAAAAGTATATGTGATATTACATAATATTTATATGATTTATAATAATTAATTATTCAATTAATAATATAAACATTGTATTAGAATTTTTTTAAAAAAACTATTGAATTAAAATGATATATATTTAATTATATATCTTAATTAATACAATTAATAATATAATTAATACAATTGATACAATTTAATTTTTATTTTTTTAATAAATATTGTGTTATTTCAGAAATGTATCTTCGAAAAATCCTAAAATTAAATTATTGGATTATTTAGAAAATGTATCTCTAAAAACACCTTTAAAAAATGAAATGTGGTGCATTCAGAGCATCTCTGAATTTTAAGAATAAAAAAGAATTTCGTCAAAGACTCCTAAAAAATTGAGAGGTTTGAAAGAAATTATCTTTTATAAATGACTAATATAATATGAATCTATGTTGATTTAAAGAACTAATATAAATTCAAAAATGAAGATAAGAGATCCAAAATTCTTCCAAACTACAAGACTTTAGTATTATAAATTAAATTAAATTTATCACAACCTTCTCTGCTCAAATATCTCAATTATTTCCACGTCATCCTTATTTTTCAAAACTCTCCAAATATTTAAACAAAGTCTACAGTAAGATAAGTTTCTCTTTTAAAAAAAATTCTAGTAACACCTTAGAAAAATTAACATGCTCAACTCTTAAACATGTTTGGATTGCTTTGACATTATCAAAAAAATCCGGATAAAAAAAATGGTGAATTCTTATCTACCCAACTCAAAATGTTGGGTAAGGTTACCTCCTTTATAAAATGCTTTGAAAACAACAAATATTTATAGTATTTTAATAAATAATTAAATGTGTTAAATGAGATGGAATCATGTTATTGGTTGGAGGTACACTACCCAACTTTTTATGATGGGTAAAGAAGTTGTCCTCAAAAAAGATTATGGAATGAAATTATTTCAATCGGTTGATTTTCCTCTAACCCCCACCAACAGACGTATCATCTTCTAACTCTAACCTATCAAAATATGTTATAAAAAAATGTTACTCTTGTAACTATGTCCCTTTTTTCCCCTTAATATTGTCTCCTCAAACCATCTAACCAATTTCTCTTACCAAATTCCAACATCTCACTTCCAAATACTACATCATTGTGGTTCAGTTCACCTGAATGTCTATGATTGTTGACCAAAAACTTCACAAACATCTATCTACCTTATTGTTTTCACCAACTAACAGCTAACATATTGAGTTCTACATTTTGAATATCTTGCAACTTTTACTCACAAATCAAACACACGCTACAAATGACTCACCTACCTCCCTTTCATATTTGAGATCATGCAAACTACAAAATCTTTTTTCTCTGTGCTTAACATTGCAACATTCATAGACCCCCTACTCGAGCTTTGATCTCTCTATCTTTAGTTATGACATACACGAAGTTGACTCGAGGATTCGCAGCTGTAATCTTCTTGATTGCTCTGTACTGTGGGTTAGACCCTTTCAAGCACAGCCCTCTCCAAGGCTTCCCGAATTTTGAGGCACACAAAATTAACTTGCCATCATGGTCTGAGGTTCCTAAGGACCATGACAAACACAACTTGTTGCAAAAATCAGAACTCGTATTTGTGAACCAAGTGCAGGGACCGGAGAGTATTGCTTTCGATCCTCATGGTCTTGGTCCTTACACTGGTGTTGCTGATGGAAGGATCTTGTTTTGGAATGGACTGTCTTGGACTGATTTTGCATATACATCATCCAACAGGTTTCACTTCTCTTCTGTTGTTATCTATCCATTATAGATGGAAAGATATTTTGTGGCTATTTACCTTTGCAATATTGCATGATAATATTTCTTGCACCGTATTTCTAAGCACAGGTCAGAATTATGCAATCCTAAGGCATCTGCATCACCACTTAGCTATGTTGAGACTGAGCACATCTGTGGAAGACCTTTGGGACTAAGATTTGACAAGAAAACTGGCGATTTATACATTGCAGATGCATATTTTGGGCTGATGATGGTGGGGCCTCAAGGTGGTTTAGCAACATCTCTTGCAACTGAGGCAGAAGGTGTGCCATTCAGATTTACTAATGATGTAGACATTGATGCAGAAGGGAACGTTTATTTCACAGATAGCAGCACTACATATCAGAGAAGGTTGTTGCAATTAAACTTTTACTAGTTGATAGTGAACCTTTTGAATTTGTCGTCATTTTGAATGTGAGAAGTAATAAAACAATGCTGCAGATGCAGAAACTATGAAAGATCTCGACTGGTTTTGTTGTGCTGACTTCTTATGTCATTCTACTTGCAGGAATTTCAATCAGCTGATATTCTCTGGTGAGAATAGCGGAAGGGTTTTGAAATACAGCTCTTCCACCAAGGAAACCACTGTTCTTGCAAGGAATTTGGGATTTCCAAATGGGATTTCCTTAAGCAAGGATGGTTCCTTCTTTGTCTTCGCAGAAGGGATGATTGGAAGGTGAGCTGGTAATCACGCAACGCCTTTTTCGTTTAATAACAATACACTAAAGATGCAAACAAATTTCACAAAGATGTCATATACATTTGTGATTATGTGATAATATGATGAAATATGATTGGACATCTATGTAAAATGTATCTGCATTGTAATGTAAAGTTATTAAAATATAATTTTCTTCCTATACTCAAGTCCCTTTTTTCTGTAGGCTATGCAAGTACTGGCTAAAAGGAGATAAAGCTGGAACCTCAGAAATATTGGCAATCCTACCTGGTTTTCCTGACAATGTGAGAGTCAATGAAGATGGGGATTTTTGGGTGGCTATCCATTGTAGAAGGTATATGTACGGTTACATAAATGCTCTCTTCCCAAAAATGAGAAAAGCCATACTCAAGCTACCTATTCCAACATTGTTTCATTATCTGCTTCAAATCGGAGGCAGGTTCCATGCAGCCGTCGTTAAATATAGCCCTGAAGGTAAAATTCTACAGATATTGGAGGACAGTGAGGGAAAAGTTGTTAAAGCAGTGAGTGAAGTGGAGGAGAAGGATGGTAAACTCTGGATGGGAAGTGTTTTGATGCCTTTCATTGCAGTTTACCAGTTGACATGAAGTGTGAATATTAGATTCTCCTCCACTCACGATCAGCTATTTGAATTCTATGCTGAAGAAATTACAAGTTTTTTTACCCCTTTCCTCTATTTGATTATGATGTAATGAAAAATAGACTACAGAAGTAACACAATATGATGAAAAATAACAACAAAAATAGATCTGTAAAATTTGGTCAGTCATTACTGGAAAACTTTTTTTAGAATAGATTAACAGAAGATATATGGATTCTTGTTTAAAAATATATATATTGGAAGAAAGGGTGAACAGCAGAAAAGAAATAATTGCCAGGCTAGGGATGTTGTATTACAACAAAGAATCGTTTCATTATTGAATTTCCACTTCTTCGGGAAAACCACCTGTTCTCGACTTAATCAGAATGGTTCAATGCATAGTTGCAGTTCGAAAAACCCTTTGATCCCAACAGAACCGACCTATGACATTGCAGTAGCAGTTGTAAATGAATCACTAAAAATACATATATGCACTCAATTGTTCGACAAGTAGACTAGAGAAGCTTCTGCTCACTCATCTAAGAATGAAAATCCGCATGAAGGAAATAATGAAAGAGAAAACAAAAAGAGCAAAACAAAAATGTGGGAAAGTCACACCCATAGTAGCTGGCTATTATATCCAGCAAGATTTGCATATTTGACTTATTAAGATCTTTGAGATTTCCATCAATCTGTGCATCTGCATCAACGCATGTGCTAGCAGTGAGTAAATTATCGCAAGGAAGGAAATAGAGCTATCAACTGAGCATAATTAATAACAATTAGGCAAATAGTAAATCAGAATCAGATGAGTTTTCATGCACAACCACAATGATACTTATCAATAGTTTATTACCTTGTTTTAATGAATGTCGCTAGTCAAACAAAAACAAAAAACGAGGGCTTTTTCATTGAAGACAAGAGGCGAATCTAGAATGTTGTCCAAAGGTTCCAAGCATCCAGCATGCTGTTTCCAGCAATTTGCCTACAAAAAACATTCATTTAATCCGTTATAAACTACAACAGATTGACGCACATTTTGATATTATAAGAATGGAGACAAGTATGATTGAGCTTACAGGCTTTTTTGCTAAAGAGGAAAGATATGAATCAATTCAGTAGTTATGAAAATGAGCATGTGACTGTGATCAATTCTAGTTGCACAGGTTCAATATAGGCAAGCTAAACCCTAAACCCTCCAAACCAATACTACCCTGGGTTTTTTAACCTTTTATTGTTCAAAGTCGGGCAATATCACAGTAACAATACTAAAGAGCTTTCAACTTTTCAAAAAAACTTCCAATTCACATTTCTTAAACTTCACCTGACATAACTAATAACAACCTAAATTACATACAACTTAGAGCATGTTTAGAACTGCAGAGTGTTGAGCAAAATAACAGCGAAAGGGCATGTTGATGCAGAAGCTAAGAATTTGAGCTTCTAAAAAGTTGGAAATAGTGTTGGACGTATGTTTGAGCATTCAAACGTGTAACCAAACACTTACTTAACCATGTTTTTGGAGAAACTCTGGAATGACTTACAATGTGAGGTGAGTGAAAGCTTAGATTTGTAGCTTTGAACTAAACTCATAACGGTATCATGAAAACAATGAAAACCAAACACAGGCCAAGTCCTTAAGGTCAAAATCACCGTAAACTCGCTGTCAATCCAAACATACACTAACAAGGATAAACAATTACTTGCTTTAAACACCCAATTGAAGACACTGCCTTTATGCCTATTATAACTTGATACCCTTCCCCCATAGAAGGCATTGTCATATGAACACACTACAACTCTATCTATGGACGTCTACGAGGGATTGCGAGGCAGGCTACAACGCAAGGCCCATAAATTGTCATGATTAAATCATAGTTAAATAGGGACTTGTAAAATATTTGTCACAGGTAAACCATGCTTAAATAAAGTCTCTAATTGCTGTCATAGTTGAACTGAACTTATCTACTAAAAAAGAAAGAGAAAAGAAGTGGCAATTAACAACGCACCTCTTCTGTGTTTGACATCAACTTTACCGGGTTGACCCATCTTTGAAACGGGTTTAACCTGCTCCACAACCTCCTCCTTCTCCTCCATAGGAAACAAAACCCCATCAATCCCCTGCACAGAGATTCTCCCGTCGGTATAAATATCCGGGTCAAACAAATAACCCGCCACGCCACCGTGTCCAAATTTAACAGACCCATCAGCTTCCTCAGCCATAACCTTATGCGGCAACCGCAACGTATCGTACCGAACTTTCCCAAATCTTCTAACAGCATTATACATACTCTCTTCCGTTTGATACTCCGGGATAATATGGTAATACATTATCTCTTCCGGTGAACCCGGTTCACTCAACTGCTCCGTCGTTAACTTCGCCATTGCTTCATCGTTCGGAGCCAAAACCGTTAACACGTAACCCTCCGAAACTAAACGACTCATTTCCGTTGCTAACGACGTTAGGTTTACCAGAATATCAGCCATTTCGTTGTAACCACCGTAATGGAGTAACGTTTTGATGAAATCCTTCACCTGCGCCTCGCCGTTGAAGTGGTGGTGTGGGCCGCCTGGTCCCGGCGCTGGCGCCGGGGCCAGCGACGGACCAGGAGCTATTGCTTCGTAGATCGAAAGTGTCGGTGGTGAACCTGGTTTTTCCGGTGGTGGAGATTTGTTCTTCAATCGGTGATTTCTCGTGTCGATTTCTGGTGAACCTTCCGGTTTTACGGCGGTGATGGAACGGAGACTACGGCGGTTGTTGAAGTCGTTTTCCACGGAGCGTGGGATGAGAAGACGCTGGATCCCGTGGATGATACCGTCGGGTCGGGTTATGAAATTCGGGTGGGTGATTTGGGTTTGGTCGACGGTCCATTCGCCGGTGGTGATATTGGCGGCGAGGTGGAGATTGTGATTGGAGAGGGTCTTGTGTTGGTCTCGGGTCGACCCGGTTACGATTCGGGTTGGGATGACGTGGAACAGTAAGAGAGTTTGGAGGGAATGGATATTACCCGGTTCGAGAAGAAACTGTTTGAAATCTGAGTCAAGATTACGTTCAAGAGCTTCATTGTTTGGAGCGAAGATTGTGATATTATGGGTTGCGACGGTGTTTTCTAGAGTTTGTAATAACATAGCTTTTTCAATGAGTTCGGCGAGTTCAGTGTAATGTGAGTCGAGAAGTGCTACTAGGACTGAGTTGGAGTTGATTTGACTCGTTGGTGATGAAGAAGAAGAAGATAAGAGAATTGAGATAAAGAGAAGAACAAGAAGAAGAACGCCCTGGATGCGGCAATGGAAATACATGGCGAAATGGAAGAGAGAGAATGGGGTTGAATGGAATCAAGAATTTGCTTGACTAAAGAAGACAGCAAAAATAATTGCTTTGCTGGTGTGTGATGTTTTGTGTCCAGAGGTTTTCTTTTCTTCATGTGACTATGTTGGGTTTTGTTTGAGTTGTTTGGTGGGTAAATTAGGACAATAGTAATGAATATATTTAAAGGATTTTTTAACTATAGTGTCAAAAAAATATCTTTTTAAGTATAGAGTATTAGGATTTTATAAGGGTAATGGAGAGGACGTGGAGGTATATTTCAGTGACGAATTAATTAACTAGTTGAGTTGATTTTGTCGGTTGAATTGTATTGTCTTAACTACAGTGTTGATTTTGTTGGATTGTAGTGAAAAAGGAGGAATTGGACATGGAGGAGTTGGGTCCATTAGCCAGCTGCTACTGAGTGCTGGAGTACAGACATTAATTCTAAAGGCTAAACTGTGGTTGAAATTTTTGCTGAGGGAAATCCCTTTTAATGAGCCAGCTTGCTACCAATAGAAACCGTATCTATTTATAGATTATGAGGTTGGATTCCAACTCGTAGCATAATAGTATAGTATAGATATTGATAGATATTGGTTTAGTTCATTTATAGTAGTAAAAGTAGGGGTGGCAAAATGGGCTGCCCGCCCCGCCCGCCGCCCGCCCCGCCTCATGCCCGCCAAAAAACGAGCGGGGCGGGCATGTCCGCCAAGTAAAATGGGCATCAAAATCATGCTCGCCCCGCCAAGATGGCGGGTTGGCGGGCGGCGGGTTTACCCGCCTATTTTTATTTATATTTTTTTAATAGATTAATATGCTTTTTTTACCTTTTAATTAAATTGTTCACTTATTTTTTAAAATAATTTTTTATAAAAGTAATTTTTTAACAAATTTACTCTAAAAAATATTACATATATTTATAAATAAATGTATAAAATAAACCATCAAGAATTGCAATTACTAGAATTAACTAAAAAAAAGAGTGAGTTTTGGAGGAGGAGCGGGTTTTGGCGAGCGGCGGGCTTTGGCGGGGCGGGTATGGCGGGCGGCGGGTTTTGGCGGGGCGGGTTTTGGCGAGCGGCGAGCCTAAAATCCCAACCCAACCCGCCAATTTTTGGCGGGTGCGCGGGCGGCCCGGCGGGCCCCGGCCCGTTTTGCCACCCCTAAGTAAAAGTACTCTACATGGAGGAAAGCTTTAAACAAATGGTCATGCTAATTAGTGTCTCGGAATCACTCTATAAGAATTTTAAATAAAAATAATATTTTTTAAATAAATTAATCATTTTAATTTTTAATTTATTAAATACAATATTTTCAATAAAACATACATTTTATTATTTAAAAAGTCAATTATTTCTATTTTTAATACAATAAATTCAAATATTAATAATAAGATATATTTTTTAAAACTCTTAACCAATGCCCCTAAAGCATTCCTTACCTTTAAACAAATTATTAAAATTTTACTGCAATATTCCTGATCTGTGTCAAATGACAAATTGATCTTTAATCATCAATTTTAAGATCTAAATTTATTTTTAAAAAATTGTACAAAACCTATAATTGACTTGCGTACAGGTATACCCAGTGGAACAACCGGTTGATGTTGCGGATCTTTACATGGTAGTAAAGAGCATTATCTCTGAGGCAGTGGTAAGCTCAATGCCTTTCTTTGCTACACCTTGATTGACATTGTTAGAAGTGGTGGTTCCCATTTTGGATTGGGTTTTCTTATTACATTATTGTTATATTGGTGTAATAGAATATGTTATTTTTTTAAGAGAATATATTATGTCTTGACTAAAATAATTTTAATAGTAATAGTCATTAGCGTAGTTAAGACCACCATCAAGGTTTAGGGCAAGTGATTATTGTGTAGTGTGGAAATTTTGAAAACTTAAATTAAATTTATATTCATAATTAGAGTTGTTATGTACAAAAATTAATTTATGAGAAGCACTACTCTAGCAATAATTACTCTCTTTTCTCATCCATGATTCTCAATCGCCATAGTCGGGACCTTCTTCCGCTAGTATCAACATAATTACTCTTTTGATTCCTCCATTAATTTGAGCTATTGGGAACTGCAAGGTGCAATCTGTTACAGAGTGTTCTTCTACATGAGAAAGCTTCAGAGAAGCGTCAATGGAGGTTCAAGGAAGTGTGCAAGAAGATTCACAAGACGCAATGGAGGTTCAAGGAAGTGTGCAAGAAGATTCACAAGACGTGCTAAAATATTCGCAGCCAATGACATCTACAATAATGCATTCTCACTCGGGTAATACATTTGCACCGAAACTTTCTATTAAATTATAAGAAATTTCATTTTTGGAATCAACAAGTGGATGGTGTGGTTTTGTCACATAAGCTTCACAAGATTGGGGTGACTCCAAAGATTTCGTCCATGTTCAAAACAGATAATGAGAGGCTTATAAACTTAGTCTCGAAAGAGTATGAATCTTAGATTTTTTTTTAAGATCAAGCTCTCTTCACATGGTTACTCTCAACCATCTCTGAATCAGTTTTACCAAAACTACTATCTTGTTAGCATGCTTATGAAGTGTGGGACAAAGTGCACAAACACTTTCACTCATAAATGAAAGCAAGAGTTCATCAACTAAGAGTTGAATTGAAAATCATCAAGAAAGGTAACGGGTCAGTCTTAGAGTATGTTCTTCGTATTAGAGTTATAGCGGACTTGTTGCTGGCCATTAGAGATCTTATAGGTGAAAGAGGCCATGTTTATGCTATTATTAAGGGTCTACTTGAAGAATATAACTCATTTATCACGATGATTTATGGAAAAGTCGAACTTGCAGACTTCTATGAGGTAGCAACTCCATTATACGTGCAAGAAGCTCAAATGGAGAAGTAAAAAAGAAGAATTATCCACACCAAGTGCAACTGCTAACATTGCACATGTTGATTCTTCCAACTACTCAGGGAGGAATGCAGGTGGATATTAGAATTATAGAGGTAAAGCTTGTGGATTCAACGACTATAGAGGCAGGAATATGGTAGAATAAACAACACCATTGGTAATAGTCCTACATGTCTGCTCTGCAACAAATATGACCATATTGTCATGGATTGTTGGCACAAGTTTGATGAGAATTCTTTACCCTTGCCAAGCGAGAATCAAGCAAAAACATCAGGTTCAACTGGAAGTACAGAAGCCAATGTGCAACAACAGGGTCAGGACAATAATGCCAGTTAAGCAACATCACTTTTAGCTCATCAGGATTCTCTTCAAATCCCACAGGGCCTAGATGCTAAAGCTTGGTTTGTAGACTCTGGTGCATCACATCATATAACTCCTTATGTTACAAATCTTAAAAACATTCAGTGTGCATATCCTAATGAAGTGCTAGTAGAAAATGGGCATAGTCTTACAGTTAAATCTATAGGTTCATCCAAAGTTAACTCAAGTACTCTCTAAATTGCATCATACCATAGTTGGTCATATCATCACACGTGTCTTAAAGGGGTAATGAAGCGTCTCAATGTTAAAACCTGATTAATGGCATGTGTCCCCCATCACTTTTCAAACTCCTAAGCAATTCAATTTTGCTTCATACCAGACAACAATATAAAGGCCTGTCAACCATACTTAAGGCTTATCTCGGCTCCTTCCTCGCCTAGTAAAGCCTTGGGGAAACTGTTCTGGACTGGCCAAAAGCACGAGTAACTAAGGCTCAATCTGTATCAAGCCCACTCTACTCGACCCAAAGTATAAAACAGTTCGCATATTGTGAAAAGGTATACAATCTCTGATCTCTGGTTCACTTTACTCTTCATGAACATTCAATTGATTGAGCATTTGAGTGCTAGTCATGCAGGTCCTCCTTGCGCTGCCGTAAAGGAGATCGGGACCATCTTCCAAGATCAACAGTTGTCAACTTCTCATCATTTCTAGTTCCTTCGAGAGCTAGAGCGTCCATTTATGGTTCCCGAATGGAACACATCCAAAATATATCTAAAAACATATTTTTCATCGTCACTCACTATATTTGAAAACATATTAATGTCCATCAATGGTTTCATTAATAGTTGAGTTTCACCTCTTGGATCCTAATTTGACTTGTTGTTTCTATTTTGAACATTATAAACTCTCTTATATTTGAGACAAATTTAGATTTTTTTCTATTTCAAAGTTACGAGTATGTTTTTAAATTGAACCCTATTCATTGTCATCTCAAACAACAATTTCCTTCTCTTCATAAACTAAATTGAGGACAATCATATGATTGACTAACTTGTGATCAAATTCTTAGTCTTATAGACTACAAATCATATTAAATGTTTGAATATTTTTTTTCACGTGGTACCTATGCAACTTAAAAAGGCATTCATATTTTCTAATTCTTGTATCATTGTGTTTCAACTTTTTGATAGATTGTTTATACTTACCATTACTTTCGCATCTCGTAAGTATCAAATCAAACCTCCAAGTCAATATCGAAAAACTTAATTCAGAGCTTTTGCACTAACTCATTGAAGCATATATCATGTAACGCAAACTCATATTAATTGATAAATATTTTCCGACATCAACGAGATCTCCTGACACCCCTTCCTCTAATGTATTAGCTTGATTGGCATCATCGGAGTTCATCATACCTACAACTATTAAAAACAAAGAGAATCCAAACAATCATATCAAAGGCTTGAAAGTTATCATCTGAAAAAAATTTATAAGATTTCGAATGATATTTTCCGAATAACTTCCACAATGAATAAAAAAATTGTGATTGTTATTTAATGATAAGAAAAACATGTGTATATAACATGTAACTTAAGACGATTATGATATTTATGATGTCGAAATACATTCTAATTATTTTATCAAATGCAATGTTGAATTAGAAAGAGAAACTTTTTTCAGAGATTTAAACAGGGCGAGTTGGCTTGCTTAATCGTAACCGTTAAATATTGAGAATTTCTTAATGCACATCTCATCTATCTCTAGCGTACTTCGTGAAATTTCAAAAATACTCCTAAATTTCAAAAATCCATTTTCAAACACAATTCATTTGTTTTTGCGTTATTCCCCATTTTTATGACTAAATTTATTCTAAAAGTGCATTTTCAAAATATCTCCGAAAATACATTTCTAAAATGTCTAAATAATCACCCTACATTCAGGTGTAATTTCCTGCATTGTGGCACTAATTTTTGTAAAAAGAAATGTGGTGGAAACCTAAAGGAAATCATTTCAAAAAATTCGATGCAGTAACTTTTGTAAAAAGAAATGAGGTGGAAACCTAAAGGAAATCACTTCAAAAAATTGAGATAGCACTTCTTCCCCAAGACTGAGCTTACAAAAATCCATTCATTACAGTCATTTTGAATAATTTGGGGCTACCATAATATCGACTATGAATAGTGCAAGGAGAAACACTACTCTAGGATGTAACTATGTATTATTTTAGCGGTGTAACTATGTATTGTTTTAGCTAACATCATTTCATTACAATCCGTATTTCCGAAAACATTTCAAAAAATGCATTGTAAAAATAACCATGTATTGTTTCCGAAAACATTTCAAAAATGCATTGTAAAAATAACCATGTATTATATCATTTTAGCTAATATCATTTCATTAGGTTCCGGAAATACGTTCCGTATTTTCAAAAACATTTCAAAAATGCATCTTAAAAATAAGGTGTATCTCAAGCAAATGAAATGTATGTGTATGAGATGTGTTAGAAAAATGCATTTCCAAAAATTGGAAGGCATTTTCATAATTTCATAGGGTCTTTTTTAACCATATAGAGTGCATTAAGAGATTCTCTAAATATTTTGTCCCTTTAATATATCCGGCATCATTCCAGCAAGTTGTAAATATTTTGACATAATTCCAATTAAAATAAGTTATGTGCCCAAAAAATATAAACAAGTAAATTAGGGATTATTCACAGTAGGCAGCTGTATAGCCTAATTCCTCAAGTTGAATCTTATAACCATAATTGGCAGCAAAACTCTCCCTCCAAAATTGCATTTCATACAAGCAAGAATACTATTGAAGAATGGTTTATAATTTGTATAACCCTGTTGAATTTTCAAATAGGGAGTTTTATCGGTCAGATTTGATGTCCAGCCTGTTTAGTGCTGTCATCACTCATTTAAAGGCACATTATTGATGGTATTTCACAATCAAACACAATTACGACCCAATTGATGGTATGCTTAAAAACACTGATAGGTACAACAAACAGTGTTTTATGTTGAAGATTATCTCAGGAATATCTATATAATCTATAAATAAGTTTACAAGGTGAACTGAATATACACAATCACATTTAGGCTCCTGAGTAACAAACAAATGAGACCACCGCTACCTTTGTTTTAAGTTCTTTATTTCAATATGACAATTGTTGGTCATCTTTTGCAGGTCAGAGGATTATCACTTATCTGGCCTGCTCCAGCCAACAGGCAATCCACGACATCCACAAAACTTCACACATCCAGTAATGAGCAACTCTATTCCTACCTGATATAATAGAAAAATCCATCAGCATCAGCACAGTAATGGCATAATTAGAATTAATGTAATCGAGACAAACAAAGAGCTTCTAAATCTAGGGATGTAGATTAAATAAATAACTAAGATTTCACTTTGTTTGAAAAGAAAATGCCCCATATTTCATTATGCAACAAAAACCAATTCAAGTCTCCTGAAACATAATTGAGTATTTTATTAAACAGCAAACAGAAAATCAAGACAGCCTACATGTTCCAAGGTTCATAGTTCATACAGACAATGGATAAAATAGAAAAAGGGCAAAAAAGAAAAAACAAACACTATCTACAAGAGAAATGGGAAAAACTAATCGATAACAAAAAGAAATTGTTCCGACGAAATACAGAACTTGTACAATTTTCACTATACATTACTAAAAAAATCAGTTTGGTTAAGATAATACCTCTGGACAAAACAGATCTGAGTTCAAGCAATTCCTTCTATATGCTTAATTTGAACTAGAACCTGCAGTGCAAGATGTTTTTGTGTCATTGTCTCTTGAAACACTGTCCCTTTCAGTGTCTGTTAAATGCTGATCATTTGATCTCTGAATTGGACCGTCCTCTAAATTACTTGGAGCAGAACTGCCATTGCTTCTATCATTCTCTCTAGTCTCCAAGCGTTCCATCATCCGTGACACAGTTGCAATTCCTGCATTAACTTCTCGCTTAACTTCAGATCCAAGATCAGACATAGGGCTGTTTCGAGAAAACCACCTCTCCTTCCACCCTCTTGTGCTCTTGGAAATGGACTCTTTGTATCTAAGGACAGGAAAAATCGAAGTTCGAGTTACAATTAGAGAACTGAAATATATTAGACTTGCAAAAACTAGTAACTTCATCCAATACCTTGTTGACACAGCATTAAGTTTAGTTTTCAGAGATTCTGAAAATGATTGCAGTTCTGATG
Organism: Vicia villosa; assembly: GCF_029867415.1. Taxonomy (NCBI): domain Eukaryota; kingdom Viridiplantae; phylum Streptophyta; class Magnoliopsida; order Fabales; family Fabaceae; genus Vicia; species Vicia villosa. Next base: position 196,834,476 of record NC_081181.1, read on the forward strand.
GTCCAGCTCTGTCTTGGCTACTTGGAGAAGACTGACTAGGAGATCTCCTGTTTAAAGTATAAAGACACGATAATAATGTCAACAACTTGAAAACTAGGCAACTATCAACTTATAAAAACTTTTTTTTAAAATCCTGAAATCCAAAATGGAAAATCATTACCTGTTGTTATACAATAATCCCTGATTGTCGGTAGCAGGAGCAGTAGACCCAGATCCTGAAGCAGAAACCTGGTCGGTTTGAACTGGAGGAATCAAAGTGAGCTGTGGTGTGTCTTGCCCAGTCGCATGAGTTGGTTCACCATCCCCTCTCTGAGATGGAGAGGAAGAAGCAGGAGCCGTAGGAGGTGAATTGGGATGAGCTGAAAATACCAAATACTGTGGGCGACCTTGAGCTGATGACCTATTTCTCTGGCCTTCCCTTCTAGCAATATGGCGTGCTCGCCCCATTGCTGCTGCAGCAGCTAAGTGTTGGATTATACGCTCTTCAAGATCAGCATCATTTGCTCCAACTGGCAACTGTACGAGAATACAATATTACACAATGCATAATAACAGTATAAATATACTTCCAAAGTAGCACGAGTAGACTACTAACATGTTGTAACTCAAAATCCCCAAGTGTTGGATGATGAAATATTGTGGCATTTCTAGACGGATTTAACCTAAAGTTCCTCTCCCTCTCAACTCCCTCGAGCAATTCCTGGCTGCAAAGTGCAGAGACAGACCAAAAGTAAGTAAATAAATATAGAAAAGAAACAATGCCAGGAGCCAAATGATAGAATAAATATAAAAGTCAGTGACAAAATTACAAACCTCAAGGGATCCTTGAGACTGATAGATTGCCAACACATAGGGCACTGGGAGCTTCTCTGACACCTGCAAAATAAAAGTTTGAATTCATGACATAGTCATACCTCTTTAAGAATTTCCAATTTGCCAAGCTTTCCACACAAACAAACAATGATCCAAAATATTTCAGTCAATATGGTACAAAAATAAATAGATGATATCTCGGACAGCCAATTTTTATTTTTCTATAACACAAACAGATTAACTATTACAGAATGCTAGACCAAAAACATGTGAAAGTATGAATATCCCAATGCCTTAATTTTGGAAAGCATTTCACTTAGACAGCAATTAATAGAATCAAACCAAATTAGAAGAGAAAGATTCCAATGGAACGGGGCCTGATATATGAAATAACAAATGTATAATGATTGAAATTTTGATTCTAGAATGCTACTGTTAAGTTCCTGCATGTAAAACTTATGAAAAACAAGTCCCTACTGGTCTGTTATTATAAAGTTTGATGGCCATGACACTAGATGATTTTCGACTACCTTGAATAACAAGAGATCTAAGGCAGCTAACAGTACCTCAAAACAATGATAACATAATGAATTCAAGCAAAATACAGATTAGTCAGATCAACATGTCATAAGCTATTGACATAACCCAGCCCTGAGAACCATTGAAATCGGTATACTAAAGCTTCATGTGTTAGTACCCGTCTTCATCTATGCGTTATGGTTTACTAAAAGCCAGGCCACAAATGTTTACTTTTAAGTCTTACTTCCAAGAACCCATCCCATGTACTACATTCTGGGTAGTACTAGTGTAATAGTGTTAGTAGACAATTGTTAGTAGGTTTTATGTTAGGAAGGGTAAAAGTGAGAATTGAGCTTGTAACAATAATTATTACAGTTGTAACTTGTAACTTGTAACAAATGAGTATAACTAATTATGCTAGTAAAACAGAATTATACATGGTAGTTACAGTTGTAACAGAAGATAACAAATTCTGTCAGTAAAACAGAATTATAAATAGTAAAAAGAGGGAAGGAAGAGTCAGTTTTTGGAACTCAATTGTAATTGGAAAGTGGCTTTCCTGAATCAGTCAGTTTATTGCATACTCTGAATTCCTAGAGAATCCTTACCTTCTTCCCTTGTACCAGTTGAAACTTTCAACTGGTTACTAATATCCTATTTCAAATTGGGTGTTAGCCTATCTTTAGGTACAGTATACTTTACATTTCAAGGTCAGTTTTCCTTCAAAATCAGAACTGGGCAATAAAAAATATATAAATCACTGAGCCCTTTTTTCAGTGTGATCACTGAGGTCTACTGGAAAAGAGGGAACCATATCAAACGGTCACCATAATTACTGGACCGACTCAAAATATATAATTTAAAAGGCAATACCATTCCAGAATACATTGAAGATGAAACTCGTGTTTGCAACTCGTCACCTAAAGGAAAGGTAACAGCAACAGTTAGAATAGACTGATCAGTGATCACTACTACCAGTAAAAACCATAAAACCCAGCAAAATTAACAAAATCTAAAGAACCACACCGTAGAAGGATCACTGTCACAAAACGATTCAAGGCATATACTGCAAGAATCATCACAAGCATCCTGAATTCCACCTTCCACAAAAGCAGCAGCAGAAGTCAAATGCGCCTCAGACTTTGTTTCATTCTCTTCCAACACAGGAACCTAAAACGAAAAATCAACTAATCAAACTCCGCTCTAACCTCATAAAATCAAACAACTCTTAATTCCAGGAAAAATCAAATCGAACAACAACAAATCATGATTCAAGAACACACAAAATAATCTGAGATAAAATTAATCGGATCAAAGTAAGAATTTAAGCGGAAGTTTAGTCAGAGTTACCTCATCCATGGAGAATATCGGAAAATTGAGATGCGAAAAGAGAAAACCCTAGAGAGTGCGAAAGAGGGAAAAGGGGCTTTTGTTTGGTGCGGTGATGGAGTGTGTGGGTGTTGTAGTTGTAAACTAAACTTGTAGTTGTTGTTAATCTTTTTCTTTTCTTTTTTTCTCTTTACCTTTATTTAATTTTTACTTTGATAATGTATTTTTTGGAAGAAACAAACAACGGAGTCAGCAAATTTTACTTTGGCTGGGTCTTGGTCTATCACTGAATGTGGTTGTGACACGTGGCATTCTGATGGAATATCTTTGACGAGTCTTTCATCTTACGCGCATTTCTATACTGAGATTGGTTGTGCCATCATGATGTCATGGAACCCACGCATTTACGGTGTGCACCGCCACTTTCATTTCGATATTGGTATTCAAACCATTTGACTTAAAGGGTTGGATGGTGGACTTTGTCAAGTTTATTACTCCGACGTAAATTATTAATAGAATGTACATTTGGGTACGGTTAGATGGGTATTATTTTTTAATATTATATATAAATATAAATTATTTAAAATATTTGATAATATATATATATATATATATATATATATATATATATATATATATATATATGACTGAACTTGTGGCTATCACGCTATCGGCCAGAAGATTTTATGAATTCTCAGGCCTAAAATAAAAATCTCCATGACTTCGTTGTCAAGTTAAGCATCAAGCAGCACTTCACCTCCTTCGAACACCCACAAACAAACGGACAGACCGAGGATACGAATAGAGTAATCCTGCGAGGACTCAAACGAAGATTGGGCAAAGTCAAAAAGAGGTGGGTCGAAGAGCTACAGAGTATGCTTTGGATCTACGAAACGACACCCCACTCCACCATCACGGAAACTTCTTTTCGATTGGCCTACGGAACCGAGGCGGTAATCCCCATAAAAACCCGGAAACCATCTAGGCAAACTGAATCTAATAAATATATAAAATAAATTATTGAACACAAAAACATCTAATAAATTATAATATACTTGTAACAAGCTCAAGTAACCAGCAAGTTGTTTGGTGACAAGATGAGAAGCAACATCAAGCTTCGTGTACAACATCGTCAATGTCGCCACTCCACAAGCCCAACACGGGGTGTCAAGGGCGCTGAATAGAGAAAGGTATCGAACATCTATATAAACTCCAGACTTGTCCGCAAAGAGAGTACATGCCACTAGATGTAGCTTGTACGCCCTAGCGGCAGCCTGGTACCTCTTTACATCCACAAGCTCCTGATAATTAGTCCTCAACCAAGACATCTAAAGGTGAAAGGTCCGAGTCTCACCAAACTCACATAGCACATCCACCTCATCAACCTCCAAAGCATCCATAACTTTGTGCACCACCGTCGCCTGGTCCCTATAAACTGGTGTGAAAAGCGTACCAGGAATCGAAATGTGAAAGAGGGTATCCACATCATCTAAAGTCACCGTCATCTCCCCAAATGGAAGAAGGAAGGATGATGTTTCCGGGTGCCACCTCTCGACAAAAGCTGATAAAAGGGACGCGTCCACCATCGTCAAGGAGCATCCACCAAAGTCCACCAGATGGAAATTCTCAAATATCCTCTTCACCCACTCAGGCATCCGACTCTCGGGGAAGTTCTTCTACTTCGACCCGTGAGAAGCGACATTCAACACTTGACACTCCTGTAACAAAATAATACAATTAAGCATTTAAATAAGACCAATAATACAATACCAATATTTAAATTAGTATAAATCAAATCGCGTAATAAACATAAAAATTAAGCATTTAAACAATACCAATATTACATATCTCACCCTACTATATCCTATAAGCGACATGGTCAACGTATCTCGTCAACACAGACCTATCATAAGGTCCTTCGGGAAAACCTCCATCAATGTGTACTGATGGCTCCGTAGATGCACAAGTGGTGGTGTCTGTATCCTTAACCACCCGCTCCTGAACCACTTGATCCTGAACCACCGTCTCTTGAACCACTAGCTCAACACTTACCTGCTCCTGGACCATTCAACCACCTGCTCCTCACCCACCGACTCTTGATATGTCTACACCTGAACTACCGACTCCTTCATTGTTGTGGATGCTCTACCAGTTCGAAGGCGAGGTACGCGGAACCCCGTCATCGCCTGTTGCTCAGCCTTCTGTTTCCGGTTAAAATCGGTCGGAGGAAGGCGTCCAGTACTTAGCTCTGAGGCATGTGCCTCATCAGGAGCTCGAGCAACTGCAACTGCTCTATTTGTGGTCCGTCTCGCAATAGAATCGTCCCTGCCTCTGGTCCTTACTGCAAAATTTAAAAATATAAGGAAAATAGCTTCTTTTTTTAAATTGAAATACCGGAAATTTTGAAATTTCCGATAATATTGGCAAATGATAATAGTACCAGAAATTTTGAAATTTCAGGCAAAAAATACCAGAAATTTTCAAACATCCGTTATAAAATACCGGAAATTTCAAAATTTCTGATAGAAAATATCGAAAATTTCACAAAATATACCGTAAATCTTACTTGTTTTCGTTAAATGTCGGTAAGCCTTCTAAATTTCCGGCATCGTCAAAAAATTTAAGAAATCCAATTATTCACGTAAATTTCTGGAAATATGGTAATGAAAATTGGTTGCACAATTTGGTCTTTTCGTAGGTTTGGGGGGGGGGGGGGGTGACATGTATAATTTGGGAGGTGGCATGTATAATTCTCTAAAATCAAACATAACTTAGGTTGAGGAGCAACAAGCCTTCTCAAGTTCTGTAGAAAGAAACCCCAACCACCAGTCGTCTCAACTTCAACTAGAGCAAAACATATCAGGAAAATATTACTGTTACCATCTTGTGTTATTGCTATAAGTAAAGTCTCCTTATACTTACAATACAACCAAGTTCCATCAATTTGAAGATTCTGCAATATGCAAAGCCTCTAACACATGGTTGAAATGACCAAAATACTCAATGGAAGATTTTCTCCCCGTAAACAACAATGTCATTGTTTGTATATATATGAGTGTGTCTCCATTTCTACCATTGTATCGAAAAAATTTCTTAAGTGCTAACAATAAATATGGAGATTCATTGTATGAATTCTTCCGGTTATCGTAAATAGGTTCTATGGCTTTATTCCTTACGATCCATGTTTTTTTGTATGACATGGTGAATTTGTATTCAGAACCAATTTGACTAATACAACCACTCACCTTCGTTGACAAATCTTTTCTAACAATATGCACTAAACATTGGCACATCAAGTGTAAGCTAAGTTTTTAATTATCCTGCGTTAGAATAGTTGTTGTGCAACTATGGGGGATTCATAATGTCTATCTCCCATGAGTCACTTCTTTTTTTATAGGACGCCAATATACAAAAATTGAATAATTCGTAAGTGCAACATATTATATATCTCTTCTTATTTAATGTTTCCAACTTATAATCAACACAGTGTTTCATATGATATCTCTTTATGGCATAGACACAGTCAACTTTTGTTTTAAATTGGTTACCCTTTTAGAACCTTGTTTTGCATGTAATAGATTTTTTTTATTATGACAAGTATGATGAACATGATGACAAATTTGAATTACAGAATAAGATATTTAGCAAGATAAATATGCAACATGATGTAAACTGTAAAAGATCTGAAAAGATAACATTCAACATAGTCAAGATGCAATCATTAAGAAAGTTAACCAATGTACTTAAGTGATTAAAGATACATGCCATGAGTTTGGTAAAGGATTGAAAAAGTTCTAAGATAAAGCTTTAGACTCAATAAAGGTTGTTCATACAAAGGGAAACAAAGTAATTATATCAAAAGTCTCATGAGATCTTAAGCAAATTGTTAAAACAATGAATACATCAGACACAGGCTGGGGGGAGTTATCCCAATTTAGTAAGTGAGTGAAACTTTTGTAAAAGAAAAAGTTCTCTCTTTGTAGAAGTAGTTGGCTATAAGTGCGCGTACACACAGACACGCACACTTAAAATATTTTAAATAGAATATACCTTGAGAAATATTTTTTATAAAAGTTGCACAGAAAGAGATGAGAGCATTCAAAAAACCAAAGAAAAATATTTTTTAACCAGAACTAATTAATCATGTCAATCGATTAGATTGACGAGCTTTTGAGGAAAAAGGAAATTTGAACGCACTCAATCGATTAACAACGACTATATATCAATCCTTAACTATTTTGAAACTCATAGTCGTTACATTTAAATGATCTAATTAACTAGCCTAATAGATTAATAACGATCATCTTTAATTTAACGAAGTTTCCTTTTTTGTAGGATTTCAATCCTGTAAATAGAGGTCTTATTTCTCATTTCATTTCATCCAAAACTCGATTTGTATATTGACACACACTCTCTCTAAGTTTTATTTTCACTTTCTCTCTCTAGTTCTTATAGCCAAATGCTTTTGTGAGAAAAGATCTTTTATGAGTGAGGTGCCCTTGTAATTCTAGCTGGGTAGTATTGTATAAGTTCTTCAAGAATGTTATTTATGCATCTTGGATGAACACAATCCATTTAGAGATAAAAATATGTGGTTGGAATTTAAACCCATTAAAAGCTTTGGATGGAATTGTGTGATCAGTTCCTGATATTTAGTTAGGTTAAAAATCGTTAATATTGTTGAACTTCCCTTGAGGCTATTATAAAGCTTTATTCACTTGAAGGATGAAGTTTTTCAATATTGATGAACTTACCATTAGGTTCATGGATAATCAGTTTAAAACTATAAGTTAGAAGATCAACCTGTTAAAATCTCAAAAGGTTATTGGTTATCCTGCTAAACCAAATTGAGCTCAGATATTTTGTGAAGATAAGACTTATCGCTTCAATATAACGTTGGGAATGAAGCTTGGCCACTTCAGTCTTAATATTTCAATGGAGAAGACGTAAACAATCATATCTTCTATCTTATATTATCATGGTTGTAGGACAACCATCATTTCCTTGTATAAGGGGATTCGTGAGCTTCACCTACTAAAAACTCTCAAGTATTCGCACGATATTGAGTGTTTATTTATCAAAATCATGGTGTCTTCATCAATTAGATGTCAAGAATGGATATTTGCATGGTAATTTTGATGAAATTGCTCACATACATCAGCTACCAGGTTTCCGTAATCCTTAAGATCCTGATTATGTATGCTTTTTCAAGAAGTCACTCCATAGACTTAAACGCATCATGTGCTTGGTAAACAAACAATTTACTGACTATGTTTCTACCTAAGGTTTCTCTCATAATATCTTTAATCATTCCCTATTCATCTATCATTGAGTTATTGATATATTTTCTGTCATTCTTTATGTGGATGACATTATTATGTCTGCCTCCTCGGATTCCCTTTGTCAATCCATCATGACTAAACTCAACTCTAAATTTTCTATGAAGGAATAAGTTTCTCTTAGTTACTTTTTTTCTTTCTATTATCAGATACGCAAGAGGTATTTTTGCCACAAAATAAATATGTCGAGGAAAATATTGAGCATGTGTGTCTTCTTGCAAACCATCTACTACACTGATGGGCACACGAGCCAAACTAAGTGGATCTTCAGGAAATCCATATCATGATCTAACTGAGTACAGTAGTCTCGCTATAACACTTTAATACTTGACTTTTACAAGACCCAATATCACTTATGTTCTGTAGCAAGTGTGTTTGCTTATGCATGATCTAAAAACACAACATATGTCTGCATTGAAGCACATCATTCTATATATTCAAGGCACTTTAATTTTAATATACATTTATATCATTCCTCTATAGATAAGCTCGTCGCATATACTGATGCATATTTAGGTGGATGTCCAGACATCAGAAGGTCCACATCTGGGTATTATGTATATTTTGAAGACAACCTCATCTCTTGGTCTTTCAAACAAAAACATACATTGTCCTATTCTAGTGTTAAAGTCGAATACAGTGGAGTCATTTATGTAAGATTTGAGTCATGTTGGCTAAAGAATCTTATTTTGGAACTATAGTGCTTTGTCTGACGGCCATGTTAATCTATTGCGATAGTATAGCATTGTGTATCTCTCAAACAATCTCGTTCAACATCAATGCATTAATCATATTGAGATTAATATTCACTTTGTGCATGAGAAAATTACTCGTGGTCAAGTTCGTGTGTTACACATCCCTTCATGATATCAAAAGTTCACATCTTCACTAAGGATCTTCCACAACTTTTTGATGATTTTCGACTATGAAGAACATCCGATAACCTCCAATTTCAAATCAATATCATTAACTAAGAGATTATATTTATGATTTAGTAACATCTTGATAATCAAAATGCTCTAGTATATATACATGATTATGCAATGCAATATGCAAAGCAAATATTCTCTTATAGAAACCAAAGCTGCGAGAGAGAAACATCAACCGAAATATGCTAGTGTTTGCCTGTCTCTCCCCTTCATTGTGAGTATTATCAATTAATCGAACAAAAACGGTGACAATTTTTTATAGACAAATGTTAACTCGGAGATACTTAAAATGAGAGAAAACTTACCTAGCATAAGAAACAAAAAGACATTAAATGACTTTGACATGATAATTCATGACACCACCAACCCCAATTTCTTACTTTAGTTAGAAGATATTTGTAAAATGAAACATATTCATTACTATCTTACCCTTAAAACACATACATGATTCCCTCTCAACATCACAATCCACAAAAGGCAACAAAGCATTAAATTCTTTTTAAGTTTCAGCACCTGTGTCCCAAATCTGAATATAAAATTTCCATTATACAATTTATAATAACCCTCTTTCAATTATTAAAAAAAAAGTACTAACGGTCCTTTTCCCCGGTTTGCAACTCCGGTTCTTGTCTCTTAGAATCGCTCCTCCAAAAACCGCTTGCGCTGAACCGGGCCCACATCTCTTCTTCCAATTTAACATGCCCCGGCACCTCTTCCTTCGCCAAATGCTCTTCCAACGTGGGCCCGACCATAACCGTTTCAGGCCCAGGCCCAGGCCCGTCAGGTTTGTTATGATTCAACAGTGCTGCTTCGTTCTTCTTATTTTTTCTCTGTTGATTCACTAACCGTTTCTTCCTCTTCTTCTTCACCGCTTTCTTCCACAAACAAGCGGGAACTTTGTACGCGGCGAGCGCCACCATGTCCATTACCGCGCACGGAACGCAGCAGCATACCGCGGCGCAGTCAGCCGTCACGTTGCCGGCGATTTCTCCGGCGCGGCGGCGACCGTTTGGAAGTTGTTGTTGGCGGATCATTGTTGAGGGAAACGAGACGAGGAGGGAGAGAGAGGGAGAAGGGAGCTAGAGAGGTGGTGGGAACGGTGGCGTGCAAGGACGCCGGCGGAGCATTTGAGCGTTTAGGCCATAATGGATTAGAAGAGGAGAAAAGGTATATGAGAAATTTGAAATGGAGAAAATGGTTGGGGGAGATTAAAAGAAGGAAATGAGAGAAGGAAATATAGAAATGAAAACTGATGACACCCTGCTTGCTTGATGTGCTGTTATTTCTATTTATATTTCATTTTGTTACTTCATTCTCAACCGAAATTCTTAATAACCAACATGTATATAAATATGTTTTTGATGTAATACTACTCTGGGGTAATAATTTTTACAGTTGGGTAACATTAATTAAAAGATACATGGCTCACTTAGAAGAAAAGTGTTATTCAACTATCTAATTGCCATATTTTTAAATAAAAGAAGAAAATGTATTTTTTATTTTAGAGAAAATGGGTGATGCATGGACAGTATAAAAAAATTTTACACTGTCAATCAATTCCGACTATGAATTAAAATAAATTGGACTGTAAATTTTAAGTTTATATAACATGGCAAAACGATTTGTTTCTATTGGATGACAGTGTCAGTCCGCTACCTTTAACCTCTTTTTATAAGGTGTTCTTTGGATAGGTTAACTTGTGTTTTTGATGTTAAATTGATGGAAATTGTTGATATAGAATTTAATAATATTTTTTATTTATATTATGTATTAATCTAAATAAATTATTAATATTATAATTTAAATTTTAAAAAGTAAATAAAAGAAGAAAAGAATATCCAGGTAAATTAGTTTTATACAAATGTACAAGTATAATGTAGAATGAAATAGTTATTTTTAAAAAACAATTATAAAATAGTTTAAGACAAAATAATAAGTTGTTCAAAAATAACTGTGTAAAATTATACCCTTGGTGCATGATATTTACACTCTTTCAAATAAATAAATAAATAAATCTAAAAGGTAATAATGAATGACAATATTATTATTCTATATTTATTAATAATGATTTTTAATCTCTTTTATTAGATTTTTAGTCCCTATCTCTCTCAAAAATGTTCTTCCATAAACACCAAAGTATAGTTGGATAAATAAGTGAACTTGATTTTTCGTATGTTCCTATAGGCATGAGAGTAAGTTAAACATAAAAGGTCATGCGTTTTATTGGTATAAATAAATGCTTAATGGTTCTTCTTATTTTCACCCGACACCCTTTCATAGACGTATTATGAATGATCGACGGTCCGCAACAAATAATTTTTTTTGAGTAATATATTCAGACTTATTCCACACCTTGATCATTAATTCTTCTTAATTTAATTATTAAAAATAATGAGTATTAGTTTTATATATATATATATATATATATATATATATATATATATATATATATATATATATATTAATGAGAGAACTAAGGGTTCTCCAACCTGTTTACACAACAAAACAGAAAACAATCCGACAAAAAAGAAAGAAATTACCAACCAATTAAAATTACGAGAGAAATAACAAATCTTTACTAAATTTGTAAAAGCTATAATTGAGATTAGTAATTTCTCCTAATAACATCCACTTCCAAACCAAAATTTTTATACTCCAAACCGTATTATCAACAGTCCAACTATCATTCCAAAAGCAAATCTCATTTCGTAATAACTAAATAGACCACAAAGTTGCAAGCCAAACAACTCCTATTTTGTCCTCCCTAACTTTCTTTCCTTTTCAAAATAAGTATCAATCCATAAAATTCGATAAACACTCCTCCACCACTTCGACCAGTTTACCAACCCAAAGAGTCAACTCATTCCAAATAATCTTCACCACTTTACAATTGAAAAAAAGAATGATCTCCACTCTCAAAATCTATACCATAAAAAGTACACTTTAAAGTATTTAAAAGAAAGACAATATCTCTATTCTTCAAATGATCCTTTGTTGAAAGTCTATTCACAAAAAGTCTCCAACCAAAAGCCTTGATCTTATAAGGAATCTCCAAATTCCAAATCTTGTCCAACACCTCATCATTCCTATTCCGGGGACCAAAAGGAATACTAAATCTTGCATAAAAGTCATAAGAAGAAGATACCGAAAAAACTCCGGCCGAATCCATGGACCAAAACACCTTATAATAGTCGAACTCCCCAACCCGACACCCTAACTTCAAATAGAGCAAAGCAAGCCTCAACCGATTCCGAAGACAACAAAATATCTTTAATACCAAAATCTCTCCAACACCACACTCCATCGCGCCAATCCCTATACCGGCTACCAACACTTTTTGCAAACAAGAAATCGAATAGAGATCCGAAAACTGCTCTCTCAAACTAGACTCCTCCAATCAAATAGCTTTCCAAAAAAGAGTATTAAAACCTTTACTCATCCCAAACTACACAAAATACTTATAATTTGTTGCGGGAGAACTTACTAAGCCAATTTGGTCTAGCAAATATCTAAAGAAAACAAATAGGATACCTGAGATACTCGTGGTTTTCAGTAATACAGAGGGGCATGTCAGTTTGATCTTTCCTAAATCTTGTGTTCATTCTTCCTTCTTTTGCTCTTTGGAACTTCAAAAGAAGCTAAACATTCCATTAATAAGATATTATATGCAAAATCATGACATTCAATTTCCTAATCTTTTATCAAAACATTAGACCCCCAAAATAACATGATAAGAGCATCTGGACTACGCAGAACTATGAACAATTGAAGCGTCATTCCAAGCATTTAATTCCCTAAAGACACATTTATTACCATATATCCTATAGGACGATCTCCTACAAGAGGACAAGCAGAAGAAAGGGATCAGTCCTTGACACAGATTTTAACTCTCTGCTATGACTTTAAACAGTGGGACACAAAGACAGGCCCAGATGAAGGTTGGAGAAAAGCCACGAGTTAGAAAAATGAGGGTCAGTTTGTTTTCAAGCAAGCATATCCATAATGAATGTTACACGCAACATGCTTTAATTAAGAAGTGGAGAACAAGTTACAGAGAGAAAAAGTAAAAGTAAGTTACAGAGAGAAATAGTTTAGGTGGCACGGGAAATGCCTTCCAACAATAATTTTGTCTCCTGAATAGATGTCCTTAGATTTTTCATTTGCTCCTCTACCTTCTCAAACGTGCCTACACAAGACTTGGAAGATAAGAAATTGCTGTTTGCAGCTATGATCATGTCTGTCTGCAACTCTTCGGCTCTTAGAAAATTCATTTGCAATTCTTCCCCTAGAATCTTTGTTTCAGCCTCCTTTAGATCATATTCAAACACGTATTGATGGAGATCAATGATCAAGTGCTCCATTTCCAACATTCCATTATCTCTAAACTCGAAGAACATTTCTTTTTCATTCGTCGCGCGTTGAAGTGAACGTTCTTTTTCCTCTGTGGTTCTCAAACCTTGCTGTACTTCCAGCCCAACTGCTTGTATCTGACTCTCTACCTTTGCTACTTTCCTGTTCAGATTTCCCAGTTCTTTTCTAATAACTCCTATTTTTTCTTGAGAAAGTTTCATCTCTGCTTGCAGCTTAGTCTTTTCTTCTTCTAGCTTGAGTAAATCAAACGCTTTACCACTAAATTGCCAACTTTTCACTGAGGAATCTATGTTATGTGTGTTATCAATAGCAAAGAGAACCTTTCCATCTTCACGCATGCGATTCTCTTCCTCCAGTTTGGATTTGATGCATGCAATATTCTTGGTTAACTCAGCTTCAGATTCTTGGTTCTTCTTTATATCACTTTCCAGCAACTGTTTGGAAGCTTGAAGAGCAACCAACTCCCCTTTCTTTCGGTCAAGATGAGATGCCAAGTCGTTCAATGTTGCTCTTGCCTTTGCTACTCGTTGCTCAAAATAAGAAAATGACCCGTGCTTTATAAAGTTTGATAATGAATATTTGAGTGCAGATAGCTTTTTATCAGTTAGAGCTCTTCTATTATGTGCTTCGTGAAGTTCAAGATTTGAGGATTTAAACTGCTGACGTTTGACCTGAATATCATGTTCTATCACTTGAATTTCTTTTGAGAGCTCATCAACCTGGACAATTTCTTTTTCAGCATAGCCAAGTGTTCTAACAGCATCTAAAATTTGTTCGTCAACCCTTTCAAGCTTTTCTTTAGCATAGTTTAATTCCATTGATAACTTTGCCTCATTGAAATTTGATACCTCAGCGACCTTTTCAGTGTTAACCAGAATGTCAACCTCATTCTCCTCCTTTAAAAGCTTTTCTTCTTCATGTCCATCTGACTCAAGGCATATATCAGACCCAGATGTAGCAGGATTGTCATCATATCTACCATCACCTCTATCATGCACTTCCTCTGAAGCAGTCCCTACTATTGAGTCTCTTTCCCCTTCGTCAACCTCAACAAGCTTTTCCACACAATCCAATTCTTCTCCTTTGGTTTCAACTCTTTCATGTCCAGAACATGAGAGAGTTCTTTTAAGATCGTCCTTCTCCTGCATGGCTCTTTCATACAAACTCAACAACTTTTCATTTTCTTCATTGATTTCCGTGAGCTGATGTTGGAGATCCTCAATCACTCTTTTCAAAGCAGCCTCGTCTTCTCTTTTTTCTTCGCTGATTTCCATGAGCTGATGTTGGAGATCCTCAATCACTCTTTTCAAAGCAGCCTCCTCTTCTCTTTTTTCGAGAAGGTAATCATTGCCAACTTTGGATACAATTTCTTGAGAATTTTCCCCTTGAGTAATATTTCTGTTATTTTCAGCAGCAGCCTGCTCGTACAACTCAATTAATTTACTGTTGTCCTCAATCGCTCTTTTCAAAGCAGCCTCCACTTCTCTTTTTTCTTCATTGATTTCTGTGAGCTGATGTTGGAGATCCTCAATCACTCTTTTCAAAGCAGCCTCCTCTTCTCTTTTTTCAAGAAGGTAATCATTGGTAACTTTGGATACAATTTCTTGAGAATTCTCCCCTTTAGTAATATTTCTGTTATTTTCAGCAGCAGCCTGTTCATACAACTCAATTAGTTTACTGTTGTCCTCGAGCATGGCTCTAAGCTTCACCCTTAGATCTTCATTCTCCCTTGACAAGATAATTGCTGTCTCATGAGCCTCTGCTTCTCTATGACTAGCAGCAGCAATAGCATCAACCATTGTCTTCAATTCCATTTGGCCATTGATGTTAATTGATGGAAGGTCAATTTGATCCCTTCCTTCTGTTGTAGTTTCACTTAGATGAGATTTTTCTTGTTCAAATTTTGCTTTCAAATCATCAACTTGCCTGCAATAGAGAAGCATATGCAGAAACAGTGTGAAGAAGGAAATGTACCAAAAATCACTTTAGGCAAAAAAACATTGAACGAATTTAAGATCACAAATCAACCACCATATAATAATTTGTGAAAAATGTGAGCAAGCAATACCTTTCCAATTTTTCTTTCTCTCCAAGGCAAACCTCTAACTTCTTTAGAATTGTGTCCATTTCTGCATGGTTTTGTATAGCCTGCCACAGATAACATTTTATTAACTCATAAAAGACAGATATTTGACTAAAAAAATGAAATTGAGCAAAAAATAAAACAATACAAACTAGAACAGTCTTGACCTGGATGCGAAGAAACTCATTTTCCTCTCGAAGAGAAGACTGCCAACGTGACTTTGGACTAGACTCCTGAAGATAAATGCCAACGATTGGATAAATAAGTTGTATAAATGAAATATTTAAAATGCAAACAAGCACGAAAATATAATAAAGTCTATTTGCTTAAGAAACATATAGAAAATTACTAGGCCTCCTTATTTAATTGATACATGCCCTGAAAGATCCAAAATATGATCATTGTGTTGTGGGGGGACCTCAAATAGTCAAACCAAAAAGGACTTGTGCGTGAAAAAAGAAAAATTATCTAAATATTTTTCTTGGCCCAAGATTGACGTTCACCCACAAATTCTAATGTAGAAAAGGGTATAAAAAGAACAAGACAACAAAATAGAAAGTAAATTCAAAGCTTCTGTATTCTAACAGCTGAGCACAATATTATTCTTTGATTGAAACTGTGAGAGGGTTATATTTTCAGAAGTTTCAAATTGTTCCTACATTTATTCTAGCAAGCTAAGTTGAGCAAGATCTCGTGAGCAATACAATACCAACTGCAAAATATGTTGGATTCAAATGTTTTATATTGAAGTATTAAAATATTGGAGATATATACAGTATACACAAGTCCATCCATGAACATCAGCTAGTCTGAAAACCTTGTAAAATGCACAATCAAAATCTTCTAGGCTTTCTAACTTACATCTAAGTTGAGGTAAAATACCAAGGTAAAGTACTACTTCAAACATGAATACTAATGCAGAGTACATCACTATTCTTACCTGTTTTGAAATAAGATCACAATCTCTATTTAAGTCCTCCATCATTGAGTCAGCATTTGTTTTCTAGCATTCGCAAAAGAGTAGGTCAGCTTCAAAGTTTGTAGTTCCCTTTTGACAGAAGGAAAAAATCATTACTGTAAAAACTATGAAAAACTGAGCCTAATATTACCATATCGGGCTCGTGCATTAATTTCCAATCCAATGCTTCTAACAACTGCACATATATGTGAAACAAACACAATCAATGTTAAGGGAAGTTGACTGAAACTTTATAAAGAAAATTTAGACTTTGGGTTGATCTGTTTACAAAACCAGTTTACAAGGTAAGGAATGTCTCCCACTTATAAACACTTTTTCAGGCCATATCACATTAAATATGAGATTCTCAACATTCACCTCTTCACGCGAAGGACCGAACATCTGGAGTGTGACTCAGGTGGCTCATAATAGATGGCCCAATGGGTCTAGGATAGACTCTTTTTTTTTTAGGTCTGACTCAACACTACAAACCTATTTATAAGTATTAGCAGCTTCCGTAAAATACTACGGGGGAGATTCTCAATTATAAACACTTCAACTCATATCACATTAATGTGAGATCCTCAACAACAACAAAAAATAGTACAGGGGAGATTGAGTGAAAACTTAAATGAACCGTTACAAAAACATCCTTCCCTCACCCTACCTTGTTTTGGAGTACCATGATTTGTCCATTCATTATTTCCCGTTCACCTTCCTCATAAAATGTCTTCAACCTGTTTTGGATATAGATAAGCATTAGCAGCATTCATAACATTACATAAAACAGAGATAAAGATCATATAAAATTCACAGAAGCACTGATTATTTTGTAAACACGGACTAGCTAGACCGGAGGCTTGTTTCCATACTAGTGTTGTATAATGATAGAATTTATGTAATATTTTTTATAGTTGAGTACTCATATTTTGTCACAATAGGTCATTTCCCAACCTTATAATCACGAAATCAGAATAAGATACACAACCTGATTAAAAAAAGATGTGTACTGAATCTGCTGAATTAATTATTTAAAAAGTAAATGGAAACGTGCCTTTTTATTTCTTCTGTGAGCTGCAAATTTTCCAAAGCAAATCTAGTTACATCTTGACTTCGGTCCACCTTGGCCTGCAGGACCTCAATTTCCTTCAAATGTTCCTCTTTTTCAAGCAGCAAGTGTGTCTCAGCTGAGATCTTCCCAGAGGCAACTGCTTCTAACCTTCTTCTTTCAGCTTCTCGAAATTTGAGCCTCATCTTTAGACATTGTATCTCATCTTCCCTTTGTTTGACCTGATTCATCCCATATTGCAATAATTTAATTTCCAAAAATTTACATCACAAAAATATCAAGAACTGCAGTGACAATATATACAGAATACCTAACAGAGATCTATGATAACCTAAATTAGACATCAACTGATTATAAAAACTCAAAAGGTAAATGTCATTTCACACGTACCAGCTTCTTGGCCGCTTCATTTTCTTCTCTCAGGGCTTGCAACGCTATTTCTTTGTCTTTTTCCCTCCTAAAGGCCCCAACAAGGGCAATTTCATAATCTTTATTCTGTATCAAGCAAAACAAGAGTATCAGTAAACAGTAATAAAACCCAATGATTTGTCTGACACAACAAATATCTACCTGAGATACCCTTTTAGCAGAAGTTAATGGACTGAATGATCCTTGAGCGTTCCCCCACTTGAAGGATGATACCGGTGAGCCTGGAAAGCCCATTACTGAAGTGTCTTTATCCTGAATTTCTCCTCCACCACCAAGAGATCGCAAACGGGACACTTCTTTCTGGAAAAAAAAATTGCATTACTAAGCATAACTATATATCTGTTCAGCAGGTTTGATAAATTCTGTAAAATAGCATAGCATAAAATTAAAGTTGAAGAAGATACATTCGTAACACTTTTTTATGACGAAAAATCCATTCAATTCAATTAATTATATTGATAGACTCAAACAGGTATCAGAAGAGAAAACAAGACAATAATGCAAGAATAGGGCAGAACGTCCAAGAATATTACTCACAATGTCTGGTCAATGTGACCTCTGACAAGCAAGTACAGTTCACTCAATCACACCTCTTTTACAGGCCTTTCTCTTTTTTTAATGTAGGACTAGGGTTAGTTAGTGCATATATTATGTATAAAGGCAAGAAGAATCGATGTTATAAAATTGATGAAGTTCAATTGCCCTTCAAAGTTCAATTGAAATTGAAAAAACTCGTGTTCACCATTATACTTGCCTCAAACAATTCGGTGAACATGTATTAAATGCGTTATTTGACTCGAATGATATGCCACTACTATAGCTAAGAATGGGCCACCAGACATTTTCTATGCAAGGACATTAAGAACGTAAGAGAAAAATGGATTATTCAAAATTAGAGTACCTTGAGTTGTTGAATTTGAAGTCTCATTGCAATGACATCTCCCGATGCATCCTCATTTACAATGGCCTGATGAAAAATTATTTATAAGCTCTCATTAGTAGGATTGATACATTAGAATTTCTCTATGGAAGCTTTTAACTTTGAGGGCAAACTTGGAATGAAACAATAAAACAATATTAAGCAAAAAATGGAAGAAAAATAATAAAAAACGATGAAAAGCATGAAAGACATACATTGTTCCTAATAAATTTAGCACGTTGTGCGAACTTCAGCGTGCTTAATGTCTCAAGCGAACAGCTGCAAGAATTACTAATGGTCACTAAAGTATAAAATATTTAACTATATGCAACAAATAAATTTTATGTGTTTAATGATAGAGTAAATAAGCTACTATGAAATTGGACAGTGAGATTAAGAATCCATTTAATTTGACAAGCAATCAAAACATGGGAAACTTGTTGATTCCTGGTTCCCAAGAATTCGTTATGCAAAAGAAATCAAGTCCTTATGCAAAGATGTTTTGAACATTGAGGAAGGAGATTCACTGACCAAATGGAGGGACTTATATTAGCAATTATGATAGTTTTTGAATTCCCTCCGAGAGAATCCTGAAAAGAAGAACCAAACATTGTCAGATTAATCGATAATTATAACACAATTCTTACACCAGTAAGTAATTTTTTGCCTAACACTCCTTAAAAGATATACATATATCGTTGTAACATGCGTAGTAATTTTAAAACTACTATTAGACCAGAACATCACATTCACTGCTAGGAGCATAAGGTGGTGACTGTGATAGAAACCCAAGAAATTGATATAGTAAATGGGATAGTTTTTGATTGAATTGAAGAAATAGAAAAAGAAATACAATTGTAACCACCAGAGCAAACTGCTCCTACCAGAGTAATAACTCCTAATTGAAATAAAACACTTCTCTGCCCCCTCAATACCACTACCCACGTGCATATATATAGCACTCCCTAAGTAACTACTTGTCCCCACTAACCTTTCTCCTAGACCTAACTTCCCAATTAGTGGGCCTACATGGACCCAGCCCAACATCAATATTATGGATCCTATCACTACCCTCTCCTACAAAATGAGCCTTGTCCTCAAGGCTATCATAAGGGCAATGATCCAGCAATTGATTTTCACTTCCCCAGCTGATAATTTCCTTGTTTCCCTCCCACCTTATGACTTTTCTTGGCTGCACAATACTCATGGTGGCTATGTTAAGTTGTGGCTGCATAATAAGGCTTTCCTCCAGTTTTTTTCCTGCATATTCTTTTGTCTGCATACTGTTGTACAAAGGGTTGATAATAGCCTTGCTCATTTGCATCTCCCTTTCAAGTTGCTTATTTTTAAATTTAGTTTCCTGCAATTTCTTTACTTCATTTTTCCAAGAAAAGCTAATGGCTCTTTCTTTCCAATCAAAGTTCACCTTACCTAATCCTTGCAGCCAATTCACTCCCAAAACAATATCAATGTCTTCTAATTCTAAGACATAAGCTTCCACCCTAGTAGAAAACTTCTCAAACTGAATTTCTATTCCTTCACTTTTTCCCACAGCAGTAGTACGATTACCATTCCCCAATTTAACACATGCTCCCTTACTTTTATCTACATATAGTTGTAACAATGTTGTCATTTGAGGAGAGATGAAATTATGACTAGCTCCGGTATCAATCATAACCGTCACAACCACCCCCTTCACCATTCCGACAAGTTGCAGTGGAGCAGAAAAAGGAACTTGAACTCTACCTCCCCGTTCGGGATTGCACACTGCCATCATCTTACAGTCCACTGTTGCTTCCACTTCTCCTTCTTGCAGTTCGATTGCCATAACTTCACCGTTGTCGTTGACAGCTTCATCATCACCCATGATCACCAACCTCAATTGTTTTTCCGCACATTGATGGAGAGGAGTATAGCGCTCTCCACAACGGAAACAAAGTCCTCTTGCCTTGCGATCCATTAATTCAGAATATGGTAGATGCTTGACACCTCTGTTCCGATCACCATGGTTGTCTCGTCGTGTACCCTCTCTGCTCGTTCGCATTGCAGAATTCTGATTAAGATTCAAATTGGATTGACCCGTTTGCAATTGGGTTCTCAGCAATGGATCATATCCAGATTTATCTTTTGTAAGACATGCGTCATCATTTGACCCCTGTTGAGTTTTAAACCTAAGCCCATTATCCATTTCTCTTCCTGCTTTCGCAAAACGACCTTTGCTGTTTCGAGGCAGCAACTTCCCACGTAATTCATCTTCCACATCACGCGCTAATTTCATCGCCTGCAACCGTGAATGGGGATTGAAAGTTCTTACCTTCAATCGAAGCTCTGGTTTGAGTCCTCCGAGAAAATACCCCAAGTATTGCTCCTCCGGCAACCTTCTCACTTGAGAAGAAATGTACTCGAACGCACTGATGTAGTCCTCGACGCTTCCTTCTTGCTGCAAATCCTTTAGTTCCTCAAATGGATTATCACTCTGTCTCCCTATGTACCTATCGATCAATGCTTGTTTCAGTTTCTCCCATGTCAGATTTTCCTCTGTTTCTCGCAAGAGATTGTACCAGTGGATTGTTGCTCCTTCCATGCTTATCTTAGCCAATCGAACCTTCACTTCCTCCGCCGTTCCTTGTACATCGAAATACGTTTCTGCACGCGTTATCCATCCAACAGGATCCTCACCATCAAATGAAGGTAACTCCACCTTCTTCACCGCCATCCGATACTCCGACACCGTTTCCCCCACAACAGATGATGGTTGTGGTTTTTCAGGCTCGCGTCGAATCTTCGCGAATTCTTCCACCAAAGTGAGACGAAAATCAGCAAGCGTTTGGCGAAACGTTTCCTCCAATGTCGATACTCTCGCGTCAAATGCTTCTTCCATTGACGCAACGCGATCCTCCAATTCATCCACTCTCTCAGACATTTTTGGTGGCATTAATCACAAATTCACTGGCTCCTCTCGATGAATCCGGCAGGTCGGACCAATGATAGAAACCCAAGAAATTGATATAGTAAATGGGATAGTTTTTGATTGAATTGAAGAAATAGAAAAAGAAATACAATTGTAACCACCAGAGCAAACTGCTCCTACCAGAGTAATAACTCCTAATTGAAATAAAACACTTCTCTGCCCCCTCAATACCACTACCCACGTGCATATATATAGCACTCCCTAAGTAACTACTTGTCCCCACTAACCTTTCTCCTAGACCTAACTTCCCAATTAGTGGGCCTACATGGACCCAGCCCAACATCAATATTATGGATCCTATCAGACTGTACAATGAAAGTATGCAAGATATTTTCTTCAGATGTCTCTTCCCAATAATGTTTAAGGTTTCGAGTTTAAAGAAGTTTCCAGTTTCACCTTCAGAACCAATTTCTAGATAGGAAAGAAATGAACAACGAAGTTGTAATTTGTATCGATTTTTTCATCTGCCAGTTAGTATGAAGGTAATAAACTTCTGGCTCCATATTGCTGATTCTACAGCTCATTTATTAATAATGTTTCATACTTGCACAATGATAAATGGTGATGTAAAATGAAATATACATACCAAATTAAAAAAATACGGTTCCTGGGAGGATAACTATTTCATTTTAAAAACACTCATATCTGTTACCAGCAATCTCTAGATGCTGAAATCTAATCGTGAACTGAGACCACCTAAGCAGCACAAATCTAAAAAAACTGGCACTGACCTGAAGTAAAAATGTGAGCTTTGAATCGCGGTAAGGAACATGGTGTGACTTCCCATTAGATATACCTACCAGGTTCATAATCACAAGCCTGCAATTATAATATTAAAACCCACAAGGTTAGTTTTAAAGTAGAACCCCATATTGGAAGAATAAACAGTAATCCTTCATTGTCAATGACGATACCCACCCCAAAGTTGAAAGAGACTTGTTGATATTAGTAGCTTCCTTGAGGCGTTCTCCCTCAGCGCCAGAACTTTTCTGCCTGATGTCAAGAAGGAAATATATATATAGGTAAACAAGCATACAATCCTTGCAAACCAAGGTGGCATAACAGTGTCAATAGGAATTAGTTTACTTATAGATTAATTGTTTGTTCCTAGAATAAGGGAAACAAATATTGATTTGTTCTCATTAAATGTAATTAATTGTGTAATTACTTGTATAACCATGTAACCTCTATATATACCAGAAATAATAATGAGAAAGGCATCAAGCCAAGAATTATTGACAAACAGGAACATAAACATGCATACACACTTCTATGAACCAATTACCTCTCAGAACCAGCCAAATCAACAAGATTGAGTCGAGCAAATCGAAAGTGAGTAACACCTTGAGAATCCCACTAACAACAAATAGTTCAACTAATGTGTCATAATAACATACTAGTAAACAAAACAAAATATTAAGCTTTTCTTTCGCATGAATTAGAATAAAGAAAGATTACTCACTTGACTCTCAATGATGCAAGTAAATACACTATGAGAACGGCTACTAGCACGATTCATATTGGTAGCAGCCACCTTTCTGTTTGCAGCACCCTATATAAAATCATAACTAGTGATCAAAATTAAAGAAACTGTTCTGAAAAATAAAAATGTAGGTAGTTTTCTCTCAATTATGGAATTGCAAAATGCCTATAAGTGGTACAAAGTAGTAGATAGTTTCAACCACAAACTAAAATACTACAGGCCATGAGTATTACCGTCAATATTGGTTAACAATACTCAAATGTAAAGTGGGGGCATTACATACCTGAACAAGTAATTGTATAACATCTCTAGCATTAGTAACTTCCATTTCCTTGAGATTTTCCACGTAAACACCTTTCTTACTGTCTTCTCTTATCTGCCACATTATTTTTTGTTTATTTTTAAAGTTGAAAGATTTCAAAACTGAAGAATTGATGGGAAAAGCTAGTAGTTACCTGCAGATTGCTAGATGAAGGATCCAACAGATCAAGGATCTGTTCATTGTATATCTCCAAGAAAGAACATTTGCATGTGAATTTTAACTTCTCGTCTCTACGCACCTCTTTTTCCTGATGTATTACAGTATTAACTGACTAAACTTAAAAACATGCAAATATAGCTACATGAATAGAGAACCATATAGGGACTGAGCCATTATTGTCTAAAATTAGGCAGAACTTAACCAATTCAACTTAAATATAAAAAGGTGAAAACTTAAAGTATTAAATAGAAAATGTTTTCTGCTTTTTCAAATATAAACTTATTATCAATTTATTCATATTCATATATTTTAAGGTGACTCTACCAACTTACTCCAAGAGTAAGTCTGCACATAGTTTAATAGTTACTTAACTTAATAACTCATTATAAACATTAGATTCCACAAATCCAACCATTGAATTAAAATCTCTTATTGCTTACTCACTACTTAAAAAATAATAGCATATATTTTTGTCACATGATACTTACTCATTATGTGAGTCACAAAACCCTAATTAATGGGGAGACTTTTCTGAAATAAAGACTAAGTTGTTTGTATCTAAATGAATACCATAACAAACTATACCTTCTGAATTCTTGAAAACAAGTGCTCAAAAATTCTTGGTGTCATCCCACAGTTGACACTGTGTCTTCTAGTTCCCCCTTCAATGTCACCAAGCATGGTGTGCGTCTTCCCACTTCCCGTCTAAATGCACAAACAATTATTCTCCATATAGTAAAATCGTTAAAAATTTGAAAGATAAAAGATAATGACTCACTTGACCATAAGCAAACATGCAGCTGTTGTAGCCTCCCATGCAGTTATCTACCATTGGCACACCAGCTACTTTAAAGAGGTTCTCCTGTTGCATCAGTCAAGATAATGTGAAAATCAAACTTGAAAAAAGAAAAAGCAATACAACCACAGCATTGACAATTAAACTTGCACAATGCACAATAGTTCTAATTCCAACCATAATGAATGCATCTAACAAAAATTTACCTGGCTAACGTTCTCATCTGCAACCAGATCAAAAGTAAACCGTGCCTCCGGAGGTCCAGTCCAAGAAATTGTCTGACAACTCTCTTGTCTAACACACTTGTTGTTACCTTGAACGGATATCTCGTTATTGCTAAGCGGACGCATTCTAATTATAACCTAGCTCACAAAAATTAAACAAAAACAAACTTAATCAGCTTCAACCAAGTTATAAACCTACCCCATTCCTAAACTGTATACATAAATAAACCATAAATCAAGAATTTAAACACAAATTTACTGTAATTTTTAATTATAAGGTCAAACAAACTCATAGAATAAAAAATAAATTGCTATTAACATTCATCGCAGAAAAGTTAAAATTGAATTTGTACCTGCACATTATGATCTTTCCAGAAAGAAGGATCTTCGCACAATTCAAAGCTTTGAATCCGCGAAACCGCAGCGCTACTTTGTCCAGCAACGCTTTCATCGTCCCAATCGGTGATATTACGAACTACAGAGTTTTGAATGAGATTGTCTTTAACCGCTGATTTGAAAAGATCTGGAGTGTTCTGAGTGAGCGAAAGTTGTTCCGATGGATGATTATGGAACCCGAATCTAGTCTTGATTGCACTTGCGGCCTCTGATAGAAACGGCATTTTGATGTGAATGAACGATTTTGGTGAAAAAAAATGTGGAAATGAGTTGAGTGGAGTTTTTTTAGGGTTTGGGAAATGAACGAAGAGGGAAATGAAAGATGAAGTTTGAAATGAGGAATGGTGAAGAAGAAAGTTTGGGGAAGTAGATGAGAGAGAAGAAGATTCTGTGATCTGACCGTGGAGAATGATTGGGTTGAACGGTCTGGATGGATTTAAATTCAAAGTTTCAGACCGTTTGATATTGGAGTTTTGAATTTTCGAAGGTGGAGCCAAGAGCCAACTTTACTTTCCCCATTTATTCACGATGTGTATTTCGTTGTTACTTTGTTTATGTTTATTATTTTGCTACCGTTTTATTTTTGTTAAATCATTACAATTAAATTTAGTTTTTATTATTAAAAAAATAGGAGGAATATTCTTATTCCAATAGTAAGTTTAAAACACTTACTCCACATCTTGACCATTAATTATTTTTAATCCAATGGATAAAAATTATAAGTAATTAAATGTGGAGAGAGAAAATTACCACTTATTATCTTGACCGTTAGATTTGCAAGAATTAATGGTCAAGATGTGGAATAAGTCTTTTAAACTCACTCTTGGAGTAAGAATATCCCTCCTCTTAAAAAATTAATAAAAATGTTTTAATACAAAATACAAATTTTAGTAAAAGAAGAATAATGAATACTATTTAATTAAAGTATTAAAGTATATTTACTTATTGGCGTAAATAGTTTTAGTTAAATAGATTTTAAAAAATAATAATTTATATAGCATTCTCATGGAAGAAAAAAAAGTTAAATAGATTTTAACAGTGGAGAAAAAATTCGACTTAATTGAAAAATTATGATCCATATCTCAATTATTTAAAAGATTTAAAAAAAATTATATTTTTTCTAAAGTTCAAAGAATTTATATTCTCAGAAATGGTTGTCATCCGTTAAACCTCACCATTGTGCGTAGATATATTAGGACGGGGAAGATCGAAAAAGTAGGTGTGGTCGTTGTCGGTCCATCAACTAGTATCGAAGGAGGTATCGGAGACTCGTAATAAAGAAAACGGAAACAAAGGAAGCGAGGTACAATAAGAGGAAAGTATTGAAGAGGAGCTGATTTCGCAAACCCTAAAAGAAAATCCATCTCTTGTTATGAAGAACAACACAGCTAAAGAACCAGAGGAAGCAATGCAAAAGTTGTGGGTGAATGTCATTATTAGTAATTGTACTCCTGCAAATGGTATAGTTACTGAATTCAATGCCCCCAAACTTGTGGAAGGTGAAATAGAAGTTGAAATTAAAGAGACAAATGTGGAAACAAAGACAAAATTCTAGGAATCTTTGTTAATCAAGTATGTGTTAGGAAAAGATCTAAGTATATATGCAGTTAACGATACATGATGAAAACCTGGAATTTTGTGCAGTTGCCTGAACTATTCTACCACGAAGAGGGTTATTTCATGATGAAATTTCAAACCTTCAAAGACAAATATTTAGTTCTTACAAGAGGACCATACACAATACAAAATATGCCGATGATCCTAAAGGATTGCACCCCTGATTTCAACTTCAAGAGGGATATGATCAGACAAGGTCTTTTTGCACCCCTGGTATCGACGGTAATTGTCGGCCAAGAAGTTGTACTGGACTCTGGCAACCTTTCTAGGGAGCGTGATGAGCTGAAGGAGAAATGTAAAGTCCTTGATCGAGAAAATTCTGAGGTTGATAAGGAGTTAGTCGAGCTACGGGCAAAGGTCAAGCTTGTTGACTCTTTGGAGGAAGATATGGATCGGTACAATTCTCCATCAAATTTGACTGCTCAGATAATGATGTTGAAGGCTTCTCTTATTGAGGGAGAGAAACGTTGGAATAAGGCTTCTAAATATATGGTGGAATCATGTCGTGCATTTGAGGCAAATTAGATTATTCTTCAGGAGAAAAAGGATGACTAGATCGATGCTTTGAAAGGCCTTGAGGAGGAAGTGGTTGTTGCACGACAAAAATATCATAAGTCCCTTTAGCGGGCTGTGGAAGCCGTGTATCTAGGGGTGGGAATAGGCTAGGCTAGGCTTTATAAGGCCTAGGCCTGGCCTACGATAAACTTGCAAGGCCTGAGTCTGGCCTATGGCCTACTATAGACTCGTTTTTTCAGCCTGGTCTGACCTTTTTTAAAGTCTGACATGTCCTGAAAGCCTATTTAAAAGCCTCTTTCTTATTAATGTTTTCAATTAATTCATATTACTTAATGAGCCTTATAAGTCGCATATAAATGAACATTTAGACCGACCTATTTAGCATTTTTTTCTAATATATATACATATATATACCAATCTATTTAACACTTTTTCTAATATATATGCATATATAGGCCAACCTAATTAGACTAATTTTAATATATATGAAAATATAGGCCGGCCTACAAGGCTTTATAGGCTTTTTTAATAGCCTAGGCCTGGCCTATTTTATTAAATAGGCTTTTAAAAAAGCTCAAGTCTGGCATTAAGTAGGCTAGGCTATAGGCCCCTGTAGGCCGGTCTGGCCTATTCCCACCCCTACGTGTATCGGATCCAGGATCAAGTGTTGGAGCAGGTGCAAGAATTTTTTCCCGACCATTTTGTTACTGCCAATCAGTTGGATCATTTCAGAGCAATTCCTATAGAGGATGTCAAAGGTAGCTCGCATGCTTCGGAGTCAAGCACTGATGTTTGAGGGTTTTTCGTTCCCTTTTCTCCTTTACTATTATTTTGTTCATATAAAATTTTGTCGGGCTTTGTGTCTCGGTTTGTAAACAATATTTACATTTATTTATATCATTACCTTTTGCATGTTTATACTTTTTGGTCTCGTGTTACGCTCTTTTCAACCGTTGTTTCCAGTCGGCTAAGATTTGAGAAAAGTTAGGGCTTGTTTTCGAGCCCTGCAGTTTGCATAATTTGTTCGCTATAGAGAGCATTTAATAATATTCGCTTAAAAGTAAATAACCTTAAGTCTTTCGCGATGCCATGTATGGTTGCTTTATTTGTGAGGTGCCACGTTAAGATGTACGTGTTGTCTTGGCAGAATGCAGAGCTAACCGAATGTGGTTGTAATTGGATCATACTTACATAAGTGAAGCATTTGTTTTATTTGATGTGTTTGTACGTTGGATTTGTACTAGTGAAACATGAGGCCAGCTTTAGGTGTTTATGCTTTAAGTTTCTCCTATAATGATTTATCATGGTGCTGGCTAGGCACGACTATGCTTTGGATCATATTCATAGGAATAAAACATGAGTCCGACTAAAGGTAGTTATGCTTTGAATCACACTTGCTTAGAAGGGACATGAAACTGGCTAGATCGGACCAAGCTTTTTGAATGGTGTTCCGCGTCACAGAGGATCATTCCCTAACCAGGGATATAGGATACTCGTTCCTTCCCCCAAGGTGATATCTCGGATCGTGGTGGACGTCTCCAGGATCCATTACTCACGCCCCTTGGATATGCAATATTTGAAGGAAGGTGTGCCAACTACGTATGATTGCGTGTAGTTCTTTGACAATATATTATTTCAATGTTGTATTCGAACATGCAAAGCATCTTTGATAGCACCCGTGGGGATATTGGTTGTTGTAGTTGGACATGCAATGCCTCTTCGACAACTCCTCTGAAAGTCTAAAGGCGCGTAAGACACTGAGGAGAAGTGGTTGTTGTATTCATATGTACAAAACTTCTCCGACAACACTCGCCAACTCTGAAGGTGCACAAAGCACTGAGGGGATTTGATTGCTTTAGTCAAACATACAAAGCCTCTTCGATAACACCTATGGAATCTGGAGGTGGGCTCGGCGCTGAGAGGATTTGATTGCTCTGGTTGGATGTACAAAGCGTCTTGAATAGCCCC